>NC_056629.2:172955193-173651860 GCF_002870075.4 Lactuca sativa | reverse complement strand
TATATATATATATATATATATATATATATATATATATATATATATATATATATATATATATATATATATATATATATATTAATTAGTAAGAAAATACATAAATAATAAATTAGACGTATATTAATTTGCAACTTTGTGTGTGTGAGTCATGTTCATTTTCTTTTACTTATTCCTACAAATAACCTTATGCTTGGAAATAGCAATTTTATTCACTCTTAACAAACTTTATATTTACACTCTTTTGCCTCAATGATTTTTAATTAATAGTTTTCATACCTAATTATTACTATAAATTTATATTATTGGTTAATTATTACTATAAAGTTATATTACTGGTATTTTGTAAGTGACGATTCTATATTTTAAAAATATATTTTTTGTCTCTTGCAAAATTTGTTTTTTATTTTTTCTTTTCATTAATATTAACTTTATTAATTATATTTTTTTATTAATTGTTATTTTTAGTATTATAGCAAATATGATATATTTTCAAATTTTACTTTTGCCGGTCTTCACCGTAAATAATTATTAATATAAAAACCTTATTTTTATATTTTTATGATCTAATTTCTAAAGAAGTTCTCTAATGCAACACACACCATTGTGAAATACTAGTTTTGTTTTATATACTACAACACTTTCAAGAATATTACAACAATGAAGTATTAGAAAAATGAAAACCAACCGACAACTTATGATATCCGATGGAAAAAATTTTAAATTTCTTTTTAAAAGTTTGCTAAAAATTACTATAAACTGAAATAAAACTAACATTAAGAATATATAATATTGTTCTTATTTTAAATCGTAATGTAATATTTTATTTTATTTTTTTGGTAATTATTTTTTATTTATTAAACAAACTAGGTGTGAGATACATATACTACACAGATTAATTAATATATAAATTGATATCTAAAAAAAATTAAAATAACCAAAAAATAACATGTGACAAGATGTAATGTCCCAAAAATTACAATAAATTTAAACTTTTGAAAACATTTATATTTATAATAAATACCATCAAATCCTTTAATTAACCAAAAGTGTTATGTTTCAAGTATTCAAATAACATTTCAAAGTCAAAACATACTTTCAACAATATTAATCAATTTATAATTCAAAACAACAACGGAGACCTAATATTCATTAAATCCCATATCAAGAGTTTCTGACAAGGACCCAATCTTCAACCACGACAGTGTACAGTTAAGCTAAATCATCATTCGTACCTGATGTACCTATAATAATTATTTATAAAGGAAAGGGTAAGCACGAAGCTTAGTAAATTGAAACATCATATAACAATAAAAGTATTACACCCTACTCCTATATCACATGTCATAAAGAAATATGCAAACATCCATATAATATATAAACATTAAGACCATACGTCTCATGTCTATTTTGGAACACATCCCAAACAACACCCAAATAAGGACTCTGTATTTAGCCGTCGAATCCATGGACTTAGTGTTTCTTAGTCTCACCCGACCTAATAGTAGGCATATAATCCCCTATGGTTATGAAGTGAGGAACTCACCTCCAATGATCAAACACCCTTCAAGTAGCCCAAGATACCCTTTACACCAGCTCAACTTCAACCTTCTTAATAAAGGCAAAATATAGTTAAGTTATGGTTATATGATACCCGAAAATACAAATGGTTCATGGGTTAATTTTTCATATTTTTACATAGAAGTTATGGTCTGTTGGAGACCTTTTTCCGTCCTTTAGCACCTTATTTTTCAAAACTATTCTACATGAATGAAGTTCAGGTCCTTAGCTTTAAAATTAGTATCACTACTAGAAAAATAGCCTTTTACGACGTGCAAATCATGACACTCATTAATCTATGTTACGCAAACAAGAGTGACATTAAAAAAGTGTCACCTCTTCAGAAAATTTAAGGATTTAGGTCACGCATTATTGTGTGCCTTTAAATTAGTGTCAAAAGAAAAAAACACGGAGGGCGCTGCCTCTTAAATGCGCATCTTCTGTATGTGTCGCTTTATAATTTTAATGAACGCGCGTTCCTTAATTACAAGCGGGAAAAGAAAAGCCAAAAAATTAGAAAAGCCCGCTACCCTCCCTACCCTAAGCATTTTCACGCATCTTTCATTCTCCTCACACTGTTGTGCAACTTCTCAATCAAAGATCGAAGGTTACGATTTCATCTCCATATCTCGACTTCATCATCTCAATCAAGAAAAAGGGCTTCTGATTTCCATTCATCTACTTCATCGCTACTGTAATTTCACCTTCTTCATCTCTCTGCTGTTCTTGAGAATACCCGCCAACAGTTTTCTTGCACTATTCCTTGAACTGCTTCCTTCTATATACGCTTCTTCAAATAACTCCAACAACAACAAACCCCAACCCTACACCCCTCATCCTCTTCCATGGCGTCGTCAATTACCGGCGATGACTCATATACCACCATATCTCCGATGAATTCCAATTTTGCGGCTTTAATTTGTAAAGATATCCTGCGTACGATCTTCGAAAAGCTTCTGGTGGTAGATCTAGCACGGTCGGCGTGCGTGTGTAGGTTGTGGAGTTCAGTAGCTTGTGATCGAGAGATTCAGGTTAGGGCTT
The DNA here is from genome assembly GCF_002870075.4 of Lactuca sativa. Lineage (NCBI taxonomy): Eukaryota > Viridiplantae > Streptophyta > Magnoliopsida > Asterales > Asteraceae > Lactuca > Lactuca sativa. Next base: position 173,649,262 of record NC_056629.2, on the reverse strand, counting down.
TCAAGGCGGCGTGGAAACTGTAATGGTGTTCATTGTGGCAGAGGGATTAGGGTTTCTAGAGTGAGAGACGAAAGGGGAAATTGGGATAAATGTCTGCAGAAGGAAGCATGTAATGTTGTTCTCTATTAACATCGCTCAGCCACCACACTCCTCCCTCTCTGTGTTGCAATCACAGATACACACCACTGTTAAAATCACATCACTGCTTCACACTCCTACCACCATAAGCTTCCATATTCTTGAACCTCATCTTCGAACCGGAAGTGTGAGTATCCCAAACATGGTTCTTTTAAAAAAGGTATATATTATTTTTCTATTTTCTTACATGAAGTTTATTAGAGTTGTTTCTTTCTTCTTGAATGATGAAATATGAATACTGGTATGAATTATGAAATATGAATATCTCCAAACCTGTATAAAGTTATTTATGTTATGATATTGAGAGGTTTGAATGAATGCTGTAGGAATACATGTTAAGAGAAGAGTTCAGACTTTCGAGTATTACAACTGAAGACTCGGTACCTGAGAGAAAAGCTCTTATTCGCATCAAGTTTGAAATACCTTATTTTTTACAGTTTCAAGAATACAGGTAACCCATTGTGCATTTTATTTTGGATCATCATCATGTTTTATTAAAGTGAAGATGTTTTTGGTTGTTGTATGTGTTTTACCAGAAGTAAATAATTTATGCAATGATTATTGTTACAGGGAACCTCTGTTATGGTGTAAAAGAAGAAGTTGTATAATCTCCTACCCATGCCCTTTCCATTATTGCTGCAGGAGAAGGTAATAACCAATAGTTCATTGGAATTTTGTAGATATTTTGATTTATGTATGTGAAGTTGTCAGAGTTGTTGCAAGGAAGTGACAGACTGTGAGCTACACAGCAGAGCATGTGAATGGGACCGACTCTTTTGGTGTTGTTTTTCAAGTAAGTACGGCTTAGTTGTTTCCTTTTAACAAATACATTATATAGAAAGAAAGACTTAATAGAAGTTGTCCCATTAAGTCCTATCATTTTACAAATCTACCATCATCTATTCATTCCTTCCAACTTTCAACATCATTTATCAACATCATTTGATCGGTTTCTTCCTGATTTTGTTGATGGTAATTGATCCCACTTCATAGTTAAAGGGTATTCCCATCATTTTGCATGCACAACTTTGTTGGACTCAGTTGACATGTGGAGATCCTTTAATATGATTCCAACCATCATTTTGCATACACAACTGAAAGTTTTGGTTTATTTAACATGTTAAGTGATTCCAGCCATGAAATCCAGCAAAAAGCTGACTCAACATTTTCATAGTTTGTTTAGGAGATCAAGCACTCTCTGGTAAGACTTTATAGCTAATGAACAAGGTAATGGAATAAGTCACTGCATATGTTTGGTTGACCTGTATTGAATTTACATATGGATTTATTATATTATATGTAAATATAATATGTAGTTTTGACTCTACTCATTTATGTTATATTATTATAGCTGATGAATTTTTATTTACAAATTAAAAGTAAACATAATGAAAGCTTATTAAAATCCAAATAAGATTATACTAAAAACTATATATTTTTTAGTTACTTCTAGAAATAAAAATGCAAGTCATATAAATCATGAAAATAATTAAAAAAAAGTGTCTCTAGAAATTACATTAATAAAATGAGTTATATTGCAAATTCTCATTTCATTCCATGAAGGAATGAAAGGAAAAAAAAACACCTCTTGATCGTGGAATGAAAATTAGCAATATTGGAAGGGAATGGTCAATTACATTCTGTCAGGCAAAACAATGGAATGAGCCATTCCAAACCTTCTTTGATTTCATCATAACACCAAATTAACACGAGTCGTGGTTACCAACACTCTACGGACATTACTCTGTAATTGCATCTATAGAATCAACACTTGTGCCTTACAACACTCAGAATTTGAATCTCACAAATTTCACAGTTGCTCTGCCGACTCTAGTATGTTTCTCCTACAAGCTCCGCCCTTTGACAATATTCAAATTTTACCTTATTACCCTTTCTTGTGAATCTCAAACCAAATAGTTTTTGCTCAAATAATCTATAGCTCTTTGTTGTGCAATCACTTTAATCTATTTTATTTTTGGTTTGAGTTTTGATTAGAGGCGTTTTAAGGGATCAACTAAGAACAAAAGGCATCCCTTCCATCAACTCCGTATATGTCATCATATTACATCCTCCAAATACTACTTAACATATGTCTCTTTAAATCTCATATATTAGTTTTTTTGCAGCTCTCAATCTGATATGGAAGCTAATTTGTTTAAAGTATATATATATATATATATATATATATATATATCCCTGTTATCTCCATTTTAGCCATGTCTAAGTTTTTACAGTATGCCACTTTCAAATCAAAGGCATAACCATAATTATGAATTTGATTGCAGCTCATGGAAAGGCGGGGCTATGGGCAAGAATATATAAATCGTTACAAGATGATGACAAGGTATTTCCTAACTCCCCTTTTGTCCCCTTTTATAAATTCTTAATTTAGTAATTAAATCATTCTTTTGTATTTACAAGATGATGACAAGTTATTCTTGTATGTGGCACAATGTGTGTTGGAAAGTCAACAATTGCTACCCAGCTTGGTCAAAGGCTAAACTTGCCAAATGTTTTACAGGGGAATCTTGATGTCCCTTTTTTTTCTATTCAAATACCCCTTTGACTTTTCTCAGTGCACCTAAAATTATGTTCAGGTTTGGCTGGTGATTTTTTATGGCAATTTATTCGTTCTCATGTAGATACACATATTCTTATCTTAATACAAACAACCATATAATATAGTAATATACCACTTTGACTTTTCTTTTTGGGTTTTGCAAGACTTACTGTAGGTTTGAAAAACTAGATTCGTGTAACTTTTGCTGCAGGCCCATCTTCTCTTGAAGAAGCTCTTGATAGAGTGAAGTCTTTTTGCCAAAAGCATTCTCATTAGCAAAAGGCTATTTTTCTAGTAGTGCCTTTTGTCTTACAATTGTTATATTGAATGTTCAGGATGATTTAGATAACATAACTTGTTTTCTAATACTAGCAAGGGAACTGTGACATCCCCAAAATCACGGCCAGAAAAGACTGATTTTGTTTATGCTTTGTAAAAATCAGAGTGCTTCTTTTCATAAAAACGTTGCGGAATTTGTTCCCAGAAAAACACGATAAATACGTTATTAAAACATTTTCGAAGAAACGTATTTTATTCATCTTAAAACGTTTGGGATGTCATCGTTAATACAGATACATAAGCATAAACGGAACTTACAATTATTTACACTAGTGATCTACATCTCTTTAAATCTCTCAGTGTAATGTCACTTCATATCGTCACCTGTGATATAAATAAACTGAGTGGGTCAGGTTGCGAAACCTGGTGAGTACATAGGGTTTTCAACCCACAATAATATAGTTATTATGTTTAAACAATCAAACAATCAACCCAATTACCCATCCCCATTATCTTCTTTTAGTCTTCCCTAAAGATATTATCTCAAGGGTCATCTCCTATATCATATTTACTTCTCATCTCCTTACATCGTATTTCCTTATATGATTGTTCCTACGAACTTTACCTAAGGATCATCGCCTACATTGCATAGACAATACTAATCCTGGGATTACTCCCTCAATATGTGTCTAGCAAGAGTTAGGGTATCATCGCATGATTACGCAGCCACAACATCGCCTGGACTTGTAAATCATGATAAGGGTTAGTCTATCATCGCATGAATACGTAGCCACAACATCGCCTGGACTCGTACTTCATAATAAGGGTTAGACTATCATCGCATGAATACGTAGTTACAACATCGCCTGAACTCGTAATTCATCACCTACAGGTTACTAGCCTGCTGGTGTTTCCACGGGGTTGTCTATAATAGTCCGTGGTCGCCAACTATAGTCTGGTAGATGACTACATCTCCACATTGTCGGACAAGGTCGTAGTATCCTACATCACCGATTCATAATCACCTATCTATCCTCACCTAATTATCATCACCTTCCTATCATCACCTATCTCTCATTATTTTATTTCATCACTCACAAACTACTTCATCTACCCATGTTTTATCCCAACATATTTGTAGATATAAAATAAATATACAGTTTAAATCATTTAAAACATGTATAAATCATTCATCCATCATAGACAACAAGTATTCAAACAATATGCACACATAGCACGTAATTTATATTAAAATACTTCATATCTATGTGTAAGATGAAAGGGACTATGCACTCACTTGATTAGGTGGTGACTTAGCACTCGGACAGCGCTTCAATACTCTCAAAACGATATTCCTTCAATAAAACCTAGTATCGATACCACTAGGGTTTAGTCTAACGATAACCGCGACAAATTCATTAGTCCGAGTATTATTAAGCGTTAATAACGCTCAATATAACTCATAATAATAGCCCAAATAATTATTTTAAGGACCTAATAACATTCCTATAATTATTTGAAAGCTATATTAAAAATTGCGTAAGCGTAGCATACTTACAGCGAATTTTATCGAAAACCGGGACTTAATTGGAGCAGCGTTTTGAAACCGAAAAACTCCTTTTTCTCGGGACTCCGGGAGCCTCGGGGCTTCCCTAGGGTGCTAGGGGTTTTATCTAGGGCTTAGGGGTGTTTAGAGGTGCTAGAGAGAGAAAGTAGTGAGAGAAAGAAGTGAAAAATGGTGTGAGAAATGAAGAACCCTCGCTGCCTTTTTATAGGTGCGCGCCCTCGGTCGTACGCTGGGCGTACAGCAACACTACGCGGGGCGTAGTTCGGATAAGGGTGCCACCTCGGACCAGCTGTCTCACATTCGTCGGAAGGATAAGGCTGAAGGGTACGCTGGGCGTACCGAACTCGGACGTGGGGCGTAGGGCGAAGCGATGCGGCCTTCATCCGAAGCAAGCCGTGATCAGCAAGCGACGGTTAGGATTGAGCCACGTCATCAGTCTCCCACAGATTTCGCAATTTCCACTCCCGACTTCTAAAAATCATAACTTTCGCATACGAGCTCCGTTTTCGACGTTCTTTATATCCACGCGAAGGTGGGAACATACTCTACAACTTTCATTTAGACTTCGTTGGCTAATTTTGGCTCGATTTTAAATTTTATATTATTAACGGGCCGGGACACGATTGGTCCGTTAAATCTTCATAACTTCTTCATCCGACATCCGTTTTCGCCCATCTTTTTCTCGTTACGCTACTCTCAACGATATCTTCGATTCTCGTTTAGGTCATGTCGGCTAAAAACCGCTCGATCTAATATTCGAATTTCGGGTTGTACACTGCTAGTCCGAAATTTCGAAAAATCAAAACTTCTTCATACGAAGTCAGATTTGGGCGTTCTTTTTATCGATGTTCTTAGTTTAATATATTCTACGACTTTCGTTTAGATCGCTAAGTCTAGATCTCGCTCTATCGTAAATTCACTATTTACGCTTCCCGGTGCTGTGCCGGTTCTGTCGCAAAACTTCGACGGGTCATAACTTCTTCGTTATAACTTGGATTTCGGCGTTCTTTATATGTACGGAAACCTCGTGACATATACTACAACTTGGTTAAGATTATTTATTCTAAATAATCTTTTGTCGAAAGTCGTTTTCGACCCCTATTGCCGCTAAATTGACTAGCCCGGATTTGCGGGCGTTACAGGAACCTATAATCCCATGAATTGACAAGCCCCATAAGGTGACAAAAAATATAATTTATTTTATTTTATTTTAAATCAAATTATCAAATCATATATAAACTACCCAAACAATATTCAAATTTTATTTTATCTCCTCAATTATGCAGATGAGCATTGTGTTTACATTAGAAGAAGGCCCTAGGTTTTGTTTAATGCTTTAGCTGTGTTTGCTCTAAAGGAGATCAACTTATCAAAAGTAAGTTATTTTTGCACCCTTTTATTTAATATTTTTGTGATTGAATGAAATTCTTAATGAAAGTAATTGACAACCCTTTTTCTGTAAATGATGTTGTGATTGTGGGAGAGGTGTTGTGTTTTTCTCTGTTGCTAGGTAACCTTCTCAACAACAGCATTCTACTTAAGCAGGTGAGTAATCAAGATTAAGGGAGACTTGTAATCATGTTTGACATTCCTTTCCAGTAAGAAACAAAGTTGTATGATTATTTGTTAGTTTTATAGGAAGGTATAACCCATGTTAGCAATGTATTATTTTTGTTTAACATTTGAATGATTCTTTGTATGACATTATAATGTGCAATTTATTTTATTTTTTGAGTATGAAATTTTATTTTATATTATGCAATAGATTGTATTTTTTGTATATGGTATTTTATTTATATTATGTGAAATTAAATTCAAATTTAATTTAAAAATTAATAAATACATAAATTTATTTTTTTAAACATTTAAATTTACGATATGCAAAAATGTGAGTCATCTTCATTTATGACATAGCCTTTCTTGACAGGGGCTTTCTTCATACGCATTGCATGTCATTAACACGCGCGTCGTAAGGTTACGGCACGTGAATGCGTGTCGTCTTCCTTTATGACAGGGCCTTTTTTGATACGCATTGTGTGTCGTAAACATGCGTCGTAATTGCGCGTCGTAAATGAGTGTCGTAAATGCGCGTCGTCTCTCTTTATGACAGGGCCTTCCTTGACGCGCATTTGCGCGTCGTCTGAGCCTTTTACGACGCGCAATGAGCGTCGTAAAAGACTGCTTTTCTAGTAGTGTATTTGCACACCTCTGTACGATTTTCTAATATTTTTGGTGATTTATACAAAACTGCCTCACAAAATAGTTGATTACGGACCATTGTGGGTCAATCGTCGATTTCACCCAAGTAATGGGCATTTCTGGCTTTCAGTCAAAACTAATTAAATATAGAGGACTCAAAAAGGAAAATCTACGGTTTGGTTTTGACTAAAAAGGGTTCTCCATGACCGAGATATGACCTTTCAAAATTATGATCCTATTTGAGAAAGATACCTAGTTAGGGCTACTTTTCATCCATTCCAAGGTTTGTTGTGAGAGAAAACACACCACTCACTACCACCGAAGCCTGAAATTCGAGGATGGAAGCCATGGTTGTCCTAGAATGAAAGAAAAATGTGTAGAGGAAGGAGGAAGAAAGAAAAAAAGAGAAAAGAAGAAGATGAAACCTTTGTATGCGATCCTAGTTTCACTTCTTTTAATTGAACCCTTCTTTCTTGAGTCAAAGCGCCATGATCGATCCCCTTCTTTCTCACTAAGCATCCCTTAAAAAAATGTTCTCTCCCTCTCTCAGTTCTATTTGGCCGTACAGAACACAACACACAAAAACTTGACTTACATTAGGTTTTTAATCTAAAACACATACGACACCTAAGCTTAAAGGGAGACGACCGATTAATGGAGGATTGGGCAGCAACATCATGAAGTCTCGTAGGTTACTTGGTGTTTTACATGTAAAATCCAAAAATTACAAAAATGGTCCCTCAAGATCTTTAATAATAACATTATTTACTCTAAAACAATTTCTTTTGCAACAGTAAGTTTCAAAGTTGACAATTTCAATCCTTTCTTTAGATATTAGTTACATAATCTTCAAAAACTCATTCTGCAATTGAATTATTATTATTATTATTATTATTATTATTATTATTATTATTATTAATTTTAAAAGAAAAACGATAATCGGAAAACGAGGTGTTACATCTAGCGGGCATGTACTTAATCCCACATCGACTAGGAAGGAGAACTAAGTATTCCTTATAACGGGTGTGGATACTATGACATCACCAATTTTACGTCCAGAAAAGACTGATTTGTTTGTGCTTTATTTGAAAACCAAAGTATACTTTTGAGGAAATATGTTGTGGAATTTGTTCCCAAAAATATGATAAGTAAATTATCAAATCATTCTCGAAGGAATGGGTTTTCACTATATTAAAAACGTTGGGATGTCATTGTCAATAAAATACATAAGCATAAACAGAAACAGTACATGCATTACAACATCTATTATTCTAATGACCTAGAATCCATAGATCTTTCATTAGATCAACACTCATGTGCTCTTTTGCCACTACCTATAATACAAGGAATTGAGTGGGTCGGGCTTGGGAGCCTGGTGAACACATAGGGTTTTCAAGCCATAATAATTAAGTTTATTAATTTTCATCAAATCAAGAAACCCAATTACTCATTCCCATTATCCTCACTTTCGGTCCCTAAAGGATGTAAATTAAGGGACCTAGCCTAAGGACTTTCATCAAGATGGACAACACTGCATCAGGGATTCCTCAGAAATATATGTCAATAAGGAAAACATGAGGGGGATGGGGTACACTTGGTGAACACATAGTTCAAAAAAACCTACAAGTTGCGAGCCTACTAGCGTTCCACTAAACTGTCTAAACTAGCCCGTGGGCATCATCAATACTCCGCTAGATGATTGAATCAGCTTAAACATCGAGGCCTTTCATCATCTATATCATATACCCATATTTAACCATCATAGTTATATGTATAAAATACATATACAGTTTAAATCGAGTAAAACATGTATATTTTGTTCATCCAACATAGATACCAAGAACACAGATAATATGCATACACAACACGTAATTTATATCTGTCACAACTAGTACTCTTGGCTAGGAAATTCTGTCTACATGTGATTAAATTTTGATGTATTCTACAACTTTAAGCATGGAAATATATGATGTTTATTCCAAGAACCAAATTCAATGCATGTTATAGATTCAACATTGGGTCGTAACCCTAATGTTTCAATTCAATCTCAAAATGAGCCATCATCTTCTTACTGGGCCTAATGGGACAGTAAAATTTCAATTTGGTTATGTTGGACCAAGGAACTCTAGTTGAGCTCTAATTGAGCCCACCTTCATTAAGATCTTGTCTTTTGGGCCATATTGGGCCTAGAATGGTTCATTTTATTTCTAATGGGCCATGATGGGCCATAATTGGTTTCATAAGCCCTAATGGCCATAAACTCCATTTCATTTATCCTATTGGGTCGTGAACCCTCATAAGGGCCCAATGGGCCGAGAACTATCCATCTGGGCCTCATAGTATTGAAGTCAAGCATGTAAGGCCCAAACTACTTCTCCTTTCTTCTCTTCTCCCTTATTCTTGCCCAACTATAAAAAAAAAAGAATCTGCATGGAGTTAAATGGTGACACGTCATTGTTGTTTAGAGGATAACCAAGCCAGTGCACATCATGTATCCAAGCATGTGTTAACCCTAAATGCAATAACCTAGTTAACGCCTCCCTCTCTTCTTCTTAATCTTCGGCCGAACCCACCCCTCACCACCTTCATTTTTTTCAAACTCTCTCAAATATCCTCTCAAGAACTCCCCTTTCCTCCTCAAAATTTTGTGAGTTTGTGTGTGTTTCAAGAGAGCTTCATCAAGAATTCATCCATTTTGGTAAGTTACTTTTACTCAAGAAGTTTAACTTCATGATTTTGTTCAAACTTGATACTTATTTGCTCTTCAAACCGTGATCTATGCACTATGAAACTCTTAGAACTCGAAGAACTCATCATGGGGGTAGACTAGGCCGAAAACAACATCATCTCCTCACATGCAAGGTTCGGGTTCGGTTCAATGGCAGCTTCGGGTTCGGTCCTAAGGCTTCAGTTCTCAGCAGGTTCCGTCCCAATAGCGGACCTTCGGCTCTAGGAGGGTTCGCCCCTTAGAGAGGGGTTTTGGGTCCTTTAGGCTGTTTTACCAATTTTTACCTCGTTTTACGCGATTTTTTACCCGGTTAAGGGTCGGGATGACCAGAATGATTTCAAAAAGTTATAGGAACTTTTGAGAGAGATTTGGGAGAGATTTTTAATAGAGAGAGATAGAGTGAAAGAGATTGGGAGAGACTTCTTTTGTGACCCTTTTTTTAGTGTTTGGCTTCGCAACGCAAGGTCCGTAAACCCCGTTAAGCCATGTTTAAGGATCTTACACACTCCCGATGAGTATGTAATATTGTTTTATCAGTTTGGTTCATTACTTACTATAGTTTTAGGTTAAGGAAATCTAGATAAATGAACTTTTCAATTGATGATTTCTCATTAGAATAGCGAGTTGTATAGTAACTACATAACGTAAACTCTAGTATACAAGGGTTAACTGAGTTGACCGGTTTGACTTATTGACTTTGTTTGACTTTGACTTGACCAGAATTTGATAGTTGTCACAATGTACCATTTGCCATTGCTCTTTCCCTTGTCTTGGTTTTGGAGAGAAAACACGTATAACGGGAGAGAGAAAGAAGAGGAGGCAATGCAAGTTGAAATGAGTTCAATGGCTTTTAAATAGATTGTGGAAGAGGGTTCAATTCAAATTTTGAATCAAATGAGCGGTGATCGGAGATCGATGATTGATGAATGTAACAACTATCATTGACCGAGAACCAAGCTAGTATCACTCGGTCAAAATAAAACATATAGACAATTAGTAACAGGCACATCCTTAATTTAAGCTAACAATCTTTTGATTTCAAAGGCCCGCCCTTTACAATTGATCAAATAAAATTTAGTTTTTCTTTTATTGACGGGATAGTATCTTTGCATGTATAAAGTTGATGTAAATGATGCTTTAAGGGTTGTACCTCTTAAAATTCAGAATATGGCGGTAAATGTTTGTTAAGGTGTGTGTGTGTGTGTGTGTGTGTGTATATATATATATATATATATATATATATATATATATATATATATATATATATATAATACTAGCCATTTACCCAAGCCAAGCGCCGGATGCAAATATTTTTTTTCGAAGAAATTAGTTCGTGGAGGGGATTAGTATTTTTTTAGTATAAATAGTTTGCGACATGTAAACAGTTATCAATAAGAATCATGATAACATAAAAGAAATCAATATGAATTAAAAATAAAAAGTTGTGATTGTTTAGAAGTTTACATGAAGAGATGAATGATTGTGTATTATTAATCGTGCAACATATTTTTATGCACCATATTTGATGTATAAACTTCACTGTTATTGAATTGTTCGTATGCTAGTATCCACAGTCTATGCTCGTGTTCCATCTCTCACGATCGGTAACACATGTCTAAAATCACCTCCCAAAACCATTATCTTTCCACCAAATGGGAGCCTCTCCCCAGTGATATCTTTCACAATGCATGTCTTTTAGTCATCGATGTTTCGTCCCATACGATTACATATACAATCTGAAGTACTTGAGCATAGCCACTTTGTCTTGTAATCATACAAACTAAACTATTTTCAAGATTGAAAGGAATTTTAAAGCGAGAGTGGGTTGTTTTGTTTGGTGGGTGTTAGAAACATGTTGATTAACTCTTTTGATGAATAGTTATGTTTAAGAAACATGTAAATTACAAAAAAAAAAAAAAAAAAAAAAAGTTAGTCTGTCGACGAATAATTTCTTTTGAAGTATAGATTTCATGTTTCATATTTATGGATTACTGTTTTTCACTTAAATTTTAGGGTTTAGCATTCACAAATCATTTTAGGGGTTAGCATACACAAATCGCTCATTTTTAATATTGTAAAATTATCATTTTGTTTTTTTATTTTTGGTTTTCGCTTTCTTGTTATCTATGTCGATACTTCCCTAAAGGGCGATTTAGGTTATCGTGTTTTATAAATGTTTTTTCCGTTATAGTTTAATATTTTTATATTCTTAGGTCTATTACGATCGGTTTTGTGTAAAAAAATTACATATCAATCAACAACTCAAAGTCTTTATTTACTACTTATTGTATTGACGTGGGAGGGAAATAATTTTTTTCATGGAATAGAACCAAAAGAATAGCAAAGAAGCAATGATACTACTTTGTTTAATTTTCTTACAAGCAAATTAACTTAACCCTTAAATCTAGTTGTTTATTAGAAGAAGTTGTGTTTATTTTGTTGTTGGTTAGAAGGAGATGATTGAGACCTCAAATTCATAATTAATACTACAATTATAATTTGTTTTAGTTGTTAATTTTTTTGATGGATACCCATGGCTGACCTTATCATTTAAAAAAAATAAAAAAAACAGTTCAACAAGTCACCTATTTCGTTTATCCATTTAAAAAAGAAATAAGTAATTACTAAGTCAGTAAAATATAATATATAAATTAACAATAAATAACTTAATAAATTATATAATACTAACTACATTTATATAAAACAAAAACATTTAACAAAAGTCTTTTTCTAACTATATATTGAAAATTGGGTTTTAACAAATAATCATAATCTTTCATTAGCTTTTTTATTGTAGAATTTGATAAAGATGGTATAAAGGACTTCATCTAATCTAATAATCATATGTTAGTCAAATACAATACTTCATAATATGAAAAAGAAATCACAACAATGACCAAAAAAGTTAAAAAACCAAAAACATTTAAATGAAATTCGAGTTATAGAAGAGAACAGGAATATATTTTACATGAAGCAACAAAAAATCATTTATACATCTAGCATCACATAAACCAAAAAAATTAATAAAATTCAACTTACATATGGAAATGAAAATTTATAGAAACTGAAAACTCAATTAAGTTTATCAAACATAAAATCTATTTTAGATAAAGCATAAGAAAATCAATTTTATCACGAACCATAAGAGAGTTTACATAATGGAACTCTTTATGAGTAGAAATGTTAAGGATTATTGAGTTTCTAGATAATTAATTTGCATGCACTACAACCCTCTTTTGAATGAATAACATCAGTTCCTTGATAAATGAAAAATACATAACCATAACACATATTACCCATAGTAATATGTGTTACTATGGGTAAATAGATTTATAATTGTACCATTAAATATACCAACACCCAAACCTGTAAAAGATGAAAACAAATGGCATAACAACACCAATCTTGACAATTAAAAATGTTATCAGGTTCCAAGAGAAATGGAATACTCACATGATGTCGGCCAGATCATACTCTCAATCATTTGGTTCTGAAGAGGTTCTGAATTTATGCGAGTAATAGTAAAAACCGAGCAACACTTAACTTGGCCATTTGAGATGCAATTTGGCTGGGAATTTTTATCAACACTTGGTGTGCAACCCCTCCTCATGTCTACGACTCAGGTTACAGCTATGAAAACATCCACAAAATGTCCACCAAGCTTGCTAAATCATATTGCACATCTAGGAAGGGTTTCATTCTCCTGGAAACTCTATTTGCTTTTGCAAAAAAAAAAAAAAAAAAAAAAAAAAAACATAAAAAACTCCAATAATGATACAAACATATGATTTAGACTATTTTTTTTTTTTTTGTAAAATCAAGAGTGAGAAGGTCGAGAGTGAAAGGAATGTTGAATGAAAAGAGAGCAAAACCCGTATATACCTTCGTATGTGAAAGAAAACCACCCAGATATGCATTCATATTTACTATCGTTGTGTGTGTGTATAGAGAGTGATAAGTGTAACATATTTTCTTGTTTTGAAAGTTGTTTGGACAAGCTATGGCAACGGATTTGGCATTCTTTTTCATAGTTCCGAGTTATTTTTCACAGATGTGGGATATGGTTTCAAGGGGATAGAGAGAAAAGGGAGTACATGTGTCAATAAATGTTACAAACCCAGATATGCCTTCTTTGACAGATCCGATTTCTATACTACTTGATATTCGCTTAGATAGGCTTCAAATAAAGGAAAACACAAAAAGATGATAGAAAAAAAAATATATGTGTCAAAAAAGTAGCTAAAATTAATTCTCATTCTCCAATTCAAATATTGAACTCAAGTACAAATGAAAAGGTTCCATATTAGGTCGGAAGACTGAATCAAATCAGATCGATAATAGATGAAAGATTCAAATTTTAGTGAATGAATTTAACAATGATTATACCTTTCAGATTTTCAGCAAACTTATCGATCTAAGGACGTTACTGTCGAGAACCCACATAGGATAAGTTATCAGACCTAAAAAAAGCCAAAGAACAGGGGAAACATGATGTGTAGCAGAGCAACACAGCTGCATCAAGCTTCAAGTGATACACGATGGTGACTGAAACAGATGAATAGAAGCGAGAGAAAGAAAGTGAAGGGAAGCTGAAATCTTACTTGGAGAGTGAAAGACTGGAGTAGACAGTAGGATGGTGGCGTGGACATCACCAGAGTTCTGAAAATCAAGTAAATAAATAAATTAGAAAAAGATGAAATCAATAAATTCGATGTTAGTGGCGGAGACGATGGATTGTGCTATATAATGTGGGTCTAAGTTTGTTTTGACCGATTCAGTTGGGTGAAATTGAGAGAGTAATAGTTCAAATGACTTTGACTGATTCACAAGATAAGAACAATTTTTTGTACAATGCATAACATTGTTGTATATGATGCTTTAAGGGTTATACCTCTTAAATTTCAGCATTTAAGACTAAATGCTTATTAATGTGTGTGTGTATATATATATATATATATATATATATATATATATATATATATATATATATATATATAGGGTTAGGTTATTTTGTTTTCACTATCTATTGTGTGCATGTATGACTGATTCTGGACCAATCATTTTAATTATTTTAAGAAAATAATTAATATATATTATATGTTGAAGATATAATGAATATTAATTACATCTTCAGCATTTAATATGCATTAATTACTTTCTTAAAATAACTAAAATGATTGGTCCAGAATCAGTCATACATGCACACAATAGATAGTGAAAACATTTGAACCTAACTCTCTCTCTCTCTCTCTCTCTCTCTCTCTCTCTCTATATATATATATATATATATATATATATACCCAAAAAGGGTCATTTGGGCAATTTTTTTACCACTCTAAAAAATGAAAGTACAATGTCATAATTGGGTATGTTTTTTAAAATATAATGCATTAACGAGAAAAAATATTTAGATGTATATGCTTGTAATAAAAAGAACACACACAATTTGAGGCTCTTTAGAAAGAACAAATTATCCTCATTTCAAAGTCCTGGCAGCAGAGAACGGATATGGCTTAACTCAATTGAAAATGTGTTTTATAAGTAAAAGTATTCATTAATTATTTATGAATTTATGTAAACTACAAAAGAACAATATGAAACAATCTACTTAATCAGTTAATCTACAAAACATGAGGCATATATCTCAAATTGTATCAATTTACATGTTGATATGTTGATCTGTTTGTTATTTCTATCATCATATAACAAAATCCAATATTTGTGGATCCTGTTTGAAACCTATAAACCAACACATTTTTGGTTTTTAACAGTTATATGGCATTTGCAATGACTATTTCTTGCAGCCATGCTTTCAACCAGCTCCTTGTTATGATTGTCCTCCTGAATACGAATTTAAAAGTGAACTTAAGTAATATTCATAAAACAACTGAAACAATAACTTTTTGAATTTACAATGAAGTACATAAAATAGACCAAATGTACCTCTTTGTTCCAAGGTCCTTTACCATGTTAATGGTTAAGAACATTTTGCTAACTTTCTTGATTTCAACTTGTAATTAGCTACGGATCCTTCTAACTCCCGAATGGTCCCATCCAAAAAAAGGCCCTCATCTTCAATTCTATCATGTGAAAAGAAGGTTAAGTTTGTCATTAACAACTTTATCAAACATTCATCTTAATGACACCTTAATGACATACTGTTAATGACATAACTGAGCCTACAAAAACTATGTTTGACTTGAACCGTCTCAATGTTACTGGAAGGGTATTTTGGTCCTTGGTCATCCCATAAAGTTCTGTAAGTTGTAGATGTTCTTTCCAAGTGTTGTTTTATTGGTTTTCTTCGTAGTATACTTTTTGTTGTTCTAAAAAAACTAAAAGGCCTTTATATATGATGCAACATGTATTTTGGCGATATATTTTTTAAAAGTTTTATTGTAAAATTAGATTTTTGAAAAATAATGAAATAATGAATCGTTGAAATCTGGTATAATGATTATTTTAGTGATCTTGTAACAACTTAGTGAAAGACCGTCAAGATCACCAAGTTACAAAATTAAAAATTAAAAGTGTTTTCTTTCTTGTACGTCAAATCTATCTAACGAACGCATTATCGATAATAATAAATATTTGAAGATGTTTGAGTTTATGATTGTTATAAAATCCCATAATGTTATTAGAGTTATTTAACATAATATAACATTATTTAATGTTGCATTATTTTTGTCCAAAAAAAAAACATTTTAGTTTTTCATTAATGTTCTGATGAGATTAAAAAGGTTCTCTTATAAAAAAGAGAGTATACAAATTAACAAAAATGAGTATAAAATCTTCTTATAACTTTTTCGACTCCTAACAAAGTGTTTTGATACCTTAATGTTTTCTAGTATGCGATTAATGTCAACATCATGAAACATACGGATTATATTTCCACTGAGTGATGTGTGTTTTCAATTCCAAATATGCTTGGAATGTCTGGTCGCTATACTCTTAGACGCATCTAACACAACCAATTTGTTACATTTATAAAGAAAAAAAATGTAAGCATAACCTAAAATAAAACACTAAATCTGCCCCTAAATTACAACCTTAATCCTCTACAAATATATGAAATTTAGAGCTTACCAGTTATTTGTTCAAATTGCTATATTAAGCTTGGTTCCCCCCCCCCCCCCCCCCCCCCCCCCCCTTTAAGCCATTGGTTGAAGGGTTGACAAATGAAGAAAAGTCGACCCAATTATCAAAAAAAACTCAGCAAACCTACAAATTAAACACAAAAATTAGGAAATTTTTATTAAGATAACAAAATTCCAAAAATGTGAAATTTTTATCAAGATGCTTTATCCTCATATACATTTGATATATTTCCCCAAAAACTTGAACCAAGATACAATGTTTAGGTGCTATCTAATATACAAAAATAAATTAAAGTTGATATAGTACCATAGGGTGCCCAAAATACACCCCAGAAAGGAACAACATATATTGAGTTGTAGAAATTTAACAGATAACGACAACCAATTAGCATTAAGTGGACCAGCAGACGTTGATACAGAAAAAAAAAAGGAGTGATACCCAAACTAAAGCAATAACACACTTCAGAATCATCAATTGAAAAATAGGGTGCCGAATCAAAAACTTATTCTTCTTCTTCTTTTCGAAATTTATCCTACATGAAAAGAACCAAAAATAAACAAATCTGAGGTTGGAGAGATAAAGGAGGGTTAACTTATTATTATAGGGAAATTGTAATATAACCCTTATAAATGATCTTTTTGACAAAAATGACCCATTTATTATTATTATTATTTTGTAAAGTAACCACATTTTTCAGAACACATTGTTCCGGAGAGGTCTTTAGAATTCCGGAGTACGATTCCGGACCATGGTTCCAGAATACATTTTTTTGCATGTAACATGTGCTTTTTCTTTTAGTTTAAATTTTGGTTTTATATGATGTATAAATTTTGCTTTTATAAAATGTATAACATTTGGTTTTATAAAATATAAAATGCAATTAAAATCAACAACTAAATAATAAATACACAAACTAACACAAAAACACGATGTTTAAATACAAATACTATGTTCAAACTATCTTTATCCTTATACCTCAAAAAATTTCCGCTAGTCTTTTTCGATAACCCATAGCCCATGGAACAATTTTAACTTGTATAGAAATCGATTTCTCGGTGATCAACACCTCCAAGAACCAATACAAAAAAACCCCCACAATCCCCTCTGCTACTAATCTGTTGTGGCACGTCTAGGGTTTTTTCGAGGGTCATCTTGAAGCTTTCAAGTGGGAGTGAATCTGTTGTTCCTATATCGCAGTAGTTGACTCCCATTAGTAGTTTGTGGATGTGGGCTCTCATACCTAAAAAAGAATTCTCATTTTTCTAACAATAGCCGCCCTTCCAATGACTATCGTATATAGTGGTTTTAAATGTCTTTAAATCCAAAGCACCCAAAAACCAATGAGAACGTGGTAAATTGATTGGGATGTAAAGCTATAATAAATGTTAGAAATAATTAATTAGTATACATTTACTTAGGTAGTGTAATCCAACAAAAGTATATTGTATCACACTCTTCCCAAGCTGAGTTAACAGATTCGTCAACCATATCACTCTAGTTAAATGTATCATTGTTGAAAGCTGATGTCATAACCGTCCACCAAGCATCATCCGCTCTATGCTCTAGCAGCAATGAAATCCACATCATGATGTGCTGCCATTTTTATTTATTTATTTATTTTATAGTAAAGTAAGTATTGTTATTGGAAACATAGTATGTAATGAGCAAATAATTAAATTACTTACATCACATGACAACCATCCTCCATGACTATTTGCGTACAAACATGTCCAAAACTCAATCGTAGCAAAACTGGTCAAATAATTGTGACCAAATAACATTGAATAATCTTGTTCTTTATATACATTGTGTACGGTAAGCTCTAAAAGATTGTCCAACGGTGTTGGTTGTTTCCCTGTAACACCTTTCCTCTTCATCTGTATCCATGGCGACTTATACCATATGGACATAACTTTTTGGCGCTTAGAACGCATAAAAGGTGCTGGCGACGGTGCTCTGTATTCATCCTGCCGAATATCTTTTACATTCAACAATTTAATACACAGACACGGCTACTCAGGGTCGTCATTCAGCGGCTGTTCCAGGGTGCTTAAGACATAATTATGCTCCCATAATTCGTCGTCTCTAGGAGTCTTATTGATAAGTTTTAGAAACATGGAAAAAGTAGCGTCATGATTTTCTAAATGATGATCCAATGACCTCAACTGCTTGCGACATTCACTAAGCTTATTTTTCAATGATGGACCTCGTTTTGCAAGACACTAATAATTCGGTCCTTGTCAGTTGATGGTTCAGTAGCCAGCAGTGGTGGTGGTGGCGGGTGAGATGGATCATCTGTGCATGCCTTCTTTTCTTGAGGCTCATGGGTATGGGAGTTTTCGGGTGATGGTGATTGGGAAGGAGCCCTGTGAACTTCAGTGTTGGGAAAATTAATGGGTTTTGATCATAACAAACAATCATATGTATGCATGCAACCCTAATTTGTTTTGTATCTATGTTTTTCTCTAATTGATCATACAACTCTTGAACATCAAAAGATAAACTCTAAAAGGCATATACTATTTTTGAAATTCATGAAATAAGATAGTAAACATACCTTTAAGATTGTTATTGTAAACACTATTGAATCTTTACTTGAAAAACCTTTTGTAGCAAGTGTCGCAAGTGTCGTGCCTCTAATGGTTCACAAACAAACCCTAGAAACCAAGGAAAATTAGAGAGAGAGAGAGAGAGAATGGAGAAGAATTTCGGCCCTTAGCCTCTTAGAGGGTCCATAAATGAAATTCAACCCTAAGGAGGGTTTATATAGGTGTTATGAAGGTATTGGATAGGACAGTTATCTCTAAGAAAACCCTAATCCCATAACTTTCTCACTAAGGAATCCAAGGCACCCTTCGAGCCCAAGGAAACCCTAGAGAACATCTAGAATTCGTCCACCCTACATGGGAGGTTCTATAATTGCCCGATGCTCAACTATTGAACAATGTCACCTTTAGTCTCTGCACTTTCAATTAATCCCTTTAACCCCAAAATTAATTCCAAATTAATTTCTCATTAAATATTAATTAAACAATATGATTCTAATTAATATCTTATTTCCATAATACATTAATAAATCATTTATTTTCATTTCTAATTAATTTATTAAACAAGTAATAAATTAATATATCATTCTTCTCCCTTTAAAAGTTATCCTATTCAATTGCCACATTTGAAGGAAACCCAAAAGGACTGTGCTACTATCAATTGAAGTATATACCAATTATAGTTATGGGCTTAGACACCTAATCCAACAGTCTCCCACTTGGATAAGTCTAATAACTATAATTGCCAGTATAACTACCAAATTGACTAGAAAATTATAGCTACCAAAAGTCACTATTGAACTCTGACCCAGTCAGTTACGTGTCCTTAGATAAGTGATCAAATATTCCTCCATTCTATAAGATATCATATAGACATGAGACATGAATTATAATCAATCTCAATGTCCATTACTTGTTTCCCGATTTCTAATTTATGACGGCATATATCAGACTACTAATTGAATACATCAATTTAGTCCTTGCTTGGCCAAGCGCTTTAGATGTCATCATCAAATCATCGAAGGGCCCACAAATATCGCTTTTCACATTAGGGAAAAAGGAACGGATAAACTTCAACTCATATACTTGTACTATTTACTCATCAAATCACACACAACAATACACTTATAACATCAAGTTATTGATGTGTTTACATATTATGAATGAACAACCAACTCGTAAACAACAACTCATATATCTCCATTTCAAGAATATAATATATTATCGTCTCAAAATTACTCGTGATAAAATCCATGAAGAAATTCTATGAGCGTGGTTAATCCAATACTTGAATCCCCATTTCAAAAGTACTTATGTATATTGCAGCAAAACTATTGCTATGTCTAAGCTCTTAGGCAATCTACAATCCAATTCATGACTGCCTTAATTTGCTACTTACTTTCAAAAGTACGATTGACTGTGGATGTTTGAATAATCCAATTATTCAGGAGGAAAAACATGCGAAGTGAAACACAGTAATAAACTAATTAACTATGATCTCAAAACTATTAAATATAAATAAAACACTTATTATTTAATCAGGATATTAATTAGACTTTATTAATTGTATAATGTTTCGATTAATCAACTAAATACTTGAATTAAACATCAGTCATGGAATGTAATAAACATGCATGTTATGCCTCTCTTTGGTCCTTCCTTTGTGAATAGATCGATTGGATATTATTCCAATGATGCTCATTTCACAGATTCAAATTCTTATTAGAACAAGTAAGAATTCCAAATTCTTTTAATTTCTAAATGTATTAGAGTTGAACCTTACATGCAATATGCTTCTGTGACGGCGTGGTGCCAAAGTCACCAAAACTTAGCCAACGATGTCACAAAGTGCTCCATTGAAACTTTGTTACTTTAAACAGTTTCATGGTAATGAAGTTTCAAATTCAAGATACACTCCTTGAACACCTTCCTTACATTAAAGCTTCAAACTCACATATAGATTCTAAATAACCAAATCCTACTATGGAAGCATTTCCATATTCCACATGACTATAAATTCTAAAGAAGAGTCAATTCTGAATAAAAATCACCTCCACTCATAATTATGTTAGTATGGTTCGTCAAAATATTACTATACCTTCAACTGTCTACAAGCAACCAATCTTTAGTGAACCTCACATTGTCCTTTAACATTTGTTTAACAACTTTAGTCACATCTAGTTCTGGTCCTTTTCCTTCTCAATGCCCTAGGCATTTGGAAAATCACAACAAGTGAGTATTATAGCATCTGTAATCAATCCTATATTTGAAGCATATAGGATTCAATACATAATGTTTATTGATATCTGATCAGTCTCTTGTTATAATATTTCCATATATTTAATTTCCTATGTTGAATCATTTCAACACGATATTCATATATGCCCATGACCAAGTTCTTTCAAATCCTTTCAATCCAAACTTTTATATTTGAAATGAAGTATAAATGTCTTCTCCGCTAAATCCTTTTGTAGCGAAACAATTCCCAAACTTTGCAATTTTCAAAATTGATTTTTTTTTCCTACAACCAGTATTGCCAACCTTCAATACTCAGCATAACAATTATGCTCCCACTAGCATAACAATTAAGCTCCCAATAGCTATGACATGTATCCAAAAACCAACTAGACTTTTAAAAATCTATACTATTGACTTTCTTACTAAATTGCAAATTTCTAATACCTGATGCTTTGATTAGTCTTCATCTAAACTTCTCAAGCTCATACACCTTCATTAGATAACATATGTGTGTATGTGTTTAAAACCTTTCAGAACTTATAGCTATAAGTCCTGAATGTTCAAACTATTTCTTTCCATTTCTCACAATTCGAACTATGAAAAGGGATGCCATAATTATATGCGATTTGGAGAACGCAATTATCTCGACTACTAACCATAATGAAATTAACCATATTTAAAATCTACTAGAGAAAGTGTATCCTCAAAATAATTTTCATTAATTAGAGCGAAACCGTTTTCCACTTAGATTTTATGGCGTATGTGTTGTTGGATCGAGCGATTTTTAGCCGACACAACCTAAACGAGAATTGAAGGTCTCGTCATTAGGATCACAACGGTAAAAAGTCTAACGAAACGGACGTCGGATGAAGAAGTTATGAATTTTTAACAGATTTCCTTGTTGATGGACTAGATAATTATGGAATCATATAACTCTCTTCCCATTTTTGAAAATTAGGGGACAAGGGATTTGGTTGAATTAATTTGTTTAATTTAATAGATAATCCTTATTGATTTAATAAATTAATTAAATTTTTAATTAATAGATAATTATTATATCAAAGTATTTTGAATTTTAAAATTTAAATTTAAATTGTTTTAATTTTTGAAATTTTAATAAATTTAAAAACCCTAGTATTTTGAAAAGTTTAAAATACACCTTATATATATATATATATATATATATATATATATATATATATATATATATATATATATTATAAAATTATATATTTAATATTTTATATGTATAAGAAAAGCAAGACTTACCATTAGTAGGCCTCATTCACGAAGTTGGTCTATAAGGGGGAGGGGGGGTATAAGGAAATTGCCTATAAAATGACGATTGAATGGGTGTCCACTATCACCCACCGCTTCCTTGACTAATGGAGGGTTGTTAGCCGAACGGGTTTGATAGGACACTTAATCCTCATTAATAAGTATAATGAAACTAATAAAGTAACTAAATGCTTTTATTAAATTCTCAATCTTAGTTACTTTAGGAAAATGTGAATTTGATGCTTTTCCATGAAATTGCACATTACACTTTATAAAAGTCGTTAGTGGAGCGTATGTTGTTAACCGGCAGAGTAATATGGACTTATAAAGGATGGAAAAAGGTGTCTTGAAATTATCATGTATTAATGGAGTGTGTATGGTTAACTGGCACCTTAGTTAGGTGATAAATGACATCGAGAGTACCAAACTAATTTGCATGGTTATTCACACCTTGTTTGTGATCCTCGGTATCCCAATCTAAAATGGAAAGGGCATAATCGAGATTAAACATGCCATTGAATAATTCAATGAATTTCAAAAGACCTAATAATTTCATTTAAAACCTAATACATTCAAATTTCGTTTTTCATAATGAAATTAGTGAATCGTCATTTACCTACCTTCAGATAATTTACAACTGGATTATGGCATTCCTTTTCTGAATTATGAAATATTATGTTGGATCATAGCCTTAATATTTCATTTGGGTGTTATATTAAGGATTTTCCTATCTAAGAAAAACTTGTCCTTCTTCTTCTTTTTCAGATGTCAACTTCCAACAATGCTTCTGGTTCCTCCAACAACAACAACTCATCCAATAACTTCTCTCTATTGGGCATTTGCTCAAAGGTCACTTTTGATGGCTCCAATTACAATGATTGGATGCGAAACATCAAGATGGCTTTTCATTTTGAGGAAAAGGAGTATGTGCTCAAAAAACAAATAGACGAGATTGATGATGAAAAAGCTAGTCCTAAAGAACTAGTTGAGTATAGAAGACAACTCAATGATGCAACCAAAGTGTCTTGCATCCTGGTGGTTACTATAACTCCTGAGATACAAAGGTTCTATGTGGATTATTGATCGTATAAGATGAACAAGGACTTGATGGAGAAGTACCATCAACGAGCTCGTCAAGAGAGATATGAGATAGTAAAGTCCCTCATTACTAGCAAAATGAAGGATGAAGAGTCCATCACGACCCACTAAATGCATGCAACGTTTTGTGGATTGTTTGTTAAAAATTAATGTGAACTTCGATGAGGAATTGGCTATTGACATAATCTTGAGCTCATTGCCTAGATGTTATGATCAGTTCATTATGACTTATCATTTGAACAAGGAGGAAACCATGTTGAGCCAACTTCAAAGCTTGCTGAGAACCATTGTAAGTGGGATGAAGGGAAAAAGTATTGCCTCTACTCCTACTGCTGGTGATCCTATCCTGACAATAGGGCAAGGAAAGGGGAAGAAGAGGAAAGCTCCTCCTACGCAGAATTGGAAGGGAAAGTCCCAAGCAGGGTCAAGAAATGGCCCTAAAAGTAAATATGGTTCTGAACCTCCCCCTACCTCTGATCATAATGAGGCTACTTGCTTTTACTGTCTTGAAAAATGGCATTGGAAACGAAGTTGCCCCAAATACTTGCAGGACATAAACGATGGCAAGGTGAAGCCAACCTAGACAGGTATTTACACTATTCTATCTAAAACCTCTTCACATTCAAATTCTTGGGTCCTTGATACAGGATGTAGCTTTCACATTTGTTCTGAATTGTAGGGACTAAAAAAGAAGTGTAGATGTGGAGCATCGGAAGATGAACATGATTATGGGCAATAGGAGATCGTCACTTGTTACCAAGATTGGTGTTTACTCTTTAGTGTTTAGTAGTGGGTTATGTTTATATTTAAATAATCGTTACTACTCGTCTGAGATTACATGAAACATAATTTCTTTTCATGGTTTATATATAAAAGGTTTTAGATACTCTTTTTATAATGAGAATGGTTCTATTTATGCTTATAAAAATGGTGTACTTTATTTTGAAGCATTACCTTGTGATGGCGTGTATGAAACTGTGATGGTTGTAGATAATTTAGGAAATAGTGTGTTGCAAATTGATTCGTATAATGGTTTAGACAAAGCATGCTTGTTGCATTGTCGTCTTGGACATTTCAACAAGAAGCTTATTGCCCAACTCCAAAAGGATGGAGTGTTGGAATCATTTAACCTAAGGTCAAATGATACATGCGAATTTTGTTTGCTTGAAAAATGACTAAATCACCTTTCACTAGTTCTTGTAAAAAATGTGAAGGATTGTTGGATCTCATACACACAGATGTGTGTGGTCCCTTTAGATCCACCATAAGGGATGCAAATTAATTATATGTGACTTTTCCTGATGATTATTGTAGATATGGCTATATCTACTTAATCAAGCATAAGTCAGAAACCTTTGAAAAGTTTAAAGAGTTCAAACATGAAGTCGAAAATCAATTGGGAAGGAAGATCAAGATGCTCATATCTGATAGAGGTGGTGAGTATCTTAGTATCGAGTTCCACGACTACCTCAAGTTGTAGCTGAAAGGCGTAATCGAACATTGTTGGACATGGCTCGTTTCATGATGAGTTGAGCTTGACTTCCAATATCATTATGGGGTATGGCTTAGAGACTTCCGCCTACATTCTTATCTAGTCCCAACAAAGAAGGCTGCCAAAACACCTCACGTGATATGGACAAGGAAGGTTCCATCATTGCCACATATCAAGGTTTGGGGTTGTGAAGCTTTTGTTAGACGAGAGACTCACGACAAGCTTTAACCTCGAAGTGAGCAATGTATTTTCATCGGCTACCCACAAAATTCCTTTGGATATGTGTTCTACAAACCTAGTGAGAACATGGTCTTCGTAGCACAAAGGGGAGTCTTTCGCTAGAGGGACCTCATATGTAAAGAGGATAATGGGAGTACAATTGATCTTAAAGAAATTCAAGAGTCAAATGGTGAAGGAACCTCTAACACTAGCGATCAACATGAGGAAGAAATTTCGATTGAACCAGTTGACGAATCATTACCTCTTAGGCGTTGTAGTAGAGTTAGTGTTCCACTTGTGTTTTATTGATTACATGTAACTACAGAAGGTGATACATTTATCAGTGATAGTACATTAGTAAATTTGGATGAACCTGCTAACGAGTTAGGGTGCCTCAACTTAACGAGTTGGTGTTTGGGAAGGAAACCCTAATTTTAGGGTGTTGCACGCTATTTAAAGGCCTTTAGCCTCTTAGCAGGCCTCTTTAGCTGTCTCCTCTGTCCTGAAATACCCTAAAAGAGTGTGTCATAGTCCTTGTGAGTGTGTGAGCTTGTGGAGGGCCTTAAGAGTTGATATTTGTTAACATTTTGAGGATCCTTGAAGTTGAAGGTGCATAGCTTGGAGAGAAGACATAGATCCATAATCTCCCTACCCATTTCAGTCATTTGGAGGTATAAAGTTTATACCTTGCCTTTTTATTGTGTAGATCTATTATTTTGGGGTCTTATTTGGAGTTTGGGCACACGGTTTAGTTGTCCAAGAAGTTGAGTATTCTAGGGGTTGTCATGTTAGATCTAGCCATGTTATGTCCTCATTTGGCTTAAAGTTGAAAACTTTACTAGGTCTTAGGTCCCCTGTAACACTCGTGTTTCTAGCCTAGGCATTTATATTGAGTTGATAGTCTAGGTTAACCTTTGTAACTCATTTTGAAGAAATGAAAAGGAATTATGTGTTTTATGCTTAATTATTAGGGCTTAATTAATTAAGAATAAAAATAAGCGTCAAAATTAAAGTGTGAGATAAGCCCGATATCTTTACATAAAGTTGTAGTGGTCGAAACAAGGATTTCGGGGATATAAAGAATACCAAAATCCGAGTTATAACGAAGAAGTTATGACCTGTCGAAGTTTCGCGACAAAACCGGCACGGTGCTGAATGTCGTAAAAAGTGAGTTTTTGATAAACTACTTTTTAACTTTAGTAATCTAAACGAAAGTCGTAGTATTCGTTAAACCGAGAAGTTCGATAAAAAGAACGCCCAAATTTGACTTCGTATGAGGAAGTTATGATTTTTCGAAGTTCCAGCTTAGCAGTAGACAACTAACAACTCGAATTTTGGATCGAGCGATTTTTAGCCGACACAACCTAAACGAGAATTGAAGGTCTCGTCATTAGGATCACAACGGTAAAAAGTCTAACGAAACGGACGTCGGATGAAGAAGTTATGAATTTTTAACAGATTTCATGTCCCGGTCTGTTAAAAATAATAATATAAAATTTATATCAAAATTAGCCGACGAAGTCTAAACGGAAGTTGTAGAGCGTAATTTTAGCTACGCGTGCATATAAAGAACGTCAGAAACGGAGCTCGTATGCGAAAGTTATGGATTTTAGAAGTTTTGGAGCGAAAATCGAGAAAATTTGCATAGTCACGAGTTACCACGTCACCCTCGCTGAAAAGGTGCCACATGTCCTGCTGAGTCATCCGAGCTGCTGAGTCACCCGAGCTACTGAGTCATCCGAGCACATGGCCTAATCCGAAGTGGTCCAATAGCGGTGCGACACATACCCTCTTAGCACATGTCCGAACCCTCGTAGCATACCACGAACCCCCCTACTTCGGACCCTAGACCTCGGTCCAATCCCAAACTGCCAACGAGCCCCTCGCATGCGCAGACCATGTGCGAGCCATGTGCAGCCCACGTGAGAGCCCTCCCCTGCGAGCCTTTGGATCTTCGCCACCTAGAGACTTCTCAGCCGTCCGATCAGAAGCTTCACCCTATAAATAGAAGGCTGCGAGCCTTCTCGGATATTTTTAAGAAATTACCATATTTAGCCCCTTTCTTCATATTTTCTTCATCTTAACATCCCGCAAAGCCCCGGTATCGATTGTAAAGCCCGGAATACTCCACGAAGTGCCCAAGAAGCCCAAAAAATTTATCTTTTCGGTTTCGAAGCATGACTTTTGCAGAGCCCAGTTTCTCAATAAAACTCCCGGTTTTATTAGAAACGATCGTTTTAGGAAATGAATTGCTGCCCGATTTTCATCAAAACATGTGAGTGTGTAGTTACTTTCAATTTACACATAGATATGAAGTATTTACCTTGAAATACGTGTTATGTGTAAATATATTAATTGTTTAATTGAGGTGACTATTGAATTGATGTTTTATACAAGTTTTAAACTGTATATGCTTTTATCTACAAAATATGTTGGGTAGAACATGGGTAGATGAAATAGTTGATGTGTGTTAAAAAGGTGAGAGGCCTCGATGTTGTTGTTGTTGTTGTTGTTGTTGTTGTTGTTGTTGTTGTAGTCATCTAGCGGCGTATAGATGACGACCACGGGCTTTCTAGACAGTCTAGTGGAATACTAGCTGGTTCGCAACTTATAGGTGTTGATGAATTAAATGTTCATTGTCGTACTCTATCCCCCTCATGGTTGCCTTAAGGACATGTATGGCTGAGGAAACCGCTTAGCAGTAGTGTCCATCCCGATGATAATCCTTAGGTTAGGTCCCTTGTGATAGGTGTTTAGCGACGTAAAGTGAGGACAACGGGAATGGGTAATCAGGGTTATTATTGATTAGTGAACTTAATAAGTATATTATTATTGTGGGTTGAAAACCTTATATGCTCACCAGGCTCCCAAGCCTGACCCACTCAGTTTTTATGATTACAGTTTTTATGATTACAGGTAGTGGACCCCAAGCATAGTCGGAGGACGACGAGAGATTTTTGGATTATAGGCTAGTAGTTGTAAATAACTGTTGAAAGGCTTATAATCTCTTGTTTATGCTTTTGATCTGTATCGGAACATGACATCCTGAGGTTTTGATATATATATATGGAAAACATATACCTTCTTAATGAAGGGTTTTGATAAACTTTTATCATTTTTTTTTTGGGGACCAATTCCGCAACATCTTTTGAAAAGATTTCTCTGATTTTATTTTAAAAAGCATAAATTAAATCGGTCTTTTCTGGCCGAGAAATTAGGGGATGTCAGATCCCCTTCATACATTAAGTCCTTTATTAAACCCATTTTGAGCCCTAGGGTTCCTTTTAGCATGCATGGACATAAAGTTGGAAACTTTACATGATTTTCCAGCTTTTGGGGACCAGATCTGCATATTGGGACTTTATTTTGAGAGTTTAAGGGATTAATGGGTCAAGCCCACACTAATGATTCTAGGGTTTCGGTTTGACTCAACTTGGATGGTTTCTATGGGTAAAGTTGGAAACTTTACCCTTCTAGACATCATTTTGAAGGAGGTCTAAGTGCTGGAGTTACTTGATTCGATGGAAACAACTTAATGCATTAAGTTGTTGGATTTATGGCTAACTTGGAGATTTTGCTAGTGAACTCGGCGAATTGATGAGGGTTTTCCCGATCTATATAGTTAACGAAGAAACTCGATGAGTTGAAGGACAACTCGGCGAGTTGGGTTAACTCGGGCCATTGACTTTGACCTTTGACTTTAGTCTTTGACCAATTTTGAGTTTTAAGGGGTTTTACTGCATTTTGAGTTGCATTTAAGGAATTCTTTCGGTTTAGGGTCGAGTAGAGCTGATATTCGGAGTTGGGACCTATTCAGCTATCATTCAGTATTTGAGGTGACTCTTCTCACCACACTCAAGGATCGAAGGCACCAAGATCATCCCATCAACGGTTATGGAATGATTTGTATGGGAATATGTAATTGTTTATTATTGGAATTATATGTGGACTTATGTGTAAACCAAGCGAGGAGCCCATGAAATTTGGCAAGACCATGGGAGGAGTCCATGGCTCAGGGATATAAGACCATGGGGGTAGCCCATGGCATTCCAATAAAGACCATGGAGGGAGTCCATAGCAAACTTATATGTGTTTATGTGTATGCATGTTATTATGTGAGTATATGATTTGAGTGTTTTGTAAACTCACTAAGTTTGTGCTCAAAGTTTTATTGCATGTTTCAGGTACTTCTTTTGGTAAGGGCAAGGTCCCGGCTTAATGGCACGGCATGCCTTTCCCTGGTGTTTTCATATTTAGTTTTCTTTCTCTGAATTTTTAAATGATATGGATATGTAATGTGATTTTTAAACATCTTGTGACTGATATTTATGAAATTAAAAGTTCAAATTTTCTGTAAAAATTTGGGCTGTTACACAGTGGCTAAGATTATATCTATTAGGGTTATGTTGGCTATAACTGCATTTCATGATTATGAAATTTGGTGGATGGATGTTAAAACCGTTTTCCTTAATGGGAAGTTAGTTGAAGATGTTTACATGAGTCAGCCAGAAGGTTTTGTGGATGTTAAATAGTCTAATAGAGTGTATAAGCTTGAGAAATCAATCTATGGATTAAAACAAGCTTCTCTCAGATGGAATCTTTGCTTTGACGAGAAAGTTAAGGGGTTTGGCTTCTCTAGAAGTGAGGATGAATCTTTTATATATGTTAAAGCTAGTAGGAGTATAGTCACTTTCTTGGTATTCTGTGTTGATGACATACTACTTATAGGAAACAACATTCCAACCTTACAAGAAGTTAAGTCCTGGCTTGGAAAGTGTTTCGCTATGAAGGATCTACGAGAGGATGCTTATATTATGGGAATAAGGCTTTTGAGAAACAGGAGTAAGAAACTAATTGGACATAGTTAAAGCACATATTTGGATAACGTGTTGAAACGTTTTAGCATGGAGAATTGAAAGAAATGAGAGTTTCCTATTCAGAGCAATACTAAACTGAGTAAGACTCAAAGTCCGAGTACCGATGCATATGATAGCGGAAATGAGTCGAGTTCCATATGCTTCCACCTTTGGATCGATCATGTATGCTATGATATATACTCGTCCTGAAGTGGATTTTTCTTTGAACATGGTTTGTCGGTATCAAGGAAATCTAGGTAAAGCTCATTGGATAGCAGTTAAGAAGATTCTTAAGTATCTACAAAGAACTAAGGATTGGGTACTTGTGCTTGGTGGCATTGATGAATTAAGAGTTACTGCGTATAGTGACATATCGACAAAAAATACCACTTTATCAGATATAGAGTAGAAGAAGGAAACCTTGTCGTAAAGAGGGTATCATTTGAAGAGAATCTAGAAGATCCCCTCATGAAGGGTCTGAGTAGAGTAGAAGAAGGAAACCTCGTCGACAGAAAATACCACCTTATCAGACATGATTATTGTTTACTATCTTTTGTCAATTGTTTATCATTTTGTTTCATTTTGCATATTACTTCCCGAATAATTGGATTATTCAAAACATCCACAAACGATCATACCATGGAAGTAAGTTGTGAATTAAGATTGTCGTGAATTGGGTTGTAGATTCTCTAAGGGTTTAGACATGGTAATGGTTTGTTGCAACATTCACGAGTACTTTTGAAATAGGGATTTAAGTATTGGATTAACCCATGCTTAAAGAATTATTTCAGTGAATTTATCATGAGTAATTCTGAGACGATAATATCATATAATCTTTAAACTAAGAAATATGAGGTGCTGTTTACGAGTTGGTTGTGCATTGATAATGCTTAAACGCATCAGTAACTTGATGTTATAAAACGTATTGTTGTGTATGATATAATGAGTAAACAGTGCAAGCATATAAGTCAAAGCTTATCTGTTCCTTTTACCCTAAAGGGAAAAGGCGATATCTTGGGTCCGTCGACGATTTGGTATTGACTTATGTGCCGAGCCCAGTCAGGACTAAATTGATGTGTTCAATTAAGTTCTTTGTCATTACAAATCCGAAATCGAGAAATAAACTTTCGGAAAATGAGAATGATTATGTTCCATGTCATTTGTCCACATGATATCTTGTACAACGTAGAATTATATGATCCCTTATCTTAGGACACGTAACTGACTAGGTCAGAGTTTGACAACGGCTTTGAGAGCTACAATTTGTTAGTAAATTTTTGAAGTTATACTTGTAGTTATAGTTATTAGACTTAACCAAGTGGGAGACTATTGGATTAGGTGTCTAAGCCATACAACTTGACGGGATGATTAATTAAGGAAGAGGAAGAATATATTATTTAGAATAATAAATTGATGTAAATGATTTCATAATGTATTATGAAAATAATATATTAATTAGAAATCATACTTTTAATTGATGGTTAATCATAAATTAATTTGGAATTAATTTTGGGATTAATTGAATTAATTAAAAGTCTAGGAGCTAGTTGGTATTTTATTCATGGTTGAGGAAGAAGCCCTAGAACCCTCCTAAAAGGCTTGAAGTTATACTTGTAGTTATAGTTATTAGACTTATCCAAGTGGGAGACTATTGGATTAGGTGTCTAAGCCATACAACTTGACGGGATGATTAATTAAGGAAGAGGAAGAATATATTATTTGGAATAATAAATTGATGTAAATGATTTCATAATGTATTATGAAAATAATATATTAATTAGAAATCATACTTTTAATTGATGGTTAATCATAAATTAATTTGGAATTAATTTTGGGATTAATTGAATTAATTAAAAGTCTAGGAGCTAGTTGGTATTTTATTCATGGTTGAGGAAGAAGCCCTAGAACCCTCCTAAAAGGCTTGGAAGAAATATTCTAGAGGGACTCTAGAATTTTCGGCCATAAGGATTCCTTGTAAAAGGTTTAAGGATTGTTTGGTCCTTAAGAAAAGCAATTGGGGTTTCCTTATCTTCATCCTTGCTTCGGCTCTATGCCATCTCAACTATATAAGGAGCCTCCAACCCATTGAGATTTCGGCTATCATTCCTAAGAGAAAACATAGATCCAAGTAATTAGGGTTGCATACACACATAGGATTGTTTGTTATGCTTAAAACCCATCATGTGTTCCTATCCATGTGAATTTGTCATTTCTAACCTACAATCATAAGATAAGGTTGAGGACAAAAACCAAAATCAAATTTAGGTTTCATGGATTGAACTTTTCTTATTCTTAATTTCTCTCCTTCTAGTAGCAGAAGGGCCTACTCAACAGGAAGGTACACGGAAACAAGAATATGTCAACTTAACATGATAGGTTATCCACCTCAGGTCGTGTGCTAGTGATAGCTTAAAGGATTATTATTGATTGACTCCAGAAACTCTTCAAAATCAAAAAGACTCCCACTGACTTCTTGACATATAAGTTTTTATGTTAAGGAACATTCCTCGACAAGCAAAAACAAATATTTAAAAGTTAGTGTGGATTTTGACAAGGAAAACACTTCACTGAATTGGTCTTAATGTTTTAACCAAAACAACATAACTACCAATTCCAAAAGTGCTAGGGTACAAAAATATTTCTACTCCACATTTCATGAGGTGTTATAAACCTACTTAGTTTGAAATAAGTTTCAAGATACGATTTGTAGTTACAAGAGTATGACTCTAAAACTCGATTGGAACGAGGTATAACTCATCTCTCGATTAAAGCAATTCAAAAATATTTAATTCCTCTTCTTAGTCGAAACAATTTCACTAAGATGTTCTTCGAGGATCAATTGTGACATGGTTCCACAATCATTAAGATAATCATAAACACGATACCAAAATACTCTCTTTTCCTTTCAGATTGGAGAAACCTTTATCTTTCTACCTAATAGATTCTTCATATTCGTTCTGCCACTCTTTGAAAATTTTCAGAGAATCAGAATTACACTTAATCTTATAAGCATAACCATATTTACTGAACCATCAGTAAATCATGACGAATAGACTTATCATCCTTTAATGGTGGATCTGACCAATGCATATCAATAAGTACTAGATCCATTTGTCCTTCACTTTGACTCACAAAAAACATGTGAGCAACGAATTAGTCTTAATCTTTCAAAGATCAATATTCTAATACATCACACACTTTAGATTGTATGACTCCAAGTTTCTATTCAATTGAAACTTGGGTGATGAGAATTTCTTTTCAGTTGGTCAATTATGACATTTACCACGATATGATATAACTACGTGTGACAACCGTCAAATTCTGGTCAATTCAAAGTCAAATAAAGTCAACAAGTCAAACCGGTCAACCCAACTAACCCTTGTATACTAGGGCTCACGTTAGGTATTTACTAAACAACTCGCTATTCTAATGAGAGATCATAAATTGAAAAGTACGTACATCTAGATCTCCTTAACCTAAAACTATGGTAAGTGTCAAGCCAAACCAATAAAACAGTGTTGCATACTCATCGGGAGTGTGTAAGACCCTTAAACAAGGCTTAACAGGGTTTACGAACCTTGCGTTGCGAAGCCGGACACTCAAAAAGGTCACAAATGAAACCTCTCTCTCAATCGTTTTCACTCTATCTCTCTTTATCGGAAATCTCTCCCAAAACTCTCTTTGTATGAGAATTCTCTCCAAGAATGTGAAATCTCTCCCAAAACTCTCTTTGTATGAGAAATGTCTCCAAGAATGTGAAATCTCTCCCAAAAATCTCTTTGTATGAGAAATCTCTCCAAGAATGTGAAATCTCTCCCAACACTCTCTTTGTATGAGAAATCTCTCCAAGAATGTGAAATCTCTCAAAACTCTCTTTGTATGAGAAATCTCTCCAAGAATGTGAAATCTCTCCCAAATCTCTCTCAAAAGTTCCCGTAACTTTTTGAAGTCATTTGGGTCATTCCGACCCATAACCAGGTCAAAAACGGCTTGAATCAGGGTAAAAACGAGTAAAATAGGCTTAAGGACCCGAAACCCCTCTTAAGGAGCCGAAAGTCCTCTTAGGGACCGAACCCTTCTGAGCCGAAGGCTGCTGAACCGAACCCAAAGGGTCCTCTCGGGCCCGAACCTCACACAAGACACGAACCCGAAGCTACTGTTCATTCGGTCCCTTTCGCTCCATATTGCCCCCGGTCTAGTTCGCTTCTGATGACTTCGGACCGAGCCTCCTTCTCGCTTCCTACTGTTTCGCATCGCCTCGTTTCGGACCCAGCATCAGAAGGGACCGAACCTTCGGCCCCCTTCCGAGAAGCCTCGCTATAATGCCTTTTCTTTCCGGTTTTCGACAACGACTTCATTTTAGCTTCGTTTTTAATTATTTTAACGCGGGATTTTCACCCAAAACTTTATTTTAACATATAAGGACCCATAATTAATTATTTATCACGTTTTGAAGGATAAAACATTATCCAAAAAGAGTGGGTGAGGTACAAGAAGAGGAGTGTTGACTTTCCTTTATTCTATGACACAAGCAACCACCATACCCACTCCATGCCAAACCCACACTCCTCCCCACCATACCTTGTCACTTCGTTGTCCTTTTTACCTCACTCACAAGTCATTTCCACGTTTTTGAGAGCTGGACACTCAACCTCTCTCCTCATTTCTTTCACTTGCTCTCATTTCACCAAAAATCAAACACAACTTTTCTCTCAAAGTTTTTCTCTCTATTTCAAGACTCCAAGGCTGATCTTCAAGCTTTAATCTTCTCTAGGTAAGTATAATTCATCCTCCTTGTGATTATTTCACTTCATTCTACTCAAAATCATAGATTGTTTACACAAACATCATCACATTCTTGTTAGATCTTCAAATCTTCAAGTGATTCTTCAAGTGTTCTTGAGTTGGACACTTCTCTTATTCAATACTCATCTACTGAAATCACTCAAGGTGAGTTCATACCCCTACATTTTCATGTTTTCTCAAGTTTTTAAGGGGGGAATACAAGTTAAAACACCAAGAACATAACTAAAATTTTCTAACAGCTTTCATCAGAAAAGTTGGAATTCATTCACGGACTGTTTTGGACAACTTAAACATTTTAGATTTCAAAACTGTTTTAGGTGCAAGTAGCACCACTTCTTAGCTGTAAAATGACCACTTGCACATCTCCATACTATTTTTCTACAATTTATGGTGATTTTTACAAAACTGCTTATCATTTCAAACATCAATCCGGACCAGTCTGTGATTATGGACTTTCTCACACAAGTAAGAGGTCATTAAAATTTATAATAAAAATTATGAACAAACTAGACTCATTTTCCAAACTTCCAGAATTTATGGATTCTGATTTACACCTTTGATTATTTTTCTATGAATTTTCTAAAAATAGAATAGAAATGGCAATACTAGAAAAATGTTTTAAATTTCATATACACCTTGTAACTTGTTGAGCAAGGTGTGTACCTTCATGTGATGATATTTTATTACCATATATGTCATCTTGTATTATTATATAGACATACATCAGTAAACAAATGGATTCTTACCTCCATAAGTATGGTATATATATATATATAAATGGTATTTCAAGGCTATATCCATTATAATACAAACATTGGTAAACTATGACAAGTATAGTTTATGCTCACTACCCAAACAAATATTTAATAAACTATAATAGGTATAGTTGAGCATTCATTTACATAACAAACACATTATTAAAGGTATTACACATACAAAAGAGTTGTTACCACTATGAATAATTATGATAAACTATAATAAGTATAGTTAAGTCCATTATACCCCCACAAACGAACACGCTAGTTATAATCGGTATAGTTATGGCATATATATATATATATATATATATATATATATATATATATATATATATATATTACAAACAAAGTGATAAACAACAATATGTATAGTTTATGTTTCATCTACACTACGAACTTAATTACAAGAAAAAGATTCACCATCACCACCACTTTTGATAAGCTGTAATATGCATAGTTCATGTTCACTACCACTATCGCTATTTGATCAACTATGATATGTATAGGTTATACTCACTATCACCACCACTTTTAGTAAACTATAATATGCATAGTTCATGTTCACTAGTCACTATCACTATCCGATGAGCTATGATATGTATAGTTTATGTTCACAACAACTATTATTATTTCGTACACTAAACTAGGATTTAGTTCCGGTTTTTGGATTTAAGTCCACATTGAATTTCGCATTGTCAGTTTTCAGCTATAATTTCTAAGTGTATATGCTAGAGTTATATAGAACCTAGTCGTGATTGGCTTAGAATTGGTGGTTCCACCTTATTTCCTGTTCCTCGTTCGGTTGTGGGCCTAGGGCAGACCCATTACATTCGACGTTTTATCCAACTTAAATTTTATATAACTTATGTACACAAGGAAATTATAGAAGGAATCTATAGGGAATTCCAGGATGCACTATTTCATAACATAGAAACTTACATTTCACATTTTGAGGAAAATATCGGGTTTTCTGGATACATACTCTATCGCTTTTACAAGGAAAACAATTTATTTCTCAATTTAAAAATCTTATGAACTCACCAACCTGTGTGTTGACACTTTTTCAAAACAACTTGTATTCTCAGGAAATTACTAAACAGATAAATCAACTGCTTTCGAGGACGGGACGCTAAAGCGATAAACTCAAACTTATTTTGTCATCATGATGTAATTGATTTTGAAACATATAAACTTACTCTATGATGTAACTCTTTCAATTATATTGATGATGGTTGTGTTTGCTTTCTTCACTATTACATTTGTTGTTATGATACTATACATGAAGTCATCCACCCTCGAACGTTTCCGCCGATCTGGTTTGGGGGTGTGACAGATTGGTATTAGAGCCTTGTTGATAGTGAACTAAGTATATCGAACCATATAAGATATACAAACTATAAATACATTGGGACTGAAAGTCTCTGATTTAACATTTTCCAAATAACTACACTTTTAGAAACAAATAATTTCTCGGTAAAAGTATGAGCACGTGCACACACTAGGGTCAGTATCATGTTGGGATGGGACAAAAGTGGTGATTGTTGAACAATACGAGTAGGCTTGGGGATGTATAGTCAAGTCTGGGAATGACATAGCCTGATCAAATATGTCTCACCCAAAAGTGACTAGCATATGCCCATGAATGGTCGTAGGTGTTACAACAAGTCTAAAAACTTACCAACACTACCACAATGAAATACCATAGGGGTATTTTGGTGTTATTATAATTACTATCTGAGAACTAAATAGATTTTTATCAATAGGTCAATAATTGCCTAGTGGATACATTAAAATTATATGTATCCAGGACGTCATAGACTTAGAATCTATGGATCTTTGCTTTACTTCCTGTTCTCGTTGGATTGGGGATTTAGAGTTAGGATCGCTTATTTGAAGGTCTATCCTGTCCCAAATACATATGACTAGTATGCACTAAACAAGGTATTGAAGTACCTGATAAAGATCATCTTACAATTATCTAATTAGTATGTCTACTTAGTTATTCCTTATATTTCCATTTCTCGCAAAAATATCATGGCTGGATTCCTTCCCCATGACGACTCGTACTACCCCAACCACGACAAAGCTGGATGGTTCGGAGAGGAGCCAGAGAATGATTACCCAATCCTTGTGGATGGTCACCAAGCTGAAGGCTTTGCTGACGGTTCCGACTCCAAACCTGAAATGGAGAACCTACCCCCGATGACCCTTGTTCCGAATCCTAACCCTCGTCCGGCTTTTCAAGGCCCGACGCCTCCTTGGGTAGAGTGCTTGGAGACCTGGAGCGAAGAGCAAGACCAACCTAGGCTGTTTAATGGAGACATTCGAATCCTTCAGAATCCGGAGACTACACTATTCAAGGGAACTATAGCATTGTCCAAAAATTTTCCTTACGTTAATGAGATGTAGACCTATTTTCCTCGAACCCTATACACTAAATTATATTAAATAAATTGGCTCGCATTAAAATTCATTGGGAACTTTCCGCGTATTTTATAACCCTGTATTACAAAAAAGTGAAATTCTTAATGTATACCTCCAGGTCGGGTGTAATTAAGGGATAATCGACTTAGAAATGGTGAGTCCGCCTTAGGTCCTGTTCCTCGTTTGGTTGTGGGCCTAGGGCAGACTCATTAAGTTCGAAGGCCTATTGGACCTTAATTATACACGACTGGTATATATACCAAGTGATTTTAGGAGAGGATCAGGCACGAAACAAATCACAAGTTGCATTTGAGTCACTACCACTAAATTCATTCATAAGGGCTTTGTTATGAATTGTTGGATAAGGTGTCTAAGTCCATAACTTATTCCGTATATACTTGACCCGACCCGGCATGGTCCATTTGAGTTGCATTTCATCCAAACTATTTATGGATAATTTTATGAGAGTTATACACATATGTTTATTAATATATTATAAGTTATAATATATTAATATGAAGTCATATTATTTAATTAGTCTTAGTCTTAAATTAATTATGAATTAATTTAGAGATTAAAAGGAAGACTAATTAGATTGTGGGCTATTGGTTTTATATAGTGTGGGCTAACACTCATTTGTTAATGGGCTAGGCTTGTATGGAAGTCCATGGATGATCCATGGAGCTTTTAACCCATAGATCCTTGGAAAAGGAAACGTCATGGGTTATTAGGGTTTCACCCTAATCATGTACACTATATAAGCATGCTTATATTGCATGAAATAGCCACTAGTGGCACTAGTGTGTGTGCTTTGTGTGTGGCCGGTTTTATAAGTGTGTATACACTCTCTCAAAGTTTTCCAAGAGTTTGTGGTGATTTGTGATTCCATTTGAGGCATTCACACTGTTGGTGCTTGGCCTCAAACTCCTTAGGAATCAAACTCATCATCAAAAGGTATGTAATCTCATCTAATTCTTTTATGTTTAAAAGTACCCCATGCCATGTTAGATAGGTTATGAACCTTGGAAAATTATTATTTTGCATGTATTTAGACAAACATAGATCCAAGGTTTATTAGGGTTGCATGCACACTTAGGAAGTGTTAGATTGCTCAAAACCCAACAGTGGTATCAGAGCCTAGGCTTGCTTGTTTGAATACTTGATGCAAATTGCTGAAAATCGAAGATTTTATGCTGTCTGCACAGCTGACTCGCCGAGTCCATGAAGGGACTCGACGAGTCCAAGGCAAAATCATCCAACTCGGTGAGTTGGTTCATGCACTCGACGAGTTGGACCCCCAGACAGCATATCTTCGAGTTTTGGTGCTGGAATTGGTCTAGAATCATTACCTTAAACTGTTTTGGACACATAAAACCTTTTTTTTGATGTGGTAATGATGATGGTGGACCGATTTCAAAGTTATAATCAAAATTTCAATTTTATATGTGTTCATATGATTCTTGAAATTGTTGATGTGGATGTTCATGTTCATATGAGTTTTGTTAGATCATAGGAATTATTTGCAAATTGTTTGTTAGTTAATTCTTGATCTTAATGTGTTTTAATGGAATTCTTAATTTGTCCTCAAGTTGTGGAATTCCAAGAGTTTTTCTTTTAAATGTTTTTTAAGAAGTTGTAGGTTACATTTTCTTGAAGAGTTTTTCCCATAAATGCTTTTATGGACTTCATAACTTGTCCTTAAGTTATGGATTTCCAGGAGACTCTTCATTAAAAGTTTTAAACACTTAATTAAAACTCATAAGTTATGAATATCCAAAAGTTTATGAATTGTTCAAAACTTGCCCTCAAGTTTTGGAATTTCTAAAGTCTCACACAAACTTTTATTCCATACCCTAGAAGTTTTAAAAGTTAAAATTCTACCCTTATACTATTTATAAGATTAATGGTTAATTATATATATATATATATATATATATATATATATATATATATATATATATATATATATATATAAGAACAAGTCGTTTTACCGTTAGTAGGCATCATTCACGAAGCCGGTCTATAAGGTGGGTATAAGGTTGTTGCCTATAAAATGGCGACTTAATGGGTGTCCACTCTCACTCACCGCTTGCTTGACTGGTGGAGGGTTGTTAGCCGAACGGATAGGACAATGACTTTAAATTCTCATTAA
Source organism: Lactuca sativa (assembly GCF_002870075.4). Lineage (NCBI taxonomy): Eukaryota > Viridiplantae > Streptophyta > Magnoliopsida > Asterales > Asteraceae > Lactuca > Lactuca sativa. The sequence goes on along the minus strand of NC_056629.2, from coordinate 173,608,826 downwards.
AAGTATAATGATTATTATAAAGTAACTAAATATTTTTTATTTAATTCCCAATCTTAGTTACTTTAGGAAAAATGTGAATTTGGTGCTAGCCCATGGAATTCACACTTTGTACCTTACCAAGTCGTTGGTGGAGCGTGTGTGGTTAACCGACACACTAACTTGGACTAGTAAGGATCACGAAGGGTGACTTAATGTTTGTCATAGATCAATGGAGCGTGTGTGGTTAACCGGCACATTGATTGGGTGATAATATTAAGGGTACCAAATGAATTGGTATGGTTATTCACACCTTGTTTTGTGATCCTCAGCATCCCAGTCACAAAATTTGAGAGGGCACACTCGAGATTGAAACATGCCATTGAAAAGTTCAATGAATCTCAAAAGATCTAGGAATTTCAAATCCAATTAAAACCTAATAAATTATTTCGTTTTTCATGGTGGAAATTGGTGAATCGTCATTCGCCTACCTTCAAATATTTTATAGCTTGGATTACGGCATCCCTCTTCCAAATTATAAAATATTGTGTTGGGTCCTAGCCTTAATATTTCATATTGGGTGTTATATTAAGGACTTTGAATCAACTAACTTGATTTTCTCCCATTATAGATGTCTGGTTCAGACAACTATGATCTTCTCAAATCTCTTGAAGATGGTGTCCCTCAACATCATGCTTCGCTTCCTCCACCTCCTCCAATTATTCTCCCTCACCCATAAGTTCTTGAAAAGTTTAAAGTTACTCAATCCCTATTGGCAAGCATAGTCTATGTGTGCTCACATCTTGGAGATAAAGTCACATATTGACAAGCCGGGAGAGTTGGGTGTCGAAGTCTCGTGAAAGTCGTATGTTCAATCACTTTCTTAGTAACATAGTGAGTCTCTTTGGGACTACTATGAGACAGACTATGACATGACTCTTAATGATGTTATCTATTTGCTTGGTGTTGTGGAATCAGCAATGATTTGGAACACCAGTAAAGCAAATTTGATTAAAATAACAACTTCCCAAGTCTTAAATGGACATTGACAATGGTAGTATTGGATATCTAGAAAAAGATTTCGCTTCCCAATGGAAAGGGATCGGCTATAGTCAACTCGGTTGACCAAATGGTAAAGAGAAAGGCTAAGTCTGAGATAGTCCCATGTGCCATTACCAAAGGGTCCATGTGTTTTGTTGCCAAAGGAAGGGGCATTGGTTGCGAAGCTGCCCTATTCACCTGAAAGGTCATAAGGTTGATCAAGTCAAGAGGTTTGACTCTACTTCGGGTAAAGTCCACTGACTAACTCTATTAAGTTTCTATTTGGAGATTCTTATTACATAATGTGAATGGGTCACATGTTGATGTTTTTAAGAATTAAAGAAAAGATAGGAAGCTTAAAGTAAGTATATGTTGATTCTGATTGCGAAGGTGGGTTTCGATCGCATGGTTCGGTAATCAGAATTTTGAGCTGTTGCTTAAGAGTTATAATATATTGCTTACGAATATATAACAACAAGGTTTTCATGTGGATTGTAAGGATAAGTTTTTCCGCAAAGTTTAAAAAAAAAAAAAGAAAAAAAAAGGGTTTTAATTTTATTTTAAAAAAATATCCTTACAATGGCATCTGTGGAAAATTGTTGCTTATATGTTTCCAGTAATAGCAATATTGGAAAGTGGATTTGATTCCTTCATTTGTGGTAGTGTCTGAATTTACCAAATTAAGAAAGTTTTTCATCACCCAAGTTTCAATTGGATAGAAACTTGGAATTATACAAGTTGTATTGTATGATGAATGAGAATTTTCATTTTTGAAAATTAAGACTAATTCTTTGATCACATGTATATGTGAGTCAATTGAAGGACTAAGGAATTAGGTACATTGGGTGTGCGCTGGTCAAGGTCCACCATAAAGATTGATTTGTCATGATTTACTAAAGATTAATAAATATGATTATACTTATGAGGTTAAGTATAATTCTGTAACATTGGAAAGGTTACAATGTATGACAAAACAAATGAGAAGAATCAAATTAGGCAGAAAGATAAAAGTTTCTCAAATCTGAAAGGATGGGAGAGTACTTTAGTATCGTATTTCATGATCATCTTAATGATTATGAAACCATATCACAAATTCATACTCTAAGGACGTCTTAGTGCATTGTTATGGCTAAGAAGAGAGGTCATGAATTGTTGGATTGGTTAAAATCAAGAAGACGAGTCATACTTCGTTCCAAAACAATTCTTAGAGTCATACTCCTAGATTGTAACTTTGAGTGACATAAAGGAAGATTTATTAACACTGGTCAAATGTAAGAGTAAAATGTTTTCTATTCTTGTACATTTGAGATTGGTAAGTTGTGATGTCTTGGATGAGACAAAGACCAACTAAGAACAATTGTGTAAAGTGTTAGTCTTGATAAGAATCCGCACTGTCCATTGAATATTTGTTTTGTCAAGGAATGGTTCTTGACTGGGGAAACTTATATGTTAAGGGGACAGTGGGAGCCTTAAAGACCCTGAAAGAGTTTCAAGATTTAATCAAGAGTAAAACCTGTAATTTATCACTAGCACACAACTTAAGGTTTGCAACCTATCGTGTTGACATAATTCTTGTTTCAGTACCTACTTCAAATAAGTTGAATTTGCATGTGAGTTATCAGAGTTCAACTTGGAAGCATTGGTGGGCCTTGTGCTACCAAGGTGACAAGAAACTAAGATTGAACAAGTTTAATCCATGTAAGGCTGAATTTGTCACTAACCTTATCTTGTGATTATGGTTTTGACAAATTCACATGGATAGGAACTCATACACTATAAAATCTAAGTGTCATAAGGTTTCTTTCCGATTCATGAAAATGATGGTGAGGAAACGCTTTCACTAAGTAGATTTTACGTAGATATCAATTGTGTTATTTGCATTTTCAAAAGTCGTTAGTGGAGCGCGTGTGGTTAACCGACACACTAACATGGACTTGTGAGAAATGGAAAATGCCTAAGCAATTGAGACTATGATTACGGTATCCCTTTTCATAGTTCTGAAAATTGTTTAGACACACATGTGAGCTATCTAAGAAAGGATTTATGAATCTAAATTTCAGAAGTCTAGCAAATTTCTGGAAATATGTCAGAGCTAGTGGGAGCATAAGTGTTATGCTGATAATCATCATGTTAGTGGGAGCATGATTATTACGTTTAGTGTTGCAAGTTAGCAATGTTAATTATAGAAAAACAAAAGTTTCAATTTGTGAAGTTGCAGGGGTTGAAAAAGTCGTTTTGCTATAATTAAGGGAGAGGAAATCATACTTCATTTCAATTCTAAAGCTTAGATTGAGATTTTAATCATCTTTAGTCAAGAATATATATATTAATTTTATGTTGGAATGGTTCAACTTGAAGAAATTCTATATATAATGTGTTTTCAAAATTTGATTATGATTACGACATCCCTCTTCATAGTTAAATTTTGAAAACATGGCAAATAAAAAATATTGTAGCAAAAGACTTGTCTAGTATCATGTCTTTATGTCAAACATCATGAATCGTGTCCCATATGCTTCGGATATAGGATCGATTGCATGTGCTATAATATTCATCTTTTCTAAATTTTCCAAATGCTTAAGGCATTGAGAAGGGAAAAGTCTAGAACTGGATATGACTAAAGTGATTAAGCAATTATCGAGGACAATCTGAGGTTCGCCAAAGATTGGTTGCTCAGGGAAAGTTGGAAGTATGATGTAAGTTGTCGGTAAGGACCATATTGACATATTCTGAAAAGAAGTAACTCTTGTTCGGAAGTGATAGTCAAAATGGGACTATGGAAATGTCTCCATAGGTGGAAGTTATTCAATCTATGTAAGATTAGAAAACATTAATGCAAGAAGGATGTTCAAAGCAATGTACTTTGAATATGAAACTTCCGTTCCATAGAGGTTGACCTTCTTTGGAATACTCTGTAATGACTGGTGACAAGGTTTTGGTGACTTTGTGCATAATCATTACAATAGGAACATTGCATAAAAGTTTAACCTCTAACAGTTTTTTTGGAAAATGATAGGAATCGGGGATTCTCACATTTACAATAAGGATTTGGGATTGTGAAATGAGTATCAATGGAATCATGTTCAATTGATCTACATCACAATGTACGGATCATAGACAAACATAGTGTGCATACTTGGAGTATGGCATAACTATTGTTTAGAAAAACAAAGTGTACATGCTAGGAGCATGGGACGACTGTTGTTTTTATTCAAGTCTTAAGTTGATTGTTTGAAACATTATACAATGACTAATGTGTAATCAATATGGTGATAGATAAAAGGTGGTTCTATTTATATTCAAAAGGGTTCTGAGACCATACTGGATTCGATTATTATTGTGTTTCACTTTGCATGTTTTGACTTCCAAATAGCTAGGTTATTCTTTCCGAATGACTAAGTTATTTAAACACTCCACAGTCGTTCATATGTTAGAAGTAGGTATGAATCAAGACTGTCATGAATCGAGTTTGTAGATGGCTAAATGGGTTTAGTCATAGCAATGGTTGCTACAACATTCATGAGTGCTCATAAGTTATGAGTATTGGAATAAACCCACGCTCACTTGTATCACTTCATGGAATTTATCTCGAGTGATCGTGAGACGGTAATATCATATAAATCTTCAAACCTAGAGATATGAGTTGTTACCTATGAGTTGGTTGTGCATTGATTGCACGTAAACGCATCAGTAACTTGATGTTATAAAACTTGCCTTTGTGTACAATTCAACAAGTAGTAGAACAAGCATATGAGTCGAAGTTTATCTGTTCCTTCTAGAAATAGAAGCGATATCTGGGCCCCTCGATGATTTTGTTGTGACCTATGTACCGGCCGGTCAGAACTAAATTGATGTGTTCGATTAAGTTCTTTGTCAGACAAATCGAAAATCGGGAAACAAACTGTTGGACAATAAGTACGACGTTGTTCCATGTATTTGTTCGGCTGATATCATGAGAACAGAGGATTATTTGATCACTTATCTGAAATGGCGCTTCATAGTTCAACAGAGTTTTCGAGAGCTACGATTGCTGGTTGGTTCCTGAAGTAACATACGCAAATATAGTTATTAGACTTATCCAAATGGGAGTCTGTTGGATAAGGTGTCTAAGTCCATAACTTATTTGGTATATACCTGACCCGACTCGGCATGGTCCATTTGGGTTGCATTTCATCCAAACTATTTATGGATAATTTTATGAGAGTTATACACATATGTTTATTAATATATTATAAGTTATAATATATTAATATGAAGTCATGTTATTTAATTAGTCTTAGTCTTAAATTAATTATGAATTAATTTAGAGATTAAAAGGAAGACTAATTAGATTGTGGGCTATTGGTTTTATATAGTGTGGGCTAACACTCATTTGTTAATGGGCGAGGCTTGTATGGAAGTCCATGGATGATCCATGGAGCTTTTAACCCATGGATCCTTGGAAAAGGAAAGGTCATGGGTTATTAGGGTTTCACCCTAATCATGTACACTATATATAAATGCTTATGTTGCATGAAATAGCCACTAGTGGCACTAGTGTGTGTGCTTTGTGTGTGGCCGATTTTATAAGTGTGTATACACTCTCTCAAAGTTTTCCAAGAGTTTGTAGTGATTTGTGATTCCATTTGAGGCATTCACACTATTGGTGCTTGGCCCTCAAACTCCTTAGGAATCAAACTCATCATCAAAAGGTATGTAATCTCATCTAATTCTTTTATGTTTAAAAGTACCCCATGCCATGTTAGATAGGTTATGAACCTTGGAAAATTATTATTTTGCATGTATTTAGACAAACATAGATCCAAGGTTTATTAGGGTTGCATGCACACTTAGGAAGTGTTAGATTGCTCAAAACCCAACATGAATTACATACAAAATACTTTTAAGTCAGAACATAATACAGACAAGCCTGGCTTGATAACATCTGACTTGTCACTACTATTAGAAACTTATCGTATGTTCGTCTCTACCAACTTATGACAGGACTATGCCGCCAAAGAAAAAGTCCAGACCCTCCGGCAGCACAGCACCGCCCCCTCCGCCACCACCTCCAGAGTTTGATCCTATGATGTTTCAGGCTGCAGTAACAGCAGCCGTGGCGGCAGCAATGCCGCGAATGGGTACAAATGGTTCTGGCGGTCCCGGATCCGGGAATACTAACTCGAATTAGGGGGACAGCACGGGGCGTACTAAGGAGTGTTCTTACAAAGACTTCACGAATGGCAAACTCGATCCTTTCGACGGAAGCGGGGGCGTCATCGCGCTGATGCAATGGTTCGATAGGACCGAAGCAGTATTTGAAATTTGTGCTTGTCCCGAAGCAAGCAAGGTCAAGTATGCGACATTCACCTTTACAAGAAAAGCTCTTACTTGGTGGAACGGCAGAGTTAAGTCGCTTACTCCTGCAGTGGCTAACTCTATAAGCTGGGAGGATTTAAAAGCTTTGATGCTGAAAGAATATTGCCCAAGAGGCGAAGTGCAAAAACTGGAAGAGGAACTCTGGAACCTCAAAATGTCGGGGACGGATCTCGAAGCTTATACCGCCCAATTTAATGACCTAGCACTCCTCTGTCCCGCAATGGTCACCCCAGAGGAGAAAAAGGTAGAACAATACCTTTGGGGGCTATCATCCCAAATTCATGATAGTGTATTGGCCTCAAGACCAACTACCTTCGACAGCGCCAAGGAGTTGGCACAACAACTCATCGACCATCGTGCCAGCCATGACACTACGACAACCACGCAAATTTTTGCTGTTCATGTTGCCACAACCCTCACCATGCCAACTCCCATGAAACAATACACTGGAACCCTTCCGAAATGTAACAAGTGTAGCTTCCATCACACTGGGGCTTGTAGAGAATTGCATTGCATGAACTGCAATAGGAAGGGGCACACTACCCGTTTCTATAGGGCAGCGGTACGACCCATCAACTAGTTCCCCAGCTTTGGAGTAAGCCCAGCCTGTTACAAGTGTGGAGAAACGGGACACTTTAAAAGGAACTGCCCAAGTGCAAGAGATGCCAATGGTGGTGGAAGGGTGCTTGCGATCACCGAAGGAGAGACCACCCCGGAACCCGCAAATATCAGTACGTGTTTCTAACATCGACGTTTAAATTCTAAACTTCTTTATATGTTAAATCTAGCATCGATTAAAGCATGCATAGTAGTAATGCCAAGGATTAAACTGAGAGCATAAACAATAAGAAATTCTGAGGCCGACATGTGACATCAGGCGGGTTATTCCTCACCATAATCAATCTCTTGTATTGCGAAAAGTTTCCCCCATCTTTCCTCCAAATTCTTGGATCCCCATTCAAAGTGCAAATTTTGGGACGAAATTCCCTCTAACGGGGGGATGAAGTGACAACCGTCAAATTCTGGTCAATTCAAAGTCAAATAAAGTCAACAAGTCAAACCGGTCAACCCAACTAACCCTTGTGTACTAGGGCTCACGTTATGTATTTACTAAACAACTCACTATTCTAATGAGAGATCATAAATCCAAAAGTACGTACATCTAGATCTCCTTAACCTAAAACTGTGGTAAGTATCGAGCCAATCCGATAAAACAGTGTTGCATACTCATCGAGAGTGTGTAAGATCCTTAAACAAGGCTTAACAGGGTTTACGGACCTTGCGTTGCGAAGCCGGACACTCAAAAATGTCACAAATGAAACCTCTCTCTCAATCGTTTCACTCTATCTCTCTTTATCATAAATCTCTCCCAAAACTCTCTTTGTATGAGAAATCTCTCTAAGAATGTGAAATCTCTCCCAAAACTCTCTTTGTATGAGAAATATCTCCAAGAATGTGAAATCTCTCCCAAAACTCTCTTTGTATGAGAAATCTCTCCAAGAATGTGAAATCTCTCCCAAATCTCTCTCAAAAGTTCCCGTAACTTTTTGAAGTCATTCGGGTCATTCCGACCCTTAACCGGGTCAAAAACGGCTTGAATCGGGGGAAAAACAAGTAAAATAGGCTTAAGGACTCGAAACCCCTATTAAGGAGCCGAAACCCCTCTTAGGACCGAAAGTCCTCTTAGGGACCGAACCCTTCTGAGCCGAAGGCTGCTGAACCGAACCCGAAGGGTCCTCTCGAGCCCGAACCTCGCACAAGACACGAACCCGAAGCTACTGTTCATTCGGTCCCTTTCGCTCCATATTGCCCTCGGTCTAGTTCGCTTCTGATGACTTCGGACCAAGCCTCCTTCTCGCTTCCTACTGTTTCGCATCGCCTCGTTTCGGACCCAGCATCAGAAGGGACCGAACCTTCGGCCCCCTTCCGAGAAGCCTCGCTGTAATGTCTTTCTTTTCCAGTTTTCGACAACAACTTCATTTTAGCTTCGTTTTTAATTATTTTAACGCGGGATTTTCACCCAAAACTTTATTTTAGCATATAAGTACCCATAATTACTTATTTATCATGTTTTTAAGGATAAAACATTATCCAAAAAGAGTGGGTGAAGTACAAGAAGTGGAGTGTTGACTTTCCTTTATTCTATGACACAAGCAACCACCATACCCACTCCATGCCTAACCCACACTCTTCCCCACCATACCTTGTCACTTCCTTGTCCTTTTTACCCCACTCACAAGTCATTTCCACGTTTTTGAGAGTTGGACACTCAACCTCTCTCCTCATTTCTTTCACTTGCTCTCATTTCACCAAAAATCAAACACAACTTTTATCTCAAAGTTTTTCTCTCTATTTCAAGACTCCAAGGCTGATCTTCAAGCTTTAATCTTCTCTAGGTAAGTATAATTCATCCTCCTTGTGATTATTTCACTTCATTCTACTCAAAATCATAGATTGTTTACACAAACATCATCACATTCTTGTTAGATCTTCAAATCTTCAAGTGATTCTTCAAGTGTTCTTGAGTTGGACACTTCTCTTCTTCAACACTCATCTACTGAAATCACTCAAGGTGAGTTCATACCCCTACATTTTCATGTTTTCTCAAGTTTTTAAGGGGGGAATACAAGTTAAAACACCAAGAACATAACTAAAATTTTCTAACAGCTTTCATCAGAAAAGTTGGAATTCATTCACGGACTATTTTGGACAACTTAAACATTTTAGTTTTCAAAAATGTTTTATTTGCAAGTAGTTCCACTTCTTAGCTTTAAAATAACTACTTGCACATCTCCATATGATTTTTCTGCAATTTATGGTGATTTTTACAAAACTGCCTATCATTTCAAACATCAATCCGGACCAGTCTGTGATTATGGACTTTTTCACACAAGTAAGAGGTCATTAAAATTTATGATAAAAATTATGAACAAACTAGACTCATTTTCCAAACTTCCATAATTTACGGATTCTGATTTGCACCTTTAATTATTTTTATATGAATTTTCTAAAAATAGAATAGAAATGGCAATACTAGAAAAATGTTTTAAATTTCATATACACCTTGTAACTTGTTGAGCAAGGTGTGTACCTTCATGTGATGATATGTTATTACCATATATGTCATCTTGTCTTATTATATAGACATACATCAGAAAACAAATGGATTCTTACCTCCATAAGTATGGTAAATATACAAATGGTATTACAAGGCTATATCCATTAAAATACAAACATTAGTAAACTATGACAAGTATAGTTTATGCTCACTACCCAAACAAGTATTTAATAAACTATAATAGGTATAGTTGAGGATTCATTTACATAACAAACACATTATTAAAGGTATTACACATACAAAAGAGTTATTACCACTATGAATAATTATGATAAACTATAATAAGTATAGTTAAGTCCATTATACCCCCACAAACGAACACGCTAGTTATAATCGGTATAGTTATGGCATATATATATATATATATATATATATATATATATATATATATATATATATATATATATTACAAAGTGATAAACTATAATAGGTATAGTTTATGTTTCATCTACACTACGAACTTAATTACAAGAAAAGGATTCACCATCACCACCACTTTTGATAAGCTATAATATGCATAGTTCATGTTCACTACCACTATCGCTATTTGATGAACTATGATATGTATAGGTTATACTCACTATCACCACCACTTTTGGTAAACTATAATATGCATAGTTCATGTTCACTAGTCACTATCACTATCCGATGAACTATGATATGTATAGTTTATGTTCACAGCCACTATTACTATTTCGTACACTACACTAGGGTTTGGTTCTGGTTTTTGGATTTAAGTCCACATTGAATTTCGCATTGTCAGTTTTCAGCTATAATTTCTAAGTGTATATGCTAGAGTTATATAGAACCTAGTCGTGATTGGCTTAGAATTGGTGGTTCCGCCTTATTTCCTGTTCCTCGTTTGGTTGTGGGCCTAGGGCAGACCCATTACATTTGACGTTTTATCTAACTTAAATTTTATATAACTTAAATTTTATATAACTTATGTACACAAGGAAATTATAGAAGGAATCTATAGGGAATTCCAAGATGCACTATTTCATAACATAGAAACTTACATTTCACATTTTGAGGAAAATATCGGGTTTTCTAGATACATACTCTATCGCTTTTACAAGGAAAACAATTTATTTCTCAATTTAAAACTCTTATGAACTCACCAACCTGTGTGTTGACACTTTTTCAAAACAACTTGTATTCTCAAGAAATTACTAAACAGGTAAATCAACTGCTTTCGAGGACGGGACGCTAAAGCGATAAACTCAAACTTATTTTGTCATCATGATGTAATTGATTTTGAGACATGTAAACTTACTCTATGATGTAACTCTTTCAATTATAGTGATGATGGTTGTGTTTGCTTTCTTCATTATTACATTTGTTGTTATGATACTATACATGAAGTCATCCACCCTCGAACGTTTCCGCCGATCTGGTTTGGGGGTGTGACACTAAGAATCAAATCCATATTTAGCATTGCTAATAACAGAAATATAACCACCGATTTTCATAAATGCCATTGCAAGGAAATGTAAACTAAACAAATCAAAATTCACTTTTATTAATAATAATAGAAAAAATGTGTCCTTACAATGCAAATATTTGAAAACTATGTCTCTAAATATTTCCTAAGCAATCTATTATAACTCCTAAGCAGTAGCTCAAAAATCTGATCATCAAACTATGCGACCGAAATCCATCTCTCACGATCAAATTCAGCTTACTTTTCTTAAGCTTTCTTTTTTTTTCTTAGTTCTTGCAAAACATCAAAATCTGACTATCACATCAAGCATTAAGTATCTATGTGTTGGGTCTAAATATTGGTTCATACTTTGCTTTTCTAAGAAAATATATTTTTCTGTAATTTTGTGGCTGTGTATGGCTGCACATGTGTGTGCGGCCGCACACCCTGTGTACGGCCACACACGCGTGTGCATCTATACACTTGTGTGCTGTTGGTGGCCCATGTCTCATATATATAAGGTGAGGAGTGTATGGCTAGAAGAGTAAGAGAGGAGAGCATATTGTAGAGAGAGAAACTAGAGAGATGAAGTGAGTGTGTGTTAGTGTGTGTGAATGTTGTCTTTGGATTCTAATCATCAAATAATACAAGATTCATCATCTTCTTCTTCTCCTTCTCTTCTATTTTGATCTAACATCATCTGTTTGATTGGGATTCCGCACCATCAAACGGATCTGATTGATACCCGAACATTTTGGGGACTTACAAGTGGTATCAGAGCTTGGATTGTATCAATCAATTTTGTCAGACCTGGAGCTTATTTGATCTTATTTTGAAAAGATTTTTGCGTTTTTGGATATATCTCTAAAAAATAAAGGGGGTTTGTTGTTTGCATTTTTCATAAAAACGAATTTTTGATCGAGTTTTAGAGCAAAAAAGGATGAAAAACGTCGTTTTTTTCGTGAAGCTGATGAAGGCTTGCAGCCAGTTGAAGGTGTGCGGCTCGGTGTGTGCGGCCGGCTCGGTGTGCGGCTTGGAGTGTGCGACCAGGGTGTGCGTCTCGGTGTGCGGCCGGCCTCGCATAGAGTCCCAAGTTCGCATCTATTACACTAAAAAAATATGGATTAAGTTTTGGGGTTGCTTGGGATCGAACCCGGGTGCCTCGCTTCAACAAACACATGCCTTACAATCTGAGCTAGCTTGCTGGATGGTTTCCTCCTTCCCAATTTAATTCAAAAGGCTTCTCAATTTCGAACCTAATTTCGCAAATTTCACACTTTTAACCCAAAAATCAATTTTCTTTATTTTTAAATTACATTTTCAACCCAAAAATTTTATTTTTTAGTTTTTGACTTTTGACTTCAATTTTGACTTTGACTTTTCTAGTTTGACCATTGACTTTAAACTTTGACTTTGTCATTTATCTTTCAAATTTTCAAATTTAGCTTTTCGATTTGACTTTTTAAATTTAATTTATATGGTTGACTTTCTCGGTTTTTAAGTCAAAGGGCAATTCAAACAAAATATATAAAAAATAAATAAATATATATATAAAACATAAAAAATATATATAAAAAAAAATGAGTTCCTCAATCATCCCGGTCAATGAAGTTTCATGTACTCCATCTTGTGAAACTACAATTAAATTTCTTCGTGAACAAATTGATTTGCTAAAAAGAGAATATAAGGACCTTAAATATGAAGGATATACACTTAAGAAAGGTCATAAACCATTAAAAGCACAACTAGAAGCCAAAATCAAGGATTTCCGAAAACTTCAAGAAGAATATAGCAATAAATGTGAAAATTTTGACTATATTAAGAGACAACTTGCTTCTGTGTCTGCCGAGCTTGACACATTGAAAAACAAATTTGAAAATGCAGATTTTAATTTTATAAAATATGATGTGTCAAGTGAGGTAGTTGCCTCGATGATTGAGAAGCAATTTAAATTCAAAGATAATCAAAATAAGGGTCTAGTGTATCAGAGTGTTCCACTGCATTTTAATGAAAAATATAACCCACCACTTGAGACCAATGAGGAAGAAATGTCTGCTCAGTATGGCGAAACCCCTATCCCAGCTTCAGTTAAGACTAAACCATCTGGGTCTACTAAGGCTTTTCAGGTGAACGTTTCTGATGCTTCTACTTCATGTGCAGGTAAAGCAGTAGAGGATGAGAACAAGGAGAACACTATTGAACAATCCAATGACTCCTTCAACTTTGAATCTATTGCTTCTAACTCAGTTACTTCTGATCAACCTACTATTGAGAAGTACATGCCACCCAATCAAGTGAAACAGCCTGCTTGCTACAAGTGTGAATGTGGGAACAACCAGAAACAAGGCAAGGGCACGCCACCAGGGGCAGGAAGAAACAACTTCTCAGTGAAGAAAAAGACTTGTTTTCACTGTGGAACACCAGGACACATTGCCTGAAACTTTCCAAATCGCACATACGTTCCCTGCTATGCACAAGGGTGGCAGAACGCGCCAAGAGGGATATACCCCAAAAGAATCCCTTCAAGGTCAAAATCGCAAAATGGCGACTGGAATGCCAACAAGGGCAAGAGTTCAACTCCCAAGGCCAAGAAATCAACTCCCAAGGGCAAGAAGGAAAATTCGGCCAAGAAGTCCAATCCAAGAGATGCTCCAGTGAAACAAAGAACGGTTAGGTCAAAGTCATCTCATCGGTTGGCATCAAGTTCAAAATCAAGTGCTGAGCCACCCATCAGATCGAAAAATAAATGGGTTAAACCCAACTACAAATGGATTCTGAAGGCTCAATCTCCCAATTCATCTAATGCTTCTAATATTTTTACATCTTTTGTTTGTGATAAATAGGATATTTCATGGGAGAGAGTATTATGCAAAGATGAAAAAGGAAAACCCAGTTTCAAAATGGACTTCCAAAGACCAACTGATCCCGCTTTTTGTCGGAGCCGCTATGGAGGCATATCATCAGATTTCAGTTTGTTGATAGCGGCTGTTCCTGGCACATGATAAGAGGCATCTCTCAACTGTACAACACTCAGAACATTGTTTGAGAGTATGTGTCTTTTGCGGGAAGGGAAGAAAGGAAGCGATCATATGGGTTTGTGCTTAACGAAGTAAATTTTTTTTGGATCTAATATGAGATTATGCGTGCTGTTCTTAGACCTTCTGGATGCAAATTCAATCGGTGACTTACGATTTGAATTTTCCTCTCTATATTCCTAAGTTTATCTTACTCTGATTCATTTTAAAGACAATTCTTCATTTTCTTAATTGTTTTTCGTTAGTAGTTATTATTGGGAAGTGATATTAACAAGTGATAATGGGCAATCTGAGTCTGTGTAAAGCACCAAAGCTGAATTGTCTAGGCTCTATGTTCGATGCGCTGGTAGGCACGAATGATTTAAATGGACTTGACTAGGCAAAGATGAACTTAAGAAATCAAATGACTTGACAAATCTTGACCTAGATAGATCCATTTAGCCTGACAATACGACGCTTGGATAGGTTGAGCAGGGATATATACATGAGAATCCACCAGTCACATTAAAGGAACCTGTATCTAGAACTGTCATTTAACTTTTCCTTGATGTACGGACTCTATCCTTATTTCCGATATTGACGGGGAGACTGGGGAATTCCGATAAATTAGGTATGTAGAAAGTTATTTTCTTTCTTTCTTTCTGTTAGTCATATGTTGCCTCCTCACTATGATTGAAATACACCGACCTGGACTACAACATATGCAACTCTGTCTCTCTGCATCTTCTATCTATGCAATTCTTTCTGCCTGTTAGCCATATGTTGTCTCCTTTGCGTGATTAATAATATGACCTGGTACACAGCATATGCGACCTTCTGCTTCTTAATCCCTTTGAAATTCTAGTTAGTCATATGTTTCACCCTCTGTGTAATTGGAAGAGATCCGACCTGGGTGTACAACATATGCACTCTAAATCAATTCTCTCTCCTAATAATTGTCTACTCACCTAAAGTAAGGAGTACCTCAGAAGTCCTTGATTATTAGGGTATATCAAGAAGCGGGAAACACGTTCTACTACAATTAAAATTGAACAATTATAGATTGTCTGTAGGTCTTGCTGGTCAACTTAGGTGGACAACAATATCCTTGGTCATCGTAAGATGAATGGCCCTTAGGAAGATTTATCTAGGAACATAGGATCAACTTGTCTTGTCACTTATAGCATGTCCAAAATTTGTCACAATTTTTCGTGTTTAAGTGGACCACAATACCGACAATTGACTAGATCTATTCATGAACGTGAAGGTACTGGTAAACAAGTTCAGGTTGTCTCACAACTTTGATCCCAAATATTTTTCTTTTAGTTAAATTTGATCTTAGTTTTTCTCTAGACACAAATTTAGGGGAAGAACTTAAAAAAAATCAGAAAATTCAAAAAAAAAAACAAAAAAACAAAAAAAATCAAAAAATTAAAAATCCAAAAATAGCGTTATTTTTGTTTTGTTTTTGTTTTAATTTGTGTGCTAAGTTTTCTTTTAGCTTTTTTTGTCTTGAAAAGTGAACGCAGGTGAAGATGAAACTCATGAAGTTTGTATCGAGATTTCTGAGCCAAGGCTTCATCCGTGATCATCGAAGAATTTTCATTCAAAGGAGCAGGAAATGAAGATTATTCTTTCAACATTCAATTTGTCAACTCTAGAAGCAAGGTGAAGCTGCACTTGAAGATTATTTGATGGATTGCATTGAAGCCTCCTCAATCAGTCTGCTGTTATCTTAAACCTGCTGAAGTGATCCAGAAGATTATTTCTCTCCGCTGTTCTCTCTAAAGATTCTTAAGCTGAAAGCGCTATCTTTCAAGAATCAGTACATCAACGCTCCTCACCCAATATGCGTTTAGAGTCAAATCTTGAAGAAATGCCCAACTACTCAAGATGAAGTCATTCATAGAAGATTCATATGTTCATCCTGATGCTGTGAAGAAATTGAATATTAACGCTGAAGCCAAGCTCCAAATGAAGATTGACAAGAAGAGCCAACTACTTTTTAGGGGGAGTTTGTTGGGTCGGTTAGAAAAGAAAGCTATAAACCAAAGGGGAGATTGTTGGGTCTAAATATTTGTTTATACTTTGCTTTTCTAAGAAAATATATTTTTCTGTAATTTTGTGGCTGTGTACGGCTGCACACCCTATGTACGGCCGCACATACGTGTGCAGCTGTACACTCGTGTGCTGCTGGTGGCCCATGTCTCATATATATAGGGTGATGAGTGTACGGCTAGAAGAGTAAGAGAGGAGAGCATATTGTATAGAGAGAAACTAGAGAGAAGAAGTGAGTGTGTGTGAATCTTGTATTTGGATTCTAATCATCAAATAATACAAGATTCATCATCTTCTTCTTCTCATTCTCTTCTATTTTGATCTAACATCATCCGTTTGATTGGGATTCCGCACCATCAAACGGATCTAATTGATACTCAATCATTTTGGGGGACTTACACTATGAATAGGAACTTAATAAAATAATGCATTTATATAGTGGATGTATCTGAAGTAGAGTCACACAACTTGACTTTACTATCTCTAAAATCTTTCAGGTAGTCTCGGCAGCTTCGCATTCAATGCCCCTTCAATTGGAAATAGAAAAACATAGACCTTTTGGGATTAGCACGTGGAATTATCTCATATTTATGCTTTTCTCTTCACTATATGGTCAATCGGTTTGACCTTGGCCGATCCCTTTCCATTGGGAATAGAAACCTTTTCTGGACTACCAATGTTGCTATTGCCAATGCCTATGGAAATGTTAGAGACAGATCCCTTTCCATTGGTAATCTCGATATCATTTATCATCTGAAATTAACATGTTGGTTAACCACAGACGCTCCACTTATTCAATGATAATATAGGAGACACTCATTGCCAACAATATTAGTCCCATATTAGTATGTCGGTTAACCACACATGCTCCATTAATGATCAATAGGATTTTAGAAAATGACTTTTTTTACTTTATCATTAACATGTTGGCTAACCACAGACGCTCCACTAATTCAATGGGATTTTAGAAAATGATTTAGTTACTTTATCATTATACTTTTAATGAGGATTAATAGTCATATCGAACCCGTTCGGCTAACGACCTTACACCATACAAGAGAGCGGTGAGTAAGAATAGATACCCAACGATGGTCATTTTACAGGCCGCTTCCTTAAACTCCCCTTATAGTATGGCTTCGTGAATGAGATGTACTAGCGGTTCGACTAACCTTTCTTATACATATAATATATATTAGACTCTTAATTGTATATATAGTATAAGGTGAATTTTAAACATTTTAAAATTCCAAGGGTTTAATCTTTTAATAAATTAAGCTTTTAGTTTAATTAAATTTAATCCTATTATGGATTTATTAATCATCCATTAATTAATCAATTAATTAAATTAATAATAAGATCCATAAGGATGTATTTTTACTTTTCTAAATACTAAGGTTTTTAATCTTTTAAAATTTTGAAATTAAAAACAATTCTAGTTAAATTTAGAATAAATTTGATTTGATAATTATTTATTAATTAAAACTATTAATTTGTTTATTAAATCATCTAAGGATTATCCAATTAAATTAATCAAATTAATTTAACCTAATCTCTATCCTCTATATTTCGAAAATATGGGGGGATCTAAAAAAACTCTTCCAATTATCTTAATAAACAAGAACAAGATAATTACCAAAAATAAAAAATGTCACACCCGCAAAGCGGAATTGTGGAAATGTTCGGGAGCGGAGGACGTCATGTATAGTATCACAACAATTGAATAAAAGTAATCAAATTAACAACAACCATTACATTGATAATACAGTATTTACATTATGTTTGCAACATTGTTTGTATAACATCAAAAAGTATAGAAAAAACTATAGACGTGACACCATGAATGCTACGCCTTCTCAAAAACCTTTAGTGTACCTATCTACTGGTTCCCTCAGAATACAAGTGATTTTGAATGTGCATCAACATTTAAGTTGGTGAGTGCATAAGCATGTTTTTATGATGGAAAGCTTGTCATTGTTCTTTGAATATGTTAGTGTGTTCCTCCAGAAAATCCAATATTTTCTTTTTGTAAATGAACTGTAGTCTTAGGCTATAAGACGAAATTTTATATTTGTTACTGTACTCTGAAATAGTAAACTGTATTGGGAAAATAGTGTACTGTATTGTATTCGCATGCAAACCATTTTATATGTATGAGCCTGGAATCCACCAGTTGTACTGTAAAGTAATGTATTGTAATGTAGTTCTATTATAAAAATAAAACCTTTGAAGACGTGTTTGTCCCGTAAACAAAATGCTTAATTAATACTTATTGTGACTAAGGTTATAACCGCGCTAAAGTGATTAGTGGCATGCGCGACGTTCTTCAGGCGTCGGAATGTTATGACATTTGTCACCCTAGGCCTGCCAGCCTAACTATAGTTAACAGTTTAGGTGCGGGATTGTTAGTCCCGTATAGATCTATACACAAATTCACGTTCTCCCTCCAAGAGACTCTAGTTATAATCAGGACTTTAACGCATACCTTAATGTGTAAAATGAAGTGCTGGCTCACAATCATGTATTAACTTGTTTACGTATAGTATGTAAATTACCTCTTATTCTTGTAATTGTAAGTGTTCCCTTCTTGTAGTGTACTCGTAGTGTAAAATAATTATACTTAAATAATTATTTATGTATTTTACTCTTGAAACTTAGTAAACTAGTGTGTGTGTTCCATAAATTATACATATTATAATTTATCATGTATGTTCTTGTATAGTTCCTAGAAGTAGTAGAGTAGTATGAATGGTTCATAAACTATACATATTATAGTTTATATGTATGTTCTGGGTGTACTGATATAATTATGAAAATACATCTTTGCTCCGCATATTACAAAGAGGTTAAAGCTAAGTTTTATACTCATGTATATATGACGTATATGATTGAGATTAAAAACGCAGTCGGACAAGTAATTCCCCCTAAGCCCACAACCAAATAAGGAACAGAAGTTAAGGCAAAAACACTAGTCCTAATTATTATATATATATATATATATATATATATATATATATATATATATATATATATATATATATATATATATATATATTGTAATTCCCCCTAAGCCCACAAACAAACATGGAACAGAAGTTAAGGCAAAAACACTAGTCCAAAGCCTGTTGAATCCTATATATATATATATATATATATATATATATATATATATATATATATATATATACTAGGCGAATGCCCGCGCGTTGCGCAGAAGCATATATATAGTTGAAATCATTATAAATATACATATAATTTTTCTAAATATGACAATAATGTTGTTTTTTAAATTCGATATAATAATTTGTGTACTAAGTTGATATAATATATTGATTATTTTGAATTATATAATAATATATACATCTATTAAAACTGCATAATCTCAATCTTTTGAATGACCTCTACCCGTGGGTTAGTCATGAATAAAATTAAATATGATATGCAGTTTAATGTTATTTATAGTTGCTGTTATTGTTAATTAAATTTTTAAATTTATTTGTTTAACGTTTTAATTTCTATCATTATAATTATTTAAAACATCAAACAATTTTTTTAAAGGTAACAAGATAATCATTTATATAGAATTATTTTTAACTATTGTTATTGGAAGTTATTTTAAGCTACTTATTTCAAACTTTTAACGATTATAAAAATATCTTTAAGAAATATTTTAGTTAAATTGATATTACAATTTAGTTTTTGCATTTAGCACTACAATTTATCACTTTTAACTATTCACAAAATATTCATTGGGTTATTTAAGTGGAACTGAAATTTATATTGAAGTTGACCCTATAATGTTATACTGTATTTAAATTAAGAATTTAAGTATTTTGTCCAAACTGTTCAAAAGTTGTAGCTTTAAATTGATAATGGTTTACATACAATAATATGTTAAATCTAATAAATTAAGTATAATATATTAAAAATTAAAGACATAGCTTTATAATTAGAAGTAATATATTATTTTAATATTGAAATTTAGTTTATTTATGATTACACTTTAGGTTTGATACTTATTTAACCTTATTAACCAACTTACAATTATTATTAGAAAGACACTATAATTTATCACATTTAACTATTTATAAAATATTCTTTGGGTTGTTTAAGTTGAACTAAAATTTATATTTAAGTTGATCATGTAAGGTTATATTTAAATTAACAATTTAAGTATTTTATACAAATTGTTCAAAAATTGTAGCTTTAAAATGATAATGGTTTACATACAACAACATATTAGACCTAATAAATTAAGTATAATATGTTAAAAGTTAAAAACATAAGTTTATAAGTAGAAGAAAATATATTTGTTTAATATTGAAATTTAGTTTATATATATTTACACTTTAGGTTCTATATTTATTTAACCTTATTAACTAACTTATAATAATTATTAGAAAGAAATTGAAAAGTCATGAGAGTTTCAAATTAATGTGGTAAAAGGAAAAATGAATGGGAGTTTCAAATGAATGTGGTGAAAGGAAAAGTGCTTCCTTTATAAGTATATAATGATAATGATATATATATATATATATATATATATATATATATATATATATATATATATATATATTTCAAATAAAAGCAGTTGTAATAGTAGAACACAAGGGATATATATATATATATATATATATATATATATATATATATATATATATATATATATATATAGGAATGAGTTCTATGAAAAACAAATAACTAGGGCAACATCTACCGGAACCAATAATCAAATGACACGTGTCAATTTCTTTCTTCACAAGTAATGTATTGTGGAAGTTATTGTGGAAGTGATTTGTTGTTATGTTTTCATTGGTTCAAATATGTGTTGCCCTAATCATTCATTTTCCATATAACTCTTCCCTATATATATATATATATATATATATATATATATATATATATATATATATATATATATATATATATATATATATATATATATATATATTTCAAATAAAAGCAGTTGTAATAGTAGAAATAGTTAGGAATAGTTGAAACTTTTAAAATAGTTTGAAATCATTGAAATTGGTTGAATGTTAACACAAGATCCCTTGTGTTTTACTTGTACCCCCCCCCCCCCCCCCCCCTAAAAACATTGAAAAATAGTGAAAATGTAGGGGTATGAACTCACCTCGAATGTACGTTCGTGTTTGGATGCGAAGTGGTAGCGATGATCCTTGGGTTAGAACCCACGTACGTAGTCGTGTCCTAATAATAATTATTCATGATATTGTATTTAAATTAAAAATATTAGTTTAATAATTAATGAAATAATAATTTATAATTTTAGACAACACTTTAATTATGTAAGAAATAATCAGAAAAAGCCTTAGGAATTATTTGCAAGAATTCTAGGCGTTTTCGGTGTGCTTGGGTGTTTTTGGTGTAAGCTTGAAGATTTGGAGATTGTTCTTGGTGATCTTGGGGAAATGATGATGATCTGGGTAAAAATCCCTTGAAGATATGAATATTATGTATGAGGTTTGAGAGCAAATTGGAGGTGTTTGTGACCTAAAAGTTGAGAAATGAATTGTGTTTATGGTTGAAACTATATATACAAAAGGGTTTTTCGGCCTTAAAGGGCCTTAGGCTTTGGGTTTTCGGTCCCTTAATGGGCCTAAGTTAGAGATTTTGGTCATAAATTCAACAAGAAATGAGGGTTTTCGGTTTTGAGTCAAAAAGGTGGGGGATTTCGGTCATGCTTTATTCCCAAGGAGGGTTTTCGGTTTTTGTTGTTCCAAAAGCAAGTGTTTTCGTTTTTTGATTTGGGATTGGATTCCTAAAACCGAAATCTATAGACGCTTGGCACTATCGAAAGTTCGTATTGCATTATTGTTATGCTATGAATTTACTTATACTTGGTTAAGATTTAGGCTTTTATTTGAACAAGTTTGAATAACAGTGACTTGAAATGTCGCGTTGTTACATTATCCCACCGTTAAAGGGAATTTCGTCCCGAAATTAATTTTATAGAGAGTATATCATAGATTAGCGAATAGATGCAGGTACTTTCATTGCATCTGATCTTCTCTCTTCCAAGTGAATTCATGTCCCTGCTTGGCATTCCAGAGAACCTTTACTATTGTTATGCGACTTTGTTTCAGTCATTTGAATTCCCTATACATGATCTCTACTGGTTTTTCCACGAATTATAGACTCTCGTTTATCTCAATTCCATCGAGTGGAATCACAAGAGTCTTATTAGATAGACACTTCTTTAGGTTTGACACATGGAAGATAGGGTGTACTCTATTTAGTTCTTGTGGTACACAGAGTGTGTAAGCTACTGGGCCGATTCTAGCAGGAATCTTGAACGGCCCAATGTACTTTTGATTTAGATTTCCAGGCTTTCTAAAGCGTATCAAGCCCTTCCAGGTTGAGACCTTCAATAGAACACGGTCACCAACCTGGAATTTCAAGGGTTTTCATCTGTTGTCTGTGTAGCTCTTTTGTCTGTCTCTAGAAGCTTTCAATCGTTCTCATATTAGGACGATCTTCTCAGTAGTTTCTCTTATGATCTTCGGGCCAGTAAGAGTGTTTTCAGGAACTTACCCTCTAGCTAGTTGAGCGTAACATCCAGAATTTCAGGTATATTATTGTATGGTTGAATTGTTGAAGTTTATGGAGCGACTCGACGAGTTGGGAGTCCAACTCGCCGAGTAGGGTTGGGTGTCATGTGGGATTTAATGATTGGACTCGATGACTCAGAGAGATGACTCACCGAGTAGGTGTTGGGTAGAGAAACCCTAGTTTCCCGGGGTTCGGGCCTATATAAAGGAACTATTAGCCTCATTTTGTGGCTTACCTTCACTGACAGAAACCCTAGATCGCCTCTTGAACTAAAAGAGAGAGAGAGAGAGAGAGAGAGAGAGAGAGAGAGAGATGAGACACATTTTTGGGCATATTATGACCTTGTGGAGGAAGACATGGAGATCATCATAGCTTGGATCAAGATGAGGCTTTTGGATCCAGAGATTCTTCAGAGTTTTGCTTCAATTGAAGGTAAAAAGATGCTTGCTTGATCATTATCCTTATGAGGTCTTGTTTAGGGGACATTGTTAGAGTTTTCTTCCATCTAGCTTGTGTTATGGAATGAGGTGTGCACATCTTGAGGCGGAAATCATAGATCTGGACTTTATGAGGTCCAGAGAGTCCAAAGAATATAGCTTTATTTGGCTATATGAGAGTTATTGTGATTAATCATCCTTGTTAGAGCAACTTTGGCATTATGAGCCTTTCATGCCATGTTTGAGCGTAAAGCTTGCAGCTTTACGTAACCATTGACCCTTAGGATGGTAGATCTAGTGTTTGGAGTGATAGATCTGCCCTAATCATCTAAATGAGGTATCTGATCGAGGGGACTCACCAAGTCTACGGCCTAACTCGAAGAATCGGCGAGGGTTGTCTCGATGGGTTGATTTTGCGATAACTCGACGAGTTCGGGGTAAAATCGACGAGTTAAGCTGGACCTTCTTGAGACTTCTGAGGAAACGAGGGGACTCAGCAAGTCGCAAGAGTGCACTCGGCGAGTTGGGTCAAACATGGACTATTGACTCAAGTTTGACTTCTGTTGACACTGGGGTTTGGTCAACATGAGTAATGGAGACTGTCACACCCCCAAACCAGATCGGCGGAAACGTTCGGGGGTGGATGACTTCATGTGTAGTATCATAACAACGAATGTGATAGTGAAGAAAGCAAACACAACCATCATCAATATAATTGAAAGATTTACATCATAGAGTAAGTTTACATGTTTCAAAATCAATTACATCATGATGACAAAATAAGTTTTGAATTTATCGCCTTAGCGTCCCGTCCTAGAAAGCAGTTGATTTACCTGTTTAGTAATTTCTTGAGAATACAAATTGTTTGAAAAAGTGTCAACACAAAGGTTGGTGAATTTATAATAGTTTTAATTGAGAAATAAACTGTTTTTCCTTGTAAAAGCAATTAAGTTGTTCTAGAAAATCCGATATTTGCCTCAAATTGTGAAATGTAAGTTTCTATGTTATGAAATAGTGCATCCTAGAATTCCCTATAGTTTCCTTCTATAATTTCCTTGTGTATATAAGCTATATAAAATTAAAGTTAGATAAAATGTCGAATGTAATGGGTCTGCCTTAGGCCTACAACCAAACAAGGAACAGGAAATAAGGCAGACCCACCAATTCTAGGCCAATCACGACTAGGTTCTACATAACTCTAGCATATACACTTAGAAATTACAGTTGAAAACTAACAATTCTAGATTGTTTTCTTTTGTATGTCTATATAACAAGACAAAATGACATATATGGTAATAACATATCAGCACATGAAGGTACACACCTTGCTCAACAAGTTACAAAGTGTAAATGAAATTGAAAACATTTTTCTAGTATTTCCATTTCTATTCTGTTTTTAGAAAATTCATAGAAAAATAATTAAAGGTGCAAATCAGAATCTGTAAATTCTGAGAGTCTGGGAAATGAGTCTAGTTTGTTCATAATTTTTATTATAAATTTTAATGACCTCCAACTTGTGTGAAAAAATCCATAATCACAGACTGGTCCGGATTGATGTTTGAAATGATAGGCAGTTTTGTAAAAATCACCATAAATTGTAGAAACACCGTATGGAGATGTGAAAGTAGTCATTTTAAAGCTAAGAATCGGAACTACTTGCACCTAAAACAGTTTTGAAAACTAAAGTGTTTAAGTTGTCCAAAACAGTCCGTGAATGGAGTCCAACTTTTCTTATGAAAGCTGTTTGAAAATTTTAGTTATGTTCTTGGTGTTTTAACTTGTATTTCCACCATAAAAACTTGAGAAAACATAAAAATGTAGGGGTATGAACCCACCTTATGTGATTTCAGTAGATGTATGATGGAGAAAAGAAGTGTTCAACTTAAGAACACTTTGGGAGATTGCTTGAAGATTCAAAGATCTAACACCAATAGGATGGAGTTTGTGTAAGATATCTATGATTTGAGTAGAAGGAAGTGAAATAATCATATGGAGGATGTTAATACTTACAAAAAGTAGAAGAAAAGCTTGGAGTATAGCCTTGAATCTCGAATTTTCGAGAGAGAAAATGAGAGAAAATGAAGTTTGTTCTTGATGGAGGAATGAGAGGATATGAAAGAAATGTGAGGAGAGAGGAGAGTTTTCTAACCCTTGACCAAGTGTGTGGCTGAAAAATGGTGGGAAAAGTACCATGAAATGATTAGGTATGGGCTGATGGTGAATAGTGACATGGAGTGGGTATGGGAGTGGTTGCTTGTTTCATAGAATAAAGGAAAGTCAACACTCCACCTCTTGTACTTCACCCACTCTTCTTGGATAAGGTTTATCCCCAAAAATGTGGATAATTAGTAAATATGGGGCCTTATATGTTAAAATAAAGTTTTGTGTGAAAATCTTGCGTTAAAATGATGAAAAACGAAGTCGGAATCAAAAACTGGGAAGAAATGGGCTCTCTGTGAGGCTTCTCGCAAGGGGGGGGGGGGGGGGGGGGGAAGGTGGCTAGGAATAGGATCGGTGCATACAAGGCTGGGAACGAAGGCGCGGGTGAGTCAGGAAGCGAAATGGAGCGAAAGTGGGTAAGAGACGAAATGGACCGAAGATGGCTTCGGTTCCTTGTGCGAGGTTCGGGCCCGAGAGCACCCTTCAGGTTCGGTTCAGCAGCCTTCGGGTTCGGTCCAAGAGGGTTCGGTCCCTAAGAGGACTTTCGGCCCGAAGAGGGGTTTCGGGTCCTTAAGCCTATTTTACTCGTTTTTAACCCGTTTCAAGCCGTTTTTGACCTAGTTAAGGGTCGGGATGGCCTGAAAGACTATAAAAAGTTTAAGGAACTTTTGAGAGAGATTTGGGAGAGATTTCACATTCTTGGAGAGATTTCTCATACAAAGAGAGATTTGGGAGAGATTTCACATACTTAGAGAGATTTGGGAGATATTTCACATTCTTGGAGAGATTTCTCATATAAAGAGAGATTTGGGAGAGATTTCACATTCTTGGAGAGATTTGGGAGAGATTTGACATACTTAGAGAGATTTGGGAGAGATTCTAGATAAAGAGAGATAGAGTGAAAATGATTGAGAGAGGTTTTTGTGTGTGACATTTCTGAGTGTTTGGCTCCGCAACACGAGGTTCGTAAGCCCTGTTAAGCCATGTTTAAGGATCTCACTCACTCCCAATGAGTATGCAACATTGTTTTATCGGTTTGGTTCATTACTTGACGCAATTTTAGGTTAAGGAAATCTAGATGTAGGAACTTTTCAATCTATGATCTCTCATTAGAATAACGAGTTGTTTAGTAATTACATAACGTAATCCCTAGTATACAAGGGTTAACTGAGGTGACCGGTTTGACTTGTTGACTTTATTTGACTTTGACTTGACCAGAATTTGACGGTTGTCACATCATCCCCCCGTTAGAGGGAATTTCATCCTGAAATTTGCATTTTGATTGGGGATTCAAGAATTTGGAGGAAAGATGGGCAAAGCTTTTCGTAGTACAAGAAATTGATATGGCGGGGACCAATCCGCCTGATGTTAAATGACGACATTGGAATTTCTTACTGTAACTTGAGCTAAGTCAATTAACAGGAGTTTATTATTTTGGTATGATAGTGTACTCTACGCATGCCTTTACATTCTCCGCTTTACTCTCGCTATCACTACAATGAATATTTCAGGTTGTAGTTAGTGAGTACTGGTATTACGAATGCTTTGACAATCAGTGATGAAATTTGTATTATAAGTCCTACCGGTTTGTTTATAATCGTTAGGTGTAAACCGGTCATATATCATTAAGATTGCAAGGGTAGTCGAATGAGTGACTCCGCCTTAAGCCCACAACCAAACAAGGAACAGGAAATAAGGCGGAATTATACATTCTAAGTCCGTAGAATCTTAATGATATATGGCCATAACGTTTACACTAGCCATTGCAAATTCACTAATAAAAACCCTATGTTTTATATATGTGATAAGACTTGCTTGGGTTCATCGTTTTTGTGAGATTTATGGTTGATAAACCCTAAATTGACCCTAGTTTTAGTAAGATTTAAATCCTACATGTGGTGGTCAGGAGCGCGTACCATTATTCACGGGTGGTTCTGGGGAAGTTTCTCCTGCGGTGATCATAAGTACCCTTCCACCGTTACCAACATTCCTTATCCTTGGACAATCTCTCTTAAAGTGTCCCATTTCACCGCACTCGTAACAAGTTGGGCTTGCTCCAACGCCGGGGAGCTGGTTGATGGGTCGTACCGGTGCCCTACAGAAACGGGTAGTTTACCCCTTCCTGTTGCAGTTCATGCAATGCAATTCTCTACAAGCCCCAGTGTGATGGAAGCTACACTTGTTACATTTCGGAAGGGTTCCAGCGTATCGATTTATGGGTGTGGGAGTGGCATGGGTGGTGACAACATGAACAGCGACGATCTGTTACCTATTGGTGGGGTCTTGGGCTGATCGATTCCTCTCGTTGTCCCAAGATTTCCTTTTATTATTTCCTTGGCCATCTAGCTCAGGGGTGGCTGTCATTGTACCGTGACTGGCCCTATGGTCGATGAGTTGTTGTGCCAACTCCTTGGCACTTTCAAAGGTAGTTGGTCTTAAAGCAATCACACTATCTTGAATTTGGGGAGACAATCCCCAGTGATATCGTTCCACCTTCATTTCCTCAGGAATGACCATCGCGGGGCAAAGGAGTGCTAGATCACAGAATCGGTCGGTGTAGGTTGCAAGGTCAGAGCCTATCATCTTGAGATTCCACAGTTCTTGCTCTAGTTTTTGTACTTCGCCTCTTGGGCAGTACTCTTTCAGCATCATCTTCTTTAAGTCCTCCCAACTTAACGAGTTAGCCACTGCAAGCGTAAGCGACTTAACTCGGCCGTTCCACCAAGTGAGAGCTCTTCTGATGAAGGTGAATGTCGTGTACTTGACTTTGCTCGCTTCGGGGCAAGCACAAATTTCGAAGACTGCTTCGCTTCTCTCGAAACATTGCATTAGTGCGATGATGCCCCCGGTTCCATTGAAAGAATCAGGTTTTCCATTCGTGAAGTCCTTGTAAGTGCATTCCTTTGCGCGTCCTGTACTGTCCCCGTGGTTAGAGTTTGTGGCTCCAGATCCCACACCACCAGTACCATTTGTACCAATTTGTGACATTGCAGCTGCCACGGCTGCTGTAACGGCAGCTTGAAACATTATGGGATCAAACTGCGGAGGTAGTGGTGGAGGTAGTGTTGGTGATGTGCTGCTGGAAGGTCTGGACTTTTTCTTTGGTGGCATAGTCCTGTCATAAGTAGGTAGAGATGAACAGACGATAAGTTTCTAATAGTAGTGACAAGTCGGATGTTATCAAGCCAGACTTGTCTGTATTATGTTCCGACTTAAAAGTATTTTGTATATAATTCATAACAAAGCCCCTATGAATGAATTTAGTGGTAGTGACTCAAATGTAACTTGTGATTTGTTTTATGCCTGATCCCCTCCTAAAATCACTTGGTATATATACCAATCGTGTATAATTAAGGTCTAATAGGCCTTCGAACTTAATGAGTCTGCCCTAGGCCCACAACCAAACGAGGAACAGGACCCAAGGCGGACTCACCATTTCTAAGTCGATTATCCCTTAATTACACCCGACCTGGAGGTGTACATTAAGAATTTCTTGGAGTTACCATAAGTAAATTGTTTGTATTACTGAGTTATGAAATACGTGGAAAGTTCCCAATGAATTTTAATATGAGCCAATTTCTTTAATATAATTTATTGTATAGGGTTCGAGGAAAATAGATCTACATCTCATTAATGTAAGGAAAAATTTTGAAAATGCTACGGTTCCCTTGAATAGTGTAGTCTCCGGATTCTGAAGGATTCGAATGTCTCCATACATATATGGGGGGTAGTCGTTAGATGCATGCTAGTAGACCCAGTCTATACCGATATGCTAATGGTGTACACCCTACTTGTGGCTGGTGATGCTCTGTGGGTTATAGAGTAAAGACATGAAGGTCCGCATTGCCCTAGCCTCCACTTTGATTTTTGTTCTCCGATGGTCTGCTTTCATCCTGCATTTCCTCTAATACTTGTTTGACGTTCCCATTGTTCTGCGATGTGTGGCTTAAGTTGTGGTTACTTTTATCTGAAGCCCTTGATGCGGTCCCTTACTTGTCATGTTCTCTATCCAGGAGACAAAGGCGCATTGCGGTGATCTTGGTGATAGTGCTAACCTTCCTGATTCGGTTAACCAGTGCTTGTGTTTGTATCCTTTGGTGAGCGATGCGGTATACTATGGAAAGAGGGCCATGTCTACTAATCCTCCCCTTTTGAGGTTGTAGAAGCCTCTTTCTATACTCCAGAGGGGTGTTTCATCTTGTTCCAAGTTCTATCTATTTAAATCTACGGTTTATTAAGGTGTTTGACCATGGAAGTTTCGTCGGGGTGGGGGATACTGAAGGGTGTGTTGCAGGCTTTGAGCTCTTCGTCAGAGTCTTCTCCTATTTCCCTTTGTCTTCGTCTTCATTCGGTTTTGCTCTTTCCGGATTCTCTTTCGGATCCTCTTCGGGCTCTTTGCCTATTACTCCTTTAGGATCCTCTTCAAGATTCTCTTTGTTCTAGCCACCATCGTCCCAGTTAGGAGAATAGAGGTCTCTCGGTAGTTGGGTTCCCTCCACGTTGTTTGTGCGAGAACAGGGTAGAAGAGAATAGATGTTTACTCCTATAATTACTTATAGGGGTGATCCTTATTAGTCACTTCTATAATCACATAGTGCATACCAGTTATACATAATCTGAGATAAAATAGGCCTTCGAATAAATGTCTCTACTCTAAATCCACAACCAAACGAGGAACAGGAAGTAGAGCAATAGTCATAGATTCTGAATCTATAATATCTTTGATTATGTATAACCTTAGCGTATGCACTTTGTCGTTTTAGACCAACTAATAGGGGTCTTTAGTTTTCACATAAGTTAGTTATAGTACCTCAAAGTACTCCTATAGTACTTTAATATTTGTCTTATGTTCCCAATGTTTCTTTGTAGATAGAGTTGGTAAGTTTTTAGACTTGTTGCAACACCTACGACCATTCCTGGGCATATGCTAATCACTTCTGGGTGAGACAAAGTTGATCAGGCTATGTCATTCCCAAACCTGACTATACATCCCCAAGCCTACTCGTATTGTTCAACAATCACCACTTTTGTTCCATCCCGCCATGATACTGGCCCTAGTGTGTGTGCACGTGCTCATACTTTTACCGAGAAATTATTTGTTTCTAAAAGTATAGTTATTTGGAATATGTTAAATCAGAGGCTTTCAGTCCCAATGTATTTATAGTTTGTATATCTTATATGGTTCGATATACTTAGTTCACTATAAACAATGCTCTGATACCAATCTATCACACCCCCAAACCAGATTGGCGGAAACGTTTGGGGGTGGATGACTTCATATGTAGTATCATAACAACGAATGTAATAGTGAAGAAAGCAAACACAACCATCATCAATATAATTGAAAGAGTTACATCATAGAGTAAGTTTAAATGTTTCAAAATCAATTACATCATTATGACAAAATAAGTTTTGAATTTATCGCCTTAGCGTCCCGTCCTTGAAAGCAGTTGATTTACCTGTTTACTAATTTCCTGAGAATACAAGTTGTTTGAAAAAGTGTCAACACAAAGTTTGGTGAGTTCATAAGAGTTTTAATTAAGAAATAAACTGTTTTTCCTTGTAAAAGCAATTAAGTTGTTCTAGAAAATCCGATATTTTCCTTAAATTGTGAAATGTAAGTTTCTATGTTATGAAATAGTGCATCCTAGAATTCCCTATAGTTTCCTTCTATAATTTCCTTTTGTATATAAGCTATATAAAATTAAATTTAGATAAAACGTCGAATGTAATGGGTCTGCCCTAGGCCCACTACCAAACAAGGAACATGAAATAAGGCGGACCCACCAATTCTAGGCCAATCACGACTAGGTTCTACATAACTCTAGCATATACACTTAGAAATTACAGTTGAAAACTAACAATTCTAGATTGAATGTAGTCTCCAAACCAAAAACCGAAACCAAACCCCTAGTGTAGTGTACGAAATAGTAATAGAGGCTGTGAACACAAACTATACATATCATAGTTCATCCGATAGTGATATTGACTAGTGAACATGAACAATGCATATTATAGTTTATCAAAAGTGGTGGTGATGGTGAATATAAAATATACATATCATAGTTCATCAAATAGCGATAGTGGTAGTGAACATGAACTATGCATATTATAGCTTATCAAAAGTGATGGTGATGGTGAATCCCTTTCTTGTAATTAAGTTCGTAGTGTAGATAAAACATAAACTATACCTATTATAGTTTATCACTTTGTTTGTAATGTATATACGTCATAACTATACTGATTATAACTAGCGTATTCGTTTGTGGGGGTATAATGGACTTAACTATACTTATTATAGTTTATCAAAATTATTCATAATGGTAGTAACCCTTTTGTATGTGTAATACCTTTAGTAATGTGCTTGTTATGTAAATGAATCCTAAACTATACCTATTATAGTTTAGTAAATATTTATTGGGGTAGTGAGCATAAACTATACTTGTCATAGTTTACCAATGTTTGTATTTCAATGGATATAGCCTTGTAATACCATTTATATATTTACCATACTTATGAAGGTAAGAATCCATTTATTTTCTGATGTATGTCTATATAACAAGACAAAATGACATATATGATAATAACATATCATCACATGAAGGTACACACCTTGCTCAACAAGTTACAAAGTGTAAATGAAATTGAAAACATTTTTCTAGTATTTTCATTTCTATTCTGTTTTTAGAAAATTCATAGAAAAATAATTAAAGGTGCAAATCAGAATCCGTAAATTCTGAGAGTCTGGAAAATGAGTCTAGTTTGTTCATAATTTTTATTATAAATTTTAATGACCTCCAACTTGTGTGAAAAAATCCATAATCACAGACTGGTCCGGATTTATGTTTTAAATGATAGGCAGTTTTGTAAAAATCACCATAAATTATAGAAACATTGTATTTTGATGTGCAAGTAGTCATTTTAAAGCTAAGAATTGGAACTACTTGCACCTAAAACAGTTTTGAAAACTAAAGTGTTTAAGTTGTCCAAAACATTCCGTGAATGGAATCCCACTTTTCTGATGAAAGCTGTTAGAAAATTTTAGTTATGTTCTTGGTGTTTTAACTTGTATTTCCCCCCTAAAAACTTGAGAACACATGAAAATGTAGGGGTATGAACTCACCTTATGTGATTTCAGTAGATGGATGATGGAGAAAATAAGTTTTCAACTCAAGAACACTTTGGGAGATTGTTTGAAGATTTGAAGATCTAACACCAATAGGATGGAGTTTGTGTAAGATATTTTTGATTTGAGTAGAAGGAAGTGAAATAATCATATGGAGGATGTTAATACTTACCAAAAGTAGAAGAAAAGCTTGGAGTATAGCCTTGAATCTCGAATTTTAGAGTGAGAAAATGAGAGAAAATGAAGTTTGTTCTTGATGGAGGAATGAGAGGATATGAAAAAAATGTGATGAGAGAGGTGGGTTTTCTAACCCTTGACCAAGTGTGTGGCTGAAAAATGGTGGGAAAAGTACGATGAAATGATTAGGTATGGGCTGATGGTGAATAGTGACATGGAGTGGGTATGGGAGTGGTTGCTTGTTTCATAGAATAAAGGAAAGTCAACACTCCACCTCTTGTACTTCACCCACTCTTCTTGGATAAGGTTTATCCCCAAAAACGTGGATAATTAGTAAATATGGGGCCTTATATGTTAAAATAAAGTTTTGTGTGAAAATCCCGCGTTAAAATGATGAAAAACGAAGCCAAAACGCAGTCGGAATCGAAAACTGGGAAGAAATGGGCTCTCTGCGAGGCTTCTCGCAAGGGGGGGGGGGGGGGGGGGGGAGGGGGAGGTGGCTAGGTTTGGTCTTTAGAAGGTTTGGACCGAAGGCGCAGGTGAGTCAGGAAGCGAAATGGAGCGAAAGTGGGTAAGAGGTGAAATGGACCGAAGGTGGCTTCGATTCCTTGTGCGAGGTTTGGGCCCGAGAGCACCCTTCGGGTTCGGTTCAGCAGCCTTCGGGTTCGGTCCAAGAAGGTTCGGTCCCTAAGAGGACTTTCGGCCCTAAGAGGCGTTTCGGGTCCTTAAGCCTATTTTACTCGTTTTTACCCCGTTTCAAGCCGTTTTTGACCTGGTTAAGGGTCGGGATGGCCCGAAAGACTATAACAAGTTTAAGGAACTTTTGAGAGAGATTTAGGAGAGATTTCACATTCTTGGAGAGATTTCTCATACAAAGAGAGATTTGGGAGAGATTTCACATACTTAGAGAGATTTGGGAGAGATTTCACATTCTTGGAGAGATTTCTCATACAAAGAGAGATTTGGGAGAAAGTTCACATTCTTGGAGAGATTTGGGAGAGATTTCACATTCTTGGAGAGATTTGGGAGAGATTTCACATACTTAGAGAGATTTGGGAGAGATTCTAGATAAAGAGAGATTGAGTGAAAACGATTGAGACAGGTTTCGTGTGTGACATTTGTGAGTGTTTGGCTCCGCAACACGAGGTCCGTAAGCCCTGTTAAGCCATGATTAAGGATCTCACTCACTCCCGATGAGTATGCAACATTGTTTTATCGGTTTGGTTCATTACTTGACGCAGTTTTAGGTCAAGGAAATCTAGATGTACGAACTTTTCAATCTATGATCTCTCATTAGAATAGCGAGTTGTTTAGTAATTACATAACGTAATCCCTAGTATACAAGGGTTAACTGAGGTGACCGGTTTGACTTGTTGACTTTATTTGACTTTGACTTGACTAGAATTTGACGGTTGTCACAGAGACCATGGAGGGGTAAAATGGTCTTTTACCCAATTCAAGAGTTAGAGGGAGAAAGAATAGCCTTCATTATTAGGTTCGTGTAAAATAGTATTAATTAGAGATATTAATCCCTTGTGCTAGGCGAAGGCTTGTTCGAGATTCGGGTGCGAGATTATTTGCTTGCTACTTGCCAGGTGAGTCTTCTCACTATACTTTACCTACTGAGAGAGTAGTTATATGCCCATGTGGGGGTAGAATGCTTGAGTTTGGGGATACCTATTGTGTGTGAATAGAGCAAGTGGAGTTGTAACCTAGAGTGGTTTATGTATTGGTGAAGATTATTCGATGCCCGAATGCTGCTTGCTTTGTACTTTATGGAATTCTCGATGATAAGAGTCGGCTACTAATTAAATATGACAATATTCTAGAGGTAAATGACTGGCATCATTAGGAGTTCTTCAGCAACTAATGGCGGAGAAGTGTGAGCACCTACGAAGAGCCTAGGGATGACCTTGGCCAGATGAGTGTGCAGACAGGGTAGAGCATTTTGCTGGGGAGCGAACACATGTAGCGGAATGGACGAATGAGAAGGTTGTGCAACTATTTAGGAAATTTACGCTGGTATGTGTGGATAGTATGGGTAGATGTGGCAGGTAGTATGGGCCCGTACTACTAAAAGAAAAGGAACCACACTTGATGCAGGGAGTATTCTGGAGATTCTAAGTAGCAGATTGAGAGGTGATGTCATGGTTAGAGTACCATGCTAAGTGAAAGATTAATTGGTGGTGCCGTGATTCGGGTACCATGCCTTGCAGCCGACTGAGAAGAGAGAACATGGTTCGAGTACCATGATCCGTAGCAAATTAAGAGGAGATAACATGGATCGAGTACCATGGTTTATAGCAGATCGAGATTTGGCCACATGGTTCGAGTACCATGACCCGTAGCGGTTAGTGTTACTGGTTCTACTAGTTATTCCATTGTGATTGGTTAGACCGAGATTGGATGCAATAGAGTATGAGGTCAGAGGGCCATGTGGAACAAATTCAAATTAAGCATCCCTTGTGAGGGAAGTCGGGATGATTCTAAGGTATTTCTGGTGAGATGTCAGGTGAAGTCGCAAGACTCAAGGTTGAGTAGAGATAGCCTTTATGGGGGATTGCGGCATGAGTTGACTAATCATCCGATAGTGGAGATGTCACCTTCTGTGACTTGGGTAGTGTTATTTCTGTTTCTTGTGGGAAACATAAGAGGTATTGAGATTTCAGTTCTGAGCTTGGGGGTAAAATCCTGCGGGTTAGCATTGATGGCGACCTTCCATCAGAGTATTTGGGCAGTATGTCTGTCGAAAGGTGATGATAGAGCATGAGCAGGATTGTCAGTGGGGACTGAGATGGTTAAGGACAATGATACACCCTATTTGAGCATAGTAGGGCATGTACTAGCTGTAGTGGCGGACGATCTGGAAGAGGATATCGGGGAGGTGGCTCTTATTATCTATGATGAGTATCAAGTGTGGTAATAAGGTCTCCGCTCTTGGTACAATCCACATGATGCAAAGTTGGTTGAGGAGTCGAAGATGAGGAGTATGATAGTTCATTATTTTCAGAATAAGAGTTAGAGTTACTACTGGTCAGTTGAGATGCTCGGTAATAGGATAGTATGAGATTCTGCATGATTAGAGGCAATCATGATGAAAAGTTTCGGAGGATTTCATCTGAGATTCGGGGTATTTGGAGTTGCGGGGTCTCTATCGGGGAGACCACCGAGCATTGTGTAGTACCTTCCAAGAGTAAGTGCGATGTTCCTGGTGGAAATAGTCTATGGAATAGATTATTGGTGCGCTAATTGGTGATGATTCAAACCCTGAGTGTCCAAAATCTCAGATTATTTGAGTTTTGAGTTTGAGATGGAAAGTGGTGTATCAAGTATCTACGGTTCCAGTGGGAGCCCTTCAGGCAATTGACATTGAGCGAGATTATTTGAGAATGTGGATTGCAGTAGGGAAAGGTGTTTTGTTATGGCAGATGTCGACATAAATAGCAATGCATAATTTAGGTAAGTGTCTACACCTATCTATGGTTGGTCCGCGGGGCATGAGTTAATGATCGCAGTGTGTCGTTGACCTAAGGATGAGATTGTGAAGTAGTAAGAGCAAGTGCGGTAAGACTGCGGGGAGCTGCAGTTTCATTGAGTTAGTGCAAAGGGGTGTGGTAATGCTACGAGGAGCCGTAGTACCCATTATTCAGTGAGAGGTTGTGGTCATGCTACGGGGAGCCATAGTACTTACTATTCAGTGAGAGGTTGTGGTGATGCTACGGGGAGCTGTAGTAGTCACTATTCAGTGAGAGGTTGTTATGATGCTGCGGGGAGCTGTAGTACTCACTATTCAGTGAGAGGTCATTCTGATACTGCGGGGAGCCGTAGTACCCACTAGTCAGCAAGAGAATGTTGTGATGAATTACTCTCTGACCAGAGAATGACACAGAAGAGTTTTAGGCTTGGGTAGCCCTAATATTTGAGTTTTTGGGAGCCTGGTGGTCGAACCATGTGTGAGACTGGGGTTTCCATATTTGTCGGGATTCATTGTATTCTAAATTGAATAATGGTTGTCGCAACCAAAGTGAAGTGGATAAGTGAGGTACGGATGGATTGCGGGTCATGAGTCAGGAGTTGAGCGGTTCATTGGGACGAGTAGTTCCATCTCAGGGTCAGGCCAAACTCTCGAGTTTGAGTTTGGCTCTGGTGGTGCGTCGGGCAGATGATATGAGATTCCAGATTCAGAGATGAGTTCCATGTTGAAGGGTATTGGTTGTCATCTGGTGTCTTAGACTAGTGTGGGTGAGTGCTTGGTTCGGGAGGTACCACGAGATGCATGGAACTAATGAGCCGTAGATGACAGAGGTCATGGTTGAGCAGATCTTCACTGAGGATTTTATTATTCGCTTGGGATAACGAGAATTTCATGAGTAGTGTGTCACAATGGATCGAGATAGTCATTGAGAGGGGGAAGGCGGCAAGACGTTTTGAGGCATATAGTGGGTAACCTTTGGAGGTCCAACTATAGGGTCGAAAGTAAACCAGGTGCTAAATGATAAAAGAGATATCCGTAAGAAAGTGAAGGATTACAATTTTAGAGGTTGAGGACTTTCGAGCGAGCATGATTATTTCTCTTGTGTCTGAGAATAGGGTGATGAGAGTTTATTGTTCGGATGGGTTCTGATTATAGTTCAGTGGATGAGCCCCTAGTGGGATGTGAACCCTTTCGTTCCTTAGGGAATGATTCAGATCGTTTTGTACGTTTGGTATGAGTGATTGGTCGCCGATTGTTGCACTTTGTCATGTATGAATCAGTGGAGTAGTGAGTTATCAGGGTTGGTGTTCGAGGAGCATATATAACGGTGATAGCTTGAATGGGCGGTCTGGCGGCGGGCCAAGGCACGAGAGTTTCCAGATTTTGGAAGGTCAGGAAGGGGTATCTTAGCGACAGAGGGGTCGATTTTGTTCCGGATTTGGAAGTTTCTATTTGGATTCAGGTGTCCATGGGGAAGATATCGGTGTAGTATGAGATCCTGTCAGTGGTGCTCTTCGGGTTATTGGGTTCAATCTTTGTGTAGTTGGGGAGCGATTTCAAGGGCGAAATATAATTCAAGTGGGGGAGTTGTAACATCGGGAATTTTAGGTATATTATTGTATGGTTGAATTTTTGAATTTTATGGAGCAACTCGACGAGTTGGGAGTCTAACTCGCCGAGTAAGGTCGGGTGCCATGTGGGATTTAATGATTAGACTCGACGAGTCAGAGAGCTAACTCGTCGAGTAGGTGCTGGAAAGAGAAACCCTAGTTTCCCGGCGTTGGGGCCTATATAAAGGAACTATTAGCCTCATTTGTGGCTTACCTTCACTAAGAGAAACCCTAGATCGCCTCTTGAGCTAAAAGAGAGATATGAGACATAATTTTGGGCATATTGTGACCTTGTGGAGGAAGATGGGGAGATCATCATAGCTTAGATCAAGAGGAGGCTTTGGATCCATAGATAATTTAGGGTTTTGCTTCAATTGAAGGTAAAAACATGCTTGCTTGATCATTTTCCTTATAAGGTCTTGTTTAGGGGAAATTGTTAGGGTTTTCTTCCATCTAGCTTGTGTTATGGAATGAGGTGTGCAGGCTTGAGGTGGGAATCACAGAACTGGACTTTATGAGGTCCAGAAAGTCCAAAGATTATAGCTTTATTTGGCTATATGAGAGTTATTGTGATTAATCATCCTTGTTAGAGCAATTTTGGCATTATGAGCCTTTCATGCCATGTTTGAGCATAAAGCTTGTAGCTTTACGTGACCATCGACCCTTAGGATGGTAGATCTAGTGTTTGGAGTGAAAGATCTTCCCTAATCGTCTGACTGAGGAATTTGATTGAGGGGACTCGTCGAGTCCAAGGCCTGACTCAATGAGTCATTGAGGGTTGTCCTAATGGGTTGATTGCATTGTGTGACAACTCGATGAGTTGGGGGTCAAATCGACGAGTTGAGCTGGACCTTCTTGAGACTTATGAGGAAACGAGGGGACTCGACGAGTCGGGTCAAACATGGACTATTGACTCAAGTTTGA
This sequence comes from Lactuca sativa, assembly GCF_002870075.4. Lineage (NCBI taxonomy): Eukaryota > Viridiplantae > Streptophyta > Magnoliopsida > Asterales > Asteraceae > Lactuca > Lactuca sativa. The sequence continues at coordinate 173,570,359 of NC_056629.2, read as the reverse complement.
CTTCTGTTGACTCTGGGGTTTGGTCAAAATGAGTAATGGAGACCATAGAGGGGTAAAATGGTCTTTTACCCAATTCAAGAGTTAGAGGGAGAAAGAATAGCCTTCATTATTAGGGTCGCGTAAAAGAGTATTAATTAGAAACCTTCATCCCTTGTGTTAGGCGGAGGCTAGTTCGAGATTCAGGTGCGAGATTATTTACTTGCTACTTGCCAGGTGAGTCCTCTCACTATATTTTACCTACAGTGGTAATTATGTGTGACCAGAGGGTCTTATGTGCTTGTTGAGTTATGCATTTTATGTGTGATATATGTTGTATGTTATGTTATGTGATATGTAGGGTCCAACGAACTATGAGGCCTGAGGGTTCTCAATCAGACTAGACCGGGGGGTCCAACAACCTAGACCGGACCAGAGGGTCCAACGAGCTACAGGACTGGAGGGTCCCATTGAGACACATAGATCGGAGGGTGTTACAGAGTATAGCCTCAAGTGGCGAAATTGTTGTATGTGGTATTTTGGGGAACTCACTAAGCTTCGTGCTTACTGTGTTACGTGTTGTGTGTTTCAAGTTGTTCTCAGGATCGTGGGAAGGCACCGGCTTGATTGTACACACAAGTGAAAGAGTTACATTTTGAGGATCCTGGATTTTAACCAAACAATTATGGAGTTTAAATTGTAAACTTAATAAATGAAATTTTTTGTGAAACACATTATGAGAATTATGTATTTTAAATGAATTTTTTTTTTTGAAAATTTACAGTGTTACATTAAGTGTCACCCACCTCAGCACAACACAGGATCTGCATTGACGACCATAGAGGGCTTCAAATGGGGAAACCTTGATGCTGGTGTGACAGCTATTGCTATATGAGAACTCGACTAGAGGCAAATGGGTATCCCATGCCTTACCAAAGTCGATCATGCAAGCTCTCAGCATGTCCTCCAAGGTTTGAATAGTTCTCTCATTCTGCCCTTCAGTTTGTGGGTGGTAGGTCTTACTCATATCCAACCTAGTTCCCAGAGATTTCTGTAGTGACTGCCAGAACCTTCAAGTGAATCTACTGTCTCTATTATAAATAATAGATATTGGCACACCGTGCAGTCGTACTATCTCCTTTATGTAAGTTTTCGTCGTTTTCTCCATCTTATATGTTTCCTTTATTGGTAGGAAGTGTGTGAAACTGGTTAATCTGTCGACGATTACCCAAATGGTGTCATGACTACCCATGGTCTTGGGCAACTTGGTTATGAAATCCATTATAATCTTTTCCCACTTCCACTCAAGAATCTCTAGTTGTTGTAGTAAACCTGAGGGCTTCTGGTATTCTACCTTCACTTTGGCGCAAGTCAGGCACTTGCCCATGTAGGTAGCAATCTCAAATTTCATGCTCAGCGACCAATAAAGTTTCTTGAGGCCCAGATACATCTTTCTGAACCTGTATGAACGGAGTATCGAGTCTTGTGTTCTTCATTCATGACAACGTCTCTGTAGCCACCAAACTTCGGTGTCCAGATCTGGTCCATGAGATAACAAACATCGTCACCCTTGATCTCTAAGTTCTTCTCCATTCCTCTTAAGGCTGCTCCCACTAAATTTTTAAGCTTCAATGCTTCTATATGATCCTCTTTGATCTGTATGGACATATGTGAATGGATGGTCATGGTCAGTGCTTTCACCCTAGGACCTGAGTACTCCTTTCGACATAGGGCATCTGCCACTACATTGGCTTTTCCGGGATTGTAACACCCAAGATTTTGAAAGCCAAGAAAGTAAAAGAAACCCTAAATTTAGGAGAGACTCGGCGAGTCAGAGCGGGATCCGGGTCGAGGAGTAAGTGACCAACTCGGCGAGTCGGCCAAGTGGACTTGGCGAGTCTGGTCTGTGCGAGGAAAACCCTAAATCCGGGGCTTGGAGCCTATTTAAACGTCTCAATCTTCTTCCTAGGGCTCCTTTATTGCCTCTCACACCCAGAACACCGCACCCTAAGCCTCCATTGTGATGACTTATGGTTTTGGCCATTTTTGAGTGATTTAGAAAAGGAAGAAGAAGTGGGAATCTTTGAGGCATCAAGGAGTGGCTTTGGATCTAAAGTTTGGGGAGCATTTCAGAGCATTGGAAGGTATCAATTTGTTTCCCTCCTTTAAATCTTCTTTGGTTATGAGTTTTGGGGCCTTTAAGCCATGTTTAAGATCAATCTCGAGTTTGAAGTCTAGATCTGAGGTTGCTACCTCAGATCCATGCTTGTTTTGGTTTAGAATCCCGCAAAGTATCAGTCATTGAGTGGGTTATGGAGCCTCTTGGTCTTAAACCCTAGCTATGGGTGTATTTTGCCTAGATCTCCCTCTCTAAACGTAAAGTTTGCAACTTTACGTGGGGAATAGGCTTGGGAAGGGTAGATCTACAGTTTGGAGTTCATGCATGACTCGGAAGTCCTCTGCATGTAAGTGGATCTTATTGGACTCGGCGAGTCCTTCGAGTGGACTCAGCGAGTAGCTTGAAGATGAGGAGGAACTCGACGAGTGGGATGAACAGCTCGTCGAGTCGGATGAAGATAGGCATGAACTCGGCGAGTTGGATGAACAACTCGGCGAGTTGGTTGAAGATTGCCATGTACTCGGCGAGTTTGTTCTTAGACTCGGCGAGTCAGGTCGCGTGGTGCCAAACCCTTCAAGTTAAGTCTCGAGTCAGCGAGTCAAGTCAGGACTCAGTGAGTTGGACAGGACAGGAATCGGGAATCAGTAGACTCGGCGAGTCAGGGGCTGACTCGGCGAGTAGAGTCGCGAGTGGAAGGACTCTGGACTTATGAACTCGGCGAGTCAGTAGGGTGAGTCGACGAGTAGGGTTGACCTGGAAGGTTGACTTTGACCAGAACGTTGACTTTGACCAGAGTTGACTTGGTTGACCTTTGAAGGTCGGTTAGACTAAGTGTTATGTTGATATTGGTAGCTCGGGGAGCTAGCAGAGCAGCAGTTCGGAGTCAGTGGTCAGGTAGCGGTCAAAGGGGTTAGCAGCAGCAGTTCAGTAGTATCAGGTGAGTTTCCCTTTGTATGAATGGGTCTACGGCCACAATGCCGGCCCATGTAGTTATGAGTAGAAGACCCGGGGGTTAGCCCTAGGCACAATATGCTAGTATGATATTCGGACGAGGTCCAATGATAGAGGGCGGGTGCCGAAGGAGCGGTTTATGTGATAGTTTATACTTGTTGTCTGTGTGATACTTGTATGTGCCTGGTAGGGAGGTGAGTGTGGGCGAGGTCCCGTATCTCACCCATAGCAGAGTGTGGATGGTGTTCCACATCTCAATAGCAGAAGAGCAGGGGCGTGGCCCAAGTTAGGAAAGGAGTGAGGGTGGGCTGGGCCCGTATCTCACTATGAGCAGGAGTATGGATGAGGTTCCATGACTCATCAGTAGCAGGACACGGGCGGGGCCCAGAGATAGGCGAGGCCTTAGAGCAAGAACTGTTAGTATATGTTAGCTTATGTGATGTTATGTGATATGTTTATGTGCTATTATATGTTAGTGGGCGAGGCCCTATGACAGGCGAGGCCTAAGTGAAACAGATCTGTATCCGAGCGGGGCTCAAAGCCAGGTGGGGCCTGGAGCGGCGGGGTCGTTGTAGCGGACGAGGCCCGAAGTAGGGGGCGAGGCCCCGGATAGCGGGCGTGGCCCAGTATGTGCAGTATGTGGTTATGCATGGTATGTGGTAAGGTGGGGAACTCACTAAGCTTCGTGCTTACGGTTTTCAGTTCTATTTTCAGGTACTTCCGGTAGCGGAGGGAGGAGCTCGGGGTGATCGCATGGCACACACCATAGATTAGTCAGCCTGGGAATGTTTACTCTGATAATAAACATGTGTTTTGAAAACTTATACTCAGATTACGTTTTGGAATGATGGCTTTGGTTAAAGTAATGTTTTATTAAAAAGAAATTTTTGGTCTTGAATTTTGGGTTGTTACAGGGATGATAATGAATCTCACATTCTTAGTCATTAAGTAGTTCTACCCATCGCCGATGTCTCATGTTAAGCTCCTTTTGATCGAGTTTGTGCTAAAGACTTTTGTGGCCGGTAAAGATGGTGCACTTTGTACCGTAAAGGTAGTGCCTCCAAATCTTCAAAGCAAACACTACTGCTCCCAACTCAAGGTCATGAGTGGTGTAGTTAACCTTGTGTATCTTTATCTATCTCAAGGCACAGGCAATAACCTTTCCTCGTGGCATAAGTACACATCCTCACCGTTGATTGGACGCATCACAGTATACTACGAAATCTTTTGTCCCTTCTGGAAAGGACAAGATAGGTGCACTGCAAAGATCTTGCGTTTGCGTTTGGAATGCAATATCTTGTTTCTCTCCCCAGCTAAAGGTTACACCCTTCTGATTCAAGGTGGTAAGTAGCTTAGCGATTCTGGAGAAGTTTTGTATGAACCTGCAGTAGTAGCCAGCAAGTCCTAAGAATTGACGGATCTCTGTTGGCATTCTTGGTGCTGACCAGTTCTCGATTGCCTTAATTTTGGAGGGGTCCACGTGTATTCCCACTTTGCTGACCACGTGACCGAGGAAGTTTACCTTCCTAATCCAAAATTCGCACTTTGAGAACTTCGCATATAGCTTCTCCACCCTTAATGTTTCTAGAACTTGTATCAGATGTTGACTATGTTCTTCCTTGCTTCATGAGTAGATAAGTATATCGTCTATAAATACTATCACGAATTTATCTAGGAAAGGGCGGCACACCCGACTCATTAATTCCATGAACACTGCGGGTACATTTTTCAAACCGAAGGGCATCACTACAAACTCGTAGTGACCATAATAAGCTCGGAATGCTATCTTGGGAACATCATTCTCCTGGAATCGTAGTTGGTGGTACCTCGATCTCAGGCCGATCTTCGAAAAGTAGCTCGCTCCTTGTAGTTGGTCGGACAGATCGTCTATTCGTGGTAAAGGGTATCGGTTCTTAATGGTGAGCTTTTTTGGATCGCGGTATTCTATGCACATACGGAAAAATCCATCATTCTTCTTCACGAATAGGACCGATGCTCGCCAGGTGAGAAGATCGGTCTAATGAATCCTTTACTGAGCAGTTCATTTAGTTGGCTGGATAATTCCTGCATCTCTGGTGGTGCAAGACTATATGGGGATTTGGCTATCGAGGTAGCTCCGGGAATTAAGTCAATTCGGAACTCGACTTGACGTTTAGGAGGAACTCATGGGAGATCCTCGGTAAAGACATCAGGAAAATTACAAACTTCGGGAATGCTCTCGAGGTCTTCTACTTCTTGTTTCTCGTTCACTACGTGAGCTAGGAATGCATGGTACTCCTTGCATAGATATTTTTAGGCTTTAACGCAAGAGATGATGTGAAGGTTCGTATCGGGTTTGTCGCCATAAATGACGAGAGTTTCACTACTTGGTAGAGTAAGGTGAATCGCATTTTCATAACATAGAATATCAGCATGTCGAGGACTTAACCAATTCATGCCGATGATGTTGAAGCTTTTTACTGAGACCGGCATAAGGTCAACTTGGAAAGAATAGTCGTTTAGAGTGAGGGTACAACCTACGTATCTGTCATTAGTGCTTTCGGTTTTCCCGTTGGCCATCTCAACGGTGAAAGTTTCGTTTAGTGATTGTGGTTTTTGTTTGAGTGGCTCACAAAACTCCCCTCTACACCGCTATCAAAGAGTATGCATGCATAAGAGTTATCGAGGTGAAAAATGTACCGATGACCACCGTGGGATCTGCTATTGCTTCCTGTTGTCCAATAGCTAGCACTCTTCCCACACTGCCGACATTCTTTTCTTTCGAGCAATCTCTTGAAGTTTCTTGTTTCGCCACACCCATAACATGCCTGGCTTACTCCTCTGACGGGGACCTGGGTGATTGGTTGTGTCGGTGCCTTACAGAAACGGGTTGTGTGCCTCTTCCTATTATTGTTATTGTAATGCATCTTTTGGAAGGGTCCACGGTGATGGAAATTGTATTTGTTTCCCTTTGGTAGGTTCCCAACATATCGACTAGGAGGTGCTGGAGCAGCAAGAACAACAGCAGGAACAGTAGCAGCATGAACTACCACAATTTGTTGCTTCTTCGAGGACTCCTGCAACTATTGTCCCTTTCTTTTGTTCCAAAATTTCTTCTTATTACCACTTTCTTTGGGTTACTCAGGGATAACTGTCATAAATCCTTGGTGAACTCCATGTTCCACAAGTGTTTGTACCAGACGCTTAGCACTATCGGAAGTAAGTGGATTTGCAGGTATTATGTTCCTTGGATTTGACGAGAGAGCCCCCATATGTATCTTTCTACTTTCTTGCTTTCCGGGGTGACTATCCCAGGACACAGAGTAGCCAGGTCACTAAATCTGGCAATGTATCCAGCAATATCGGATTCCTTCATCGTCAGACCCCAGAGCTCTTGCTCTAGCTTTTGCACCTCGCCCCTCAGGCAGTATTCTGCTAGCATTAGTTCCTTTTAGTCTTCCCAGCTCATGGCATTGGCGATTGGGAGAGTCAATGACTTGACATAGTCGTTTCACCAAGAGAAGGCTCTATCTATGAAAGTGCATTCTGCAAATTTCACCTTGCTAGTTTTGGGGCACGCACAAATTTCAATTACTGATTCGGTCTTCTCCCTTGGTTTGGAGTTCGTGAAAGATCTTGGTTTGGAGTTCATGAAGTCTTTATAGGAACACTCCCTTGGGTGCCATCAAAGATCTGGGTTTGGAGTTCGTGAAGTCTTTATAGGAACACTCCCTTGGGTGCCTATGACTATCTTCGTGGTTAGAAGGGTTGGCACCACTACCCGCCCCACTAGCGCCACTTGCGTTAATTTGCGTCATGGAGGCTGCCATGGTGGTTGTTACTATTGCTTGAAATATAGAAGGTGTTGGGGAATTTCGAAATTGGGTTATAGGAAATCTGGATCACAAACAGGAATCGTGTGATACACTTTCCTTGTTTGATATTTCGACCCTAATTGCCTTGGGTATCACGAAATCCAAACTAGGATAATTCCTGAAGAAACGATTCTGATTTCAGGCACAAAAACATAATCAATTTTGAGAGAGAATGAAGAAGAAAGTGTCCTATTTGTTTTCTGTGTTTCAACGAAGTTCTCAGTTTCCCAGACTTATCCACACAACAGATAAAACGAGAACAGTTTTCAACTTTGAAAAAAATACGAATTAATCCTTGAATTTGCATCTTTAAAGAATGACAAATTAGTCCTCGTACTGTTCTAACAATGTTCAGTAAATACAAGTGTTCACTCCCACACCTCCTAACTTGTATTATAACTAAAACACTATTCTTGAAACACTTGTTAAGTCCATTACACTAAAATATATTTGGTGATTAAATCACCAACAATCCTCCCCTATTTTAGTGTAACCTTGAATTAACAACCTTAAAACAAAAAGAAAACGAAACTAGTGCATAAATGAAAATATCGATACGATTCAATTGTCATGTTAGTATATTACACATTTCAAACATTCGAGAAATCAAGGTATCTTAAATATTGAACCCATCAACTCTTTTGAATATCTGAAGATAATATACACATTAGTTTTACAATCATCTCAACAAAATAACTTGACACTAATTATAAAGCCGTGTGTCCCAATCCATTCTTGATCGTATAAAAGCCAAGCCCCAAGCTCTTTGAAATGCGGCTACAGTTCACGATCATATAGGTGATTCTTTTATTCATGTACATGTATACATTTTATCAAAAGAATCATTAAGAAATCAAATTCATCCTGGTCTTTACAGGTTCAAACACACGTACCTTGGGATAGTTATAATGTGTGTTCCAATTCATATAAATAAGCTTTCCTCATTGAATTCAACCTCTAACATTGTATTAAAGGGGAATTGGGTGTCTCATTCATAAGAATTTATAAGGACTTTAAGCCCATCCCTATAACAAACTTGTGCACTAAGTCTCGCGCCAAACTCTTAGTGAGATGGTCTGCCAAATTTTGTTGTGATTTTAAAAACTCAATCGAAATCACACCATCCATGATTAGATTTCTAATCATCCCATGTCTAACATCAATATGCCTCGATTTACCATTATAAACTTGACTATAAGCTTTACTCATAGTAGAAACACTATCACAGCGAATAGATAATGGTGAAATCGGTTTCCTCCATAATGGAATCTCATAAATCAAATTCTTTAACCATTCTGATTCCTTACTTGCAGCAGCCAAAGCAATAAACTCTGATTCCATAGTTGAACTAGTTATGCAAGATTGCTTCTTAGATGCCCATGAGATAGCACCTCCACCAAGCAAAAATACCCAACCAGTTGTAGAAGAATGATCTTCTCTATTGGATATCCAACTCGCATCAGAATATCCTTCTAATACTGAAGGAAATCCTGAATAACACAAACAATAATCCTTGGTTCCTTTCAAATATTTAAAAACACGATGAACCGCTTGCCAATGTTGAGTACTAGGATTATGAGTAAATCTACTCAATCTTCCCACTGCGAAAGCTATATCAGGATGAGTGCTAGTCATAGCATACATCAAAGAACCAATAGCTTGCGAGTACTCCAGTTGAGAAACTGATCTACCTCTATTAGGCATCAACTTCATGCTTGAATCCATAGGGGTGCTAACAGGTGTACAATCACTGTAATTGAACCGTTTGAGAATTTTCTCAATGTAATGTGACTGTGTAATAGCAAGTCCCTTGTTCATCCGTTTAATCCTTATTCCAAGGATTACATCCTGGTCTTTACAGGTTCAAACACACGTACCTTGGGATAGTTATAATGTGTGTTCCAATTCATATAAATAAGCTTTCCTCATTGAATTCAACCTCTAACATTGTATTAAAGGGGAATTGGGTGTCTCATTCATAAGAATTTATAAGGACTTTAAGCCCATCCCTATAACAAACTTGTGCACTAAGTCTCGCGCCAAACTCTTAGTGAGATGGTCTGCCAAATTTTGTTGTGATTTTAAAAACTCAATCGAAATCACACCATCCATGATTAGATTTCTAATCATCCCATGTCTAACATCAATATGCCTCGATTTACCATTATAAACTTGACTATAAGCTTTACTCATAGTAGAAACACTATCACAGCGAATAGATAATGGTGAAATCGGTTTCCTCCATAATGGAATCTCATAAATCAAATTCTTTAACCATTCTGATTCCTTACTTGCAGCAGCCAAAGCAATAAACTCTGATTCCATAGTTGAACTAGTTATGCAAGATTGCTTCTTAGATGCCCATGAGATAGCACCTCCACCAAGCAAAAATACCCAACCAGTTGTAGAAGAATGATCTTCTCTATTGGATATCCAACTCGCATCAGAATATCCTTCTAATACTGAAGGAAATCCTGAATAACACAAACAATAATCCTTGGTTCCTTTCAAATATTTAAAAACACGATGAACCGCTTGCCAATGTTGAGTACTAGGATTATGAGTAAATCTACTCAATCTTCCCACTGCGAAAGCTATATCAGGATGAGTGCTAGTCATAGCATACATCAAAGAACCAATAGCTTGCGAGTACTCCAGTTGAGAAACTGATCTACCTCTATTAGGCATCAACTTCATGCTTGAATCCATAGGGGTGCTAACAGGTGTACAATCACTGTAATTGAACCGTTTGAGAATTTTCTCAATGTAATGTGACTGTGTAATAGCAAGTCCCTTGTTCATCCGTTTAATCCTTATTCCAAGGATTACATCCGCCTCCCCCATATCCTTCATAGAAAATTTTGAAGACAATAAATTCTTTGTTGCATTAACTTGATTCTGATCAGTGCCAAAAATCAACATATCATCTACAAGCAAATGATCACACCAGATCCAGATGAATCAAAACGGCTGTAAACACATTTATCAGATTGGTTTAAAGAAAAACCATTAGACAAAATAATTTCATCAAACTTCAAATGCCATTGTTTTGGAGCTTGTTTAAGTCCATACAATGATTTTACAAGTCTACACACTTTTTTCTCATTTCCAGGCAGAACAAAACCTTCTGGTTGTTTCATATAAACTTCCTCATCAAGATCACCATTTAAAAAGGCTATTTTAACATCCATTTGATGTATCACTAGATTGTGAATAGCTGCCAAAGCAAGCAATAATCTAATAGTAGAAATCCGTGCTACCGGTGCATACGTATCAAAATAATCGATACTGGCTTTTTGTCTAAAACCTTGTATGACCAGACGAGCCTTGAATTTATCAATGATTCCATCTACCTTCATTTTCTTCTTAGAAATCCATTTACATCCTAAAGGTTTAGAACCACGAGGTAAATCAGATAACACCCAAACATTATTCTCCATAATGGATGACATCTCTTCATCAACCGCTTCTTTCCAAAACGCAACATCTCGAGACTCCATAGCTTCCTTAAAAGTCTTTGGATCAGTCTCAAGATGAGAGGAATATGAATATTGTTTCTTTACTTTATCCCTCGAACCTTCAACTAAAAATAGTTGAAATTCATCGCCAAAATTTTTCGCGACTCGACCTCGTTTGCTTTTACGAAGTTGTTGTGTTTCTGGAATTGAAACAACTTCCTTAGCATCTGATTTAGGCACCTCACTTGAGCTTGAAATCAGATATTTCGGTCTTTGAATTGAAGAATACCGCAGCTCATCAAAGATCGCATCCCGCGACTCTATAATGGTATGAATGGAATATGCCTCATTAGGTTCTATAACATAAAACCTATAAGCTTTGGAATGTTCTAGATATCCAATAAATATGCAGTCAATTCCTCTTTCACCTAAATTTTTCTTTTTAGGTTCGGGTAATTTCACAACTGCTCGACATCCCCAAATCCGAAAATAATTCAAATTTGGTGTTTTCTTGTGCCAAAGTTCATAAGGAGTAACTTTGTTCCATTTATTAGGAACCCGGTTTAGCACATAATTGGCTGTGAGCATAGCTTCACCCCAAAAGCCTTCACTTAAACCCGAAAAAGAAAGCATCGAATTTACCATTTCTTTTAAAATTCGATTTTTTCGTTCAGCAACACCATTTTGCTGTGGATTGTAAGGAGCTGTGGTTTCATGAATAATTCCAACCGATTGAAAGTATTCAGAATCCATGTACTCTCCTCCCCTATCTGTCCGAAGACATTTTATAGAAATACCCAACTGTAATTCGACTTCGGTTTTATATACTTTAAACTTTTCCAAAGCTTCATTTTTGGAATGTAACAAGTATACATAAGAAAACCGACTTGAATCATCAATAAAGGTAACAATGTACTCTTTATTTCCCAAGGAAGGTGTAGCATGGAAATCACATAGATCACTATGAATCAATTTCAACAATTTGGATTTTCTATTAACATTTGGAAACGGTTGTTTCATGATTTTAGTTAACATACAAGTTTTGCATTTTTCAGAATTAATGTCAAAAGCTGGAATCAATCCGGATTTTGACATTTCAATCATTCTTTTAATATGAACATGTCCTAATCTATTATGCCATAACATAGAGTTATCAAGATTAGATGCAGAAGTCATACAAGTAGATTTGACATGTGATGCAAAACAACTTATAACATTTAACTTAAAAACACGATCACAATAATAACCAAATCCCACAAATATTCCACATTTAGACAACACATACTTGTTCGACTCGATCACTTGTTTATAACCCATACAATTCAACAAACCACTAGACACAAGGTTCTTTCGAACCTTTGGAACATACAATACATCAAACAAATTAATTGTTTTTCCAGAAGTAAACGTAATACTAACAACACCAGATCCTAAAATTGGCTTTGATCCTTCATCCGCCATATGTAAGACAGAACCTTTATTTACTATGTTCAACTTCGTGAACCACCGTTCATCATTACACACGTGATGTGTAGAACAGGTATCAAGCCACTATGAATCTGTATCAACCCCCTGTACAAAAGAAACTTCTGGAGTTAGTAGCATAACATTGAATACTGAACTTACAAGATCAATAGAAATTTGACCTTTGGTTGCAGATTGATCATGAGATCCACTGCCACCACCAGCACCATCGTTTCCACTACCACTTGCACCATTATTTCCAAGTTTCACTCGATAGTCACGTTTCATATGCCCTTTCAGATGGCATCGCCAACACACAAGTTCCTTGGAATCCTTGGAATCCTTGTACTTTTTGTTGGACTTCTTGTTGTGACCCTCATATTTACGTTTTTTACTCTTGCCCTTGTGATTAGAATTGTCTTCTTTATCACATTCAGCCATATGAACTTGGGGCTGTCCAAAATCAGATTTGCCCTTTCCAGTTCCTTTTTCATTCTCTTGATCACGAAGTCCTTCTTCGATTTTCAAATGACTCCCAAGTTGAATCAAACTTATTTCTTCCTTTCTATGTTTCAGATGGTGTTTGAAATCCTTCCATGAGGGTGGAAGTTTATCAATCACACTAGAAACAGCAAAGGATTCATCCATGGACATGTTGTGTTGTTTGAATTGACCATAAATTCGTAGGATTTCATTATATTGTTCCATTACAGATCGAGAATCAACCATTTTATAATTGTTGAAATCAGAAACAATGAACTTTTTACTTGAAGCATTTTCTGCAATATATTTTGCTTCAAGTGTGTTCCATAATTCACTTGCAGTTTCAATGTTTTGATGAGTGTCAAAGAGGGAATCACACATACCATTAAGAATGTGACCAAGGAAGATGTAGTTGTCATTCTCCCATTTGCTTCTCCTTCTTATTTGTTCCAGACTTGCATCTTCAACCTCTTCTGGTTTTGGAGTAGAGAGAACATAAAAAACTTTCAAAGTAGTCAACCAGAAGTGCATCTTCTTTTGCCAATGTCTGAAATCTTGGCCCTGAAATTTCTCCAATTTTCCAAACGAAGTATTCATGTCTTTCAATGAATTGCCAGCCATCTTTTCCAGAAAACGAAAATATCAAACAAGATTGTTGGGGAATTTCGAAATTGGGTTATAGGAAATCTGGATCACAAACAGGAATCGTGTGATACACTTTCCTTGTTTGATATTTCGACCCTAATTGCCTTGGGTATCACGAAATCCAAACTAGGACAATTCCTGAAGAAACGATTCTGATTTCAGGCACAAAAACAGAATCAATTTTGAGAGAGAATGAAGAAGAAAGCGTCATATTTGTTTTCTGTGTTTCAACGAAGTTCTCAGTTTCCCGGACTTATCCACACAACGGATAAAACGAGAACAGTTTTCAACTTTGAAAAAAATAAGAATTAATCCTTGAATTTGCATCTTTAAAGAATGACAAATTAGTCCTTGTACTGTTCTAACAATGTTCAGTAAATACAAGTGTGCACTCCCACACCTCCTAACTTGTATTATAACTAAAACACTATTCTTGAAACACTTGTTAAATCCACTACACTAAAATATATTTGGTGATTAAATCACCAACAGAAGGGTCATACTGTGGAGGTGGTGGCAGCAGTGGATTCTTCGGAGGGTTGTTTTTGTTCCTGTTGGACTTCTTCGGAGGCAACTTTCTCAATAATGATTTAAGAGAAAATGACGATAAGTCCTCTATAGTGGTCATGAGTCAGGTGATATTCAACAACATATATCTTATATTGACAGTTATAATGTTCTATTAAGCGATTTACAGTGGAATTCTACTAATGTAAGTAAACAATCACAATTTCAATTCATGAAATTTATAGTAACACTTGAAATGAATTTGTATAGTGTGACTCATACTTGGTCCCCTATAATTCACACATCGTATACAAATTATTGATGGGTTTTAGCCATATGAACATTCCTATGTGAACATGCAAACCCTAATGCTTGGATCTAGGTTTCTCGAATTAAACATGCATTCAATCCAAGACTTCTAATAGCTAATAGACTATAATAACAATATGAGATCAGAATTAGAAGTTTACCTTGATCACTTGCTTGATCTTCTTGTCCTTGGAGCTTTAGAGTCACAATTGTCACTCCTCTAATGGCTTACAAACACCAATTAGCAAGAGGATGATTTGAGAGAGAGGAGAGGGAAGTGAAAATCGGCCAGGGTTTCTTTCTAAAGCACAAGTGCCGATTTCCCTTCACACTTGGGGTCTATTTATACTTGTAAGGCTCCTAGGGTTTCACCCTTAAACCCTAATTGGATAACTTAGGCCCTAAGCAATCCAATCCCCTTTATGATAAGCCTTTGGACGATTTTCAAGGCCTATCCAAAGTCCTTAAAACTGTCCACCATTATGTATAAGGGATTTACAGCCCAAAGTACAACTATCATACAATTGACAATTTATGCCCCTTTATTCAATTAATCTCTTTAAGTCACCAAATTAATTCTTAATTAATTTATGACTTATATTAATCAAATAATAATATTATTACTCTTTATATTATTCTCATAATATACTAATAATATTTCTTCTCTCATAATAAATCATCCTATCAAGTTGCTATGGTGAAGGCAACCCAAAAGGACCATGCACAACCGGATCAAATACTTGCCTAATATAGTTGCAGTCTTAGACACTATTCCAGCAATTATATATAAACAAGACCAAAAAGACCTTCGAATAAGTAATCCTACTCTAAGTCCACAACCAAAAAAGGAACAGGAAGTAAAGCTAAATCACAAATTCTATGTCTCTAGAATCTTAATTATATATAATTCTTACGTATACACTTAGAAATTATAGATCTACCAGCAAAGGTCCTTTGCTTTCACATGTTTGATTCCGGTATGAAGGCTCTTCCTGACTATTAATTTATATAATTATCGAGGCCTAGATATTGTTGTTTTAGTGTTATAGTGCAATAAAATAATCCTATAGTATTTTAAATTTATGTTTGGTTCTAGAGTTCTTCTGGTATATAGAGTTGGTAAGTTCTAGACTTGCTGCAACACTATGGTCACTCCCAAACACATGTTGGTCGTATCTCAAATAAATATAGTTGATCAGGCGATATTTATCCCAGATATGATTATATAACTATCCAGGTTTAACTATAGTGTCTAACTCGTCTAAGTACTTTTATGTAGTCCTTACTGTGATAATGTCTCTAGTATGTATGCATGTTCGTATACTTCTTATAAAATACTTATATTTTCAAACTATACTTTTAGTCAGAGCACTTCAGCCCCATTGTATTTATAGTTGTATATCATACATGGTTTCATATACTTAGTTCACTATAAACAATGCTCTAATACCAATCTGTCACACCCCCAAACCGGAATGGCGGAAACGTTCAAGGGCGGAGGATGTCATGCACAATATCACAACAATTGAATAAAATTAATTAAAGTAACAACAACCATTGTATTTATAATATAGTATTTACATTGTGTTTTCAACATTGTTTGTATAACATCATAATGTATAGCAAAAACTATATATGTGACACCATGAATGCTTCGTCATCTCAAAAACCTATAGTGTACCTATCTACTGGTTCCCTCAGAATACACGAAAGTGTATCAACATTTAAGTTGGTCAGTTCATAAGCATGTTTTTATGATGTAAAGCTTGTCATTGTTCTTTGAATATGTTAGTGTGTTCCTCCAGAAAATCCAATATTTTCTTTTTGTAAAAGAACTGTAGTCTTAGGACTTAAGACCAAAATGTATGTTAGTTACTGTAATCTGAAATAGTAAACTGTATTGGGATAATAGTGTATTGTATTCGCATGCAAACCCTTTGGTATGTATGAGCCTAGAATCCACTAGTTGTACTGTAAAGTAATGTATTGTAATGTAGTTCTATTATAAAAATAAAACTTTTCATGATGTTTTTGTCTCGTAAACAAAATGCTTAATTAATACTTATCGTAAGTGAGGTTATAACTGTGCTAAAGTGACTAGTGGCCTGCGCGAGGTTCTTTTGGCGTCGGAATGTTATGACATTTGTCACCTTAGGCATGTCGGCCTCACTATAGCTAATAGTTTAGGTGCGTGATTGTCAGTCCCGTATAGATCTATACACAAATTCACGCTCTCCCTCCAGGAGCCTCTGGTTATAATTGGGACTTTAACGCATACCCTAATGGGTAAAATGAAATACTGGCTCATAATCATGTATTAACTTGTTTACTTATAGTATGTAAATTACCTCTTGTTGTTATAATTGTAAGTGTTCCCTTCTTGTAGTGTACTCGTAGTGTAAAATAATTATACATAAATAATTATTTATGTATTTTACTCTTGAAACTTAGTAAAATAGTGTGTGTGTTCCATAAATTATACATATTATAATTTATCATGTATGTTCTTGTATAGTTCCAAGAAGTAGTAGAGTAGTATGTATGGTTCATAAACTATACATATTATAGTTTATATGTACGTTCTGGGTGTACTGATATAATTATGAAAATACGTCTTTGCTCAGCATGTAACAAAGAGGTTAAAGCTAAGTTTTATACTCATGTATATATGACGTATATGATTAAGATTAAAAAGGCAGTCGGACAAGTAATTCCCCTCTAAGCCCACAAGCAAACAAGGAACAGAAGTTAAGGCAAAAACACTAGTCCTAAGCCTGTTCAATCCTAATTACATATATATATATATATATATATATATATATATATATATATATATATATATATATATATATATATATATATATATATATATATTGCAAATAAAAGCAGTTGTAATCGTAGAAAAAGTTTGGAATAGTTGAAAATTTTAAAATAGTTTGAAATTATTGAAATCGGTTGAATGTTAACACAAGATCCCTTGTGTTTTACTTGTATCCCCCCCCCCCCTAAAAACATTGAAATATAGTGAAAACTTAGGGGTATGAACTCACCTTGAATGTACGTTCGTGTTCGGAGGTGAAGTGGTAGCGATGATCCTCGGGTTAGAACCCACATACGTAGTCGTGTCCTAATAATAATTATTCATGATATCGTATTTAGATTAAAAATATTAATTTAATAATTAATGAAATAATAGTTTATAGTGTTAGACAACACTTTAATTATGTAAAAAAATACTTACAATAAGCCTTAGGAATTATTTGTAAGAATTATAGACGTTTTCGGTGTGCTTGGGTGTTTTCGATATAAGCTTGAAGATTTGGAGATTGTTCTTGTTGTTCTTTGGGAAATTATGATGATCTGGGTAAACATCCCTTGAAGTATGAATATTATGTATGAGGTTTGAGAGGAAATTGGAGGTGTTTGTGACCTAAAAGTTGAGAAATGAATTGTGTTTATGGTTGAAACTAGATATACAGATGGATTTTGCGGCCTTAAAGGGCCTTAGGCTTTGGGTTTTCGGTCCCTTAATGGGCCTAAGTTAGAGATTTCGGTCATAAAGTCAACAAGAAATGAGGGTTTTCGGTTTTGAGTCAAAAAGGTGGGGGATTTCGGTCATGCTTTATTCCCAAGGAGGGTTTTCGGTTTTTTGTTGTTCCAAAAGCAAGTGTTTTCGGTTTTTGATTTGGGATTAGATTCCCAAAACCGAAATATACATATATATAATATATTATGATTTTAAGTTAAGTATCTAGTCTTTAAACAAACTAGTGTAAGCTTTGATAACTTATAATAACTTATACAACATGGGTTTCAATTTACACTTGTGAGTTAGCATATGAACTTATGTAAGCATGTATCATTGGCATCCAAAGTTCATATTGCATTATTTTTATGCTATTAATTCACTTATACTCGGTTAAGATTTAGGCTTTTATTTGAGCAAGTTTGAATTACAGTGACTTGAAATGTCGGGTTGTTACAAAAAAATCCCACCAAATCTCTAACTTCCATAGTATGGCAAATCTTAGTGAGGCCTGAAAGCAAGGATTTCAATTGTTTCCTTATATTTGAAAATCGCAAGGATTAGGAAACCCTGGATTTCGAAAATTACGAGGCCAAAGGAAAGAGTAAAAGCCCTTAGGAAAATTTTCGAAATTAGGGTTAAGAAACCCTAAATGCGAAACCTTAATTCCAATGTGTTTAATTTCCATAAACCCTAATTGTGAAGTTCAACCAATTGCATCATATTAAATAAAAACTAATCCTAGAATCTGATACCACTTATGGGTTTTGAGTACAACAAACAATTATATGTGTGCATGCAACCCTAATATGTTTTAGATCTATGTTTTCTCTAATTGAACACACAAGTATTGAACATCAAAAGATAAACTCTAAAAGGCATATACTTTTTTCAAAACTCATGAAATAAGATAGTGAATATACCTTTAAGATTGTTATTGTAAACAATCTTGAATCCTTACCTGAAAAACCTTTGGTAGCAAGCACCACAAGTGTCACGCCTCTAATGGTTCACAAACAAACCCTACCAACCAAGGAAAATGATAGAGAGAAAGGGAATGGAGAAGAATTTCAACTCTTAGTCTCTTAGAGGAGTCATAAACAAACTTCAACCATAAGGAGGGTTTATATAGGTGTTAGGAAGGCATTGGATAAATCAGGTATCTCTACGATAACCCTAAGGCATCCAAGGCACCCTTAGAGCCCAAGGAAACTCTAGAGAGCATCTAGAATTCGTCCACCTTACATGGGAGGTTCTAGAATTTCCCAATGCTCAACTATTAAGCAATGTCACCTTTAGTCCCTACACTTTTAATTAATTCCTTTAACCCCAAAATTAATTCCAAATTAATTTATGATTAAATATTAATTAAAAATATGATTTCTAATTAATATATTATTTCCATAATATATTAATAAATCATTTATTTTGATTTCTAATTAATCTATTAACCAAGTAATAAATTAATAAATCGTTCTTCTCTCTTTAAAATCTATCCTCTTCAATTGTCAGGGTTGAAGGCAACCCAAAAAGACTATGCTACTATCAATTCAAGTATATACCAATTATAGTTATCAACTTAGACATCTGGTCCAACAAAAATTAGGGTCATCAATCCTTGTCAAGCTAACTATCCACCATTCAGCACTAATATCATCTTCTATCGGCTCCAACTTCTGTATGAGTCAATTATCCTTCTAACAAAATTATTAAATTATAAATAAACATAAATTATAGGATAAATAAATATTTAAATAATAAACTAACCATATGTCGTTGATTTGTAAAAGCTGGTGCATTCAAGCTTTTCTTAAATTCCTCAGCTTTGACCATACAAAATCCTGATGGATCACTTTCTGTTGTCGGGTACCAAACGAGCTGCTCACCGGAAAAGTCTCAAGAATCTATATCTAAACGTTAACAAACAAATAAATTGTTAGAATTTTAGAAAAAAATAATAATTTTTTTTTTCATATACTTACCTTAAAAGCGTATAAAAACTCGTTAAGGGTGTACATCATTTTTTGAGGTTGTTTCTCTTTTGGTTCATCTGGATATATAAGTTTGTCAAACTTATTGAATACATTAAATAACTATATGTACAATTCATCCAAAATTATCATCCCCTATGGATATCTGCCACTTAAAAAATCAGTTAACAATTAAATTTCTAAAAAAAATATTAGTAACGATAAGTAAGTATAAATAGTAATCATAAAATAGATGGTGTTATAGCTGTTGAATTCATCAATGTTGTATACCAAAGCGAAATACTCTTGTGTAACAGTCTGTTTAGGCAATCGCCCATTGAAATCCTTCTAATGGGTATATAAGACATACACAGACTGCATCCTCGTCTGATAACTCATTAAGTGAATGTTTAAACACTGTCATAACATCGTCTAATTTGACCTAGAAGTTCCTCAGGACCATTGGAAAGGCATGGGAACGGAAGGCAGCGGTGGATGCAGAAACAAGAAAATAGCCACTAAACCGGAAGCTGCTGATGAGACAAAATTCTTTCTTCCCAAAATACAGGTCGTAACTCCCAATCTCAAACACCATTTCCTCTACTTGGCTTTGGGGGTCAATGAAAGGTTTGTGGAAAAATACGTAATGTAGAATTAAAGGACTTCCTTATACATTAGGAATGTTTAACCTCCTCCCAAAAGATGTATTCGAGAAGATAGTCTTGTATTGGGTTCTGTCCTTAAATGTCGCAAGAATTGGCTCGTTGATTTTAGGTTTACATGAGAGTGCAAGTCATGCATCAAAAACCATGTCGTACTGCACAAATAAAAATGTGTTATCACTTCATTCCGAAACGGAAATGACTAATATTCAGGGCAGTTACGCACCAGTTCCACATGTTCCAGACAAGTTCATCGTGTTGTGGCACAGTTCCTCGTGTTTCGGAGGCTTCCTAAATGGAATTTTAAGATCTGAAACACAACATTTCGATGTAAATCAACAATACCTAAACATCTAAACTACTTTTAAGTTGTTCCTACAACACTAGCATCTTTAATTTAAATTCTAGAACACTTCCAAAACTAAAATCCAAAATTCATAAAATGCCCGAACTTCCACTTTACGGTTATACCCTTGGGCTTCAAATCATAAAACGAACTCCTAGATTATACAACCTACATTATCCACACCAAATAGGTCTAAATCTCTCTTTTCCAAAGGCCCTAATCCTTATAATACCCGATCATCGGGTCACGGCCCCGAATTAGGAAACGATTCGAAACAGGGTGTTACATATTGATATCAGAGCCTTGAAATTTCAAATTAATGGTACATAATAGATGAAATCGAAACAAACAAAAAAAAATCAACAATCTGTTTCTCCAGGATGTGGGAAACCTTCTACCAAGCACGTAACAAAAGCAAATAGTATGGACCTTCCGAGTAAAAAAATAAGTTAGAAACCAAACGCGCAAATTACCCTAAACCATAGGAACCATTCGTGTAATTTACTCGAACATATTTAAAAAAAATATTTAGTGATCTAAATTATAATTTATTAATCTAAATATGTTATTATCTATCTAAAAATTTCATAACTTATTATTATTAATAAATGAATTTAGGAATTCAAATTTCCAACGATTAATAGAAAATATAAGTTTGTATTATCACATTTATTATTTTTAATAAATTACATATATAAATATTATTATTATATAACATTTTATTTTGTAAAATTGAAAGAAATTGATATATAAATATAATTATTTAAAAGATATCATAAGATGATATATGTCAAAACTTTTGAATAAATAACATGTGACAATAGAATTTTGATTTATTAAAAAATATATAAAAAATGGCTTCTCTATAAAATCAAAAATTTAAACTTAGTAAGGTGTAATTATTTAAAGATGAAAATTAAAGCAAAAGATATAACTTTTGGTGTCGCCCCACATATAGCTTTCATCAAAAAAATTCGACGTTTTAACAAACATTTCTGCATTCACACTGGAATCTTTTAGAAAAGTTTCTCTCAAGCATTCACATTGGAAGGTTTTATAGTTTTTATTAAGAAACAAACATATTAAACACATTAAGATTTTATAAAAAAAAGTGATTTTGATAATGTGTTATTATTTTTTTTACAATTATGATATTAAGTTTTTATAAAGTTCAATAGAAGACATTATACTTTTTAATTTGTTTTAAATATGAACCATTTTGACCGGTCAATCTGGTTGTCAGTCGTTGCTGGTGATATATCTGTCATTGATAATATGACTCTTACATGACATTTTTGGTGACATCACTTTCTGTGTGTCAAAAATAAAAAATAAAATAAAATAAAATGTAGTGACTTAATTGAAAATAAAACACAATATCAAATTAGATTTTATAAAAACTAAATGTTTTTTTTGTACAATTTGACCTTATTATAACAAAATAATCGGAACTTATTGAAGAGTTAGAAACCCTTTTAGCCAAGTTTTGAGCAAAGCACCAAAACAAAATTGACACTTAAACATGGAGTGTTATAACTTTGTTGCTATTAATATGCATTCCAATCTACATTTATTGGATTTATTTTCCTATATAGATCTCTGATTTTAAATGACCACGGCCTTTGATCTATCATGAAGCCCGATAAATTCTTGATAATTGCCCTAGGAAACATATATGTAATAAGCTAGATAAAGTATTTACGTGCTTCATTGTATATCAAATGGTCGTGACCAATTACAATAAGTGATTTATCGAGGAGGTGATGTTACCAAAAAAAATATCCCCTTTGCATGGCATGCTAATGCCACATTATCAAAGACGGCACGTTACCATTTCACGTTTGCTGACAATTAGGTTGACCGGTCAAATTGTCAGCACCATAAATTTGAAAATAGAATGTCTTTTATCAAACTTTGTGAAAATTTAGTGTCTTTATATGTAAAAAAATATCATCGCTTCAAAATCGAAATTTCGTAAAAATTTAATGTATTTTATGCAATTTGCCATATAAAATTTCAAATGAAATATAAAATTAAAATTGGAAGAGTTTTTTTTTTAATATTTGTAATATTCTTCATATTTTGACATCATAATGAATTAAGTGAATATACTTTTTTTTAGCAATTAAGCTAAAAAAACTTACAATTGTTTATATTTTTGAGCTTTTATCCGATAAACAAGTCAGGGATAAATATGAGGATTTTTTTTTCATAAATATGATCAAAATTTAAAGATTTTTAGAAAAACGTAGATATTTTTAATTTAATTGTATTATTTTACTATAATATTCATATAATGATTTCTATATTAGCCAAAGTATTATCTTATTGTATTTTTCTATTTGAGAGAAGAAATTAACTTACAATGTCTTCTTTAAAGTAAAAATAATAATCTAAAAATTACAAAAAAAAAAAGAAAAAAAGTTATCTTTAAACAAAAAATCTTTATCATACAAATGATGTGTTGTTAAAATCATAATTTCAATCATAACATTATATGATCATACAATCATACTTAGCTAAAATGATCTTGGTCATACTTTGATTTCTTTTGGCTAAAATAGTGGTATGATCACAAAATCGAAACGTAAGATCTCTTGTAAGATTGCTACTATGGTTTTTTTTTTTTTTAAATATAATACTTTGTCTTGAAATAACTAAGTGTGTTGGATAGCTCTAGAATTCTCCTTTGCAAAGCTTAAAAGGAATCTATTGACAGTAAATGATATTATTCGTTAGAAAATTATAATAAACAATTACGTACTTTTAGTAGGAAAAAAAAACTTTGATGCAAGGATATTCTCTATCTTACAAAGAGTATGATAAGTTTAAATCCAACATATTACACTCCATTAAAAAAATAATATAATAAGATAATACTAACAAAAATTAGAATTTTTTTTTTAAACCTTCAACTTTTGATCATATATAAAAAAAAAAAAAAAAAAAAAAACCCCTCATATTCGGTTGGTGATCAGTTTACTGTGTAAACCTCAAATATTTAAGCAACTACACAATTATTAGACTTCATTGCTAAAAAAAATATTAGAACTTAAAAATGAAGCCAATATGAGACTAATCCATTTCATACATGTGAAAGTCTCTTAGATTGGAGGTCTAAGGTTCAAACTTTGACTAACCTAATAAATTTAATTTATAGTTAATAAATAGCCGTTAAAAAAATGTCAAGAAAATATGAAGTCAAAATATAAAATCATTATAAACATTTCTTTTCTAAAAGAACGAGTCGTTTATCAAGTTCGATAATTAACAAGCTTTTGTTAAGAACGTTAATTTAATAATTTAAGAGGTTTTATAGGTTTCCAAACGATCATAAATAATATATATATATATATATATATATATATATATATATATATATATATATATATATATATATATATATATATAAAAGTTCAAATGAGAACCTTTAAAGGTTAAGAACCCTAAGAACCATATACTTTTAGGCTATTTTTATTTTTTTAATCTTTAATAAATAACAAAAACTAATAAGGTTATAATGGTCTTTTTGAAAAACTTATTCCATAAACTTAGACCAGATCAATTGTTCATAGTTGTTCAAAACAAAAGAGTTATTCTCTCATCAATTTCAGTGACCTCTGATGAACACCACAACCACCGCCAACATCGCCGACGGCGGCTTCACCATAGTCACTCCACTTCCTTTGTCACAACCTCCGATCACCTGCGAAAACACCTACATTCTTCATCGGAACTTCAGATCTGGAACCGCCTTTCCGTCGCCGTTGAAGACGCTAACAACCGCCAACAACGTCGACCTCCTCCGATGTTTAAACACCACCTCAACGTCTCAGATCAATGCATTTTTATGCTTCATGCTCATGATTCTAGGTCTGAGTTCTTTAGATCTGGTTTTCTCTTCTTGTCTAGATCTGGATCTAATTTCTTCAGATCGGGTTTCTCTTCTTCTTTCCTAGATCTAGATCTACGAAATTTGTTTGTTGTTTTCATCTCTAGATCTAGATCTTTATGATCTCCGACGAACGACCACATCTTTCTGTAGTGTGTGGTGGCATTTTGATAGATTTGTGATTTAGACGCCTTTTTTTGGCGCTTCAGATTTGGGTAGATATGAGAGTCAGATCTGGGTAGATATGAGAGTCTGATGGTTTTTTCTTTTTTCTCATGGTGTTCATAGTTTAGATATGTCTAGATTTGGTTAGATCTAAGTGAATCTGAGTTTTAATAACTATAATCTCTTGTCAATAGTGTTAGTTTTGTGGTTTCGATCTGTCGACGGTGATTCCTTACGGGACTGACAAGCTTCACGTGTTTTTTGTTCCAGATCTGGCAGATCTTACAGGTAAAATCATTTTATTTCTTTTGTGTACATGCTTTTAGTATTTTCATTCATTTCTATTTTCTAGAGCTTGTCAAATGAGTTTTTTGTGGTTATTTTGAGCAAATTCTTCCCCGATCATGCTCTAATGTGTTGGTTTACTTCATATCTTCGTTAATGTGTTTTAGATCTCTATTAGATATGATTATTTACTCTTAATTTGTCTAGTTTTGTGTGGAGGTCTTAAAGTTTTAAGCTGTGAATATATTATTTTGCTACATATCTGATATGTATATTTTCTCGTTCTTAAACTTCAACTATATGAATTTTGTGATTAAACAGTGAATGAACTTTATTAAGCTATGAATAGACAATATTAAGTTGTGAATCGCCTATGCTAAGTTGTGTATCTTATATGGATTTTATGTTAAAATATGAATGATTTGTGTATTAAACTGTGATTTTTGTGTTTTAAACTGTGAATTTACAACATTAAGTGTTGGATAAGGTGTCTAAGTCCATAACTATATTTGAGATGTACTTGACCCAACCCGGCATGGTACATTTGGGTTGCACTTCACCCGAACAATTTATATGGATAATCTTTTGAGAATAGTATAATTTATGATTTATTAATATATTATAAGTTCTAATTTATTAATAAGAAATCATATTATTTAATTAGTATTGATCTAAAATTAATTTAGAATTAATTTTCTGATCAAAAGTATGACTAATTAAATATGGACTCTTGTATTTATATAGTGTGGGCTAATGCTTATTTAGAATGGGCTAGGATTGCAAGTCCATGGATAGTCCATGGAGCTTTAACCCATGGATCTCATGGAAATGAAAGATCATGGGTATTAAGGTTTACATAGATGTAACCCTAATCTACCACACTATATAAAGGAGTCCTTGGCACTTGAAATGAAACTAGTTTTTGTGTGAGAACTAAGGGTGGCGATTTCTAGAAGTGTTCTACTATTCTCTCAAGTTTCCAAGGTTTGTGGTGATTTGTGACTTCCATTTGAGGTATCCACATTATTGGTGTTAAGCTCTCAAACTCCAAGCAATCAACCATTACTAAAAGGTATGTAACTCTACTACCTTATTATGTTTCAAAGTTCCCCATGCCATGATAGTTAGGTTAAGAACCTTGGAAAAACAAATTTGCATGTATCTTAGTAAACCATAGATCCAAGGTTTCTAGGGTTGCATGTACACCATAGGAGTGTTAGAATGCTCTAAACCCTTCAGTGGTATCAGAGACTAGGCTTGTTTTCTTGATACTTGATGCAAATTGTTGAAAAAACTCAAGTTTTCTGAATTCTGCAGCATGAACTCGTCGAGTCCATGGGGGGACTCGACGAGTCCATGTGATAATTCATCCTACTCGTTGAGTAGGTTTGTGCACTCGACGAGTAGGAACCCCATAATGTAGATTTTCGAGTTTTGTTGCCGGAAATGGACTAGAAACATTACCCTATACTGTTTTGGTCTTATAAAACTTGTTTTAGATGGTGTAATGGTTATGCTAATCCATTTTGAATGGGTATTATCAAAATTTCAAGTTTTGTATGGTTTATTTATGATTCTTGAAATTGTTGATATGCATGTTCATGAACTTATGAGTTTAGATATTCATAGGAATTATTTGCAACTTTCTTGGTAGTTTAATTCTTGATCTTTATGTAATCCATAATTTTTCCACAAGTTATGGATTACCAAAAGTCACTCTTTTAAAGTCCATTAAAGAAACACATAGGTTACATAAAATGAAAATTCTCTCATTTTAATAAACCATTAGCTCATAAGTTATGAAAGATGAAAAGTTTTGAAAGTTACAAAACTTGCCCTCATGTTTTGGAACATGTAAAGTCACTTTAAAAACTTTAGTTCCAACCCCTAGAATTTTAAAAGTTAAAATTCAACCCTTATACTTTATAATATTAATATTATAAGTTAATAATATATATATATATATATATATATAAGAACAAGTTGTTTTACCGTTAGTAGGCCTCATTCACAAAGTCGGTCTATAAGGGGGTATAAGGTTGTTGCCTATAAAATGGCAGCTTAATGGGTGTCCACTCTCACCCACCGCTTCCTTGATCGGTGGAGGGTCGTTAGCTGAACGGGTAGGACAATGACTTTAATACTCATTAAAAGTATGATGATTATAAAGTAACTAAATGTTTTTATAAATTCCCATTCTTAGTTACTTTAGGAAAATGTGAATAAGGTGCTAACCCATGAAATTACACTTTGCACTTTGATTAAGTTGTTAGTGGAGCGTGTGTGGTTAACCAACACACTAACCTAGACTTAACAAGGTAGGCAAAGGGTGGCTTAAGGTTTATCATAGGTCGGTGGAGCGTGTGTGGTTAACCGGCACAACGATTGAGTGATAAACATTAAGGGTACCAATTAATTTGTATGGTTACTTCACATCTTGTTTTGTTATCCTTGGCATCCCAGTCACAAAACTTGAAGGGCACACTCAAGATTGAAACATGTCATTGAAAAGTTCAATGAATCTCAAAGAATCTAGGAGTTTCAAAACCAACTAAAACCTACTAATTTATTTCATTTTTCGTGGTGGAAATTGGTGAATCGTCATTCACCTACCTTCAAATATTTTATAGCTTGGATTACGACATCCCTCTTATAAGTTATAAAATATTATGTTGGGTCCTATCCTTAATATTACATTTAGGTGTCTTATTAAGGACTATCTTTATACCTAATCTAAACTTGTCTTTATTCTATTCAGATGTCTTCTAACAATGTTGCTTCTGGCTCAAACCCTACCGACTCCTTCTCTCTCATGAACCTTTGTGAGAGAATCATCTTCGATGGATCCAACTTTACGGATTGGATCAGGAACATCAAGATGGTCACTCGGTATGAGGACAAGGAATATGTCCTCGCCAAGGAGCTTAAGGAACTTGAGTTGTCTGCTACTCTTGAGGAGATCGTTGAATACCAGGCACATGAGAGAGATGCTACCAATGTGGCATGTCTCATGTTGGCCTCAATGATAGCCGAGCTCCAAAAGTCCTATGAGGACTACTACCCTTTTGAGATGCACCAGGACTTGATGGACCACTACCATCAGAGTGTTCGTTAAGAGTGGTATTAAATCATCTCCTCCATGATAACAACCCGAATGAAGGCTGGTGAACCTATCACGGGTCATATGTAAAAAATGCAAAGGTATGTGGACCGTTTGCTGAAACTGAATGTGAACTTCCCTGAGGAGTTGGCAATTGACATTATTTTGCAATCCTTACCTTCGTGTTATGATCAATTCCGAATGACATACCATATGAACAAGGAGGAAGTTACACTCATCAAACTTCAAGGACTCTTGTAGACCGCCGAAAGTGGTCTAAGAGTAAATCGGTTGTTACCACACCTACTCCTACGGTGGCCCCTGTCTTGGCAATCGGGCAAGGAAAAGGAAAAAAGAGGAAGATCCCTTCGAAAGGTACCAAGGGAAAGTCCCTTGATGAATCCTCTTCATGTGGAACCAAGAAAGGTTTCGTCACTCCTTCTGCCAACCCTAAAGAGGCTGAACGCTTGTATTGCCATGAAAAGTCACACTAGAAGCAAAACTGCCCGAAGTATCTGCAAGATGTTAAGGATGGGAAAGTAAAACTTAACCATGCAGGTATTTACACTATATTGTCTAATAACTCACCCCATTCTAATTCTTGGGTCCTGGATACAGGTTGTGGTATTCACAGATGTTCTGATTTGCAAGGACTAAGAAGAAGTGAGAATGTTGTCACACCCCCAAACCAGAACGGTGGAATCGTTCGAGGGCGGATGACTTCATGTAGTATCGCAACAATTGAATACATAGTAAAGAAAGCAATACAACCATCACATACATAATTTAAAAGTTTACATTGTTTGAAAGGTACTTCTTTCAAAAGAAATTACAATATGATGTTTAAAATGAAATTAAACTAACGTCGCAGCGTCCCTTCTTCAAAAGCTGCAGTTTACCTGTATTACTGAATCCTTGAGAAATACAAGTGGTTTTGAAAGAGTAGGTCAGCATTTAAGCTGGTGAGTTCATAAGTATTTAGTGACAATGTTTATATGAAAAGAATGAAAATGGTTTGTTCATGTTAAATGTTCCAAGAAAATCCCACAATTTCTACTATAGTAGATAGTAATTTGATTGTTCCAAAGCTGTAATGCAATAGAGCTTTTCATGCCTAAAATAGTAGTTTTATGTGCAAATCATTAAGGCATTTGAAAAACCCCGTAAATCAATGTGTTTTTAATACTCCATGTGAGTCTTATAACCATACTATTTGACCAGGATGCCTATATCAACGTTGTTCAGGCGTTGGAAAGTTATGTCATTTGTCACCCCAGGCCTGCCAGCCTAACTGTAGCTAACAGCTTAGGTGTGGGATTGTCAATCCCATATAGATCTATACACAAGTATCACGCTCCCCCTACAAGGGATTATGGTATATAATACATGACTTAAAATGCATACTCGAAAGTACGTGAAATGTCTCACAAAATTTAGTATAAAACAGATTTACGTATGAAAATGTCCATTTGTTCTTGTATATGAAAATATCTCTTTGATGTAGTATTCCTAGTATGTAAATGTTCATGATTTCCTCGTAAACTATACCTATTATAGTTTTTCAAAGTGTGTTTCGTTCATATAGTAAACCCTAGTGTAATGCTCACTTATTATGTAAAGTATAACACGTAAAGTGACTTAACTGATCACATATACCTAATGTAATAATGGAGCATTTGATTTGCATATATATATATATATATATATATATATATATATATATATATATATATATATATATATATATATATATATAAACACATTTTATTTCCACAAGACAAGGTGTTATTGAAAATGTATATTTCATACGAGAATACTCATGTAGTAGTTTATGAATCAAATATGATTACTTAGATAAAAAATTTATATAGTGAATCGTTAAGTTACACACGATAATAACCGCGTGTTTTACTTGCATTTCCCCCTTAATATTGTATAAAAACATTTATCAAACATTTAATAGCGTAGTTTATAGGGGTATGAACTCACTTGAAAGATCGAAGAAGGCGAGATAAAAATCGAGCAGAACTTTGACTTGAGAAAGCGGATTTTCTCGGGATTATCAGGAATATCGGGAGCACAAACGACCTTCAGGGCTTGAGTATGGAAATCGAGGCTTCGGGATATCACGTGCACGAAAAATGAGGTAAAAATGCAAGAAAGATGAGAGGAAATGAGCATTTTCCCCGGAACCCTCGCATCCCTTTTATAGGGGCTGGGAACCGCCTCGGTACGGTGGGCGTACACGGTTACGCTGGGCGTACACATGCGTCAACCGTGACCGCATCCTTGACTGACTCGGATGCTCGGATGGGACGGGGCATAGCTTTGCATAGGGGGCGACGTGGACGATCCGATGCCTAGTCCTCAAGTACGCTGGGCGTATGCTGTTACGCCGGGCATAACTTGGATTGGGCCGGTGACTCCCCCTTCGGATAATACCATAATTTGATTTAAATTTATATTTTTATTATTTAGTAAACCTCAAAAATTCATATTTTCTTCATACGAACTCCGTTTTCAACGTTCTTTATATCCACGCGTAGGTGAGACTACGCTCTACAACTTTCGTTTAGACTCCGTCGGCAAATTTTGAAATTATTTTTATTATTTATTTTTAAAAGGTCGGGGTAAGAAAAGTTCGTCAGAAATCCATAACTTCTTTATCCGATGTCTATTTTTGCCAGACTTTTTACAATTGAAATACCATTGTCGAGACCTTCGATTCTCATTTAGGTCATTCCGACCAAAAGTCGCTCGATCTCTGCTTCGAGTTTTTAGCTGTCTACCGCTATACCGAACTTGGAAAAATCATAACTTCCTAATACGAAGTCAGATTTGGACGTTCTTTTTATGTACGGTCATGGTTTAATGATATCTAATGTAGTAGGTAACCAAAATAGAGACTTTTTTACATTTTATTTTCAATGATAAATTCATTACTTTCAAAAGTGGTTACAATACTTGGCTTTTTAAGTCATTACGTAGAATCGAAATATCGGGTTTTCACATCATCCCCCCGTTAGAGGGAATTTCGTCCTGAAATTTAACGTGAGAAAAACACTTATGGATTAGGGAAAAAGATGTGGGTACTTGTGTTTCATCTGATCTTCGCGTTCCAGGTGTATTCAGGTCCTCGCTTTGCATTCCAGCGGACCTTCACGATGGGTATGCGACTTTGTTTTGTTTTTTTAATTTCCTATCCATGATTTCAATTGGTTCTTCTATAAAATGGAGACTCTCGTTGATTTTGATTTTTTCTAGAGGGACGACGAGGGTCTCGTCGGACAAACATTACTTCAAGTTTGACACATGAAAGGTAGGGTGTACGTTATTGATTTCCTGCGGTAGACGAAGTTTGTAGGCTACCGGGCCGATCCTTGCAAGGATCTCGAATGGTCCGATATACCTCGGGTTTAGTTTCCCACGATTTCTGAAACGTATTAACCCCTTCCAGGGTTAGACCTTTAATAGCACTCGGTCCTCTACCTGAAATTCCAAGGGTTTCCGTCTTTTGTCTGCATAACTCTTTTGTCTGTCTCTTGAAGCCTTTAGTCGATCCCGAATTTGTACAATCTTCTCGGTTGTCTCTCTTATGATTTCCGGGCCTGTGAAAGTGTTGTCGGGTACTTGTCCCTTGGCTAGCTGTGTGTCACCTACTTCAGTCCAGCATAGTGGTGATCTGCAGTTCCGTTTGTAAAGGGCTTTAAATGGAGCAACTTTAATGCTGGAGTGATAGCTATTGTTGTATGAAAATTTGACTAGTGGTAAATGGGTATCCCACATTTTACCAAAATTGATTACACAAGCTCTTAGCATATCTTCCAAGGTTTGTATGGTCCTCTCACTTTGACCGTCGGTTTGTGGATGGTAAGCAGTACTCATCTCGAGCCTCGTTCCTAGAGATTTTTGTAACGATTTGCCAAAATCGCGAGGTGAAGCTACTATCTCTGTCGGAGATAATGGATATTGGTACACCATGTAGTCGCACAATCTCTCAGATATAGGTTCAATCTAGCTTCTCCATCTTGTCGGTTTCTCTTATTGGCAGGAAGTGTGTGGATTTTGTTAACCTATCAATGATTACCCAGATGGTGTCTCGTCCACCTTCTGTCATGGGTAATTTGGTTATGAATTCCATCGTTATCCGTTCCCACTTCTACTTGGGTATTTCGGGTTGTTGCAGCAATCCTGCTGGCTTCTGGTACTCTACCTTGACCTTAGCGCAAGTCAGACACTTGCTCACATAGGTAGCGATCTCTGCTTTCATGCTCGGCCACCAATACAGTTTCTTGAGGTCCAGATACATCTTGTCCGAACCTGGATGCACAGAGTATCTAGCCTTATGAGCCTCATTCATGACTATGTCTGAATCCACCAAAATTCGGTGTCCAGATCCGATCCATGAAGTAATGGACTCCATCACCCTTGACTTCACGATTCTTGTCCATTCCTCGTAGGGCTTCACCTGCCGCATTATCTGTTTTCAAGGCTTCCCTCTGAGCTTCCTTGATTTGTGTGGACAGATGTGAATGGATCGTCATGGTTAAGGATTTCATTCGGCAACCTGAGTATTCTTTCCGACTAAGGCATCAACTACTACATTCGCTTTTCCTGGATGATAGTGAATCTCGCATGCATAGTCATTCAGTAGTTCAACCCATCATCTCTGCCTCATGTTGAGTTCTTTTTGGTTAAGGATGTGCTGAAGGGTCTTGTGATCAGTGAAGATCGTGCATTTCGTGCCATAAAGATAGTGTCTCCAGATTTTTAGCGCGAAAACAACTACTCCTAGTTCAAGATCGTGGGTAGTGTAGTTGACTTCGTGCGTCTTGAGTTGTCTTGAGGCGTAAGTGATGACCTTACCTCGTTCCATTAGTACGCATCCAAGACCTTGATTAGATGCATCACAGTAGACTACGAAGTCTTATGTTCCTTCTAGCAAGGACAATATAGGTGCGCTGCATAGTGCTTGCTAAAGCGTTTGAAATGCAGCATCTTGTTTTCCTTCCCAATTGAAAGTTACACCCTTCTATGTCAGGGTGGTGAGTGGTTTAGCAATCTTCGAGAAGTTTTGTATAAATCTACGGTAATATTCAGCAAGGCCCAAGAATTGTCGAATTTCTGTTGGGGTTCTCGGAGCTGACCAGTTCTCGATTGCTTTGATTTTGGAAGGGTCCACGTGTATTCCGTCTTTGCTAACCACGTGACCTAGGAAATCTACCTTTCGAATCCAAAATTCTCATTTGGAGAATTTAGAATATAGCTTTTCTTTTCTTAGAGTTTCCAAAACTTGCCGGAGGTGTTGACTATGATCCTATTTATTCTTTGAATAAATGAGTATATCATCTATGAACACGATCACAAATTTGCCCAAGAATGAACGACACACTCGGTTCATTAAGTCCATGAACACCGCCAGTGCGTTTGTTAATCCAAAGGGCATCACTACAAATTCGTAGTGACCATAACGAGTTTGAAAAGCTGTTTTGGGAACATCTCCTTCCAAGACTCGTAGTTGGTGATATCCGGATCTTAATTCGATCTTTGAGAAATAACTCGCTCCTTGGAGTTGGTCGAACAAGTCGTCAATGCGTGGTAGCGGGTATCGGTTCTTGATAGTAAGCTTGTTAAGTTCCTGGTAATCAATGCACATTCAGAAAGATCCATCCTTCTTCTTTACGAACAAGACCGGTGCTCCCCAAGGTGAGAAGCTTGGCCTGATGAACCCTTTGTTGAGGAGTTCGTTAATTGGCTGGACAATTCTTGCATCTCAGCAAGCGCCAGACGATACGGTGACTTAGCTACTGGGGTAGCTCCGGGGATTAAATCGATTCTGAACTCGACTTGTCGTTCTGGTGGGACTCCTGGGAGATCTTCAGGGAATATATCGCGAAAATCACAAACATATGCAATGTCTTTGATGCTCTTCGTTTCTTTTCCTTACCTACCACGTGGGATAAGAAGGCATAGTACTCCTTACGTAGGTATTTCTGGGCTTTGAACCAAGAGATGATTTGTAAGTTGGTACCGCGTTTGTCACCATAAATGACAAGAGTTTCGCCGCTTGGCAAGTTTAGGCGAACGACCCTTTCGTGACAAAGAATATTGGCATGGTGTAGGCTTAACCAATCCATACCGATGATGACATCAAAGGTCTTTATAGTGATCGACATTAGATCGATTTGAAATGAATGTTCGTTTAGAGTTAGTGTGCATCCTATGTACATATTATTCGTGCTTTCTGTTCTACCGTTTGCCATTTCTACTGTGAATATCTTATTGAGTGTTTTAAGGTTCTGTTTTAGTATATGCTTGAATTTATGATTCACGAAACTCCTCTCCGCACCACAATCGAAGAGTATGCATGCATAAGTATTATTGAGGAGAAACGTACCCGTAACCACCGTGGGATCAGCTATTGCTTCGTTCTGCCTTATTGCCAGCACTCTTCCTATGTCGCCAGCATTCCTTGGCTTAGGGCAGTCTCTCTTATAGTGTCCAGCCTCACCGCATCCATAACATGCCTGGCCTACACCGGCTCCTTGGACTTGGGTGATCGGTTGTGCTGGTGCTCTACAGAAACGGGCAGTGTGCCCCTTCTTGTTGCATTTGTTGCAATGCATCTCCCGACAATTTCGTTGTGATGGAAATTGCATTTGCTACATTTCGGCAGGTTTCCAGCATATGGCTTTGCTGGTGTAGTGGTAATTGGTGCAGCAGTGGGGGCAGTAGCGGCATGGACTGCCACAATCTGTTGTTTCTTGGAAGGTTCCTGTGAAGGTTGACTCTTCCTTTTGTTCAAGAACCTCTTGTTGTTGTTGTTGTTGGTATTGTCGTTGTTGTTGTTGCTCCCTCGGGGTTGTTCCGTTGCGGTAGTTGCGAAGTTTTGGCAGACCCCATGGTCTACGAGAGCTTGTGCCAACTGTTTGGCGCTATGGAAGGTGACTGGTTTGGAAGCTAGAACACTTCCTCGAATCTGGGGTGACAGTCCCCAGATGTACCTTTCGATCTTCTTGCTCTCTAGAGTAATTATTCCTAGGCAAAGGATTGCCAAATCACTGAACCTGTTGGTATAGGTCGTCATATCTGAGCCTACCATGGTAAGGCCCCAAAGTTCCTGTTTGAGCTTTTGCAATTCGCCCCGTGGACAGTACTCCTGCTGTCAGATTTATTTTAGGTTCTCCCAACCCATAGAGTTAGCCACTACTAGCGTTAGCGACTTGACATAGCCATTCCACCATGTCAGAGCTCTCTTAGAGAAAGTACAGGCAGCGAACTTCACTTTGTTCCCTTCCGGACAAGAACAAATTTCGAAAACCGCTTCAATTTTCTCTATCCACTGTGATAGAACCATTATTCCTCTGGCCCCATTAAAAGTAATGGGTTTGCTATTCATGAAATCATTGTATGTACAATCCCCTGGGCGACCTTGACGTTGGCCATTTGTTGAACTATTTACTCCCCCACCAGAACTATTGTTTCTCATTTGGACCATTGTCGCTGTTACTGCAGGCGTTGCCACAACTATAAATGCAGCATTTTCCATCGTGGGAGGGGGTAGTGGTGGAGGTGGTGCGTTGTTGACACGACGTGTAGCTCTATGGGGCGGCATTGTGCTGATAAAGAAATAGAATGAAGAACATAAGTTTTTAGTGTGTTAATAAATTTGTCATTTTTATCAATTTATAAATTCGGCTGAACTACCCATGGTTTAGAGTTTGACTCATAATAAAAGTTTGCACGGTGTTAGATAACTTATGAATCTGAGTGGTAGTCAAAGAATTTACACACAACGAAATTTCTTCAGATGTATTAAACACATGCCGAGTCACATTTGGAGTTAGGAAAATTTTCGACCCTTCTAAGGATCTCCGATACAGAAGTTAAAGAAAAGTAAGACTTTTAGCCGAGTTCCTAATCTATAACAAAATTTGGGATTTAGCAAGCACTACTTGCGACGTAGGTTGCGCTTGGAGCTTGACTCTGCGTCTGATTGCTTTGCTTCCATAAGACGCCTATCGAAGTCGGCTTGCTGTTCCCTCATCTCTGCGAGAGCTGCAATCATTTGTGCTTGGAATGCGTCGGCGCAGAGATGGGTGTCATCCTGTAACCTATCCAGTCGACGGATGTCGGAAGTGTGAACTTGTACTTCCACGTTGACTTCGCGAAGTCGGTTTGCTTGGACCCCGGATTGATAGGACTGGTTGGCTAGTTTGCCCACCATGACCAGGGGTGCTCGGTCAGCTGAACCTCCGTCCCTGATGTCGTAGAAGTCCCGACACATACCGTAGGGAGGACGTATCCCTTGTTGTTGGCTCTAATGGTGGAGGTGACTTCCCCAAACGGGAGTCGGTCCTTGAAAGTTCCTCCTAATAGTGGGAGGTTGAGCGGCTGGAGGGTCGACTACTTCTGGTTCTGAGTATATCCCAGAGTCATCCCCTTCCTCCAACTCGATAGGTTCTTCATCCTCTTTGGCATCTTCCTCTACCCATCCTCTATTGCCCTGGTTCAGGTAGTAGGGGTCCCCTGGTGGGTGGAATCCAGCCATATGACTATACGAGAATAGGGTTATAAGAATTGAACAAAATTTGAAAACATGTAGCACTAAATATGTCAATTAAACTATTGCATGCACCAAATACTCCTATAGTTTTTAAATTTCTTTGTTTGATACTAGTGTTTATTTTGGTAAGTTTTGACTTGTCACACTACGACCATTCCTCGACATACGTTAGTCCAATCTCGGATAAATATAGTTGATCAGGCTATATTCGTCCCAAATTCGATTACATATATCGAGAACTAATCGTAGTGTCCAACTCGTCTTAATACTTCTTGTATAGTTCTAACCATGAAAATATATCGTTGTATGCATGTATTTGTACTTTTACGACCCAAATAATCTAAATTAAATGAAACGAGGTTTTAGGTGTAAAAACGTTTTGTCAGAGACCTTGAGTCCCTATGCATTTATAGTTTGTAGATCTTATGTGGTTCGATATACTTAGTTTACTATAATCAATGCTCTGATACCAATCTGTCACACCCCCAAACCAGAACGGCGGAATCGTTCGAGGGCGGATGACTTCATGTAGTATTGCAACAATTGAATACATAGTAAAGAAAGCAATACAACCATCACATATATAATTTAAAAGTTTACATTGTTTGAAAGGTAATTGTTTCAAAAGAAATTACAATATGATGTTTAAAATGAAATTAAACTGACGTCGCTGTGTCCCTTCTTCAAAAGCTGCAGTTTACCTGTATTACTGAATCCTTGAGAAATACAAGTGGCTTTGAAAGAGTAGGTCAGCATTTAATCTGGTGAGTTCATAAGTATTTAGTGACAATGTTTATATGAAAAGAATGAAAATGTTTTGTTCATGTTAAATGTTCCAAGAAAATCCCACAATTTCTACTATAGTACATGGTAATTTGATGGTTCCAAAGCTATAATGCAATAGTGCTTTTCATGCCTAAAATAGTAGTTTTATGTGCAAATCTTTAAGGCATTTGAAAAACCCCGTAAATCAATGTGTTTTAATACTCCATGTGAGTCTTATAACCATGCTATTTGACCAGGATGTCTATATCAACGTTGTTCAGGCGTTGGAAAGTTATGACGTTTGTCACCCCAGGCCTGCCGGCCTAAGTGTAGCTAACAGCTTAGGTGTGGGATTGTCAATCCCATATAGATCTATACACAAGTATCATGCTCCCCCTACAAGGGATTATGGTATATAATACAGGACTTAAAATGCATACTCAAAAGTACGTGAAATGTCTCACAAAATTTAGTATAAAACAGATTTACGTATGAAAATGTCCATTTGTTCTTGTATATGAAAATATCTCTTTGATGTAGTATTCCTAGTATGTAAATGTTCATGATTTCCTCGTAAACTATACCTATTATAGTTTTTCAAAGTGTGTTTCGTTCATATAGTAAACCCTAGTGTAATGCTCACTCATTATGTAAAGTATAACACGTAAAGTGACTTAACTGATCACATATACCTAATGTAATAATGGAGCATTTGATTTGTATATATATATATATATATATATATATATATATATATATATATATATAAACACGTTTTATTTCCACAAGACAAGGTGTTATTGAAAATGTATATTTCATACGAGAATACTCATGTAGTAGTTTATGAATAACATATGATTACTTAGATAAAAAATTTATATAGTGAATCGTTAAGTTACACACGATAATAACCGCGTGTTTTACTTGCATTTCCCCCCTTAATATTGTATACAAAACATTTATCAAACATTTAAAAGCGTAGTTTATAGGGGTATGAACTCACTTGAAAGATCAAAGAAGGTGAGATGAAAACCGAGCAGAACTTTGACTCGAGAAAGCAGATTTTGTCGGGTTTCTCGAGAATCTCGGGAGCACAAATGACCTTCGGGGCTTGAGTATGGAAACCGGGGCTTCGGGATATCACGTGCACGAAAAACGAGGTAAAAACACAAGAAAGATGAGAGGAAACGAGCATTTTCCCCGGAACCTTCGCATCCCTTTTATAGGGTCTGGGAACCGCCTCGGTACGCTGGGTGTACGCGTGCGTCATGCGTGACCGCATCCTCGACTGCCTCGGATGCTCGGATGGGACGGGGCATAGCTTCGCATAGGGGGCGACGTCGACGATCCGAGGCCTAGTCCTCGAGTACGTTGGGCGTACGCTGTTACGCCGGGCGTAACTTGGATTGGGCCGGTGACTCCCCCTTCGGATAATACCGAAATTTGATTTAAATTTATATTTTTATTATTTAGTAAACTTCAAAAATTCATATGTTCTTCATACAAACTCTGTTTTCGATATTCTTTATATCCACGCGTAGGTGAGACTACGCTCTACAACTTTCGTTTATACTCCTTCGGCAAATTTTGAAATTATTTTTATTATTTATTTTTAAAAGGTCGGGGTAAGAAAAGTTCGTTAGAAATCCATAACTTCTTTATCCGATGTCTGTTTTTGCCAATATTTTTACCGTTGAAATAGCATTGTCGAGACCTTCGATTCTCATTTAGGTCATTCCGGCCAAAAGTCGCTCGATCTCTGTTTCGAGTTTTTAGCTGTCTACCGCTATACCGAACTTGGAAAAATCATAACTTCCTCATACGAAGTCAGATTTGGATGTTCTTTTTATGTACGCTCACGGTTTAATGATATCTAACGTAGTAGGTAACCAAAATAGAGACTTTTGTACATTTTATTTTCAAAGACAAATTCATTACTTTCAAAGGTGGTTACAATACTTGTCTTTTTAAGTCATTACATAGAATTGAAATATTGGGTTGTCACAAATGTGGAGCATGGGAAGATAAACTAAATCATGGGGAATAGGAAAGCTTCACCTATCACCTTGGAGTTTACTCTTTGTTGCTAAGTAATGGGTTTACATTAGATTTGAATAAGTGTTGTTACTTGTCCGAAATGGCGAGAAATATTATCTCCTTTCATGGTTTGTACAAACAAGGTTTTACCTTTTCGTTTGATAATGAATGTGGTGGTATTAATGCTTTCTTTGATAATGTTCTTTCTTTTAAAGCATTATATTGTGATGGTGTGTATGAAACTGTGTCGTTTGTAGATAACCTAGGAAACAATGTGTTGTGTATTGATTCTTCGACTAGCTTGGATAAAGCATAATTATGGCATTGTTGTCTTGGACATGTAAGCAAGAAACGCATAGGCCAACTCCAAAAGGATGGATTCTTAGAGTCATTTGACCTAAAGTCGGATGATAGTTGTGAATCTTGTTTGCTTGGGAAAATAAAAAGTCACCCTTCACTGGTACTTGTGCTAGGGGTGAGGGTTTGGTGGACCTCATACATACTAATGTGTGTGGACCCTTCATAACCTCCACAAGAGATGCTAACCACTTCTATGTGAATTTTACTGATGATTTTAGTAGATATGGATATGTCTATTTAACCAAGCATAAGTCAGAAACCTTTGAAAAGTTCAAGGAATTTAAATAGGAAGTGGAGAATCAGTTGGGTCGGAACATTAAGATGTTTCGATCCGATCGAGGTGGTGAGTATCTTAGTACAGAGTTCCTTGACTATCTTAAGGAATGTGGGATTATCTCATAATTGACACCTCCCAGGACACCATAGCTTAATGGTGTGGCTGAGAGGCGCAACCGAACCTTGTTGGATATGGTTCGTTCCATGATGAGTTAAGCTTCGCTACCAATCTCATTCTGGGGGTATGCCTTAGAGACTGTCTCCCATATCCTTAATCTAGTCCCTACCAAAAAGGTTTCCAAAACACCTCATGAGATGTGGACTGGAAAAGTTTCCAATCTAGACCACATCAAGATTTGGGGTTGCAAGGATTTCGTGAGACGCGCGACTCATGATAAGCTCGAACCTCGAAGTGAGAGGTGTATTTTCATCAGCTACCCACAGAGATCCTTTGGTTGCCTCTTCTACATACCCATTGATAATGTGGTCTTTGAAGAAAGGAAAGGATTCTTTCACGAGAGAGAGTTCATAAGCCAAGGAAACAGTGGGAGGCAAATTGACCTTGAAGAAATTCAAGATTCAAGTGGTGAAGGAACCTTAAACCCTAGCAATCAACCTGAGGACGAAACTCATGTTGATCAGAAAGAATATTATGTATCTCTTAGGCATTACACGAGAGTTAGGAATGCACCTAAGCATTACTATGGTTTCTATATTACTGTGGAAGGTGATACACTTATCAGTGATAGCACACTGGTAAGTCTGGATGAACCTAACAGCTACACGGAAGCCATGGTAGGCCCTGAGGATGCTAAATAGAAAGAGGCTATGGATAGAGAGATACAATTCATGTATGACAATGTACACACTTATATGGCGCGACTGGTTGCAAAGGGTTTTTTCTCAAACTCCGGGAGTTGATTATGATGAGACCTTTTCACCAGTAGCGAAGATTAAGTCTATTAGGGTTATGCTAGCCATTTCTACATTTCATGA
The DNA here is from genome assembly GCF_002870075.4 of Lactuca sativa. Classification (NCBI taxonomy): domain Eukaryota; kingdom Viridiplantae; phylum Streptophyta; class Magnoliopsida; order Asterales; family Asteraceae; genus Lactuca; species Lactuca sativa. The sequence goes on along the minus strand of NC_056629.2, from coordinate 173,529,647 downwards.
TTATGAAATATGGCAAATGGATGTCAAAACCGCTTTCCTTAATGGAAAGTTGGTTGAGGATGTTTACATGAGTCAGCTAGAGGGTTTTGTCAACACAGAGTACCCTAATAGAGTGTGTAAGCTTGAGAAATCCATCTATGGATTGAAACAAGCACCTCGCAGATGGAATCTTTGTTTCGATGACAAAGTCAAAGAGTTTGGCTTTTCGAGGAGTAAACTGAATCTTGTGTATATGTCAAGGCTAGTGGGAGTATAGTTAGCTTTTTGGTATTGTATGTGGATGACATACTACTTATATGAAATGACATCCCAACTCTGCAGGAAGTGAAGTCCTGGCTTGGTAAGTGTTTCGCTATGAAGGACCTTGGAGAAGTTGCCTATATCCTAGGGAAAAGATTTTGAGAGACAGAAGTAAAAGACTAATTGGACTTAGTCAAAGCACCTATGTGGATAAAGTGTTGAAAAGGTTCAACATGCAGAACTCCAAGAAAGGTGAGTTACCAATCCAGAGTAACGCCAAACTGAGTAAGACCCAGAGCCCGAGTATAGAGGCTGAGATAGCAGAGATGAGTCGAGTTCCTTATGCTTCCGTTGTAGGTTCAATCATGTATGATATGACTTGTACTCTTCCTGATGTGGTCTTTGCATTGAGCATGGTCAGCATATATTAGGGGAATCATGGAAAGGATCATTGGACTGTGGTAAAGAACATTCTCAAGTACCTACGGAGGACTAAGGACTGGGTCCTTACCCTTGGTGGGAGTGATGATTTGAGAGTAGTAGGGTATAGTGATGCTAGCTTCCAGACTGATAGGGATAATTTCCGCGCTCAGCCAGGCTGGGTCTTTACCTTAAACGGAGGAGCTATTACTTGGAAAAGTTCCAAGCAAGAGACAGTGGCTAATTCAACTTGCGAATCAGAATATATAGCGGCAAGCGAGGTAGCAAATGAGGCGATATGGCTGAAGAACTTCATCGGAGACCTTGGAGTTGTACCAGCTATAAAGGACCCTATGGAGATTTTCTGTGACAACAATAGTGTGGTTGCCTTAGCCAAGGAAACGAGAGATCATGGCAGATCTTGACACATTGACATAAAATACCATTTTATCAGACATCAAATAGAAGAAGGACTCCTTGTGGCAAAGAGGGTACCATCGGATGAGAACCCTGGAGATCCCCTCTCGAAGGGACTGAGTAGGATTAAGCATATCCATCATGTGAGGTGCATAGGGCTAAAGGATGATATTAGTTTTAGTAATTAGATAGCTTTGAAATGTGTAAAGTGTAATTGACATTTGATGATGAATAAAAGTTGTTGTTGATTTATGAGTAAATTGTTACTATCTTTTGTCAATCGTTTACTATCATTTCATTTTGCATGTTTTGACTTCCAGAATAATTATGTTATTATTCAAATTTTCCACAGTCGGTTATATGTTGGAAGTAGATATGAATCAAGACTTTCATGAGTTGGCTTGTAGATGTATAAGATGTTGGAGATAGCAAAGTGTTGCTACAACACTCATGAGTGCTCATAAGTTCTGAGTATTGGAATCAACCCACGCTCACTTGTATCACTTCATGGACTTTATCTTGAGTGATCGTGAGACGGTAATATCATATAAGTCTTCAAACCTAGAGATATGAGTTGTTACCTATGAGTTGGTTATACATTGATTGTGCGAAAACGCATTGGTAACTCGATGTTATAAAATGTGCCTTTGTGTATAATTCAACAAGTAGTAGAACAAGCATTTGAGTCGAAGTTTATCTGTTCCTTCTTGGATTAGAAGCGATATATGGGCTCCTCGATGATTTTGTTGTGACCTATGTACCGGGCCCGGTCAGAACTAAGTTGATGTGTTCAATTACGTTCTATGTCAGACAAATCAGAAATCGGGAAACAAACTGTTGGACAACAAGTAAGACATTGTTCCATGTATTTGTCCAGCTGATATCTAGAACAGAGTACTATATGGTCCCTTATCTAGAATGATGCTTCATAGTTCAACAAAGTTTTAAGAGCTAGGATTGCCAGTTGGTTCCTGAAGTCATAATTGTAACTATAGTTATTAGACTTATCCAAGTGGGAGACTGTTGGATAAGGCGTCTAAGTCCATAACTATATTTGAGATGTACTTGACCTGACCCAGCATGGTCCATTTGGGTTGCACTTCACCCGAACAATTTATATGGATAATCTTTTGAGAATTGTATAAGTTATGATTTATTAATATATTATAAGTTGTAATATATTAGTAAGAAATCATATTATTTAATTAGTATTGATCTAAAATTAATTTAGAATTGATTTTGTGATCAAAAGTGTGACTAATTAAATATGGACTCATGTATTTATATAGTGTGGGCTAATGTTTATTTAGAATGGGCTAGGCTTGCATGGTAAGTCCATGGATAGTCCATGGAGCTTTAACCCCATGGATCTCATGAAAATGAAAGGTCATGAGTATTAAGGTTTACAAGGATGTAACCCTAATCCACCACACTATATAAAGGAGTCTTTAGCACTTGAAATGAAACTAGTTTTTTTGTGAGAACTAAGGGTGGGGATTTCTAGAAGTGTTCTATTATTCTCTCAAGTTTCCAAGGTTTGTGGTGATTTGTAACTTCCATTTGAGGCATCCACATTATTGGTTTCAGGCTCTCAAACTCCAAGCAATCAACCACTACTAAAAGGTATGTAACTCTACTAGCTTATTATGTTTCAAAGTTCCCCATGCCATGCTAGTTAGGTTAAGAACCTTGGAAAAAGATATTTGCATGTATCTTAGTAAACCATAGATCCAAGGTTTCTAGGATTGCATGTACACCATAGGAGTGTTAGAATGCTCTAAACCCTTCATTAAGTTGTGATCTTCTTAAAGTTAAGTTGTGAATATATTATTTTGCTACATATCTAATGTGTATATCTTCTCGTTCTTAAACTTCAACTATATGAATTTTGTGATTAAACTTTGAATGAATTGTGTTAAGCTATGAATAGACAATACTAAGTTGTGAATCGCCTATGTTAAGTTGTGAATCTTATATGGATTTTATGATAAAATATGAATAATTTGTGTATTAAACTGTGATTTTTGTGTTTTAAATGTGAATTTTTTGTATTAAATTGTGAATTTATTGCATTAAATTATGAATTTTGTGTATTAAACTGCGAAATGACTGTATTAAGAGTTTTAAGTTGATAACATGGTTGGGAATTTATACTTATTCAGCACTAAACTGTGAATTTATTGTAATAAGTTGTGAATTTTATATATTAAGCTATGATTTTTATGTTTATACTATAAATTAATTGCATTAACCTATGAGTTTTTACTTTAAATTGTGAATTGACTATATTAAGTTGTGGATTTTTTATTAAAATGTGATTTTTGTGTTTAAAAATGTTAATTAATGGCATTAAGTTGTGAATTTTCTGTTTAAACAGTGAACCGATTGTATAAGCACCGACTTAATGAATTTATGTTAAAATACGAATTATTTATGTGTGAACGTTTTTGTATTAGTTTTTCGTGAATATATTAATTTTTTGGCTTGTACAAATATGTAAGAATACATTAGTGTTTATAATTATTTTGCATTAAATTTATAATAAGTAAATTAATTGGTTTATTAAATTGTGAATATAATATTTAAGCTATCAATTAATGATTTTATATACAGATCTGATTTTGAAGGAACAATGATTGCGATGGTGACACATGTGGTTAATGGTGGCGTGTGGTAGTTAGTGGTAGTGTTTGTGTTTGACTTTTTTAAAAATATCAATTAGTGTATATTGGATTGTATTATGTTATGATGTGAATTTTATGTATTAAACTAAACATGGACTGTATTAATTTGTATATGTTTTATATACTTTTTGTGTTAAAATATGGCAAAAATTATGCACAAAAATATTAAAGGTTGTATTAGTTAATTTTAACTTTAATTAAACTTGAATATGGTATTTTAAACTGTGCATATATCCACATGATATGTTTTTAAAAAAATCTACAAATTAGAAAAAAGAAAATTAAAATTTTCAAGGCATAATTTTATTTTTTTATGAAGATTTTGTACATTTTGCTACAAAAATGAAATGATATGTGTTAAACTGTATCACCAAATAAATGAAAATTACAATGTTTGTTATATTAAGTTGTAAATACGTCCAGAAAAATACTACTAAATTTGTTGTTACTCTGACGGTGGTCTGACAGTGGTCCGGCGGTGCTCCGACAACGGTCAGGCGGTGGTTCGGCAGCGGTCCCACTACAAGTCGCAACTAGTTGTGAATTAGGGAATGAAAAAACTTTGTTTAATATAATATTAATGTTTGATTTGTCCAAAATGTTCTTAATGAAAATATCTAAAAATAGTTCTTAGGGTTCTTAACATTTTTTTGTTCTCATTTAAACCATATATATATATATATATATATATATATATATATATATATATATATATATATATATATATATATATATATATATATATATATATATATATATATATTGGAAAAGCTCTATAAACTTATTCAATGTTAAATTTTTAATGAAAAAAAAATCCTAAAAAGTTCTTCAATTCACTTAGATTGCTTCTGGATTTTTGCCACTAACGCTTGTCCATTTTACTTCACTTGTTGTTATCTTTATTAATGCCACTGGGAAGAAGAGCCTGATTTATTGTTTCACGACTTCATGTGGAATTAAACCAAAAGAAACTTTAGCGACCAAAAGAGAGTAAGTGATGTCGCGCATTTATGAATTTTTATTCTTGTATTTTTACAATCCTAATAATGGATTTCTTGTAACATAATAAAATATTTTTACTACATTATATAAAAAGTATGAGATTATTTTTATTTAAAAACTTAACTCAAATATACCTTCTTATTTTGTTAAACAGCATTTACAAAAAAAATAGAACGTCCTTAAAAGTATTACAAAAAGGAACGTACAAAAAGACTACCAACAGGACAGGCCCACAGAAGACCATGTCTATCTAGACCCAGATTTTTTTATAGGTAATGTATTCATAATATATATATATATATATATATATATATATATATATATATATATATATATATATATATATATATATATATATATATATATATATATATACTAGTGTAGTTAGCACAACCCACAAAGGGTCATGGGCAATTTTTTTACCACTCTAAAAAAATGAAAAAGAAAAAATGAAAATATAATGTCATAATCGGATAGGTTTTTTAAAATATAATGCCTTAAGGAGAAAAAATATTTAGATGTATATGCTTTGAATAAAAAGAACACACGTAATTTGAGGCTCTTTAGAAAGAACAAATTATCCTCATTTCAAAGTCCTCGCAGCAGAGAATGGATATGGCTTAACTCAATTGAAAATGTGTTTTATAAGTCAAAAGTATCTTTTCATTAATTATTTATGATTTTTTATAAACTACAAAATAACAATATGTACCGATCTACTTAATCAGTTAATCTACAAAACACGAGGCATATATCTCAAATTGTATCAATGTATATGTTTATATGTTGATCTCTTTGTTGTTTCTATCATCATATAACAAAATTCTGTTTCATGTTTGAAACATATAAGCTAACACATTTTTGGTTAATGACTATTTCTTGCAACCATGCTTTCAACCAACTCTTTATTATGATTGTCCTCTTGAATACAAATTTAAAAGTGAACCTAAGTACTATTCATAAAACCATTGAAACAATAACTTTTTGAATTTACAATGAAGTACATAAAATAGACCAAATGTACCTCTTTGGTCCAAGGTCCTTTACCAAGTTAATGGTTAAGAACTTTTTGCTAACTTGCTTGATTTCAGCTCGTCAGTAGCTACACATCCTTCTAACTTCCGAATGGTCACATCCAAAAAAGAGACCCTCATCTTCAATCCTATCATGTGAAAAGAAGGTTAAGTTTGTCACCTAACAACTTTATCAAACATTCATCTTAATGACACCTTAATGACATACTGTTAATGACATAACTGAGCCTAAAAAAGCTATGTTTGACTTGAACCGTCTCAATGTTACTGGAAGGGTATTTTGGTCCTTGGTCATCCCATAAAGTTGTGTAAGTTATAGTTGTTCTTTCCGGGTGTTGTTTTATTTGTTTTCTTCGTAGTATACTTTTTGTTATTCTAAAAAAACTAAAAGGCCTTTATATATGATGCAACATGTATTTTGGAGAAATGACTTTTTTAAAGTTTTTTTTTTTTTTTGTAAGATTAGATTTTTGAAAAATAATGAAATAATGAATTGCTGAAATTTGTTATAATGATTATTTTAGTGATTTTGTAACAACTTAGTTAGTGAAAGACCGTCAACGTCACGAAGTTGCAAAATTAAAAATTTAAAGTGTTTTCTTTCTTGTATGTCAAATCTATCTAACGAATGCATTATCAATAATAATAAATATCAGAAGATGTTGAGCTTATGATTGTTATAAAACTCCATAATGTTATTAGAGTTATTTAACATAATATAACATTATTTAATATTGCATTATTTTTGTAAAAAAAACATTTTAGATTTTTATTTAATCTTCCGACGAGATTAAAAAGGTTCTCTTATAAAAAAGAGAGTATAGAAATAAACAAAAAAAAGTACAACAATTTGCCTATAACTTTTTCGACGACTCCTAACATAGTGTTTTGATACCTTAATGTTTTCTAGTATGTGATTAATGTCAACATTGTGAAACATACTGATTATATTTCCACTGAGTGATGTGTACGTGTTTTCGATTCAAAATCTGCTAGGAATATCTGGTCGCTATACTTTTAGATGCATGTAACACAACCAATTTATTACATTTATAAAGGCAAAAAAGATGTAAGCATAACCTAAAATAAAACACAAAAAGTGTCCCCAAATTACAACCTTAATCCTCTACAATGCTCTACGGATATATAAAATTTAGAGCTTACCGGTTATCTTGTTCAATATGCTATATTAAGCTTCGAACACAATAGGTTTTCCCCCTTTAAGCTATTGGTTGAAGGGTTGACAAATAAACAAAAGTTGACCTAGTTATCAAAAAAATTCAACAAACCTTCAAATTAAACACAACAATTAGGAAATTTTTATTAAGATAACAAAATTCTAAAATGTGAAATTTTTATCAAGATGCTTTCTCCTCATATACATTTGATATATTTCCCTAAAAAATTGAACCAATATACAATGTTTATGTCCTATCTAATATACAAGAATAAGTTTGAGTTGATATAGTACCATAGGGTGCCAAAAATACTTACCAGAAAGGAAAACATAGATTGAGTTGTAGAAATTGAACGGATAACGAAAACAAAGGAGACGTTGATAAAGAAAACAAAGGAGTAATACCCAAACTAAAGCAACAACACATTTCATAATCATCAATTAAACAATAGAGTACCGGATCAAAAACTTATTATTCTTCTTTTCGAAATTTATCCTACATGAAAAGAACCAAAAATAAACAGAAATGAGGCTCGAGAGATAAAGGAGGGTTAACTTATTATTATACGTAAATTGTAATCTAACCTTATGAATGATCTTTTTGACAAAAAAGACCCATTTTTTTATTATTATTTTTTTTATAATGTAACCACATTTTTTTAAAACACATTGTTCCGGAGATGTCTCCGGAATTCTGGAGTACGATTCCGAACAATGGTTCACAAATATGTTTTCTTTCTATCTTTTTTTTTTGCATGTAACATATGGTTTTTCGTTTAGTTTAAATTTTAGTTTTATATAATCTATAAGTTTTGTTTTTATAAATTGTATAACTTTTGGTTTTATAAAATATAAAATGCAATTAAATCAACAACCAACTAATAAATACATAAACTAACACAAAAACTCGATATTCAAATACAAATACGATGTTCAAACTATCTTTAGCCTTACCTCAAAAAAATTCCGCTAGTCTTTTTCGATAACCTATAGCCCATGGAACGGTTTTCACCTGTATAGAAATTGATTTCCCAATGATTAAAAACACGCCACAATCCCCTCTGCTACATGGCACGTCTTGGGCTTTTTCGAGGTTGATCTTGTTGACTTCAACTAGTAGTTTGTGGATTTGGCTCTCATACCTATAAAATAATCCTCATTTTCCGAACAGTAGCCGCCCTTCCAATGATTATCGTATATAGTCATTTTGAATGTTTTCAAATCCAAATCACCCAAAAACAAATGAGCATGTGGTAAATTGATTGGGATGTAGAGCTACAATAAATGTTAGAAATAATTGATTAGTATATTTCTACTCCGATAATGTAATCCAACTAAATTATATTGTACCACACTCTTCCCAAGCTGAGTTAACAGATTCGTCAACCATATCGCTTCAATTAAATGTATCAGTGTTGAAAGTTGATGACATAATCGTCCACCGAGCATTATCCACTCTACACTCTAGCAGTAATGAAATCCACATCATGATGTGCTGTCATATTAATTTATTTATTTATTTTTGTAGTAAAGTAAGTATTGTTATTGGAAGCATAGTATGTATTGAGCAAATAATTATATTACTTACATCACATGACAACCATCCTCTAAGACTATTTGCATACAACCATGTCCAAAAGTCAATCGTAGCAAAACCGGTCAAATAATTGTGACCAAACAACATCGAATCAACATTTTCTTTATATATATATTGTGTACGGTAGGCTCTAAAAGATTGTACAACGGTGCTAGTTGTTTCCGTGTAACACATTTCCTCTTCATTCTTATCCATGGTGACTTATACCATATTGACATAACTTTTTGGCACTTATAACGCCTTAGAGGTGCTGGAGACGGTGTTTTGTATTCCTCCTGCAGAATCTCTTTTACATCCAATGATTTAATACACAGAGACAACTACTCAGGGTTGTCATTCAACGGCTGTTCCAAGGTGCATAAGACATAATTATGCTCCCATAAGTCATTGTCAATGTAGTATGTTTGTACTGTTCAATAATGTATACTTATAAACGTTGCAAAAACACAATGATTATAAACAATTAAATAATTAAAAATGTACCTCCACCCCCTTCGAGGTGCCAACATCATCCCCAAGAGTCTTATTGATAAGTTTTAGAACCATGGTTAAAGTAGCGTCATGCTTTGCTAAATGCTAATCTTGTTACCTCAACTGCTCGCGACATTCACTAAGCTTACTTTTCAATTGACGAACCTTGTTTTGCAAGCCACTAATATATAATTCGGTCCTTGTCAGTGATGGGTCAACGGCCAGGGATGGTGGTGGTGGCGGATGAAATTGATCATCTATTCATGCCTTCTTTTCTTTAGGCTCATGGGTAAGGGAGTTTTTGGGTGATGGTGTTAGAGAAGGTGCCTTGTGAACTTCAGTGTCGGTAAAATTAGGGTCATCAATCCATGTCAAGCTATCCACCATTCAGCACTCATCTCATCTTCTATTTGCTCCAACTTCTGTATGAATCTATTATCCTGCTAACAAAATTATTAAATTATAAATAAACTTAAATCATAAAATAAATAAATATTTAAATAATAAAGTAACCATATGTCGTTGATTTTTAAAAGTTGGTTACATTCAAGCTTTATTAAATCCCTCATTTTTAACCATGCAAAAGCCCGAGGAATCACATCTGTTGTCGGGTACCAAACGGTCTGCTCACTGGAAAACTCTCAAGAGTCTATATCTGAATGTTATAAAACAAATAAATTGTTGGAACTTTAGCAAACAAAAAAATAATAAAAGTTCATATACTTACCTTAAAAGCGTATAAAAACTCGTTAAAGGTGTAGGTCACTTTTTGAGGTTGTTTATCTTTCGATTCATCTGGATATATAAGCTTATCAACCTTATTGAATATAGTAAATAATTGTATGTACAATTGTTCCCAAAGTATCATCCCGTATAGATATCTACCACTTAAAAAATCAGTTTAGAATTAAGTTTCTAAAAAAGATTAGTAACGATAAGTAATTATAATTAGTAATTATAAAATAAACGACATTATGGTTGTTGAATTCATCAATGTTGGATAGTAAAGAGAAATACTCTTCTATAACAGTCTGTTTAGGCAACCGCCCATTGAAACCCTTCTAATAGGTATAGAAGACATACACAAACTGCATCCTCATCTGATAAATCATTAAGTGAATGTTTAAACACCTTCATAACATCGTCTAATTTGACCTAGAAGTTCCTCGGGACCATAGGAAAGGCATGGGAACGGAAGGCGATACCGAATGAAAAAATAGGAAAATAGTCACCAAACCGGAAGCTGGTGATGAGACAAAATTGTTTCTTCCTAAAAGACAGATCATAACTCCCAATCTCAAAAACCATTTCATCTACTTGGCTTCGGGGGTCGGTGACAACTTCGCGGAAAAACACATAATGTAGAAGTAAAGGACCCCCTTATACATTAGGAATGTCTAACCTACTCCCAAAACATGTATTCCATAAGATAGTCTAGTATTGGGGTTTGTCCTTAAATGTCAGAAGAATTTGCTCGCCGATTTTGGGTTTACATAAGAGTGCAATTGATGCATCAAAAACCATGTCGTACTGCATAAATAAAAATGTGTTATCACTTCATCTCTAGACGGAAATGACCAATATTTCGGACTAGTTACGCACATGTTCCTCATGTTCCAGACGAGTTCATCGTGTTGTGGAATATTTCCTCGTTTTCCGGAGGCTTCCAGAATGAACTTTTAAGATTTGGAACACAAAATTTTGATGTAAATCAACACTACCTAGACATCTAAACTACATTTAAGTTGGTCCTACAATAGTGGATTCTTTAATTTAAACTTTGGAACACTTCCCAAACTAAAATCCAAAATTCATAAAAAGCTTGAACTTCCACTTTACGATTATACCCTTGGGCTTCAAATCACAAACCGAACTCCTGGAACATCTAACCGACATTACCCACACCAAAAGGGTCTAAATCTATCTTTCCCAAAGTCCCTAAGCCTTATGATACCCGATCCTCGGGTCACGGCCCCGAATTAGGAAACATTTCGAAACAGGATGTTACAGTGACATCAGAGCTTTGAAATTTCAAATTAATGGTACATAATAAATGAAATCGAAACGAACAAAAAAAATCAACAATCTGTTTCTCCAGGATGTGGCAAGTCTTCGACCACGACGTGAGATCTATATGGAATTTAAATTTTGGGATTTTCTTGTCTTATTCAAAAGATAAAATAATTATTATTTACTAAATTTTATTTTAAATGTCTAAAATCCGAATATGTTAACTAGATGATTGAGAATCCTAATTTGAATATGAAAGGAAGATTAAATAAGATAATTATCTTCTCTCCATATATCATAATAAATAAGAAAACAAACTTGGTTTCATAACTTAATAGCACTTAAAACTAACATTAAGAAAATTAAACAACAAAAGTTAGATTAAAACATTGAATTCATATCTTAAGAAAAGGAAAAACAATAAAAATAAAAATTGACATACTTGATGTAGATAAGATGGTGTTTCACCTGAGATCGAAGAGAAAGAGATTGAGATGAGTTGACGGTGTTTCACCGGAGCGATGAGGCAACAACAACGATGGGGGTTGTCAACGCCATCAGCTCTAGTCCGTCAATCTCGTTAGGATTCATAGATTTAGAGGCATAAATCGTAGAACATAGATCTAGAGGTGTAAACTATAGATTTGTTGCCAAAGATCGTAGATCTATAGCCAGAAATTATTGATCTGGATCAGAGCACTTCAGATATGATAACGTCATAGATGAAGTTGTAGGTCTAAGTTTTCATATAAGGTTTTTGAACAAGGGGTCGGGCAATAAAATTAGCGATGTTCAGGAGCTTCTTTGAAGAAGTTGATGTCGCCGAAGAAGGTAACGTCGCTGGAGTCCACATATTGTCGCAGTAAAATTGTCATCTAAGCTTGCATTAATATGTAATAGATTAGACTAAGAAATAGAGAAGATAAAAAAAAAAGTAAGGAGCTATGACATTGGCGGCATCGGTGTAACGCCCCGAATCTCAAGTAATAATTTAAATAAATGTTTTTGGATTTTGGCCCTACTCAATGAGTTGGTTGCCCTACTCGTCGAGTAGTAGCGGGATGGATTGCGAGTTGAGTGGCCTACTCGGTGAGTCCTTTGTTGGACTCGACGAGTAGGAGCTGGAAAGTGAAACCCTAATTCCCGGGGTCTGCACCCCTATTTAAAGAAGCTCAAGCCTCCTTCAGTTCCCTTACAACCTCCTTTGCTCCTCTAACTCATGTGTGTGTGTGTGTGCCCTTCGTGTGTGAAGCTTGAGAGAATATTTTTGGTGAAAAGTGTGGTGAATCAAGTGGTTTAGGCAAGGAATTGGGAAGAGATCCGATTTCTTCTTCTGTGGACATCTCTTGGGAAGGTAATTAACCATTTCCCTCAGTTATTTCGGTTAGACCTCATCTTTGTATGAGTTCTAGGGTTTTAGAAAAGGGGATCATGTTGGTATGGCAATATATGGGCTAGATCTAAATTTGTAACTTCAGATCTGGACCCTCTTTGTATATTTCAAACATAAAGTCCCAGCTTTAGTCGAGTTTAACATCCCCTTAGTCCATGAACACCCATTAACAGCTTGATGTTGGCATTTGGAGCTTGTAAAGCCATGCATGCACGTAAAGTTTGCAACTTTACGTGATAAGTAGGCCTAAGGAAGTTGGATCTGCGATTTGGGGCCTTGCCGTGGCTTAAGGACATCTGCATGTTAAAATGGATGAAGGGACTCCACGAATCATTTGAAGATGTGCATTGAACTCGACGAGTTGGATGAACAACTCGGCGAGTCATATGAAGGAAGCCGTGAACTTGACGAGTTGATCGAACATCTCGGCGAGTTAGTTGAAGATGGTCATGAAACTCGACGAGTTGAAGAACAACTCATTGGGTCGTATGATTTTTAGCCAAGGATATGTTTGCGCGTATACCCGTCGAGTTGCAGGAAGGAAACTCGATGGATGGATTAAGATTTGAACGGAATTCGAAGGAACTCGACGAGTCACCCCGATGACTCGGCGAGTTGGAATGTACTTCAAGAACTCGGCGAGCAACCTAGTGTACTCGGCAAGTTGAGGTCAACATGGACTGTTGACCTTGACCAAGGACTTTGGCCTTGATCAGGGATTGACTAGTGGGTTATGGAGTGCCTTATAAGGCTAAAGACTTATGAGTATTTTATGCTATGGATATAGGTGGTGGAGTCGGTGACAAGTGATCCGATAGTTGGAGTTACCTTCCGAGCCGACATATGCAAGGTGAGTTATCATCATTATATCGATAGGGTCTACGACACCAAGGCCGACCCTTCAATTGTCATTGTTATAGTATGCTACATGTGATATGATCGGTTTGATCAAAATCAGGGTAGGCAGTATGTTATGCCTTTATGATCCGTAGGGATTGGTATGTTAGTGACCTGTTAGGTCAGTGCTCTAGTTACGAGAGAATGCTATAATGATCAGTGGGATAGGTATGCTTGATGTTTGTATATGCTAGTGGGTTATGAAGTGCCTTATAAGGCTAAAGACTTATGAGTATTTTATGCTATGCATATAGGTGGTGGAGCCGGTGACAAGTGATCCGATAGTTGGAGTTACCTTCCGAGCCGACATCTGCAAGGTGAGTTATCCTCATTATATCGATAGGGTCTACGGCACCAAGGCCGACCCTTCAGTTGTCATTGTTATAGTATGCTACATGTGATATGATCGGTTTGATCAAAATTAGGGTAGGCAGTATGTTATGCCTTTATGATCCGTAGGGATTGGTATGTTAGTGACTTGTTAGGTCAGTGCTCTAGTTACGAGAGAATGCTATAATGATCAGTGGGATAAGTATGCTTGATGTTAGTATATGCTAGTAAAAGATAATATGTGCACATGATTAATTGCTTGTTGGTTGGGTTGAGGCGGTCCTGCTTTGTGCTGAAGGCCAACTTACCCTATGAGTGGTCCGGGGAGACTGTAGGCCCACGTGGCGGACTAGTCATGTCGAAGGCTCGGGATAGATTCAGATAGACTGTAGGCCCAGTAGGGCGGACCAGTCAGGCCGATGGCCTAGTATGCATGTTGATCGTTTGATTGTTATTGATATGGTTTCTGTCTGTGCGGTATTGGTATTTTGGGGGTAGCTCACTAAGCCCTCGGGCTTACAGTTTTTAGTTTATTGTTTCAGGTACTTCAGGGGATCGAGGGAAGGCGAAGGCGTGGCGGTACTGCTCCTCATCCTTACGATCTGTTCTCGGGACACTCTGACGATAAACGATTTGGGAATGTTTTGTAAAAACAATTACTATTTGTTTTCTTTTGTTAATGTTAAAAGTTTAAAATTTGGCATAAATTTTATGGACGTTATATCGGTGTCGATTTCGATTCTGGCGAGGCGGAGGTGGGGCGGACATCAACGGCGACAAGAAGTGGTGTTAAGGTTGTGTTGGTGGGAGAGTTTGAGAGTAGTTGATTGTATCAAATCTAATAGATCTTATATAAATGAAAAAATATTGAAATTTTGATCTAAATGTTAGGTTTTAAAGTTAAAGGTCTCAAAATGGCAATTTTTCCCATATTGCTATAAAACCTTACAAAAAAATAAGACCTAGAATTGACGAATCTACCCTTAATAATAAGCTACAAATAATGATTCCCAGAGTTCCTAATCTTTTTTATTTCTCATTGATCATATATATATATATATATATATATATATATACTAGGTGTAAGACTCATGTAATACACGAGTTTATTAAAAATAAAAAATTAATATAATAATATAGCTTACATATATAGAACCTAAATAAAATGTGGATTTTAAATTTAAGAAAATTGAAAAATAAAAGAAAATGACAAGTGAAAAAAAATAATTCAAAAAAATCCTAAAGATGAATATGTCAAATTTAATGAGAACATGATATTTGGCAAAAATGATTTTTATTTATTAGGTTAGAAGATATATATATATATATATATATATATATATATATATATATATATATATATATATATATATATATATACACTATATTATATATAAAGCATACATACTTATGTCTTAAATACAATTTATTATGCATAATGTACAATAAAAATAAGCATCTCTTAAAAACATGTCTTAAAAACAACTTATCATGCTTCGTGTACAATAATTCAATGCATGCATACCTTCCCTCACATTTACCGTACTATTACAAAGCTTCTATCCTCCTACTTTACATAATTTACAGTCAATCTCTATTTTGCATAATGTTGGGAAGCATTGAAAAAAAGGACGGGTCAATAATTTGACACGGATTGCCAACTTGGGGTGTCATTCGGCCGTTGATCTAATACCACAAACCAATGAGCCATGCTCCCTGTTTATAACACAAAAAACACTAGCGCATAATCAATTTAAATTTGAAAATAAAAAATATGTTCCTCGACTCCCCTTCCCGGTTCTCTCGACAACCCTAATCACCGCCTCCATTGTTTACCTCTGCCACCGCCGCTACAATCGAGCTTCCATCTCTTCACCAGCACAGCCTAGCACCGGCCTCCACCTCTAGAAACTAGTAGTCACCATAAACCCTAGATACCATGTATTCAGGATCCCACCACCGAGGTATGTCTCCGTTTACTTTTATTACAGACTCCCACACCTTACGATCTCTCTGATACATTCTCTGTCTCTTCGTTTTCGGTAAAGATTAAACGATTGTTGATTTTTTTCCTTATCGACGACCATGACATCACGACTGCTTTTCCTTAACGACGATCTTCACCATTCGGGTTTTATTTGCTTTCCATTTTGGTATTAGATTTCTTATTTGATTTGTATCTGCTTTCATTTTGTTTTTTGGTGTTTTGGTTTCGTATTTCATTTATTCCAGACGAATCCACCAAACCGATGATGGCCATGACCGAAAAACTGCAGGTAAGTTGAGGTGGCATTCAATTATCAAGAAACCAATGGAAAGTTACCAAACTGCCCCTCTTGATTTAAGTGTGTTGTTGCTATATGTATGTGGATGTACATGGTTGGGTATTTGAGGTCTTATGTGTCTGAGTGGTTGTATGTAAAGGTGATTTTTGTTGTGTTAATTAAGGAATATTTGTTCATTTGGTGACAAGCATCACTGCCCTTATTCTGATGCATAATATGTAAAAAAGTTAGTCTTTCTTCCTTTGTTAATCTGTTAGTAGGTTATAGTTTCAATTTTCTACGTTTCTCCGTATTTCTTTGTGGGTGGTTTGGTTGTTGATCTATACACATATCTGGAACTAAAATGCTTATTGGGAAAAATCAATGTAGTAACAAGTCACAACTGAATTATCTATTTTATTTTAGTGTTCATATATATGCAACAAGCCAAGACATTTACAGAGATGTATATCTTAAAACTCATCAAAAACACATTGATATTTGGATGTAAGGAGAGACTTATTATAGATTTTATGAAAGTCATTAGAAATATGTGTTTTCTTCCATGGGTTCCACAGATCTGCAGATTAATGACATTTTTCATCCATGCCATTTGAATTTTTTGTCCAGGGAGGAAGATATGAGACGAGACCGAGATTGAGATTACAAGCATGAAAATGTGTGACCATTTTTTTGATCGCTTCTATTTCTGAATACGTTCATTGTTTTCTTAAGTTTTCATCTTCAACGTTTTTGTGTTTTGGCTTAAGTTTTAGCATTTATGCATCTGAATGTGATATTAAATTCCTATAGAGTTGTCTACTTTTTATAAAGCGTGTAAATCATGGATGCATATAAAGAAACTTGCTAATCATGGATGCATATATAGAAATTGTTCTTAGTCTTGGTTGGATATTGATTATTAAATGAGTTCTTTTTGTGGCCAGTATATATTTTTTAAAATTTAATGTCAGTATGAGATTTTACATTTTGGATTAAATAAAGAATAAGTCTGTAATGATTTGAGTATTAAAGATTACATGGAAAATCAAGTTTGTAGTTATCGGTTGAAAATTCGAACATTTTAAATTCTAAACAAACGTAATATATGATTGTGTTTAGGTTGTAAGTGAATATATGACAAGATATAGGAACCATTAAAATAAAGTTTATGGGAAACAATTTATTAAAATCTTATTAAACGTTTTATTAAATCGTTATTATTTTAATTTATTCGCAATTTATAAAAAAATATGGATTGTTTTTTTGAATGTAACGTTAATAAGTTAGATCATATTATATATTACATTTATTTTTATTATTCTAAAAGATTTAGTAAAACTTTAAAATAAAAGTATGAATGAATGTTATTAACTAATGACATAGGGTTGAGACTAGCTATTTTCCTTTAGGTTTTATTACCATCTTTCAAAATTATAACAATTATAAATAATATTTGAAAAAAATAATATTTTTATCTTTTTAAATGATACACTATATAAATTTTACAATTTCATATTTGCTTAAGTATTATATATAATGAGTCCATAAATGTATAAAAAAAGGTTATATATGACTTCTAATTAAGATGATACACTTCATTTTAATTTAAAATTAAAAGCCAAAAGGATAAACAATATAATAATAACCTTTAAGTACAAATATTATTTTTTTAAATAATTATTGCTATAAATAATAAAAGTAAATACCAAATTTTTTTGTTAGATATAATGTTTCCAAAGTAAAACTAATCATTGAAAAAATTTAACCAAAAAGAAAAGTGCTCTTTAACTTTCACCATAAACCTTATATCTTACACTAAAACTTAAACCATAATAACTAAACTCTAAAACAAACATAAAGCATAATAACTTAAATCTAAAACATAAACCGTAAAACTAAAATCGGAACAAGGGTGGTGCCGATTTGGTTAGAGGACGCTCCAAATAGGATGAAATTCCCGGAGGTCTTGTGTTCGAATTACAGGAGGATCAAAAACCCCTATGTGACCACATTGGTTCACCCGTGATGATAACGCACCAAAAAGAACATAATCGCCAAACGAAACAACGTGCAATATTATTCTCCACCGCCGCATCGCGCGGGTACACTACTAGTGTGTATATATATATATATAATTTGTGATGTAAAGGAAAAACGAAAGAATTAAAACAAGGCATTGAAAACGATATATTTTCGGACATAAGAGTTCAAAGATCTCTTATTTTACAATACATATTAAGTGCATACTTCCATCGAAAGAAGTCTTGCTAGTTATTTGTTTTACATATAAGCACTACATAATGCATAACTGCATTGTGAAGCATCTTTTTAGTATATGACTGAAAAGATGGTTGTTTCTCGATGTTTCCATTAGTTTTGAGTTTGTTTGTAAGCAGTTGCCTCTGCAAACGTCTTGCAACACTTGCACCCTCCTTTAATGTGGTAAGATTTACTAGTACATCAACCATGCTTGCAACCTTTATCTCCAGGATCATATGGATCATATGAACCCTTTCCGGACTTAACACCTTTGTCATGCCTTCCACTACTACCGCCTATGATGTGTTCTCCATGTCCACCAGCCTTAGACTCACCTACAACATTAAGTGTTAATTAACTTGCAAGATTTATACACTTTTTTAAAATAAAACACGTAAGAGAGAAAAATTATTTACTTAAGTGTTTTCAGTCAACGCCGTAGCTACAACCACTTAAGAGGTAATGTGAAGGACAACAACAAAAGTTAAAGTAAGAAGAAGGAAAGCTCTTGGATCCATTTTCACCTATTTATACAAAATGAAATATATGGAAGAGAGGTGTGGAAATTAGTGTGTTACACGTCTCTATTTATAGAGGTTTTATGAATGAAAAAATTATTTCTATGTCCTACTCCGTTTAGTGGTTGGGTGGTGAGGAATGGGTCTAAGATTAGGATACTATCTTTTTTTTTTTCCTGCATGTGCCTGAATTTTATCACTTTTTTTAACAACAAGCAAGAAATATATTTAAAAGATGGGTAAATTACATGGATGGTCCCTGTCGTTTGGGGTAGTCTGCGTGGCTAGTCCCTACAAAGAATTTTTAACTCGAACGGTCCCTATTATATATTTTTATTGCGCGTTTGGTCCCTACCATACTTGAATTGACTGTTATACCCTTTTCTTATTTTATTTTATATTTTTTTTATTATTATTAATTTTAATTTAGAAAAGCATTAATTTTGAATCCCTACTCCATACCCCACCAATATCATGATTTGTCCGAGTTAAAAATTCTTTTTAGGGACAAACCATGCAGACTACCCCAAACCATACGGACCATCCGTGTAATTTACCATAAAAAGAAGCTAAGGAGTAGCTAGAGGTACGTGAATACTAGCTTTAGGGTCCATATACTAATCAAACCAATTAAATTCCTAGCTTTACAAGCACGATTCTTAATCCAAAAAAAAAATCATGAAATTACACCTCATTTCAATAGTTTTTTTTAGCCGTAATAATTTTCAAGTTCAAAATAAACCAATGCGAAAAAGCAGCAGGTTGTGGCGGTTCATGCGGTGATAACACCTACCGCTGCTGCTCCGGCAAAGCAATATGCTGGAAACTTGCCTAAGTGCAACAAATACAGTTTCCACCACAATGGACCCTGCCGAGAAATGCGATGCTCCAACTGCAACAAGAAGTGAGATGCTGTCCTCTTCTGTAAATCCCCGGCAAGGCCACTCAACCAGGTCGGTCTCTGGTGCTGGTATGAGTCAGTCATGCTATGGATGTGGCGAAGTGGGCCACTATAAAAGGGACTGCCCAAAGGCAGTAAATGCTAGTGGAGCAGGAAGAGTTCTGGCTATAGGCCACGGAGAAGCAGTTGCTGACCCAACGGTGGTGACTGGTACGTTCCTCCTTGAAAACTCTTATGCATGCATACTATTTGATTGTGGAGCGGAGAGAAGTTTCGTAAATCAGAAATTTGCACGCTTACTTAAACAACAACCATGCGCACTTAAGGAACCATTCACTGTAGAAATGGCTAATGGGAAGACTGAGAGCACTAGTAGCATATACATAGGATGTACTCTAACTCTAGATAGCCATTCATTTCCTATCGACCTCATGCCGGTCACGATTAAAAGTTTCGACGTCATCATCGGCATGGATTGGTTGAGTCTTCATCGTGCCGACATTATGTGTTACGAAAAGGCTGTACGCCTTAATCTTCTGTCTAACGAAACTCTCATTATCTACGGCGATAAACCCGACACTAGCCTTAGCATCATCTCAAGTATTCAAGCTCAAAAGTACCTACGTAAGGAATATCGTGCCTTCCTTGCACATGTTGTTGATATGAGCAAAGGAACCAAAGGCCTGAAAAACCTCCCCATGGTACGCAATTTCCCCGACATCTTTCCAGAAGAACTACCAGGGTTACCTCCGCAATGACAAGTCGAATTCCGAATCGACTTAGTTCCGGGAGCTACCCCAGTAGCCAAATCTCCCTATCGCTTAGCACCATCCGAGATGCAGGAACTATCTGGTCAACTTAACGAACTGCTCAACAAGGGCTTTATTAGACCAAGCTTCTCACCCTGGGGAGCACCAGTCTTGTTCGTCAAGAAGAAAGACGGATCGTTTCGTATGTGCATCGACTACAAGGAGCTTAACAAGCTAACGGTTAAGAATCATTACCCTTTGCCTCGCATAGATGATTTGTTTGACCAAGTGCAAGGGGCGTCATACTTTTCAAAGATTGATCTGAGGTTCGGGTATCACCAATTGCGAGTGTTAGAGGAGGATGTTCCAAAGAAAGCCTTCCGAACTCGTTACGGACACTACGAGTTTGTTGTGATGCCAGTCAGATTAACCAATGCGCCCGCAGTGTTCAAGGATCTATTGAATCGGGTATGTCGTCCTTACTTGGATCAGTTCGTCATCGTCTTCATCGATGACATACTTATCTACTCTCGAAGTGAGGAGGAACATAGTAATCATCTGCGACAAGTCCTAGGAATGCTACAAACTGAGAAGCTCTACGCGAAGTTCTCTAAATGCGAATTTTGGATCCGAAGGGTCGAGTTTTTAGGACACGTGATTAGCAAAGAGGGAATCCACGTGGACCCTTCCAAAATTAAGGCCATTGAGAATTGGTCAGCACCGAAGACGCCTACAGAAATTCGCCAATTTCTAGGCCTCGCTGGCTACTACCGCAAAGTCATACAAAACTTCTCCCAAATTGCGAAACCTCTTACAACGTTGACCCAGAAGGGTGTGGCCTTTGACTGGGAAGAGAAACAAGAGAAGGCATTCCAAACATTGAAACGAGCCTTGTGCACCGCACCAATACTAACCCTTCCCGAAGGAATAGAAGACATCGTAGTCTACCGTGATGCGTCAAATCAAGGACTCGGGTGTGCTCTGTTACAACGAGGTAAGGTCATCGCCTATGCCTCAAGGCAGCTGAAGACACATGAAGTAAACTACACCACTCACGATCTTGAGCTAGGAGCAGTTGTGTTTGCTCTAAAGATCTGGAGACACTACCTGTATGGTACTAAAAGCACGATCTTTACAGACCATAAAAGCCTACAATACATATTCAACCAGAAGGCCAATGTAGTAGCAGACGCCCTAAGTCGGAAATAATATTCTGGTCGAAGAGTCAGATCGCTAACTATGACTATCCATTCGCATCTGTCCACACAAATTAAGGAGGCTCAGCTCGAAGCTTTGAAACCTGAAAATATGGCGAGTGAGTCCCTATGAGGGATGGAGAAGAATCTGGAAGTCAAGAGTGGCGAAGCCTCATTTTCTCAAGGACCGGATCTGGACGCCGAAACACGGTGGCTTCAGAGACTTGGTCATGACCGAGGCGCACAACACTCGATACTCCGTCCACTCGGGTTCAGATAAGATGTATCTGGATTTAAAGCAATACTGGTCGCCTAACATGAAAGCAGAGATTGCTACCTTTGTGAGTAAATGCCTTGCGCAAAGGTTAAGGTCGAATACCAGAAACCATCGGGCTTACTTCAACAACCAGAAATGCCATAATGGAATTGGGAACGGATTACTATGGACTTCATCACCAAGTTACCCAAGACAACGGGTGGGCTTGATACCATTTGGGTCATTGTCGATAGATTGACCAAGTCCACGCATTTCCTATCAATCAAAGAGACTGACAAAATGGAGAAGCTTACAAGAACTTACATTAGGGAAATTGTACGACTGCATGGTGTCCCAATAACATATAAGCGTTATCCCTTTGGGCCCAAAGATCATGTTGGTGGGCTTGCAAGGCCCAACAAGCGTGATTTGAAAATCATAAGCCCAAAGTTTGTAGGTTTATTCATTTTAGTTGTCACATACTCATTTGGAGAGTTTTTGATTTAACGATTGTTGTTTTGTATTGATTCGAGACCGAATCAATTCGTTTATAACGATATTTGGTATTGAAGTTGTATTCGTTTTTCCGTTTTGTTGCTAGTCGGATATCTTATATTTTGTCTTAATGAATTAATTTGTTTAAAAGTATGATGTTGGCCTTTTCACTACCTTTCTTTTATAAAAATAACACTTTTAGTCCTTTATATAAAAGAATTTCATTTTTAGTCCTTAGAACATTTTCTTGACACCTTTGTATCATAAACTTGTTGAAAAGACATTTTAAACCCAAATTATATTTTTGTAGGTAGTTTTAGCCCTTCCAGAATGGTGTTTCTCGGTTAGAACCCCAAATTTCGCAACTTTTACAGTTTTGGCCCAAAATATAAAAAGTTTACATTTTTTATCCTTTTTGGAATTTAAAAGCATTTTTGACCTTTGAAATAGTTTTATTTCACTTCATATCCCCTGTTTTATAGAATGTTACCATTCAGCCCCTTAAAACCTCAATTTTCGCAATTTTGGGCTTATTGGGCCGAAAAGCCTAAATTTAACCCAATAAGTTAAATTTTTGCATTTCAAGTCCTTTGAAAATTTTAATATTCAGAAAAATAATTATAAAAACTATTTTGACTCCTTTGTCCCTCAAGAAACCGTGATTGACAGTTTTTACCCAAGTTTTGTAATTTTTGACAATTTAAGCCCTAAAATAGGTTTTATGTTAGATTATGATCCTCATATCCTTATAAGCTATTTTCTTGACTTGTTTAGTGTTAAATAACTTAGATTATGTTTGTTTCCTTTCTCAAGTCATAAATCTCTAATTAACACCCCTTTTTGTTACATATTTATCACAAAAACACATAAAATCACACACATACATGCTTAAAATCACACATAGCATACACATACACATAGATCTACACATTTTCTTGTATTCTCCCCCATAAAACCTATGAAAACAAAAAAAAATAGCGGTATGAAGCTCACCTTGAGTTGTAGTTTTGGCTTTTTTGAAGGAAAAGATGAAGAAATTTCGATCCTAGCAAGTTTTCTTGGAGGATCTCGAACTTAGATGCTTCTAAGGTGCAAGATCACAAGATTGAATGGATTTAGAAGAGATTTTTGGATGAAATGAAGTAGCTAGATCATGGATTTAACATCAACTTACCTTAGATGATGTGTTTGTCGGAAAAATCTCCTTGAAAGCTTCCTAGATCTCGAAAATTTAGAGAGGAGTGGAGAGAGTTTCTTTTGAGAGAGTTTGAGTGAAGTGTGTGTGTGTGTGTGTGTTTGGGTTCAGCCGAGAGGAAGAAAGAGAGACGAAGAGAGATGAGTGAAAGGATGGTTGCATGGAAATATGAGAGTTTCATGGAAAACATTTATGTAAAAATGAGGTGGCACACACACAAAGTCAACTCTTCCTCTTTGTGGGCTTGGGCTGAGAATGGAGAGGGAAAGAGAAGATTTTTGGGGTTTTTGTCCTTAAGCCCATATTATAGTTAAGTTAGATGATGCTTGACTCAAATAAATCTAAGTATAAATTTTATGACCTATTAGTGCTAAATTAATTTGGTTGTGACCCATTAAGGCCCAAAATATCATGTTTCATGTATATGGGTCCATTTAGGGCCCATTAGAGAGTTCTAGATTCAAGATGGATAATTTGGAAGTTTATTAGTCCATTAGGCCCAATAAGGGAATCCTAGTCCAAAATGAACTCAAATTAGGATTTCAAAGGTTTCCAATTCTTTTTTGACCATTTGTAGGGCTAGAATGTAGTATTTGATGGAGTTTTGTTGTTATAGAATGAGCATCATGCATGCATTCATGTTATTGATTCATAATTGTTATAAGTGTTGTATTTACAAGGCACCAAAATTTCTAGTTGTGACATCATTCCCCCGTTAGCGGGAATTTCGTCCCAAAATTCTTTTGAAAGCTAGATTTGAGAATGCGAGAATACATGACGGTACTTCTGCTTCATTTGATCTTTGCGTTCCCTTGTGAATTTTGGCCCGCGTCTTGTGTTCCACCGAACTTGCACTATTGGAATGCGACTCTGTTTGGTACGCTTTACCTCTCAGTCCATGATTTCAACCGGCTCTTCGATGAACAGAAGGTTCTCATTGATTTTAATTTCCTCTAATGGAATGACGAGAGTCTTGTCGGATAAGCACTTCTTCAAGTTGGAGACGTGGAACACAGGGTGTACATTGCTGAGCTCGGCGGGTAGTTGCAATATATAAGCCACTGGACCGATTCGGGAAAGAATCTCGAAGGGTCCAATATATCGAGGGTTCAGTTTTCCCCGCTTCCCAAAACGAATCACTCCTTTCCAAGGAGAGACTTTTAGTAACACCCTATCTCCGACTTCGAATTCCAAGGGCATTCGTAGTTTATCGGCGTAGCTCTTTTGTCTGTCTTGTGACGATTGCAGTCATGCTCTGATCTGAATTATCTTCTCGGTCATCTCGCGTATGATCTCCGGTCCCGTTAAGGCCTTTTCTGATGTCAGTTCCCTTGCTAGCTGGGTGTCGCCTACCTCAGCCCAACACAGCGGTGATCTACATTTACGCCCGTATAATGCTTCGAAAGGAGCAACTTTGATACTCGAGTGATAATTGTTGTTATACGAGAACTCGATCAAAGGCAAGTGGGTATCCCATGATCTTCCCAACTCTATTACACACGCTCGGAGCATATCTTCTAGTGTTTGAATGGTTCGCTCACTTTGACCATCTGTTTGTGGGTGGTAGGCAGTGCTCATATCGAGTTGTGTTCCCATAGCTTTCTGAAGCGATTGGCAAAAGCGTGAAGTAAAGCTACTATCCCTATATGAGATGATTGATATCGGTACTCCGTGGAGTCTCACGATTTCCTTAATGTAGATTCTCTTCAGGCGCTCCATCTTGTATGATTCTTTTATTGGTAGGAAATGGGCGGATTTCGTTAGTCTATCAACTATTACCCAGATCGTGTCCGAACCATCCGGCGACTTGGGTAGTTTTGTCACAAAATCCATGGTAATCCTTTCCCATTTCCACTCGGGAATTACTGGCTGCTGCAGTAATCCAGAGGGCTTCTGATATTCCACTTTTACTTTAGCACAAGTGAGGCACTTGCTCACGTAAGTGGCAATCTCTGCCTTCATATTTGGCCACCAATAATGTTGCTTAACATCCAAGTACATTTTGTCTGAACCCGAATGGATGGAGTATCGCGTCTTGTGAGCCTCGTTCATGACTACCTCTCTGAATCCCCAAGTTTAGGGACCCATATGCTGTTCATGAAGTAGTATGCTCCATCTTCCTTCACCTCCAAGTTCTTCTCCATTCCACGCAGCGCTTCACTTCTTTTGTTTTCCGCCTTCATGGCATCTGACTGAGCCATTCTGATTTGCGAGGTCAGGTGGGATTGGATGGTTATCGAGAGAGTTTTCAGATGACAACTTGAGTATTCTTTCCGACTCAAGGCATCAGCTACCACATTAGCCTTGCCTGGATGGTACTTGATGTCGCACTCGTAGTTGTTTAGCAGTTCGACCCATCTTCGTTGCCTCATGCTTAGCTCCTTTTGATTCAAGATGTGCTGAAGACTCTTGTGGTCAGTGAACATAGTACACTTGGTAACGTATAGGTAGTGTCTCCAGATCTCAGGGCGAAGACCACTGCTCCCAGTTCCAGATCGTGGGTCGTATAATTCACTTCGTGTGTCTTTAGCTGCCGGGACGCGTAAGCTATCACCTTTCCATGCTGCATGAGTACACAGCCTAAAGCCTGATTTGACGCATCGCAGTAGACTATAAAGTCTTCTGTTCCTTCGGGTAGTGATAGCACCGGCGCACTGCAGAGTGCTTGCTTCAGAGATCAAAACACGGCTTCCTGATTGTCATTCCATATGAAGGGTACACCTTTTTGTGTAAACGAGGTAAGTGGTGTTGGATTAGTGTCTAAGCCCGTAACCATATTTGGTAAGTACTTGACCCGGTTGTGCATGGTCCTTTTGGGTTGCCTTCACCAAAGCAACTTGACTGGAGAATTATATAGAGAAAGAGGTTATTATGATTTATTAACATGTTATAAGAATAATATATTAAAGGAGAAATCATATTTGTTTAATTAATATTGGTCAAGAATTAATTAGGAATTAATTTTGTGATCAAGTGTAATTAATTAAACTAGAGGGGCTGAATTGTAATTATGTGATAGTTGCAAAATAGGGCAATGGTTATCCTTGTTATAGGTTGGACGAATTCAAGGGATAAGGCATCCTTGAAATCGTCCAAGGGATAAAGGATAAGGTTTTTTCAAGGCTTATCTTATGATTGCTTGGGGGGGGGGGGGGGGGGGGGGGGCAAGACACTAGATAAGGATAAGGACTGAAACCCTAATCTCAACCCTATATAAAGACCCCTAAGGCCTCAAGAATCATCCACTTGATTATAAGAGAACCCAAGGCCGATTTTTACCTCTTCCCTTCTCTCTCTATAGCCTCTCCAATTGCTTGTGGTGTTTGTGAGCCATTAGAGGCACTACACTTGTGGTGCTTGCTTTCAAGACTTAGGGTTTGAAGATTTAAGTTGTTATTGCAATATAACAACAACAGGTATGTGATCTAACCTTCTTTGTGATTTTTGAAAATAGTAGGCTTCATTAGGGTTTTATTCTTGTGTTCATAATGTTGTGTATCTAATAGTGAAAACATAGATCCAAATTAGGGTTGCATGCACACATAGGATTGTTTGTATAAAACCCATCAGTGGTATCAGAGCCTTTGGTTAACTTGTTTTCAATTAGTATTACACAATTGTATGAACTTGACAAATTAGGGTTTATAGCCAATAAACCCTAGGAGGCAAGAAATTTCGAGATTAGGGTTTCCTAACCCTAATTTTTAAAAATTATGAAAGGGTTTTTGAATCCTTTCCTTTATTGCAAGATGTCGAAATCTTAGGGTTTGCAAACCCTAGGATTTTTGAATTAGCCTCCTTCCCCAAGATAAGATCCTAAATTTTAGGGATTTGGATAATCCCATATCTTTTAATTATCTTTTAGTAGTTAAATGGTAATTAAAGATTTTGAATTATCTCATCCCCTAATTTTAGAAATTTAGAGGGATTTAAGGGATTAGGATAAGTTAAATGTTTAAATGGTAATTATCCTTTTGATTTAGATAATCCCTTATGATTTGATAATTTAAATTAATAGTTTAATTTAAGAAAATTATTAAATCAATAGTTTTAATATTTAAAATTTTAATTTAAATGGTATTAAATTCGAAAATTTTAAATTGAAGATTAAAACCCTAGTATTTTGAAATGTTTAAAATACACCCTATACTATTATATTATTACAAGCTTAATGAATATATATGTATAATTAAAATGCTAGTCTGACCGTTAGTAGGCCTCATTCACGAAGCCGGTCTATAAGGTGGGTATAAGGTTGCTGCCTATAAAATGACGCTTAATGGGTGTACACTCACACCCACCACTTGCTTGACTGGTGGAGGGTCGTTTGCCGAACGGGTAGGATAGGGCAATCCTCTCTTCATTAATAAGTATAATGAATCTATATAAAGTAACTAAACGTTTTTACAAATTCTCAATCCTAGTTACTTTAGGCAAAAGTGAAATTGATGCAATCCCATGAAATTACACTTTGCACCCTTGCTAAGAAGTTAATGGAGCGTGTGTGGTTTATCGGCACACTAATTGGTTCTAAGCAAAGGTGGCAAAGGGTGATTCATTTTTTGTCATAGTTTGATGGAGCGTGTGTGGTTTACCGACACATTGAATAGGTGATTGTAACAATGAAGGCACCATGTAGATTTGCATGGTTATTCACACCCACTTTGTGATACTCGGCATCCCAGTCACAAACGAGAGGGCCATATCGAGATTTAAACATGCCATTGAAAAGTTCAATGAATCTCCAAGAAAATCTAGGAATTCTCAATACATTTAAAACGTAAGCTTATGTTTTTCATGGTGAAGAATTAGTGAATCATCATTCACTTACCTTCAAATTATTTGTGTGTTGGATTACGGCATCCCTTTTCTTATATGTAAATAATGTTGCTGGGTCCTAGCCCTAATTTTTCATTTTGGGTATTTATTTAGGGATTCAATCCTAATCAAACTTTGTCCATTCTATTTGCAGATGGCTAACGCAAACAACGTTGCTGCTAACTCATTCACGCTAATGAGTCTTTGTCAAAAAGAGACTTTTGATGGATCGAACTTTAGCGAATGGATAAGATACATTCGCACAATTGTGCGCTACGAGGACAAAGAGTATGTCCTCAACGAGAAGCCTGAGAAGATCAATCCAGATATCGCTACTCCCGAATAAATGGCTGTCTTTGAGACCCACGAACGTGATCTAACGAAAGTCCATTGCATCATGATAGCCACTATGAACCAAGAATTCCAAAAATCCTATGAGGACATGTATCCATATGAAATTCATCAAGACTTAATGGAGAGGTACCACCAAAGCACGAGGCAAGAGCGCTATGAGATCATCACGAACATGATCACCGCTAAGATGGGAAGTGGAGAATCTCTTACCGTGCACTTGCAAAAGATGCAAAGATATGTTGATCGTCTTCGCAAGTTCAATGTTAACTTTGGGGAGGATTTGGCCATCGACATTGTTCTTCACTCCTTGCCCTCATGCTACAACCAATTTAGGATGACCTACCATATGAACAAGGAAGAGGTCACCCTAAGCAAACTCCAAGGGCTCCTAAGGACTGATGAGAGCAACCTCAAGGAAAAGTCTGTTGCACCAACTCCCGCTCCACCCGCTGCTCCTGTTTTGGCAATTGGGCAAAAAAGGGGCAAGAAGAGGAAGGCTCCGTCAAAGTGCCACCGTAAGGGAAAGTCCCAAGATGGTTCTTCTTCTAGTGGGACCAAAGACGGCCCTGCTAAGCCTAACTCTAACCTAAAGGAGGTAGAGTGCCACTATTGCCACAAAATAGGGCATTGGAAGAGAAGCTGCCCGGAATATCTGCAAGCCATCAAGGATGGGAAGATTAAGTCGTCTTTCGCAGGTATTTACACAAGTAAATCTAATGATTCATCTCATGCTATTTCTTGGGTTCTTGATAGAGGATGTGGTTGTTGGATATAGTGTCTAAGTCCATAACTATATTTGGTATGTACTTGACCCGACCCGGCATGGTCTATTTGGGTTGCACTTCACCCGAACAATTTATGGATAATCCTTTGAGAATAGTACAAGTTATGATTTATTAATATATTATAAGTTCTAATATATTAATATAAGATCATATTATTTAATTAGTATTGATCTATAATTAATCTAGGATTAATTTACAGATCAAAGATATTACTAATTAAATATGGGCTTCTATATTTATATAGTGTGGGCTGATGCTTAATTGGAATGGGCTAGGCTTGGATGGAAAGTCCATGGATACTCCATGGAGCTTTAACCCATGGATCTCATGGAAATGAAGAGACATGGGTATTAGGGTTTACATGGATGTAACCCTAATCCACCACACTATATAAAGGAGGCTTTGGTTCTTGAAATCACACTAGTTGAGGTGAGTAAAGCAAGAAGGCCGATTTCAAGATAGTAGTGACTATTCTCTCAAAGTTCCAAGTTTGTGGTGATTTGTGATTTCCATTTGAGGCATCCACACTATTGGTGCTAGGCTCTAAAACTCCAAGCAATCAACTACTACTACAAGGTAAGTATTTCTACTAGCTTTATTTAATTCATGTTCCTCATGCCATGCTAGTTAGGATATGAACCTTGGAAAATAATTATTTGCATGTATCTTAGAAAACCATAGATCCAAGGTTTATTAGGGTTGCATGTACACTTAGGAAGTGTTAGAATTCTCAAAACCCATCAGTGGTATCAGAGCCTAGGCTTGTTTGTTTGATACTTGATGCAAAATATTGGAAAAAGTCGAAAAACTTGCTGTCTGCCTGATGAAATCGCCGAGTCCATGGGGGGACTCGCCGAGTTCATGTGAATCTTCAACCTACTCGCCGAGTAGGTTCATGCACTCGGCGAGTAGAAGCCACAGAGTGCAGATTTTCGACTTTTGCTGCTGTAAATGGACTAGAAACATTACCCTAAACTGTTTTGGTGTTATAAAACTTGTTTTAGATGGTGTAATGTTTGTTCTAATCCATTTACAATGGCTAATATCAAATTTTCATGATTATATGTGTTCATATGGTCTTGAAACTTTGATATGGATATTCATGTTCTTGATCTTATGAAGTTAGATGATCATAGGAATTACTTGTAACCTACTTGGTAGTTTAATTCTTGATCATAATGTGTTTTAATGGAGTCCATAACTTGTCCTCAACTTATGGAAAAGCAAGAGTCACACTTGAATTAAAACCATTAAAAGAACACAAGAGTTAGAAAAATGAAGAGCCTTCATTTTTATTACTCTATTTAACTCATAAGTTACAAGAAATGAAAAGTTTTGAAAGTTTACAAAACTTGCCCTCAAGTTTTGGAACAAGTAAAGTCATATTATGTGACATCCCCAAAATCTCGGCCAGAAAAGACCGATTTTCATTTATGCTTTTAAATATTTTCAGAGTAAATCCTTTTGATTTGAAAGAGTTGCGGAATTTGTTCCCAAAAACAAAACATGATAAAACAATGTTTACCGAAGCATTTCATAAAAGAAATGTATTTTCATTATAATCAAAACTCGGGGTGTCATGTTCCGATACAGACCAATAAGCATAAACGAATACATTACAAGTCATTTAACAAATATAAACATATGCAGACTTGTAAACAAAACAACTTGATGGTTCATCCATCTCATGCCCTTCCGCCACTTCCTATAATACAATTTAAAACTGAGAGGGTCAGGCTTGGGAGCCTGGTGAGCATATAGGGTTTTCAACCCACAATAAATATCATATTTAATTTTCACCAACCTACAATAACCCAATTACCCATTCCTGTTATTCTCACTTTAATGTCCCTAAAACAACTAACACAAGGGACCTAGTCCAAGAATATTTCATCGGGGCGACAACACATGCTTCGGGGGTACCTCAGCAATATAAGTCAAATAAGGCAACCATGAGGGGGATGGAGTGCAGCGAATGAACACCCAAGTTCATTAACACCTACAGGTGGCGAACCTGCTAATGTTTCCACAAGACTATCTAGAAAAGTATGTGGTCGTCATCTAAACTCCGCTAGATGACTAAATCAAACAACAACGAGGCCTCTCATCTGTTTATTACACACCAAGTATCTACCCATGTTCTACCCAACATATTAGTAGATGAAAATATACATTTTTATACATAGTTTAAAAACCTGTATAGCATGCTTTAATCAACACATAATCCACATAACAGATGAGGCACACACACACATAGCACATATCTCATAGAGAATAAATCATATCTATGAGATAGAAGAGAGTGAATACACATTCACACATATAAACAACAATATACTATACACATAACACATATTTTATAGAAAATACTTAATATTTATGTGTTAGAAGAAGGTAACTACACACTCACACTTATAAACAACAATATACTTAATACACTCGAACCAAACTTGTATTATTATCATGTTTATGAAAGTTAGTATACACTCACTTGATCAGAAGATGATCGGATAGCACTACGACTTGCAGAAGTAGTAATCCTCATCAGATCTGGAAGATCTCCTCGAAAATCGAACTTCTCGTGGGCAGAGCTTCGACTCGGAAACCGCACTTCTCGGGATTTTCGGGATCTCGGGACTTGCCTCGGGGCTCAGGAATAATACCGGGGCTTCGGGATATAATCGGCACGCAAAACGAGGCAAAGGACTAGAGAGAAGGAAGAAATTTTGAATGAGAAATGAGCTGCCTTCGGATCCCCTTTTATAGTGCTGGACCCTCGCACGAACGCGGGGCGTACGCCTGTATGCCCCACGTACAGGGCTCCGAAATCGTCACTGCATGCGTCATCTGAAATGTCGACACTCTTCGGAGTACGCGGGGCGTTCTTGCGTACGCAGGGCGTACGTCGGATCGGTCCAGTGACTGGGCTTCGGATAAGGTCGGATTTTTGATTTAAAAATAAATACAAATTAATTAATAAACTTCGGAAATTCATAACTTCTTCATACGAACTCCGTTTTCGACGTTCTTTATATCCACGCGAAGGTGAGACTACCCTCTACAACTTTCGTTTAGACTCCGTTGGCTAATTTTGATTTTATTTTTATTATTTATTTTTAATAGGCCGCGACAGACAAACTTCGTTATAAATTCATAACTTCTTCGTTTGACGTCCGTTCCCGCCTAACTTTTTATCGCTTCGACACCAACAATGAGATCTTCGATTCTCATTTAGATTGTTTCGGCTAAAAACCCCTCGATCTCAAATCGAGTAAAACAGGTTGCATACTGCTAAGCCGAAACTTCGATAAATCATAACTTCCTCATACGAAGTCAGATTTGGGGGTTCTATATATATTCGGAAACCTCGTTTCAACTACTACAACATAAATCAAAGTTATTAAGTTTATTTTACACTTAAATTTTGACGCTTATTTTTATTCTTAATTAATCAAACCACATAATTAAGCAATTAAGCACAAAACACATAATACTCAAATAATACAATCTTATTACTTCAAAATGGGTTACAAAGGTTAACCTAGACTATTACATTGCTAAAAGTGGCAAGCCCGGAAACACAGGCGTTACAATTCTCTCCACCTTAGAATGATTCCGTCCCCGGAATCACACATCAACAAACAAATGCGGATAGCGACTCAACATGTCACTCTCCGTCTCCCAGGTGAGATTCGGCCCATTCGTGTGTTTCCATTGGACAAGCACTAACCCAACCATTTTGCGTCGCAACTTCTTAGTCTTTCGGTCAACAATTGCCTCTGGTTCTTCAATCAACCTTTTGTTCTCATCAATTCTCAATTCAGAAATTGGAATTATATCGGGAACTTCTCCCGTGAACTTCCTCAAATAACACACATGAAAAGTGTTGTGAATTCCATTCAGTTCTTCGGGTAATTCGAGCTTGTAAGCTTGGTTCCCTATCCTCTGAAGAACTTTAAACGGTCCAATAAACCTTGGACTCAACTTTCCCCTTTTACCAAATCTTATAAGTCCCTTCCACGGCGAGACTTTAAGCAAAACCGAATCTCCAACCTCAAAAGTCATCGGTCTTCGCTTCTTGTCAGCATAGCTCTTTTGACGATCTTGAGCTGCTAACATTCTTTCCCTAATTATTTTCAACTTTTCAGCAGTTTGATGAACCATCTCTGGTCCCATAAACAGCTTTTCCCCAGCCTCAAGCCAACAAGATGGCGTACGACACTTCTGTCCATACAAAGCTTGATAAGGTGCCATCTTAATGCTCGAGTGAAAACTATTATTATAGGAAAACTCTACCAAAGGTAAATGTTCATCCCAATTACCTAGGAATTCCAAGGTACATGCTCTCAGCATATCTTCAAGTGTTTGTATTGTTCTTTCACTCTGACCATCAGTCTGCGGATGGTAAGCTGTGCTTAAACATAACTTGGTACCCATTTCCTCTTGTAGACATTTCCAAAACCTTGAGGTGAAACGGCTATCACGATCCGATACAATCGTTAACGGAACACCGTGAAGCCTCACGATTTCTTTCACGTAAGAATTCACAAGCTTTTCCATAGACCATTTCTCCCTGGCCGCTATGAAATGCGCACTCTTAGTGAATCGATCAACGACCACCCAAATCATGTCGTGACCATTCTTTGTTCTGCGCAGTTTAGTGACAAAATCCATAGCAATGTCTTCCCACTTACCCATAGGCACAGGCAATGGTTCTAAACTCCCTTAAGGTTTCTGATGTTGTGTCTGGACTCTCGCACAAGTCACACACTCGGCCACATACTTTGCAACATCAAGCTTCATCGTCGGCCACCAGTAGTAGGGTTTCAGGTCCCTATACATTTTAGTGCTACCCGGATGAATTGAGTACATGGTTTTGTGAGCTTCTTCCATCAGAAGATCCCTAATTCCTCCTGACTTAGGTACCCAAATACGATCTTGGAATACCTTCAGTCCATGACCGTTAGTACCAAACACCAACGTTTTACCCAAACGTTCCTCCTTTCGGTCATTTTTCTCAGAAGCTTCCTCTTGAGCTTTCTTTATACTTTCCACAATGGTCGAGACAACTTCAATTCTCAACGCTCTTGGCCTCTTCCTTTCAAGATTGACCTTCCGACTGAGAGCATCAGCAACAACATTAGCTTTACCGGGGTGGTAAAGTATCTCGTAGTCGTAGTCTTTAAGTAATTCTAGCCAGCGTCGTTGCCTCATATTCAATTCCTTCTGATTAAAGAGATATTGGAGACTCTTATGATCAGTGAAAAGTTTGCACTTCGTGCCATAGAGGTAATGCCTCCATATTTTCAGAGCGAAAACTACCGCTGCCAACTCCAAATCATGAGTAGGGTAATTCTTTTCATGCTCTTTCAGCTGTCGAGACGCATATGCTATCACCTTTTCTCTTTGGGTCAAAACACAACCCAATCCAACACCAGACGCATCGCTATAAACAGCGAAGTCTTCAACCCCATCGGGTAGAGAAAGTATCGGTGCCTCGCATAGCTTCTTCTTTAACTTCTCGAATGCTTCTCCATGCTTATCACTCCAAGCATAAGTAGCTCCTTTGTGGGTCAAAGCTGTTAATGGAGTAGCAATCGGAGAAAAGCCTTGGATAAACCTGCGGTAATATCCGGCTAATCCCAAAAAGCTTCGAACCTCCGTGGGACTTTTCGGTTGTTCCCACTTCGTCACAGCTTCGATCTTCGCTGGATCAACCATTATCCCGTCTTGGTTGACCACGTGACCCAAGAATTGGACTTCACAAATCCAAAAATCACATTTGGAGAACTTTGCATAAAGCTTCTCCTTCTTCAAAACTTCTAACACTTCTCGGAAGTGTCTGCCATGCTCCTCCTGGCTTTTCGAGTAAATCAGAATGTCGTCTATGAACACTATCACGGATTTATCAAGGAAAGGATTACAAACCCTATTCATCAAATCCATGAACGCTGCAGGAGCATTGGTTAGTCCAAACGACATAACCAAGAACTCGTAGTGTCCATATCTAGTTCTGAATGCGGTCTTCTCGATATCTTGCTCTCTTACTTTCAGCTGGTGATATCCTGACCTCAGATCGATCTTCGAGAAATAGCTCGAACCTTGCAATTGATCAAACAGGTCATCAATCCTCGGCAACGGATATCTATTCTTTATTGTTGCCTTGTTCAGCTCTCTATAATCGATGCACATTCTCATACTTCCATCTTTCTTCTTTACAAATAACACCGGAGCTCCCCAGGTCGATGAACTAGGTCTAATGAAACTTTTGTCCAATAACTCCTGAAGTTGCATCATCAGCTCCTTCATCTCCGTCGGTGCTAATCGATAAGGTGCTTTTGCTATTGGCGTGGTTCCTAGTAACAAGTCTATTATGAACTCCACTTGTCTATCAGGTGGAAATCCAGGAAGATCCTCGGGGAATACTTCCGGAAAATCACACACCACTGGAATGCTCTGCATCACCTTCTTTTCTTTCTTAGCATCAATCACAAACGCTAAATATGATGTACATCCCTTGGTCACACACTTTCTGGCTTTCATTAGAGAAATGATCCCAGAATTCACTCGCCGTTTGTCCCCATACACCATAAACGAATCTTTTCCAGGCGGGTTTACTTTAACTATCTTTTTCTTGCATAAAATTTCGGCATCATTGGCGCTAAGCCAATCCATTCCCAAGACGATGTCGAAACCATTAAGTTCGATAGGCAATAACGCCTCGTGAAACTTATTCCCATTAAGGTCGATTAAGATGTCTTTCATACGATGGCTAACAGGTACAAACTTGCCACTAGCTACTTCAACTAATAAAGCATTATCTAGTCTATCAACAGGCAAAGCTAGCTTTCTACCAAACTCATGCGAAATAAAGGAGTAGTTGGCTCCAGAATCAAACAATATATGAGCAGGTAATTCGTTTACGAGAAAGGTACCTGAAGTGACATCAGCTTCATCCTTCGCAGCCTCAAGTGTCATCTGGAAGGCTCTCGCCTTCGACTTTGGTGGAATGTTGGGCCTAGTTGCCTCCTTATTCTTCGGACAGTCTTTCAAAATATGCCCCTCTTCATTGCAACCAAAACACATCCTTTTGTTGTTCGGACATTCATTGGCAAAATGTCCGACCTTCCCACACTTGTAGCAGGTCACATCCTCGCTACATTTCCCAAAGTGCTTTTTCTTACACTTATCACACCACTTCGCTTCGCCTCCTTTTCCTCCAAACTTTTTCGAATCAGATTTCGAAAATTTGCTCTTCTTACTGGAACCAGATGTTCCCTCAAACTTCCTTTTCTCACCAACCTCAACCTTGACGGTGGTTCTTCCCTTTATCATGTTCTCAACAGACTTGGCAGCCCATATAGCTGCCTCTAGAGTAAGTGCCTGACGTACTGGCACCTCGTACTCCCATGGAAGTCCCTTCGCATACCGATCCACCTTTGTCAGCTCATCTGGAACGATATGCAAGGCAAACTCATTTTATCGGTGAAGCTATTGGTGTATTCATCCACTGACATGCTACCCTTTGTCAATGTCAAAAACTTATTCTCCAACTCCAACAGATTTTGAGCCGAGCAGAACTTGCGCTTGAACTGCACCAAGAACTCTGCCCATGACAGTTGTAGTGGCTCATTAGGGCTTAAAGTCTTCCCTAGAGTGTTCCACCAACGAACAGCTCCACCTCGGAATTGACGCATGGCATAGATAGTCTGCAATTTACCTCTACAGCCACAAGTCATGAAGGCTAGCTCCATTTCGGAGATCCAATCCATAACCCCAATCGGATCCTCCTTTCTATTGAAGGTCGATGGTTTGCAAGTCAAAAAGTCCTTGTACTTGCATCCCATTCCATCATTCCTTCCTTCACGGTTATCTTGCCTAACTATCGGTGGGTTGGCTTGACCAATAGACCCACTAAAGTTTCCACCTTCCGAGTGCCCTTCATTTAATTCAGGCTCTTCCACACGAATTGACAGTTCTTCACGATTCTGTTGAAGCAATCGTCTAGTTTCATCCATCTGACGATCCAACATCATCTGAATCATCAATTGCACACCAGCCATGGTTATTGGCTCAGGTGCTGCTGCTACGACAGGTATTGGCTCAATCACTGGTGGTTGATTCTTGTTTTCGTCAGCATTTCCAACTCCACTTCTTGTTCTCACCATTTTGATCTACACACCGAATAAGGTGAAATTAGATCCTCAATCACGATAGATATTCAAATCATCCTTATCACTCCGAAACGTTTACATGCTAGTCCTAATATCGTAGACGTACGCTTAGAATCCTACACACATAAAGTTTCTAGATCCGGTCAGCAACAGACCATAGATCCGAACAAATAATATCATATATGGCAACATATAACATTTAGCACATAAAGCATTTTAGGCAACTTTCCTAAAATAAACTAGTGCTCATGTCTAAATCACAACAGACACACATCT
Organism: Lactuca sativa; assembly: GCF_002870075.4. Lineage (NCBI taxonomy): Eukaryota > Viridiplantae > Streptophyta > Magnoliopsida > Asterales > Asteraceae > Lactuca > Lactuca sativa. The sequence continues at coordinate 173,491,732 of NC_056629.2, read as the reverse complement.
CAAAATTTCACTTAGCATTCTAAGTTTAAGTCTAGAAATCCTACAAATTCCTAGTTCGCTTAAACTAATGCTCTGATACCAACCGTGACATCCCTAAAATCTCGGCCAGAAAAGACCGATTTTCATTTATGCTTTTAAATATTTTCAGAGTAAATCCTTTTGATTTGAAAGAGTTGCGAAATTTGTTCCCAAAAACAAAACATGATAAAACAATGTTTACCGAAGCATTTCATAAAAGAAATGTATTTTCATTCACTACTAGAAAAACAGCCTTTTACGACGCTCATTGCGCGTCGTAAAACGCTCAGACGATGCGCAAATGCGCGTCAAGGAAGGCCCTGTCATAAAGAGAGACGACGCGCATTTACGACATGCATTTACGACGCGCATTTACGACGTGCGGTTATGACACGCATTGCGTATCAAGGAAGGCCCTGTCATAAAGGAAGACGACACGCATTTGCGTGTCGTAACATTACGACGCACGTGTTTATGACACGCAATGCGTATCAAGGAAGCCCCTGTCAAGAAAGGTCATGTCATAAATGAAGACGACACACACTTTTGCGTATCGTAATTTTAATTTTTTTTTTTAAAAAAAATTATTTATAGATTTACTGATTTTCAAATTAAATTTGCATTTCATGTCTCATAATAGAAAATAAAATACCATATATAAAAAATACAATACATTGCACAAAAGTTAATGTCATACAAATAATCATTCCAATAGTAGACAAATGTAATACATCAAATAATCATTCCAATAGTAGACAAATGTAACATTTCAACATTTTTTATATAATTAACTAAATTATTAGCAAAATTTCCTAAAATACCAACATACTTTTCTATGAAGAGCATTAACACTATTCTTTTTCATCAAAAACTTCAAAACCTGCATAATTAAATTAATGTGTAATCAGCTACAGAAATTTGTGAGCATATGGCAATAGAAATAGAAGATGATAATCAGAAACGGAAATTTTTGGCATTGCAAACCATCAGAATAATTGGAAGTATATGTATACTTCACGTTGGAGGCATTGACTTTCTGTCATTTTATAGCAATTTGTCTACTTAATATATAATGACTCCAACAATAAATAGATATGTTATGTTACCTTGACGCATCTCTGCTGTCCAATAGTATCCTCAAGTAGGAGCTTTCTTCATATTTGGAAGCCTCTCTGTTCCCCAAATCAATCAATCCACACACAACACAAGTGAAGTGGAGAAAGAATTAAATTAAACCTTAACTCACCTTCTATATGAAGCTTGTATAACCAGGATAACGCCAACTTTGACATACTCCAAACGGAAAGTTGTGGATTTGAACCAGCTCGCGATGTAGATGCAAGAAATTTGGAATAAGATGTTTGTATCTGTATGGAAAAGTGTTGCATCCTAAGGTTTGTTTCTATTATAGACTGGAATAAGACTATATAATTATGTTACCCCTACATTCCAAAAAACAAATTTCACTATATTTATCAAATTTAACATGAGTTGTATTAAGCCAAGTTTTCTATCTATCTATCCCTTTTTAAGTGCTTAAGTAAAAAAGAAGCAAGTGTATATATGTATGTACCCACTATAAGAGAAGATCCAATTACAACCACGAGTATGTTTTTCTCAGGGTCCCACAATATGACAATATGATGACAGTTTCTGCAGCAACAGCCAATACAGAAACATCACTAGAAAATGCAGCAACAACCATATAACTTTCTTCCTGTATGAACCAACATCATGTCATGCCTATCTACATCTACTCCTCTCAATCAACTTATCTTCACCATTGCTAACCCAAACATGTAAAGCCACAAACAACAATTATACAAACACAAATTCACAATTATAAAATAAATTAAAAAACTTTACCTTGAAGTCACCACCATAAGAAGCACTAACAGCCATGACACGACTTGGATGGAAAATAATTGCAGAAACTACTGCATCCCTATAACCATCACATGTTAAAAAAATGTTATACTGGAAAAAAAATTCTATATACATATTAAATAAAAAGATTTTATAAACAAAAAAAACAACCTATGGGGCACATATATAACAATAGACAAGGTAAAATCATTATTGTGTTGCCCACATTCCCAAAACTTGAGTGTTACAAAACCTCCTATTCGTTGTTCAGACATTCTGGTTTCAATAGTACCCATCACAGGGCCATGACACGAACAGCAACAACTTCTAGACGATCCCATAATTTCCTCATGAAAAATTCTCTATTATTTGTTAGTATCTGTTCGATACCTCATTGCAAAAAATTCTCTCCACTAAAATCTTAAATTGGGACTCTGCATTGTAAAAAAGTAAAAACTTTCATTTGTTCAGATGTACAGTTCATTCCTAACACAGAAGTAGCACTTGCACAAGGGTTTTTCCTAGAACTTTCACACATTGAACAAAGAAAAAATAGTTTGAGATTTAATTTTATCTTGGTTTAAGATGTACATTTCATTGATAACACGAAATCTTGATCAATGACATGTAATATGAGAACATCATAAAAGTTGTGTATGTACAAAAATAACAGAGTGAGGGCTTTTTGTTTAAATATTTGGAAGCAAATTTTTGAATAATAACTTTTAACTAATTAGGTGAAATTTTGTGATCTCTTTTGATGGTCTTCCCTGTGGCAAACTGTTTAAATCGGAAGGAAAAAATTCAGACATACAAGTAATATTGGTGAACAGTGGAGCAATGCATGATTTCATGTTCTGCCAATTGATCTTGTTTGATTGGATAGTACAAGGCCATTTAAGTGTTGACCTTACCTTAGATGGCTTAGAGATGTTCCCCATAACAAGGGGAAGGAGTATTCGCTAAACTTTAAAGGATTAGGATTGAACAGTATGGTTGTAAGACTGGGATGGGTATCCTTACAACCAACTCATTTGCTGGCAGAGAAAAATAGGGAACCTATTTTAGTTAAAATTTAAACAAAATGGTAATTGGACTGGCTTTAAAGATAATGGAAAAGGAAATTGGAAAAGTTTAGGTTTATTGTCCATGGTAATTGGTACCTCTTCTATATGACCATCTAAATGCTTCAAATGGAGCTACCAACATAACAAAAGTTTATATTTTTATGGTAGACAGCACAAGAATCATGATAAGTAATAATTATAATATGTTGAAATAAATACCTTATAATCTTGCATAAACTCATAGTGATGAACTGTATCTGGGTCAGTGCTAGCAGCCCGTAGAAACTTATCTATACCATCTCGTGTTCCATTATCCATTACAACCCATATTAATTAAAAACAAAAAAACGGTATGTTATTACTTATTTTGCACCTGTGAATGTCATAATTTAATAAGATTACCTATAATGCAAGCAAGATCTTTTGTGTTCGCATATTTACTTCAAAAGAAAGCAAATGTGTCTCCAAGGAATCAGATGAATGTTTTTGAAGCAACTATAGATACTTTCCAGCTTCCATTAATGGATCTTCAGTCTAACATTTACATTTAGAAAAGATTACAAGAGTAATTCGATCAAGCAATCTATTATGGAGGGGGGGGGGGGTTACCTGCAATAGCTTCTCTCCATGTGGATCTAGATCAACTGGCTTGACAATTCGTTTCCCAGACTTAGAAACACCACCCACTACTTCCTCACTTTTCACTTCTGCCTCCTTAAGAAAACGTAAAACAAAAAAATTATTAAACAAAAAAAAACAATTTTTGTATCCATAAAATGTAAAGAATTTATACTTTCTTAGCTTGTGCTTCAGCCTTCCTATGTTTTTTGCCTCAATTTCTTTTTCTGAGAAGCAGGTAGTTTTGCCAACTCATCGTCTTCTTCGGTAGATGACTTTGAAGGAGAATCATACAGCTTAATATAATTATGTGCATGAATCATACATCTTAATATAATTATGTGCATCAAACAATACAAAAAGAAAATCAAATTTCAAAAGGTAATGACAGATTTTACAAATGTAACTGAATCATCAGCATTACCTTATAGCTCCAACTGCCGCCTTCCTAAAGTAATTATGTGCATGAAGTCGATCTTGAAACCTTAAGATTTCAATATATGCACGCAGAGTCATTTTTCTTAAACAGTAAGAATGAACATCAAATTGACTATAGCATTCAGAAGAGTTTGATTGTCTGTTTGTTATCTTATATATATATATATATATATATATATATATATATATATATATATATATATATATATATATATATATATTAGTTTTAAATAATCAATACAAAAGGTCTTAAACAATCATAAATCTTATTAATACTTTAATTTTTTTTAATAAATATTTTTCCTGTGGTTTCCACGGGTTGTAACCTAGTTTTTAATAAGTATTTGGTACCTGTATTTGTGAATAACAGTGACTGCATGCCTGTTTCTCCAGCTCCCTAGCACCATTATGTATGGTGTACAAGTAATCTTTAAATTTCACAAATCGGAAAAGGATTTAAATTTCACTATTCATAATGAGTCCATTATGTGTTCTTTTCGGTGCATCAGAAAAGAATTTAATAAAAACAAATAAAAGCAGAGGAAATGATTGATGAATTATTACATGTACATGATCGTAAAAAAAACCTTAAATCAAAACCAGATACTTGCATAATAAACCCACATACCTGAAATCGACATATTGATAAAACATGCAAACCAAAAGGGTAAGGCGGAGACGGTAGCAGTCCCGACATCCACCTACTTGAACATGAAGAATAAACCAAGTTGCTTCAAATCCTGAAGCCTGCAAATTGATGAACAGTTACAGGAGTCTATTCATGTAAAGGAATGTAAAAGTATCTACAAAATGTACAAACTTGCCTTTGGAACTGCTCGATGTCAATAAATTTCAGTGAGATCTGCAATTCAAAGGAACAATTTATAAACTTTGATTGAAATTCCATCTCAAAATCGTGTTTAGAATGTAGCAAGCAGAATGCACTAAGCATGAATTAGTTTCATGCTCTTAAATATAAGCCAATGAAAGCAACCAACATGTCTATTAGTGTCAATCAAGATTCATGAACAGCTACAGTACAGACATTATAGCAACTTACTATGAAAATCAACTACCAACATCAAAATAATGGTTTCTTAACTTCTCAGTGGTCCACAAATTTATATTTCCTTCTGTCTTTTCATTTTCTTCATTTGAGAGAAGCAATTTATCAAATCATTGGATTTGGTTTATAATTCTTCAACATACAATGAATCTTTAAGGTCAGATAGGCACATACAATAATATAAATACTGCATTTCAGTGAATATAACTAAAAAATCACATACGAAAAGTGAAGTGGCTTAATATCAAAGTCTAAACCTTAAAAATAGATTAAAAGAGCTAACATGATTTAAAGAGTTACTTTCACATATTTAACTAAATACATCACAAGAAAATGTATGATTCTGAGGACATCCAAAATAGAGCTACACTAAAGCTACAAATACCAACTAATATAACACATAGACAAGAATATCGTCAAAAGTATAAAATAAAATGAAAAACACCAAGGTAATCATCTGTAATACCAAACCTAATCAATATTCAGCATTTAAAAGCAACAAGATGATCAAGGCCTTTGGTTGAGTGAAAATATAAAAAAAAATAAAAATAAAAATAAAAATTATGCTGTAAAGACCCCTTACAAATCCACTTGATTCTGGGTAGTAACCTTACATTTGGTGAAAATTAAAGTCGTATGTCTCATTGAGGCATTTCATCAAACAGGTGAAGTGCAATTTGGTTTTCTACTAAATTCATAAGTATAAATGGAAGCACTTATTCTCTGCACCATATTGATGATCTGGATAAAATTTCCCATCATATTCCTCAACAAAGGACCTAGTTTACAAAACAATTTGACCCAATTGAAAAACTTACAAATATTTTAGGGCTATGAACCCCAAACTAGGGGGAGGGGTTGCACAAACCGACCTCTAGGATGATTTCTGAAATACCAAGGGAGATTTCTTTTTCTTTGTGCATATATCCCATTTGTGCTGTAGAAGGTTTTTTTTTTTAAAAAGTGTAAATTGAAAGCACACTCCAGAAGATGCCTACAGGGTAAACACCTAATCAATTCAGAGATATTTTAGAGTTGGAAACTAAATTAAAATAGGAGAACTTACCTTCCAAATGTTGCTTGAGCATGTGGAACTGCTCTGGTTGGTTACAAGCTTGTGAGTTGAGCAACAAAAGCCAAAGAACACAATATGAAAATACTCAGTAACATGGGTTTACCTACCGTACATGGGTTCTTCTCCATCATCAAAATAACGGTTGTTTCCTGAACAAATCCATTAACAGAGTGATCAGAAAAAAAAGCTAATTATGCAAACACCAAGGGGTTAATGAAGGAATCAAAGGTATTTCTTATAAAATTTTCTTTTAGGGGGTCAATTATAGAGATGTTTGACGGTTAGAATAGAAGAACTGATGAAATATGTTCCATATTTCCTTGAAAAACGAATGAGAAAACTAATAAAAGAATGAAATGTTGTGATTTTTTTTACATAATTACATTGTGTTGAAGAAAAACAAACCAGATTGATAGCGTCAAACCTGGAAACAGAGCATGGTAACACTAAATAGATCGATTTCAGTGTTCGTCTTCAACTTCAACTGGGAGAAAGACGTTGAATGGTATAAGGTACAATTGGTTTGTGGAGGCAGGTAGAGAGAGAATGATAGCGACTGAGGGAAAAGTAGACGACGATGGAGTAAGATCAGGTTTCCATTGGGAAGAAGTAGATGGCGATTGATTCGAGGTAGGGTTTGTGCAGGCTTCACAGTCGGCAATAAATCGTTTAATCGGAGAGCAAACAAAAGGAACTGGGGTAATAACCCCCAAACTGGAAGCAGCTGAATTTCGGAGAGGGGGGGGGGGGGGGAAGAGGTGAATGGAGATCGTTGGTGGGAAGTGAAGCGGTGGATGTTTGAGAATCGAGAGAGAAGAAAGAAAAAAAGGGGTTTTCGGCGGGGACGAGCTAGGGTTTTCAGGCGGTGGAAACAATGCAGGTTTTTAATTTTTGGGATTTCAATTCCCCCCGGGATGGACGCGTGTTTGATTAAAATTTATAAAACGACATGGTTAGACGACACACGTTTTATTTAAGGTGCCCTCCGTGTTTTTTTATTAGACACTAATTTTGGGGCGCGCAAAAATGCGTATCCTCAATCCTTTAAATTTTAGGATAGATGACATTATTTTTACGTCACACGCTTTTGCGTCTCGTAAATCCGTGCGTATCGTAAATTGCGCGTCGTAAAAGGCTGTTTTTCTGGTAGTGATTATATTCAAAACTCGGGGTGTCATGTTCCGATACAGACCAATAAGCATAAACGAATACATTACAAGTCATTTAACAAATATAAACATATGCAGACTTGTAAACAAAACAACTTGATGGTTCATCCATCTCATGCCCTTCCGCCACTTCCTGTAATACAATTTAAAACTGAGAAGGTCAGGCTTGGGAGCCTGGTGAGCATATAGGGTTTTCAACCCACAATAAATATCATATTTAATTTTCACCAACCTACAATAACCCAATTACCCATTCCCGTTATTCTCACTTTAATGTCCCTAAAACAACTAACACAAGGGACCTAGTCCAAGAATATTTCATCGGGGCGACAACACATGCTTCGGGGGTACCTCAGCAATATAAGTCAAATAAGGCAACCATGAGGGGGATGGAGTGCAGCGAATGAACACCCAAGTTCATTAACACCTACAGGTGGCGAACCTGCTAATGTTTCCACAAGACTATCTAGAAAAGTATGTGGTCGTCATCTAAACTCCGCTAGATGACTAAATCAAACAACAACGAGGCCTCTCATCTATTTATTACACACCAAGTATCTACCCATGTTCTACCCAACATATTAGTAGATGAAAATATACATTTTTATACATAGTTTAAAAACCTGTATAACATGCTTTAATCAACACATAATCCACATAACAGATGAGGCACACACACACACATAGCACATATCTCATAGAGAATAAATCATATCTATGAGATAGAAGAGAGTGAATACACATTCACACATATAAACAACAATATACTATACACATAGCACGTATTTTACAGAAAATACTTAATATTTATGTGTTAAAAGAAGGTAACTACACACTCACACTTATAAACAACAATATACTTAATACACTCGAACCAAACTTGTATTATTATCGTGTTTATGAAAGTTAGTATACACTCACTTGATCAGAAGATGATCGGACAACACTACGACTTGCAGAAGTAGTAATCCTCAGCAGATCTGGAAGATCTCCTCGAAAATCGAACTTCTCGCGGGCAGAGCTTCGACTCGGAAACCGCACTTCTCGGGATTTTCGGGATCTCGGGACTTGCCTCGGGGCTCGGGAATAATACCGGGGCTTCGGGATATAATCGGCACGCAAAACGAGGCAAAGGACTAGAGAGAAGGAAGAAATTTTGAATGAGAAATGAGCTGCCTTCGGATCCCCTTTTATAGTGCTGGACCCTCGCACGAACGCGGGGGCGTATGCCTGTACGCGGGGCGTACAGGGCTCCGAAATCGTCACTGCATGCGTCATCCGAAATGTCGACACTCTTCGGAGTACGCGGGGCGTACGTCGGATTGGTCCGGTGACTGGGCTTCGGATAAGGCCGGATTTTTGATTTAAAAATAAATACAAATTAATTAATAAACTTCAGAAATTAATAACTTCTTCATACAAACTCCGTTTTCGACGTTCCTTATATCCACGCGAAGGTGAGACTACGCTCTACCACTTTCGTTTAGACTCCGTCGGCTAATTTTGACTTTATTTTTATTATTTATTTTTAATAGGCCGCGACAGACAAACTTCGTTATAAATTCATAACTTCTTCGTTTGACGTCCGTTCCCGCCTAACTTTTTATCGCTTCGACACCAACAATGAGATCTTCGATTCTCATTTAGATTGCTTCGGCTAAAAACCCCTCGATCTCAAATCGAGTAAAACAGGCTGCATACTGCTAAGCCGAAACTTCGATAAATCATAACTTCCTCATACGAAGTCAGATTTGGGCGTTCTATATATATATATTCGGAAACCTCGTTTCAACTACTACAACATAAATCAAAGTTATTAAATTTATTTTACACTTAAATTTTGAAGCTTATTTTTATTCTTAATTAATCAAACCACATAATTAAGCAATTAAGCACAAAACACATAATACTCAAATAATACAATCTTATTACTTCAAAATGGGTTACAAAGGTTAACCTAGACTATTACATTGCTAAAAGTGGCAAGCCCGGAAACACAGGCGTTACATATTAAAAACTTTAGTTCCAACCCTTAGAATTTTAAAAGTTAAAATTCAACCCTTATACTTATAATATTATAAGTTAATAATATATATATATATATATATATATATATATATATATATATATATATATATATGTATAAAATGAAAGTCATCTTACCGCTAGTACGCCTCATTGACGAAGCTAGTCTACGAGGTGGTTATAAGGTTGTTGCCTATAAAATGGAAACTTAATGGGTGTCCACTCTCACCCACCACTTGCTTGACTGGTGGAGGGTCGTTAGCCGAACGGGTAAGACAAGGACTTATAAATTCTCATTAAAAGTATGATGAATATTATAAAGTAAGTAAATGTTTTATTAAATTCCCAATCTTAGTTACTTTAGGAAAAATGTGAATAAGGTGCTAATCCATGACATTACACTTTACACTTTGTCTAAGTCGTTAGTGGAGCGTGTGTGGTTAACCGACACACTAACTTGGACTTAACAAGGTAGGTAAAGGGTGACTTAATATTTATCATAGTATCGATGGAGCGTATGTGGTTAACCGGCACATCGATTGAGGGGTAATTTATTAAGGGTACCAAGTAATTTGCATGGTTACTTCACACCTCGTTTTGTGATCCTCGGCATCCCAGTCAAGAAACTTGGAGGGCACACTCGAGATTGAAACATGCCTTTGAAAAGTTCATTGAATCTCAAAAGAATCTAGGAGTTTCTAAAAACCAAATTAAATATTTTAATATTTCGTCTTTGGTGGAAATTGGTGAATCGTCATTCACCTACCTCTCAAATATGTTATTACTTAGATTACGACATACCTCTTCTAAGTATAATATATTGTGATTGGGTCCTAGCCTTAATACTACATTTGGATGTTTTATTAAGGACTATCTCTATATCTAAACTAATCCTTCTTTCTTCTCTTATCATATGTCTGCAAACAACGCTGCTTCTGGCTCTTATCCTAGTGGCTCCTTTTCTCTTATGAACTTGTGTGGGAAAGTCACTTTTGATGGATCCAACTTTAATGAATGGATGTGAAACATCAGAATGATTACTCGCTACGAGGACAAGGAATATGTCCTCGATAAGGAGCTTAACGAGATTGATGAGACAGTTGCTACTCCTCAAGAGATCGCTGAGTTTAGGGCACATGAAAGGGATGCCACCAAAGTGGCATGCATCATGATGGCCACTATGACCGCAGATCTCCAAAAATCCTATGAAGATTTCTACCCTTATGAGATGTACCAAGACTTGATGGAAAGATACCATCAAAGTGCTCGTCAAGAGAGTTATGAAATCATCTCCACCATGATAACAACTCGCATGAAGGATGGCGAACCCATCACGGGCCACATGCAGAAAATACAAAGATTTGTGGACCGTTTGCTGAAGCTAAATGTGAACTTCCCTGAGGAGCTTGCAATAGATATCATTTTGCACTCCTTACCTTCATGTTATGATCAATTCCGCATGACATACCACATGAACAAGGAAGAGGTCACACTCAGCAAACTTCAAGGACTCTTAAAGACCGCAAAAAGTGGTCTTAAGGGTAAGGCAATTGTTACCCCTACTCCTACCAACACCGCCCCTGTCTTGGCAATCGGGAAAGGACGAGGGAAGAAGAGAAAGAGTTCTTCGAAGGGTACCAAGGTTAGGACCCTTGATGGCTCTTCTTCAAGTGGAACCAAGAAAGGTTTCATCACTCCTTCTAACCCAAAAGAGGCTGAATGCTTCTATTGCCATGAAAAGGCACATTGGAAGCGGAACCGCCCAAAGTACCAGCAAGATGTGAAGGATGGGAATGTTAAACCCAACCATGCAGGTACTTACACTATCTTATCTAATAACTCACCCCATTCTAATTCTTGGGTCCTTGATACCGGTTGTGGTATTCATATCTGTTCTGATCTACAGGGACTAAGAAGAAGTGAGAATGCGGAGCAAGGAAGAATAAACTTGATCATGGGAAACATGAAAGCTTCACCTGTCACCAAGATTGGAGTTTATACTTTATCGCTAAGTAGTGGGTTTAGTTTAGATTTGAATAAGTGTTGTTATTCGCCAAAAATGGCAAGAAATATTATTTCCTTTCATGCATTATATAAACAAGGTTTCACCTTTTCATTTGATAATGAAGTTGGTTCGATTAATGCTTTCTTTAATAATGTTCTTTATTTTAAAGCATTACCTTGTGATGGCGTGTATGAAACTGTATCTGTGGTTGATAACTTAGGAAATAATGTATTGTGTGTTGATTCTGTTAATAATAATAATTTGGATAAAGCATCATTATGGCATTGTCGTCTTGGACATATAAGCAAGAAACGCATAGGCCAACTCCAAAAGGATGGAGTCTTGGAGTCATTTCACCTAAAGTCTGATGATAGTTGCGAATCATGCTTACTTGGTAAAATGACAAAGTCACCCTTCACAGGCTCTTGTAAGAGGTGTGAAGGTTTGTTGGACCTTGTACACACGGATGTGTGTGGACCATTCAAACATGCCACAAGGGATGCTAATCGTTATTATTTGACTTTTACTGATGATTATAGTAGATATGGATATGTCTACTTAATCAAGCATAAGTCAGAGACTTTCAAAAGTTTTAAGGAATTTAAACAAGAAGTCGAGAATCAATTGGGCAGGAATATTAAGATGCTTTGATCCGATCGAGGTGGTGAGTATCTTAGTTCAGAGTTCCTCGACTATCTTAGGGAATGTGGGATTGTCTCACAGTTGACACTTACCAGGACACCACAGTTGAATGGTGTGGCTGAGAGGCGTAATCGAACCTTGTTGGATATGGTTCGTTCCATGATGAGTCGAGCTTCGCTACCAATCTCATTTTGGGGGTATGCCTTAGAGACTGCCGCCCATATTCTTAATCTAGTCCTTACAAAGAAAGTTGCCAAAACTCCTCACGAGATGTGGACTGGTAGAGTACCTAAACTAGACCACATCAAGATTTGGGGTTGCGAGGCTTTTGTGAGGTGCGAGTCTCATGATAAGCTAGAACCCCGAAGCGAGAGGTGTATTTTCATCGGCTACCCACAAAGATGCTTTGGTTACCTCTTCTACAGACCTAGTGATAATGTGGTCTTTGTAGCAAGAAGAGGAGTCTTTCATGAGAGAGAATTTATAAACCAAGGAGACAGTGGGAGGCAAATTGACCTTGAAGAACTTCAAGAGTCAAGCGGTGAAGGAACTTCAAACCCTAGCCCTCAACTTGAGGAGGAAACTCCTATTGAGCCAATTAACGAGTCTGTACCTCTGAGACGTTCCACGAGAGTTAGGAATGCACCTGAGCATTACTATGGTTTCCATATTACTGCGGAAGGTGAGACACATATTAGTTATGAGACACTAGTAGGTCTGGATGAACCTAACAGCTACGCGGAAGCCATGGCAGGCCCCGAGTCTACAAAATGGAAAGAGGCTATGGATAGCGAGATACAATCCATGTATGATAATCAAGTTTGGAACTTGGTTGAGAATGTACCAGGTCGTAAGTCTGTAGGGTGCAAATAGATCTTCAAGAAGAAGACCGACATGGATGGTAATGTACACACTTATAAGGCTCGGCTGGTTGCAAAGGGCTTCTCTCAAATTCCTGGAGTGGATTATGATGAGACCTTTTCTCCAGTAGCCAAGATTAAGTCTATTAGGGTTATGTTAGCCATAGCTGCATTTCATGACTATGAAATTTGGCAAATGGATGCCAAAACCGCTTTCCTTAATGGAAAGTTGACTGAAGATGTTTACATGAGTCAGCCAGAAGGTTTTGTCAGCAACGAGTACCCTAATAGAGTGTGTAAGCTTCAGAAATCCATTTATGGATTAAATCAAGCACCTCGCAGATGGAATCTTTGCTTTGATGAAAAAGGTCAAGGGATTTGGCTTTTCTAAGAGTGAAGATGAATCTTGTGTGTATGTCAAGGCTAGTGGGAGTATAGTTAGCTTTTTGGTATTGTATATGGATGACATACTACTCATAGGAAATGACATCCCAACTCTACAGGAAGTTAAGTCCTAGCTTGGGAAGTGTTTCTCTATGAAGGACCTAGGAGAAGCTGCATATATTCTAGGGATAAGGATTTTGAGAAACCGGAGTAAAAGACTAATTGGACTTAGTCAAAGTACATACTTGGACAAGGTGTTGAAGAGATTCAGCATGCAGAACTCCAAGAAAGGAGAGTTACCCATCCAGAGTAACGCCAGATTGAGTAAGACACAAAGCCCAAGTACCGAGGCTGAGATAGCAGAAATGAGTCAAGTACCTTATGCTTCAATAGTAGGCTCGATCATGTATGCTATGACGTGTACTCGACCTGATGTAGCCTTTGCCTTGAGCATGGTTAGCAGGTATCAGGGGAATCCTGGCAAGGCACACTGGACTGCGATAAAGAATATCCTCAAGTACCTACGGAGGACTAAGGACTGGGTCCTTACCCTCGGTGGGAGTGCTGACTTGAGAGTTGTAGGGTATAGTGATGCTAGCTTCCAGACTGATAGGGATAATTTCCGCTCTCATTCAGGTTGGGTCTTTACCTTAAACGGAGGAGCAATCACTTGGAAGAGTTCTAAGTAGGAGACAGTGGCTGATTCCACTTGTGAATCAGAGTATATAGCAGCGAGCGAGGCAGCAAAGGAGGCAACATGGCTAAAGAACTTCATTGGAGACCTTGGAGTTGTACCAGCTATAAAGGAGCCTATGGAAATTTTCTGTGATAGTGAAAGTGTTGTTTCCTTAGCCAAGGAACCAAGGGATCACGGAAGATCCAGACACATCGACAGAAAATATCATTTTATCAGACATCGTATAGAAGAAGGAATCCTCGTGGCAAAGAGGGTATCATCGGATGAGAACCCAGCAGATCCCCTCACGAAGGGACTGAGTAGGGTTAAGCATCTCAAGCATGCTCGGAGCATAGGGCTAAAGGATGGTATAAGTTTTAGTAGTTAGATAAATGAAATTTGTAAAGTGTAATTGACATTTGATGATGAATAAAAGTTGTGTTTATTTATGAGTAAAGTGTTACTATCTTTTGTCAATCGTTTACTATATTTCTTTTGCATGTTTTGATTTCCAGAATAATTAAGTTTGGTATATCATATTATTCGAACCTCCACAGTCGGTCATATGTCGGAAGTAGGTATGAATCAAGACTGTCATGATTGGTTGCAAAGGTCTAAGGTGTTGGACATGGCTACAACAATCATGAATGCTCATAAGTTCTGAGTATTGGAATCAACCCACGCTCACTGGAATCACTTCATGGAATTTTATCTCGAGTGATTGTGAGATGGTAATATCATATAAGTCTTCAAACCTAGAGATATGATTTGTTACTTACGAATTGGTTATGCATTGATTGTACGAAACCGCATTGGTAACTCGATGTTATAAAACGTGCTTTTGTGTGTAATCCAATGAGTGGTAGAACAAGCATATGAGTCAAATTTTATCTGTTCATTCTTGGATTAGAAGCTGATATCTGGGCCCCTCGATGTTTTTGTTTTGACCTATGTACCGGGCCCGGTCAGAACTAAGTTGATGTGTTCAATTAAGTTCTTTCTCAAACAAATCGGAAATCGGGAAACAAACTACTGGACAATAAGTAAGACATTGTTCCATGTATTTGTCCGGCTGATATCTAGAACAGAGGATTATATGATCACTTATCTAAAATGGCGCGTTCTAGTTCAACAGAGTTTAAAGAGCTACGATTGCTGATCGGTTCCTGAAGTCATACTTGCAACTATAGTTATTAGACTTATCCAAGTGGGAGACTGTTGGATATAGTGTCTAAGTCCATAACTATATTTGGTATTTACTTGACCCGACCCGGCATGGTCCATTTGGGTTGCACTTCACCCGAACAATTTATGGATAATCCTTTGAGAATAGTACAAGTTATGATTTATTAATATATTATAAGTTCTAATATATTAATATAAGATCATATTATTTAATTAGTATTGATCTATAATTAATCTAGGATTAATTTAGAGATCAAAGTTATTACTAATTAAATATGGGCTTCTATATTTATATAGTGTGGGCTGATGCTTAATTGGAATGGGCTAGGCTTGGATGGAAAGTCCATGGATACTCCATGGAGCTTTAACCCATGGATCTCATGGAAATGAAGAGACATGGGTATTAGGGTTTACATGGATGCAACCCTAATCCACCACACTATATAAAGGAGGCTTTGGTTCTTGAAATCACACTAGTTGAGGTGAGTAAAGCAAGAGGGCCGATTTCAAGATAGTAGTGACTATTCTCTCAAAGTTCCAAGTTTGTGGTGATTTGTGATTTCCATTTGAGGCATCCACACTATTGGTGCTAGGCTCTAAAACTCCAAGCAATCAACTACTACTACAAGGTAAGTATTTCTACTAGCTTTATTTGATTCATGTTCCCCATTCCATGCTAGTTAGGACATGAACCTTGGAAAATAATTATTTGCATGTATCTTAGACAAACATAGATCCAAGGTTTATTAGGGTTGCATGTACACTTAGGAAGTGTTAGAATGCTCAAAACCCATCAGTGGTTACCACATTTGTTCTGATTTGCAGGGACTAAGAAGAAATAGGGATATGCAGCATGGAAGAATAAATCTAATCATGGGAAATAGAAGATCGTCGCCTGTCACCAAGATTGGAGTGTATTCTTTAGTTCTTAGTAATGGATTAGGTTTAGATTTAAATAATTGTTGCTACTCGCCAGATATGGCAAGAAACATCATTTCATTTCATGGTTTGTTTAGACAAGGGTTTAAATATTCGTTTAATAATGAGAATGGTTCTATTTATGCTTATCTAAATGGTGTTTTATACTTTGAAGAAATGCCTTGTAATGGAATTTATGAAACTGTAATGGTTGTAGATAACCTAGGAAATGATGTGTTGTGTATGGATTCTTCCAATAGTATGGATAAAGCATGTTTGTGGCATTGTCGTCTTGGACATGTCAACAAGAAACACATAGCCCAACTTCAAAAGGATGGAGTGTTGGAGTCATTCGACCTTAGGGAAGATGACACGTGTGAATCTTGTTTACTTGGAAAGATGACCAAGTCACCCTTCACTGACACTTGTGAGAGGGGTGAGGGTTTATTGGATCTCATACATACCGATGTATGTGGTTCCTTTAGATCCACCACAAAGGACGGGAACCGCTTCTATGTGACTTTCACTGATGATTATAGTAGATATGGGCATATTTACTTGATCGAGCACAAGTCAGAAACGTTTGAAAAGTTCAAAGAGTTCAAACATGAAGTGGAGAATCAATTGGGCAGGAAAATCAAGATTCTTTGATCCGATCGAGGAGGAGAGTACCTAAGTCTTGAATTCCACGACTATCTCAAGGAATGCAGAATAGTTTTGCAATTGACGCCACCTAGGACACCTCAGTTGAATGGTGTGGCAGAAAGGCGTAATCGAACCTTGTTAGAAATGGTCCGTTCTATGATTAGTCGTGCTTTACTACCTATCTCATTCTGGGGGTATGCATTAAAGACTGCCGCCCATATCCTTAACTGAGTCCCTATAGAGAAGGTTGCCAAAACACCTCACGAGATGTGGACAGGGAAAGCTCCCTCGTTGGCATATATCAAGGTTTGGGGATGTGAGGTTTTCGTAAGACGAGAGACTCACGACAAGCTCGAACCTCGTAGTGAGCGATGTATTTTCATTGGCTACCCGTAGAGATCCTTTGTATATCTCTTATATAGACCGAGTGACAACGTTGTCTTCATTGCAAGGAGAGGGGTTTTCCGAGAACGAGAACTCATAAACCAAGGAGACAGTGGGAGGCAGATCAATCTTGAAGAGATTCAAGAGTCGAATGATGAAGGAACCTCTATCACTGGCGCTCAACCCGAGGAGGAAACTCCGGTTGAACCAATTGACGAGTCCTTACCTCTTAGACGTTCCGAAAGAGTTAGAGTTCAACCCCAGTTTTATGGTTTTCATATTACTACCGAAGGGGAAACGTATATTAGTGATGGTACACTAATAAATCTAGATGAACCTAATAGCTATAAGGAAGCCATGGCAGGCCCAGAGTCTGCAAAATGGAAAGAGGCGATGGACAGCGAGATTCAATCCATGTATGACAACCAAATTTGGAATTTGGTTGACAATGTGACCGGACGTAAGACGGTTGGGTGCAAATGGATCTTCAAGAAAAAGAACGGCGTGGATGGGAATGTACACACGTATAAGGTGCGATTGGTGGCGAAGGCCTTTACTCAAACTCCCGAAGTTGACTATGATGAGACCTTCTCAACAGTTGCGAAAATAAAGTCTATTAGGGTGATGCTAGCCATTGCTACATTTCATGATTATGAGAAATGGAAGATGCATGTCAAGACCACTTTTCTTAATAGGAAGTTGGTTGAGGATGTTTACATGGCTCAGCCAGAGGGTTTTGTCGATACAAAGCATCCCAATAGAGTGTGCAAGCTTGAGAAGTCCATTTATGGACTTAAGCAAGCATCTCGCAGATGGAATCTTTGCTTTGATGAGAAAGTCAAAAAGTTTGGATTTGTACGAAGCGAAGATGAATCATGTGTATATGTCAAATCCAGTGGGAGTATAGTTAGCTTCCTTGTTTTGTATGTCAATGACATACTGCTCATAGGAAACGACATCCCGACTCTGTAGGAGGTTAAGTCCTGGCTCGGGAAGTGCTTCGCTATGAAGGACCTCGGAGAGGCTTCCTATATTTTGGGAATAAGGATACTGAGAGAACGAAGTAAGAGACTAATAGGACTTAGTTAGAATACCTACTTGGATAAAGTACTAAAACGTTTTAGTATGGAAAACTCGAAGAAGGGAGAACTACCATACAAAGTAATGCCAAGATGAGTAAGACTCAAAGTCCGAGTACCGAAGCCGATATAACTGAGATGAGCCGAGTACCATACGCTTTCGCAGTTGGCTCGATCATGTATGTTATGACTTGTACTCGCCCTGATGTGGCCTTTGCTTTGAGCATGGTCAGTAGATATCAAGGGAACCCTGGCATATCTCATTGGTTTGAAGTCAAGAATATCCTTAAGTGCCTTCGGAGGACCAGGGAATGGTTTCTAGTCCTCGGAGGGAGTGATGAATTAAAGGTGCGAGGGTATAGTGACGCCACCTTCCAGACCGACAGGGACAACTACCGTTCATAGTCGGGTTGGGTCTATACCTTTAATGGAGGAGCGGTGACTTGGAAAAGTTACAAGCAGGAAACTGTATGTGATTCAACGTGCGAATCAGAGTACATTGCAGCGAGCGAAGCGTCAAAGGAGGCAATATGGTTAAAGAACTTCATTGGTGACCTTGGAGTTGTACCTTCCATAAAGGAGCCTATGGAAATTTTCTGTGATAATGAAGGAGCGGTTGCCTTGACCAGGGAACTGAGGGATCATGGTAGATCTCGTCATATCGATAGAAAGTATCAGTTTATTAGACATCGAGTAGAAGAAGGACACCTCGTGGTTAAGAGGATATCATCAGAAGATAACCCAGCAGATCCGCCTACGAAGGGACTGAGTATGGTTAAGCACTTGTCGTACTCTAGGAGCATTGGGCTGAAAGATGATATTAGTTTGGATTAGATAGTTTAGAAACTTGTAATAGATAAATGTAATTGACATTTGATGATTAAATAAAGGAGTATTATTTAAAGGTTTTGTCTTTTGTTAATTGTTTAACTATTGTTTCACTTTGCATGTTTTGACTTCCAGAATAATTGAGTTTATTAAGCATAATCGAATTATTCAAACGGTCCACAGTCGTTCATATGTTGGAAGTAGGTATGAATGAAGACTGTCATGAATTGGTGTGTAGATTGTCTAAATGGTATTAGACATTGCAAAAGTTTGCTACAACGTTCATGAGTGCTTACGAACAAGTTTTGAGCATTGGAATAAACCCACGCTTGCTGGAATCACTTTATGGAATGTGCCGCCAGTGATCGCAAGATGATAATATCATATGGTCTTAAAACCAAGATATATGTTATTGTTTACTAATTGGTTGTGCATTGATAATGCAAAACCGCATCAGGAAATTGATGTCATAAAACGCATTGTTGTGTATAGTTGATTAATGAATAGTAAATGCATATAAGTCAGAGTTTATCTGTTACTTTTTTCCAAAGAGGGTAAAAGCGATATCACGACCGCTCGATGATTTGATTTGACTTATGTACCAGGCCCGGTCAGGACTGAATTGATGTGTTCAATTAAGTTCTATGTAAAATGAATCTGAGATCGAGAAACTATTTGCTAGACAATAAGTATGACAGTGTTTCATGAGATTGTCTGCACGATATCAAAACAGAGGACTGTACGATTCCTTATCTAAAGGACATGTTACTGATAAGATCGAGAAACTATTTGCTAGAATTATCCAAGTGGGAGACTGTTGGATTAGTGTCTAAGCCTGTAACCATATTTGGTAAGTACTTGACCCGGTTGTGCATGGTCCTTTTGGGTTGTCTTCACCAAAGCAACTTGACTCGAGAATTATATAGAGAAAAAGGTTATTATGATTTATTAATATGTTATAAGAATAATATATTAAAAGAGAAATCATATTTGTTTAATTAATATTGGACAATAATTAATTAGGAATTAATTTTGTGATCAAGTGTAATTAATTAAACTAGAGGGGCTGAATTGTAATTATGTGATAGTTGAAAAATAGGGCAATGGTTATCCTTGTTATAGGTTGGA
Source organism: Lactuca sativa (assembly GCF_002870075.4). Lineage (NCBI taxonomy): Eukaryota > Viridiplantae > Streptophyta > Magnoliopsida > Asterales > Asteraceae > Lactuca > Lactuca sativa. The sequence goes on along the minus strand of NC_056629.2, from coordinate 173,471,656 downwards.
CGAATTCAAGGGATAAGGCATCCTTGAAATCGTCCAAGGGATAAAGGATAAGGGTTTTTGAAGGCTTATCTTATGATTGCTTGGTGGGCAAGCAACTAGATAAGGATAAGGACTGAAACCCTAATCTCAACCCTATATAAAGACCCCTAAGGCCTCAAGAATCATCCACTTGATTATAAGAGAACGCAAGGCCGATTTTTACCTCCTCCCTTCTCTCTCTATAGGCTCTCCAATTGCTTGTGGTGTTTGTGAGCCATTAGAGGCACTACACTTGTGGTGCTTGCTTTCAAGACTGAGGGTTTGAAGATTTAAGTTATTATTGCAATATAACAACAAGAGGTATGTGATCTAACCTTCTTTGTGATTTTCAAAAATAGTAGGCTTCATTAGGGTTTTATTCTTGTGTTCATAATGTTGTGTATCTAATAGTGAAAACATAGATCCAAATTAGGGTTGCATGCACATATAGGATTGTTTGTATAAAACCCATCAAGTGGTTTGGCGGTCTTAGAGAAGTTTTGAATGAACCTCCTGTAGTAACCTGCTAGACCTAAGAATTGGCGAATTTCTGTGGGTGTTGTTGGGACTGCCCATCCTTCGATGGCTTTGACCTTAGAAGGATCCATATGTATTCCTTCCTGACTAACAACATGACCCAAAAAGTTCATGCTTCGGAGCCAAAACTCACACTTGGAGAGTTTTGCATACAATTTTTCGGTTCGCAGGGTTTCCAGGATTTCTCGAAGATGTTGGCTGTGTTCTCCTTCGCTTCGGGAATATACTAGGATATCATCGATGAAAACGATTATGAAATTATCAAGAAAAGGTCGGCAGATTCGATTCATTAGGTCCATGAATGTGGCAGAAGCATTCGTTAGACCGAAGGGCATTACGACAAATTCCTAATGTCTGTATCGAGTTCGGAAGGTGGTTTTTGGAATATCCTCCTCCCGGACCTTGAGTTGGTGGTATCCGGATCGCAGATCTATCTTTGAGAAGTGACTAGCTCCTTGGAGGTGGTCGAATAGGTCGTAGATTCGTGGAAGTGGATATCGGTTTTTGACAGTGAGCTTGTTAAGTTCTCTGTAGTCGATACACATCCCAAATATGCAGTCTTTCTTCTTGACAAAGAGAACTGGAGCTCCCTAAGGTGAGAAAATGGGTCAGATGAATCCTTTATCCAAAAGCTCACTGAGTTGGCTGGACAACTTTTGCATCTCCGTAGGAGCCAATCTGTAGGGCGATTTGGCGATAGTGGTAGCTCCTGGTACAAGGTCAATTCGAAACTCGACTTGTCTTTCTGGGGGTATCCCCGGAAGATCATCAGGAAAGATATCTGGGAATTCACAAGCTACTGGAATGTCTTGAATTTTGACCTCTTTCTTGGATTTGTCTACTATGTGAGCTACGAACGTCAAGTCCTTCTTTCGTAGGTGCTTCTGCGCTTTAATGCATGAGATAAGACGAAGGTTCGTGCTAGGTTTGTCCCAGTAAACAACTAGTGTTTCATGATTTGGGAGATGAAGGTGAACGGCCTTCTCGTGACACATAATTTCAGCATGATGGGGGCTTAACCAATCCATGCCGATAATCACATCAAAACTCCTAATGGAAACAGGCATTAAGTTTATTTGAATGACATGGTGATTTAAGGTTAGGGTACATCCGATATAGATTTCCCCAGTGGATTCTGTCTTCCCATTAGCCATTTCCACCGTGAAGGTTTCATTAAGCTTCTGGGGTTGTTGATTTAAGAGGTGTTTGAATTTATTGCTCACAAAACTCCGCTCTGCCCCAGTATCAAATAGGATGCATGCATAAGTGTGGTTTAGGGGAAACGTACCAGTAACAATAGTGGGATCTTGAACTACTTCACCCTGACCCATAGCTAGCACCCTTCCCGTTCCTGCGTTCCCAGAGTTGTTGGTGTTGGGGCAATTCCGACGGATATGCCCTGTCTTTCCACATCCGTAGCAAGTAGGGCTTGACCCCACGTTATTTTTGTTGTTGTTGTTGGTGTTGTTGTTGTTGTTGTTGTTGTTGTTGTTGTTGTTGTTGTTGTTTTTGTTGTTGTTGTTGTTGTTGTTGTTGCGATTGCTGTTGTTCTTGTTGTTTCCTTGTGGTTGATTTTGGGGAGGATAGGTCCTGCAATACTTTGCAATGTGACCCTTCCAATTGCAGCTGGTGCAATGCATTTCCCTGCATTCGCCGTTATGAAGGTAGTTACACTTGTTGCACTTTGGGAGATTCCCAGAATACTGCCTACGAGCACTTGGATTAGCTGAGGCTGGAGCATGTGGTGTGAAGGGTACTTGAGTGGTCGCAGCATTGGCCGTCACCGTTTGTTGCTTCTTTGTCGATACCGAGCCTTGTCGCCCTTTTCTCTTGTTCTTCTTTCTTTTCTTGTCGTCATTCTCTTTCTTGCCCTTAATTTCCGCTGGCTTCTCGCCCTTTTTGTTGTTGTGGTAGTACAGCTTCTTGGCCAATCTCTTGGCACTGTCGAAAGTTTCAAGTTTGGTAGTGATCACATTTCCTTGGATTGGGGAGGTCAATCCCCAGATGAATCGTTCGATTTTCTTTCCTTCAGACGTAATCATGCTAGGGCACAATAATGACAACTCGCTAAACTTTGATATGTATGCATCTATATCAGAGTTTCGGACAGTTAGATGCCACAACTCTTGCTCCATCTTCTGAATTTCGCCACGAGGGCAATACTCAGCCATCAGCATTTCCTTCAGCTCCATCCATGGCATCGAGTTGGCTATAGGGAGAGTCATGGCCTCTATATGTCCATTCCACCAGGTGAGAGCCTGGTCGACAAAGGTGCACGCAGAAAACTTCACTTTCAATTCCTCGGTGCATTCACATATTTCGAACACTGATTCCACCTTCTCAATCCACCTTTTCAGGGCTATTACGCCACCCGTGCCATTAAAGGTTCGCATCTTGGCATTGGTGAAATCTTTGTTGGTGCATGTTTTGGTTGGTCCTTGATTTATCTCGTTGTTTGAACTTCCGGCCCCTTGTCCGTTGACTCCTCCATTGTTCCCTTGGTGAATTTGTGCCATAGTTGCGGTGACCGCAGCAGACACAGCTGCTTGGAATGCAGCTAAGTCAACTTCTGGAGGGGTTAGTCCAGGATTACCGCGAGTTGGTCATCGAGGCATCTTTCTGTCATGGAACAGAAAGATGTTGAGTGTATGTGCTTTTGTGAGATTGTGATCCTATAAACTAGGTGTGTGGCACGAACTTAAGTAATTGCACAAATTAGCACACAATCATGGATATATAACACATAGCAGATTAAAACATCACAATAAAACATATAAATTTTTTTCATTAATACTATCCGCACTTTGATACATGAATTTTTTTCTCAAAAGAGCATACATAAGTAGTACAAGTTCGGCAACATAACGGCTCTATGAGTAGTGTAATCACTTAAACATAGAGTCGATGGTACATAACATAGATCATAGTACTAGTACTAAGGACTGATACGGCTAACCCTAGTCGCGGTGGGATGTGCCAGAGGGTGGTGCTAAGGAAGTGGATGCTCCCTGAAGACGAGCCACCTGTCGTTCCGCATCCTGAAGTCGGGACTCCCACCTCACCTGCCTCATGTGGAACTCTCGGAGCACGTCTCGCGTCTCATGCTCTGCACGCTCAACCTTATTCCACATTTGGTGTACCTGATCGGCGGTACTCTGAGCTAGGTCGCATGTGTTCCGTAATCGTCTCACCATGACCGGAAGAGCACGATCGGCCGGTCCTCCATCCCTCAGGTCAAAGAATTCGCATGACATGCCGAATGGGGTTCGCTGTCCCTGCTGCTTGCTCCATCTCCAAAGATCAATACCCCCAGGGGGTGTAGGACTAGTGGGGCCCAACTGGTAAGCAGGCACCCTAATCGGATAAGGGGGGTTGATGACTTCGGACTCCGCGTCCGAATCACCCTCTTCGTTATCGCTGGGTTCCTCCTCGAGACCTCCTTCGGCTTCCTCCTCCTCCTGTTCCACTACTGGCTCGGCAGGTCCCCCCTAGACTTCTGCTTCAGGTTCCCCGTTGGATTCCTCCTCGGGGTCTTCCTCGGGCTCTTTTTCAGGTTCTTCTTCCAACCATCCGTTATTCCCCTGGTTTGGGAAATAAGGATCTCCGGGGTGGTGGAAACCAGCCATGCTGTCTGCGAGAGTGTGTAAATATGCTAATATTATTCCTAAGACGTTTTATTTATTGAATATGCTGAGTTGGCGTTCTCTTCTTGGTGATAAAGGGGTATGTTTTTAGGTTCCCTAGCCATCACGATTTCCTCGGGACATGTGATAGTTGTACCTTGGAGGAATGTAGTTGATCAGGCTACTTCCACTCCTTGATACGACTATGAACAGTCCTGGCTTAACTGAGATGCTAGCATTATCTTGTTTTGTTCGGTTTTTATATTCTGTTTCCTAATTCACACAAGCAAAGATGTTTTATAGTTGTGTTTTTATTTGTTTTGTTTTGTTCAGGGTTAGTCCCTTTTTGGTTTATAGTTGCATATCAATGTGTGGTTAAATATGCTAGTTCACTATAAACAATGCTCTGATACCAACCTGTCACACCCCCGAACCAGACGGCGGAAACGTCCGAGGGCTTTCGTGACTTTAATTGAATACCATCACAATGAATATACATGAATCATAACATAAACGTCACCATGCATCAATATATTACAACTGGAATTGTTCACATCAAGTACATTGTTTTAACATTACATATTCATAACATAAATAGTTTGAGTGTGTTTAGCAACATAACATCTAACATTACTTCATATTACTCTTCTGCTTAACTGTTACCTGAGAATACAAGTCATTTTGGAAAAACGTCAACATATGAAATGTTGGTGAGTTCATAAGCAATGTTGTGATAAAATGATTTGTGTAGTTCGTAAAACCCAAAAAATCTGATATTTTCTAAAAAGACTTTTGTTTATCAAAGTGTGAAGATCCATAAGTTGATGCATGAATGATTTCAAAAACATATATATATGAGGGGTATTTTGTATTATAGTTTTAAAATTTCGAACGAGTAGTATTGAATTCCCCGGAAAACCCGATGTTTTCCGATGCTGAAATGTATTTGTGATTTACTGATTTTTGTAATGTCTTAACGAATGAATATCGATTAATCCCCATTGTATATCATCCTAATTTTGTCTACTTTGATTTCTCGTAAGCCTTAGCGAACGAAGGGAAGGGGGCATTATGTCCCACCACTATCGTAAGTACCTTAGGCTGTCGCGGATGCGAAAGACACGATGGTCCAACTCGCACTTGATTACTGTGACCTTACTAGCTTTTCTAACGAGACACTTTGGCCCGCTAGCACATAAAAGCTATTGAAAGTCCTTTTATAAAATATTGGGTCATTGAAGGCCCAATAACATATAAGCGTTATCCCTTTGGGCCCAAAGATCATGTTGGTGGGCTTGTAAGGCCCAATAAGCGTGATTTGAAACTCATAAGCCCAAAGTTTGTAAGTTTATTCATTTTAGTCGTCACATACTCATTTGGAGAGTTTTTGATTTAACGGTTGTTGTTTTGTATCGATTTGAGATCGAATCAATTCATTTATAACGATATTTGGTATTGAAGTTGTATTTGTTTTTCCGTTTTGTCGCTAGTCGGATATCTTGTATTTTGTCTTAATGAATTAATTTGTTTAAAAGTATGACTTTGGCCTTTTCACTACCTTTCTTTTATAAAAATAACACTTTTAGTCCTTTATATAAAACAATTTCATTTTTAGTCCTTAAAACAATTTCTTGACACCTTTGTATCATAAACTTGTTGAAAAGACATTTTTAACCCAAATTATATTTTTGTAGGCAGTTTTAGCCCTTTCAGAATGGTGTTTCTCGGTTAGAAGCCCAAATTTCACAACTTTTACAGTTTTGGCCCAAAATATAAAAAGTTTACATTTTTGATCCTTTTTGGAATTTAAAAGCATTTTTGACCTTTGAAATAGTTTTATTTCACTTCATATCCCCTGTTTTACAGAATGTTACCATTCAACCCCTTAAAACCTCAATTTTCGCAATTTTGGGCTTATTGGGCCAAAAAGCCCAAATTTAGCCCAATAAGTTAAATTTTTGCATTTCAAGTCCTTTGAAAATTTTAATATTCAGAAAAATGATTATAAAACTGTTTTGACTCCTTTGTCCCTCAAGAAACCGTGACTTGACAGTTTTTACCCAAGTTTTGTAATTTTTGACAATTTAAGCCCTAAAATGGGTTTTATGTTAGATTATGATCTTCATATCCTTATAAGCTATTTTTTTGACTTTTTTAGTGTAAAATAACTTAGATTATGTTTGTTTCCTTTCTCAAGTCATAGATCTCGAATTAACACCCCTTTTTGTTACATATTTATCACAAAAACACATAAAATCACACACATACATGCTTAAAATCACACATAGCATACACATACACATAGATCTACACATTTTCTTATATTCTCCCCCATAAAACCTATGAAAACAAAAAAAAGAGGGGTATGAAGCTCACCTTGAGTTGTAGTTTCGGCTTTTTTGAAGGAAAAGATGAAGAAATTTCGATCCTAGCAAGTCTTCTTGGAGGATCTCGAACTTAGATGCTTCTAAGGTGCAAGATCACAAGATTGAATGGATTTAGAAGAGATTTTTGGATGAAATGAAGTAGCTAGATCATGGATTTAACATCAACTTACCTTAGATGATGTGTTTGTGGGAAAAATCTCCTTGAAAGCTTCCTAGATCTCGAAAATTTGGAGAGGAGTAGAGAGAGTTTCTTTTGAGAGAGTTTGAGTGAAGTGTGTGTGTGTGTGTGTATTTGGGTTCGGCCGAGAGGAAGAAAGAGAGATGAGTCAAATGATGGTTGCATGGAAATATGAGAGTTGCATGGAAAACCTTTATGTAAAAATGAGGTGGCACACACATAAAGTCAACTCTTCCTCTTTGTGGGCTTGGGCTGAGAATGGAGAGGGAAAGAGAAGATTTTTGGGCTTTTTGTCCTTAACCCCATATTATATTTAAGTTAGATGATGCTTGACTCAAATAAATCAAAGTATAATTTTTATGACCTATTAGGGCTAAATTAATTTGGTTATGACCCATTAAGGCCCAAAATATCATGTTTCATGTATATGGGTCCATTTAGGGCTCATTAGAGAGTACTAGATTCAAGATGGATAATTTGGAAGTTTATTAGTCCATTAGGCCCAATAAGGGAATCCTAGTCCAAAATCAACACAAATTAGGATTTCAAAGGTTTCCAATTCTTTGTTGACCATTTGTAGGGCTAGAATGTAGTATTTGATGGAGTTTTGTTGTTATAGAATGAGCATCATGCATGCTTTCATGTTATTGATTCATAATTGTTATAAGTGTTGTAGTTACAAGGCACCAAAATTTCTAGTTGTTATAATCTCACCCTGGAAGGGCTTAATATGTTTTGGAAAGTGTGGGAACCTAAATCCAAGGTACATAGGGCCTTTTAACATTCTTGCCCGAATCGGCCTTGTAGCTTACAAACTCAATCTACCGCGCGAACTCAGCAACGTACATTCTACATTCCACGTCTCCAACTTGAAAAAGTGTATGTCCGACGAGACTCTCGTAATCCCACTCGACGAGATCGAGATCAACGAGGGCCTCAACTTCGTGGAAGAACCTGTAGAGATCATGGACTGTAAGGTCAAGCGAACAAAGCAAAGCCTCATCCCAATAGTGAAGGTTTGCTGGAACGCCAAGCAAGGTCCGGAGTTCACATGGGTGCGCGAGGATCAGATGAAACTGAAATATCCGCACCTTTTCGCTTAGTTTTATAGCTATTTACTACTTAAACTCTAATTTCGGGACGATATTCCCTCTAACGAGGGGATGATGTGACAACCCAAAATTTATTCCTTGTACAAAAGACCAATTGAATCCAAGTTCAACTCGTTTTGCTAGCTTTTAACACTGTTTGGGGTCTAATGGAGTGTTCTAAACCTAGTACAATTAAGGTAGGAACCTAGAAACCGGATAACACAATGCATATCAAGCAAAATCGGGCCAAACACTCCAAAAAATGGAGTGTGCGGCCGCACACTTGAGTGTACGGCTACACACAAGTGTGTGCAGCCGTACACCCATCCCAACCACACACTCTCACCTATATATACCACACTTAGTCATTTTGAACACTTTTCCCACTCCTTCAAAGCTAGAACTTGAAATCCTCTCAAGTATCATCCAACTTTTCACTCCAATCTTCAAACAAGTAAGTGATTCATCCCTTGATTGACTATTACATGACCTTAACTAGCCTTCTTCCCCACTTTGATCCATGAAAACATGTTTTTGGTGTTAGATCTTCAAGAACACCAAGAACACACACTACGTTTTGGACCCTAATCACCCTTTTCAAGCCTCTATAACGTGTATATACTTGTTATACCTGGTTATATGTTAAGAACACTTGATGATATGCTTGAAAAACTCGAGTTTATCATCTTCATGAAGGGTGTGCGGCCGCACACCTTAATAGTGGCCACACACACACTTTTTAGGTCCCAAAATGGCAATAAACTCCATGTAAGGCTAGAACATGAAGTGAGAAAACTTCCTAGATGAGTCCTAAGGCCTTAAAATACATTTTGACACACTTCATGGGGAGTGTGCAGCTACACACACATCCTGGCCGCACACCCTGTCCGCACACACACCAATATGGTGTATTTTGACCATACACTCCCTTGTATATCCATACACCCCTTATATACCATCATATATGGTTGTAACACTTCAATATAAGTGTTTACTAGCCCCTAAGGTGGTCCCATTTCAATAATTAGTTGTTTCAAGCACTAGTTGTATACATATATATGTCATAATATGGTTAATAGGATTCGTTTGTGCTCAAGTCCACAATTGACACTCAACCTCCTAAACCGATCTTACCGTCACATCACTCACTAACAGGTGAGTTCATACCCCCCTTAATTAACCTTTTATATGTTTTTAAATGCTTTTATGGGGGAGAATACAAGTTGGATTATACTAGATATTATATCAATCACATATGATTAATAACTAGTACGCAAATGGATTTACTATGCTTTAAACTGTCTTGTCAATAAAACTACTTCAAAAAAATTTCCAAACGCTTTTACATGTAAACTCTTTATAAAACTTAGTTTCAGTTTCCAAATCTTTATTCTCAAAACTCTTTAAACTTATATACTGTCGAATCATGCCTAATACATATATAGTTATATAAGTAAGGTTTGGAGGACTTAGGACTGACAATACGTTCTATTTCATGTTCCTTGTTTGGTTGTGGACTTAGAGCCCCTTATTGTTTGTATGAGTGTCGTTTGATCCTTAGTTATATATCATGTGTATATGTACCGACATAAAAGCTTTCTGTCTCATTGCAATGCAGTCAGTTATACAAGCAATCTTTCTAAGTAAACTATAATAGGTATAGTTTAGTGTTATACTACTTACTACTTCTAGTACTATGAAACATATACACATACATATACATATACATATACAAAGAAGACAACATATACATATACATATACAAAGAAGAGAACATATACATATACATATACAGTGAAGAGAACACATACATATACATTTACAAGTAAACAAAAGGAATATACACAAACCTAACAGATAGAATGTGAGATTTACTTCTACCTGAAATGGATTCCACCGTTGTCATGTTGGTAACCAGAGTCTCCTGGAGGGAGAGCGGGCATTGTGTGTATAGATCTATACGGGAGAGACTATCCCGTACCCTGAGTGTTAGCTAAAGTCCTAGGCCGACCAAGCCGATGGGTTGACAAATATCACATTTATTTTCGACGTCTTTCATCGTTGTGCTTCTTCAGTCGTAAATCAGTATGGTTACAACTCTCACCTTATAATTCACTGGCTTTAAGGTAGGCAGAATTAAAGTAGTTTACATACACAAAACTACAATCTATTATATTTTCCTTAAAGCATTTGCCTTGAAACTTTTTTCTAGATAAACAATAATGCATAAACTATATTTTGATAATGATAGTTAAACTTGGGAAAAGTACATACTTTTACAAACAAACAAAACGAACATTGAGTCTCGGTAGAAGCCTACAATTTTAGTAGAAAATATGGGATTTTCAAAGATGATATGAACATTTTACAAACCGCTTTACACACTTTTACAACAAACAAACATACAATACACTTTATGTCTTGGTAAAAGGCTACTTTAAATGGAAAACATAGGGTTTTCTAGGAAATACAAACAAACACTTACAAGCACTTTTCATACAAAGCATGACACTAAATACTTATGAACTCACCAGCTTTAATGCTGATAAACTCTTTCAAAATAACTAGTATTCTCAGGCCATCAGTAGACAGGTACCGATGCCAGCTTTTGACAAGATGGAGCATTTACAAGACTCATCTTTTATTTTGATTCATATTTTTGGTGTCTATAATTGTACAGAACACACATGTATTAAAATACATATTTAATGCAATCGATGATGTTGTTTGCTTGTTTACTATATTTATGTGTTGTGATACTGTACATGACGTCCTCCGCCCCAGAACGTTTCTGCCGTTCTTGGTTTTGGGGTGTGACAGTGGTATATTCGATAATGTGGGTAAGACCACGTAAGTGAAAGTGACGTATCCAAGGAGTGTACAAGGACTAGATCACTTCATAATTAACCTTATATTTCTTTTGAGTAACAAATTGCCATTAGAAACATTTTGTGAAAGTGAAATCATATTAACTAAGGATTCTTGATATCACAGAAGGCCAATACATAGAAGAAAGGAATTCCATTACATCTAAGAAAATGTAGATGATGGAGATCTAGTTGTGAAGTGAATATCTTTTCGATGGTTCGTTCACAATAGTGATGGTCAAAGGAAAACATGATATGGATGCTATAAGCATTAGCATGAGAAATGTTGACTAGTTTAGTGGTTAAGTCGATTACCATGCTCCATTTATATAATAGATAAATCTATGATTATAATGGTAATAGTTTATTTTAAATCCCATAGTCAGTCATACTTCTTGTAGTAGGTATTGATTTAAGGTTGTCATGAATTGATTGTAGATTGTCCATAGAGATTAGACAATGCATAAGGATTGCTACAATATTCATGAGTAATTGAAAATATGGATTTTAAGTATTGGTTAAACCTGCTCTTAGAGATTTCTTCATTAATTCAGCCAGCAGTAATTCCTAAGATGATAATATCTTTTACTCTCAAATGAATATATATAAGTGGTACTTTGCAAATCAGTTGTGCATTGGTTTAAACTAATTTACCTCGTACCTGGGTGTTATAAAGGGTAACTTCATGCATGATTTGGTGAGTAAGATGTATGATTATATAGTCAAATTTTATTCATTCCTTTTTCCTTAAAAGGAAATGTGATATCTTTGGGACCCTTGATAATTTGTTATCGACATCTGAAGTGCTTTGTCGAGCCTAGACTAAATTGATGTGTTCAATTACTAGTCTGAATTCAGTCATCATAAATCGGGAGATCGAGAATTAGAATCTTATACTATGAGATTGATTCTAATCCATGTCTCATGTTCATATGATATCTTGTAAAATGAAGGGATAGATGATCACTTATCTTAGGACCATTGTCTAATCAAAGTTTGGTAGTGTCTTTGGAAAACACTCTTTGCTGGTTATTTGGAGTTGTACTTGCAATTATATTTAACAACTTATCCAAGTGGGAGACTGTTGGATTTAAGGTGTCTCTAGTCCTAACTAAATTGGTATAATGTTGATGAATAAAAGTGAAGTCCTTTTTAGGTTGCCCTCATAGCCAGGAAATGGATTAGATTGATCAAATGAGAGATAGAAATGATTTGTTTAATGATTATGTGATTAACAAATAAATTAAAAAGAGTTAATAATTAATAAGAACTAATTAAAGATATTCATAATTAACTAATTATTAATTATAATTAATTTTGAATTAATTCGAGATTAATTGCATTTAATTGAATGTGTAAGGGGTGAACTGTAATTGTTCAATAATTGAACAAAAGAAGCAATTCTATAAACATCCATGGTATGGAAGGTTTTGGAGGCTTACCTAGGGTTTCTAGAAGGCTCTTGGTTACTAATAAGAAATGATTTGAATTGGATTCAAATCTATTAATTAATTATTCAAATATGGATTTGTCTGCAAGTTACCTAAACTATAAATTGAATCATCGGGTGCATAATTTCATGGCTTTCTCATACATAAATGTGGAGAACGAAATTCTCCTCCTCCTCTCCCATCTCTCCTTCAAATTCTTGAGTTTTAGGTGTGAACTATTATAGGCAGTCATATTGTTGGAGCTAGGCTTTACAAGGAGACGACAAGACTTGATTAGCTTGATTGGAATCTACAAAAGGTATGCACTCTTATCCATTAATTTCGATTCATAAGGTTCTATTTCGTGTTTACATAAGTATGTTGCTATTAGATGTGAAAAATACATAGATCCATTTTAGGTTTCATGTACCCTTAGGAATTAAGAGAATTTCTACATGTAGAATTGAGTTGTAACCTAGAAACCTCATCGGATATCACTGTTAGAACTTCAAGGGGTAAATAACTTCTGATGTTCATAGATAATTTGAAAACCAGACATAACATTTGAAATTTCCCTCCCTGAGATGATTGATTGACTTCATTATGTTATTTCAGTGGATTCTCCCCTTATATTTCTATCAGGCTAAAAGAAAATATACACTTGAAAATCTTTGCTAAGAAGACTTGCACAACACTTGTCTTTGTATTATTATCTTTAAAACATAATAGAAGAAATATAAAAGACAAAATTTAAACGAACTAATAAAATCAACTACAAAGAGTTTAATTTAAATGAAAACTAATTAAGACTTTGAAAAAAAAAATTATATATATTTCTTTATTTAAAAAAAACTAAAGAAAATAAATTACAACACATACCTTATGTGTTTCTTTTGTTTGACTCTGGTGTAGAACTTGACAAAAGGTAAGAGACATCACCATCCTCTCATTTACTTTACAACTTTTAGCACACACCTAATGTCCTTACTGTCTTCTTTTGGATTTGTGTTTTCAGTATTCTTAGAACCACAGGATTCCTATGAGTCTTATCAGATATCATCAATGTGAGTCAGCATGAGTCTTCAATTTGAAGATCAGCATGAGAGTTTAATTCAATGTGCGTCTTATCAGATATCATCAGTGTAAACCTTAGATCAATTTGTGTACCAGTGAATCCTTCTTGAGAGAGTAGCATGAGGAGTTCTCAAAACAAATAATGGCATGAGTCTTGTTGCACTCAAACACTGCATTTTGTATAAACTGCATATGATAGAAGTTTGTTTCCCATGCTTTTATTTGACGAAAGTACCCTTTCCTTGCCTCTTTTTTAGGAAGCTTGACGTGGAGACATAATTCACAATACTTATTCCTTTTAATTTTAAATGATACATAACGATCACATAACTTATATCGTGTGTTCAAACATTTCTGGACATTGTGTGGCATCATGTATCTCTTGTCACCAGCGAACTCATATAGTTGTAGCTTTTTGTACAATTTACAAGAATACCCTTCTTACTCTTCAAAAAAATAAATGTTTTTGTAATACATGTAAAAGGACCGATGCTTCTTTTTCCTTTAATTAGGAACACCAAGTGAACTACATCATAATACTTTTGACAAATGAACATTTTTGCTTTTTCACATTTGCTTTGTAAGAGAGTCGCAAGTTGTTTTCGGACATATTGTTTTCTTAATTAGAAACTATAAGAGAATTGTCAACATCATCTCTTACTTTGATAGAAACTCCCATACTCACATCTTGTACGTTTGGAAGCTTTTGTTCCTTCTTTTAAGACCGATTTTGTACCTATAGCTGAAAAATCTATTCTTTAAATCAATACATAAAGACATAACCCACATTGGTGGTTGTCACATGATTCCTCAAGAACTTATCAGCACCTATTCTTTTGAACAATAAACGACTCTTTTCTTCTTGTTGCATTCTAAGGTGATAGAGACACATAGATGCAGAGAACCATACTATCACATCCTTGACTAAATAAATTGTCACGACTTCTGAAAAAGCTTTATAAACCAAAACCTCCAAAAATCTTTTAGGATAAAAAATAATAATATAAAGCAATATAAACACCTTTTTACGCTTTTTCGTAATGAGGGATACAGTTAAATATAAACGTTGAGGATTTTAGAGTCTCTCTCATTACTTCAGAATTAACAAGAACGTTTAGGAACCCTTTTGCGATTAGATTTTGGAACATACCTTACTGTTGAATATTTCTGATCAGAAAGAAAACCATCAGCTACAAGATTCTAAGTTCTCCCCTTATTCTGAAGAGACTTTAGATTACGATGCTTCTTCTAACTCCTTTGCTTGGCTTTGTTTCAGGGTTAGCAAATGTATTCTTGGGAACCTACACTTTCTTTATCTTTGTGGGTTCATAAAATCTTTTTATTGGAACCTAAGTTATCTTTGATTTTTGTCTCTATTTCCTATTCTTCGTTTGTTTTTCCCTGAAGTAAGAAGTTTTAAACCATGGACATACATCATGAAAGTTTACTAGAAAAAGGTATTTTGATGTTCAAAGATGGACCTGGAGCCGTCTTCATATGGTGAGATGAAGTTGTTGCATGAACCAAATTGGCGGTATGTGATGTCTTGAAAGTGCGTGTTGAAGTGGCAGTGCTGACTTTCACTACAGTGTTAAGTGAAGTCATTCTAGTGTGAGATGAAACTAAGGTAGTGGTTCGTTTGATAATAGTAATGGCATCTGATGGAACATTTTTGTATGTGAAGCTTGCTTGGCATTTTGAAAACTTCCAGATCGAGATTTCCTAGTATGAGCAGCTTATGGTTTCTCAACATGAAGCTTAACATCTTGAGGCTTGTTAGTGTAAGAGTTGATGTGATGCTAATCAGGGTGAAAACTAAGGTTCCTTGAGGAAAATTTTTCACAAAACATTTCTTCTGTTTGAACACTAATATATGAAAAAAAATTATTCTGAAGATCCTTTTCTTCAAACATCTCCTTTAGATCTAATATATATCTCTTTCTCCTTTTCAAACAATTTCCTTTGCAGGTCTTCTATATGTTCTTTTTTCTAATTGATGACTTTGTTTTTGAAATTAGTTCAACAGTTCTGGAAAACATGATAAAGGGCTTGTATCGATCACACTTTTATTTATCGTACTTTTATTGTTTTCTTTTTCAAAAAAAACATGTGTATCTTTGTTGATCCTTCCACTTAAAAATTGGACTCTCGTCTAAGAGATATTAGAAGGACTGAGCAAACCTAATTTGGTTAGAAAGTACCGAAGATAGGTGAAAATGCCATACTCACTCTTCTGTAATTTTGTAATATTCTTCATATTTATGTGATTGTATAAAGATTTCATCTTCTTCTCCTTTAGATTTTTTGAGTTTTAGAGATGATATCTGAACCTTTTACTTACAAATCCTAGAATAGATGTTCTAAACTACTTTGATAACAATTAAGGGTCCCAAACCCTACCACTCGTGTATGAATCTAATAAAAACATTGAATAATAACACACGTATTCAACAAATAAAAACCAATTTCATTTGTTAGGTTTTCGTTTAAGCATAATGATTCAAAAAGATAGGAGATAATATTTCTACAGATTCTCCAGATATCCTGATTAATTAAAAACCCTAATTTGTAGGGATTGAATCTACAAAGATAAATGTAGATTTAGTAAATAAAGAACATGTTAGATAAGATCTCTAGAATACTTCTTCAACAAGTAATTTTGATCTGCTCCAAATTAAGGTGTCAACACTATCATGTCATTTGTTGATCAGCGCATCAGCATCAGGTAGTCATCTAATGATTAGCTTCAACTTCATTTCAAGTAGTTTCAGCTTCAGCAGATAGTATATGACCATCCGCGCGTTGGCTATTCAATATATCATACCAGCAGTATATAACAACTTCAACGTATACATACTGATCAATCATCAGTACTAGTGGATCAGGTCATCATTGAATTGGACTCTTCATGCTGATAATGCTTTTAGTGCCTTTCATGTTGATAGTTCCATCAGTTGATTTAAATGTTGATAACTCCATTTTGGCCAAATATGTTTTCAATTCATATCATTAGGGGATAGTCTTCTGAAACATAAACATATTTTCAAATTAACTAAATAAACAAACTCCGACAGATCAACTTGTTTAAGTTGTATTATTTACATTTGTTTAGAAAAGACTAACGGTTTACAATGAGCAGTAAAACTATGACTATAATGAATATCTTTTGCATCATCAAATCTATATAAATATATACCCAACAAAATACATATCATCAATTCATTTTAGTCAACCAACATGCACTTGAATTAAGTGTTAGTATACTATCCTCCAATTATCATATTTACAGCTTTCTAAGCTACTGTTCTTACTGTTAACTATCCATAGTAGGATTATAGCCACACAAGCTACTATCAATTTTACATAATCCTTTCTCAAGAGTATACATACTATGCAAAGTACTAATTTAAAACTTACAAACATTTATGCATTCTCATAACTCTGTAGTGTTACACTCTTCCAGACAACCACAAATAACAATTACCAATAAAATGGTGTTACCGTCACCAAAACCACCATGAATAACATATACAATTACCACAGTGTTACATTCACCAAGACCACCAAGAACGACCAATCCTAACGTAGTGGTGTTATAGTCACCAAGACCACCACGAATATTAGTTTAAGATAATATTGTCACTAAGACTATCATGACTAACATTATTCCATTTAGAAGTATTTCCAACACTAAGCATACTATTACAACCAATACCTACATCCAAGATAATACAATGGTAATTAAAAAACTAAGCATATATGCCACTAATAACCGATTCCAACACAGTGGTTATTATAGCACCAAGCGTACCACTAATCCTTTGTAAACACTCTATAAATTTAGGGTTATAGACACTATGTCCACCATTAACTTGTATTATTCGAATAATGGCATTATAAAAACTTAAACTACTATTAATTTATGTCTTATAGACTTACGATAAAATATTGTTCTTTCTAAAATTCCAACAATGATATACAACCTAATCATATTGGCCTACGGCTAACAAAACAATTTTAGTCTAACACATATATGTACATTAATGATGAACCAATATCTTTCTCTGCAATAGACATACAATGTCACTAATCATGTTATTTGTATACATTATACAATAATACTTCATTTTATAAATTATCCATTACTCAAAGAAGTAAATGGCTATAACAACATTCCACTACTCACATTCAATGTAACTACATTAATTATATAAGATGCATAACTTATTTATAATTTAGTTCAACCGACTAATATTTCCACATAGCAATAACCAACTATAATATTCAACTAGATTTGTCACTACAACTATCAAGCATTCCCAACTTTACAGGTTCTAATCCAATAATCATAATATTTTTATTTATCCATAATTTAAATTAGTACAATGATAAACAAACATCAAAATAACATATATCTAAAAAGAAGTGTGGTTAAACACTTGTTTAGTTAGTGAAGACTAACTACCACTTTTAGCTTCAAATCTCAATTTGATCAGCTTGATCAATTTCTTTCCAATTACCTATTAACATAGCATATAAAGTTCCTAAAATTAATCTTAATCCGTTAGGAACTTAATAACATTCCAATTCTACAAAAATCACATTTCATCCCACAAATACTAGCTTGAAAATTTCTTGTCAAGAAACTGATTAAGCACCATGAATTAATCTTACATATGACTTAATTCATCAAGTACTATACTTAATTTCACAAGTTTATCATTTTCACAATTTAGGATTTATAACCCTTACTATCATATTTCATGAATTCAACCATGAAAACATACAATAAAGCTTGTAATTACCTTCCAAAAACTTACAATAACATCATAATCAAAATATTCAAAAGTTATTTTGAGTTACTAACCCGAATTGAACATTTTCCATTAAAGATCAAAGGCTTAATCAAAGAGGAAATTAATACCTTTATGTGATTCTAGAGATTACAACTTGTTTCCCTTGATTCGCGCCTTCGCCAGATCACTTCATACCTTCAAAATCACCAAAGCAAATCACTTGTTCAAATCATGTGAAATAAGTTCGAGAAAAGAAGCTTAACATATTAAGTATATGTTCTGGTAGTGCCACCACTCCTTTTCAATCTTTTTACCATGTCATGGTTACTGTATTTCACAGATTTCAGCTTTCGCTATTTTTTATTCCAACTTCAAACAGTCATCACTTCTTCATTTCAAACCTGTTTTCAATGATCTTTATATCCATGTGAAGTATTAAAAAGACATACATCTCTATCTAATTACTTTTTCCTTAATTTATACAAAACTTAATCAATTAAGACATGAAAAGGCTCAAAATACCAACGTGTCCCACTTTGCCCTTTTTGCTCAAATACACAATTAAGTGACTAAAATCACTTAACCAACATTATAAATCATCTCACAATGTACTCTCACATATTTTTACAATTTCACAAGATTAAATCTTCATTATCTCATGAATTTCTCAAAAATGGCCAAATTACCCTTTTAGTTAAACTATTCATACAACGTGGTATTGTGATTTATTTAGATCATTACAATTGGTACTGCATTAAAGAGATGTCATCCTCGGATCTTTTTAGAATCTTAGTGATCATATTTCGAGTCTATAAACCTTTTACTTAGTCATTTCAATCTTATCAAATTTTACACAATATAGAAATCTACTTTGCGATTTTCTTGCATTCTTTTATAATTTCCACACTTTCTTCACTAATTCATTTCCATTTTTATATAGTAATACTTGCTATGAAAAATAGGTGTTACACTTTCCCTTAGTCCTTACATATTAAAACAAATATGGAAACGGCATCCTATATCAAGGATCGAAGAATTTGAAATTTTAGTGTTATTGACTTCTATAGAGTACATACCAAATGTAGAGACAAAATAACTCGCTCTTTTCATTTCTCACTTCTTTAAGTACTTTGGAAAACTTCTCTTTCAATGTCCCTTCTGTCCATAGTGAAAGCACACGAGCTCTTTCGGATCACCGACAAGAGGAGCATCAAATTTTACTTTTCCCTTTGACCCACCAATAGACTCTCCAATATGGGCATTCCCTTTCCATTTGGGTTGGGATAAAGCCTTTCTTTTCTTCCCCTTTCCTTATTGAATGGCTAGGAAAGGGGTAGTTTCAATACATTTGGAATAAGATCTCCAATCAAGCTTTAGCAGTTTGCAACAGACTATATAGCTCAAGGAATGTCATTTATGTGTTATTCAAAGGATAAGATATGATAAACATATCATAACTAATTGGTAAGGAGTTGAGGATCATATTGTTGGTTTTTAAGCATAACAACATCCTATGGTATACATGTAACCCTAATTGCTTTGGATCTAGGTTTTTCTAATTTGAACATACAACATTGAATACCAAAGCAATAACCCTATAACTAGCATATAACAAGTTTAATCCATCTTGATCTTGACTTTTGAAAGCCTAGTGCCCCAAGTATTGCACCTCTAATGGAGTCACAAACACCCAATGCAACAAGATGACTTAAGAGAGAAGAAGAATTCAGCTAGGGCAACTTAAAGAAGCATTAGTACCGAATTCTCATGTATCAGGGTCGATTTATAGTTAAGGCTATTAGGGTTTTAGGTGGAAACCCTAATTTCCTTACTTAGGCCTTAAGCAATCCATGGAACCCTTCTAGAAGGCCCCTTGGACGAAATCCTTATGGGCTTCGCATAGATTTCGTCTAATCTCTTCTATTAGGAGTCCATAGCCCAACTAGCAACTAACAGTTAATTGCAATATCAATCCCCTTAATTTAATCAATCTCATTTGATCACCAAATTAATTCCAAATTAATTTCTGATCAGTACTAGTTTATGGTTTCCAAATAATATAGTAATCTTGTAATATATTGATAAAACCATTTTTAGTACCAATTTATTATTCATATAATAAATTCTACTCTCTCTCCTTTTGTCATCCTATTAAGTTAAATGAGTGAAGGCAACCCAAAAGGAACATGCTCATAATCAAATCAAGTACATACCAAAAATAGTTATGGGCTTAGACACCGAATCCAATACTCTCCCACTTGGATAAGTCTAATAACTATTATTGCAAGTACGACTTCGAAATCTAATTAGCAATCGTAGCTTTCAAACACCGTTGTCGAACTCTGATCTTATCAGCAATGCGTCCTTTAGATAAGGGATCATATATTCATCCATTCTAGATATCGTATAGACATGATACATGGATTATAATCATTCTCTCAGTCTATGTGTTGTTTCCCTATTTCCGATTTAAAACAACTGACAATAGATTTCCATTGAACACATCAACCTATTCTAGGCTTGGCCAATCGCTTAGGGTTTTCATCACTAAATCATCGAAGGGCCCACAGATATCACTTTTATCCCACATTAGGTAAAAAGAACAAATAAACTTTGACTCATGTGCTTGTACTACTTACTCATCAAATCACACACAACAATACATTTTATAGCATCAAGTTACTGATGCATTTACATATTATCAATGTGCAACTGACTTGTAAACAACTATATGTCTGTGTTTCAAGAATATAAGATATTATCGTCACACAATCACCCGGGATAAAATCCATGAAGTGATTCACGTGAGTGTGGGTTTAATCCAATACTCAAATCTTATTTCAGGAGCACTCATGAACACTGCAACAAACTTTTGTTATGTCTGAACGCTTTAGACAATCTACATTCGGATTCATGACAGTCTTACCTCATTACCTACTTCCAAAGTATGATTGACTGTGGATGTTGCAATAAACTAGTTATTCTGGAAGTCAAAAAAATGCAAAGTGAAACACAAAAATAATCGAATCGAATATGGCCTCAAAACTTTTGAGTATAAATAAAACCCCTTTTATTTAATCACCATATTGATTACACATTATTCATTGTATGATGTTTCGGATAATCAACTTAATACTTGAATTAAAACAATAGTCATCCCATGCTCCAAGAATGCACACTATGTTTACCTATGGTCCTTACTTTGTGAAATAGATCAATTGAACACGTTTCCAATGATGCTCATTTCACAATTCGCAATCCTTATCATAAGTGTAAGAATACCAAATTCTTGCCACTATTAGAATATGTTAGATTCTAACATTTTATGTAATGATCCTTTTGTAATGTCACATTACCAAAGTCACCAAGACTTTGCCAATTATATTACCAATTGTTCTATTAGATATTGTTACAAGACAACTCCATATATGTGAAGTCTCACATTCAAAATACATTCCTTTGAACATCCTTCTTGCATAAAAGTTTTTAATCTATATAGATTCTTAATATCCAACTCCCATTATGGAAACATTTCCATATTTTCCATATGACAAGACATTCTAAATAGAATCCTATCTATTCATAATATTGTCAATATGGTCCATCCATTACTATACTTCCAACTGCCCACAAGTGACAAATCCTTGGCGAACCTTAGATTGTACTTGACAGTTGTTTAACTTACTTTAGTCATATCCGATTCTTTTCCTTTTCCCTCTTAACGCCCTAGGCCTTTTGAATAGACCGAACGGTCAAATATTACAGCATATGTAATCGATCCTATACCCGAAGCGTATGGGATACGATTCATAATGTCCTACATAAAGACGTGATATTTTACCAGTCTCTTGCTATAATATGCCATATATAGAATTTACTTATGTTGAACCTTTTCAACATAACATTCATATATGTCCTTTGACTAAACTTTGATTAAAATTTCTCGATCTAAGCTTTTAGATTTGAAATGAAGTATAAGTTCCTCTCCCTTAATTATAGCAAACAACTTTTCAACCTCTGCAACTTTGCGAATTGAAACTTTTTGTTTTCTATAATTAATAATCCTAAATCGCAACATAATAATTATGCTCTCACTAACATGATAATTATATCTTAACCAGCATAACACTTGTGCTCCCACTAGCTTTGACATATACTTTAGAAAATAGTTGGACTTCTAGAAGTCAATACTTATTGACTTTCTTACCAAAGTTCATATTTCTGATACATGATGCTTTGATAAGAATTTATCTAAGCTCATACACCTTTTATTAGAAGGCTCATATGTGTGTCCAAACTATTTCATAACTTGTATCAATAAGTCCCAAATGTTCAGACTATGTCAAATCTCACAATTCGAACTATGAAGAGGGATGCTGTAATCATAATCGAATTTGAGAATACAATTTACACAATCGCTATCTCCTTAAAATCTTCTTAGTGAAAGCGTTTTCTCACAATCATTTTCATGAAATGGAGAGAAACCTTACCACTTAAATTTTATGGTGTATGCATTCATATACATGTGAATCTGTCATAACCGTCATCACAAGAAAATGATTGTGACAAATCCAAACTCATATGGACTAAACTTGTCCAATCTTAATTTCCTGCCATCTGACAGCACAAGGGTCTACCATGTATTCCAAGTAGTTGAGCAGCTCACCCATACAGATCAATGAACTTTCAATGATTAAGGTGCTTCTGTTGTTATGCATTCAAATGAGAACTTATTGAAATCACATGCATAGTTAACTCAACTGGAATGGCACAAAAACAAGAATACATTAACACGACAGGTTATAAACCTCAAGTTGTCTCCTAGTGATAAACAATAGGTTAACTCTTGATAAGTTCTTGAAATCTTTTTCAAGAACTTTAAGACTCCCACTGACCTCTTGACATATAAGATTCTCTTATCAAGAAACATTCCTCGACAAACAAATATTCAAGAGATAGTGTGGGTTCTTATCAAGACAAAGACTTCACACAATTGGTCTTAGTTGGTCTTTGTCTTATCCAAGACATCATAGCTTACTAATTTCAAATGTGCAAGAGTAAGAACATTTCTATTCCACATTTGATAAGTGTTATGACCCTTCTTAAGATTATGTCACTCAAGTCACAATCTTGGATTTTAACTCTAATACTCGATCTTGGAACGAAGTATGATTCACCTTTTGATTTAATGATTTCAACGATTCCTGACTCCTCTTCTTAGCCATGCTGATGTACTAAGGTGTCCTTAAAGGATCAATTGTGACACTGTTTCATAATCACTAAGTTAATCATAAAACACGATACTTAAGTACTTTCCCTTATTTTCAGATTGGAGAAACTTTTATCTTTCTGCCTAATTGATTCTTCCTATTCGTTCTACTTTACATTGAAACCCTGTTTAAACGATTCAGAAGTATACTTAATCTTGTAAGCATAACCACATTTACTAAACTTTTAGCAAATCATGATGAATATTCTTATCATTTTTGTGGTGGACTTGACCTAGTGCACAACAATGCATACTAGATCCTCTAGTCCTTCACTTGACTCTCATCTATATGTGAAAAAGGAATTAGTCTTAATTCCCCAACTACGAAGGTTCTCATTCTTCATACAATACCAGCTGCATGATTCCAAGTTTATGTCCAATTGAAACTTGGGTGATGAGAGTCTTTCCTTATTTGGTAAATTTTGACACTACCACAAATAACATAACTAAGAATCACATCCTTTTCAATATTACTAACAATGAAAACATACAAACATCAATTTTCACAAGTTCCATTACAAGGAAGTATAAATCAGTCAAAAAAATTATTTTATTATAGAATTGTCGAAAAACTTGTCCTTACAACGCAAAATCAAATGAAAACTATGCTATTACATATTCCTAAGTAATCTATCATAACTTCTATATAGCAGCTCAAAAATTCGATCATCGAACCATGCGATCGAAATCCATTTCTCTGCGATCAGACTCAACATGCTCTTCCTTTAAGCTTCCTTTCTTTTATTCGATCCTAAAAAACATCAAAATATAATCTTATCACATCATTTATTAAGACTTTAGAAACAGGAACTTAATAGAGTTAGATTGTGAATTTACCTGAAGTAAAACTGATGGGATTAAAACAACTTTTAATCTATGAAGATCGATTAGATCTTGAACAAGTATATGAATGTAAAATAACAAGAACGCAATAATAAGAACAAAACAACTTGAATCAAACATGTCGAATGATTAAATAAAATCCTCAGAAGAGCTCGATTAAGAACATCAACTGTAGAGGATTAGAAGATTACAAGAACGATTAAAGAAAATATTGTACTCTGTATGAATCGCTATCTCGATAATCTCAGCAATCTTAACCTAATATGCATGCAAGCATTTAACTTATATACAATGCATAAAAGGCTCACGGTTGGACAGGCCCAAACCGGAGAATACAAGGCTAAACTAACGAGCCCAAAAGACGCAACATCAAAACTATCTTCAGCTCAACAATCTCCCCCTTTGCGTCAATTTGGAGCGAGACCTTCACTTCTTACTTGGGCCGGCAGCTGAAGCTGGTACCTTCTTCTTCACGGTACTAAATAGACTCTTGGTTATGGAGAGGATGGTCTGTCTAAACCGGATGTACCAATTGATCATATCATTGAAGTACTTGATGTCATCAGCCGAATTGTCCTTACACCGCTTGATAATTGATAAGATGTGTTCCAAGCAAGCTGTGGTGTAAAGGTGCTTGTCAGCTAAAGCGAACAAACATTTATGTCCTTCGGCTCTATTGAACATGACTGAGTTTCGCCTCGGATCTATCTTACCCATTTGCATTTGATTTAGATCACTGGCCGATCCCACAGGTGCGACTTTCGGTTTCTTCTTAAAAACTGTGGCGACCTCCTGATCCATTAGGGCAACCTCCATGATGTAGCAAGCCAACATCCTTTTGACATGGTCTATGATGGGACCATATTCGGTTTCATCTGTTAGCAGGATATTGTACAAGACTATCCAGTCATGAGGATTCAGATTCGGCAGATCCGCCAGGGAGATGATGTGGGCAGTTCTTGCAGATCCTCGGATGAGCTTGAACTTAACGTTTGTGAATCTCCCCACGGCATAAGGCTTCAGCACCCGAACATTAACAATCTTCTGGGCGCTCCAGGTGAGGTATTGTGGGCGAGCGGCCTCCAGGTAGAAGTCAATGAGCTCCCTGTCAAGCTCATCATTCGGATGCGGGACTTCAAAAATGTTAGAGAAGACGTGGAAGATGAACGCCTTTCGAGTCAGCGGCATATCAAATTGCGAATCGACAGTGTTGTTGCGGTCGAATGAGATAACCGGCTCGAGCCATAGTATGCTTGGAGTCTCTATGGCCTCTTTTATCATACGATCCCTAGTCCAGGCAGGGAAGAGCAACTTTCGGCTCTCAAGGAGATCGTGGGCTTCTTTTTGCTTTCATTTAGCTTCTTCAGCCTCACGCGCCACACGACTGGCATCGCCTTCAACATTGCGAATGTTCTTTCTTTTTAACATGTCCGCAATGGTCTCCCTGTCTTCATCTTCATCTTCGTCTCCTCCCTCAGCTATGTTTTTGTCCTTGTTCTTCACACCCGAACCCGAGGCATGACCAGTTGGGGGTGGTTCGGTTGTGTGAGTAGCTTTGGAGGAAGGAGGTGGTTTCGATGCTTTCTTCTCATCTCCCCCTTGTTTCGGAATGGACACGAAACTCGGTAGGCCTTCAATTTTGCTTAAAAGGTCCATGGCCGGAGAGAGTTTTTCAGCGAGGGTGCGCCTCACCGAATGGTTTAGGATGGGGTCGTGTGCTTCCAGGATGTTTGATAGAGCTGCGTGGACATCCGAAACACACGTCTTTATGACTTCCCTCTCGGATCGAAGAGCTTCTAATTGTTGTTCGGAGTTGGAAAGTTGCGTGCTCTTGACCTTTAGGGCAGTAGTCTTGCTCGCCAAGACGTCCATCAGAGAATTTTCTGCCGCAAGATCCTCTTGTAGCTTTGCCAGGCGGGCATCGATGGAGGCACGGAGTGCCGAGTTGTCGTCGCTAATATGTTGTCTGAGAGTAGCGAACGAAGACAGCTTCGTCGAGACAAACTGGGCCAATTGTTGAACAACTGGTTCCAGAGTTGTCTTGGTGGCTTCGGCGCTCTCCTGCAAAGACTGCAGCAGGACAGAAGCGTCATTGAATAGTTTATCGACTTTTTCGGTCGCTGCCTCACAGGCTCGGGTGGAGGCGTCGATAGCAGCAGTTGCTGAGGCCACGGAATCATGTTGAGCCCTGGAGAAGGCGTCAACGATCTTCTGAAGGGCAGCTTCAGACAAAGATGACTGCTGGTTGGAGGAGGAGGCGAGAAGTTGATCAACCTTCTCGTTAAGCTCGCGAAGATGCTTCTTTGTCACTGGAGCATCATCCTCCTCGTCACTTTGAACTTGAAACGGACTATAGTAGACCGAATCGAAGTTCATGTGATCACCACCAAGGTATTGATCACCACCATCAGAGGCGTCTTCTGGAGAGTGAGGTGGTGGTGAAGTTGGGGGTGTTATTGGTTTGGTTGGTTCAGGTTGAGTGGGTGGGGGGTTAGTTTCGGGTGGTGGTTGTGTATGGGTTTCGGTTTGTGGTGGTTCGGTTACAGGAGGGGTTTCGGTAACTGGTGGTGTGTCGGTTGATGTGGTGAAAATGGGTGGTGGTATAGGGAAATAGGTTGGGGGAATAGTGGGGTTTATGGTGGGAATGGAAATAGGAATTGTTGGTGGAGGAGAAGGAATAGGAGATTGATGAAGTTCCATCTCCGGGGTTGGGGACCGAGGTGGTGTGTTGCCTCGTTGAGGAGATTCGTCTCCTTGTGATCCTTCAGAGTCCGAACTCCCACCTTCGGATTCGCTTGAAGAGGAGGGAATAAGTAGCTTTCGCTTCTGTTGGGTCTTCCTCCTTTTCGGCGGTGGGGATGAAGCAGCCTTCGGTTGTTTTCGCTTCTTGGGAGAAGGTCCCTTTGGAGCTTTGGACACTTGCTTCCCCTTCTCTGCCTTTTTGCCCCTGGCCACCGGTTTATCGGCATCATGAATCGATCGCAGCATGTCCGGTGTCAGTTCCCTCGGACCAGTTGGCCTAAACTCCTTGATCGTCCTGCTCAGTCTGCTATCGGCGGGCACATCGGCATACATCGACTCCGGGATAGAGCCAATGAATGAGAATTTTGATGCATCGGATATGATGATCTTCTTGGTATGAAACGTACCAATAGAAGACATCGATGCACCATCGGCTGTTGGAACATTGAACTTGTCCATGGCCCATCTTGTGATCAAGATCCAGAACCGGGCCAACGACACCTCAGAGTGTCGGGAAGAGGAAGAGAGGCTCTGAATTAGCTGTTTCCATAGGACAAACCCATAGTCCAGGTTTATCCCGTTGTACACCCCATACATTATCGAAAGGAAAAGACGACTTACACCGTCAGATCCTAAGCTCCTCTTTGACAGTCCCTTGAAGAGAACTGTAAATAACCCATTCCATTGGGGCGGTAGGCAGGACTTTTTAAATTTGGCGACGGAGGTGAGAACCTCTGTGTAGCCCATGTTGTAAAACATGTTGTACAACATTCCAACCGGAATCGTCTCCGGGTGAACTCGCGATGGGTCAGCAGCAAACCCTAACATAGTGCAGAAACAGGGGCGAGAAATCGAAGTCTTGTGTTCTACCACTTCAAAGAATACCCGGTCGACGGCCTTGTCGTAGTAAGCCGTCGCATAGACCTGAGATAAGGTCACCATTGGCACCGTTTCAATTCTTGACAATGCAGGAGCAAGCTGGGAGTACTTGAGGCATTCTATGACCGGCGACATATAGGAATCATACGCCAGTGGGTTCAGATCAATGACTAGGCATTGTTGGGGTCGGATGGGAAGAATCTGAGAAGTTGCATGAACAGAAGAAGATTCAGGCATTGTTGCAGGTTTGGAGAAGAAGATGACCGGGAGAGTGTTTGGAAGTATTTTTTCTTTGGAAATTATGGAGGCAGTAAAG
Source organism: Lactuca sativa (assembly GCF_002870075.4). Classification (NCBI taxonomy): domain Eukaryota; kingdom Viridiplantae; phylum Streptophyta; class Magnoliopsida; order Asterales; family Asteraceae; genus Lactuca; species Lactuca sativa. Next base: position 173,443,606 of record NC_056629.2, on the reverse strand, counting down.
AGGTAAAAGATGGTGTAGACGGCCTTTTATAGTGGGTGATAAGAGAGAGAAAAATCGTTTCAAATCTCTTATGGAAATACGAAACGGGTTTTTGAGTGACTGATTGGTGACAGTTGGGACGTGCGATGATCACGTAGGAGAGAGAATGTCAGTTTCCTAGGATTACGCCGCCCAATAAGCGCCGGTTCAGAGAGAGGAACCGTTTCCATTTCCACACGCGCCTTTAATGCCAGAGTGATGACTCGTCGATATCGCACACGCGTCCATAAGTGTCAGAAAAAGCGCGGCCGTTTCAAATTCACGCGCCCTCCTTTTTACCGTCGTTTGAATGTCTATCCTTTTAACTTCCGCCGAGTCAGCAACTTTTTGTCTTTTCCCCTTTTAAACGGCTGTTTTCAATTAATGACCCACGTGGCTAATTTTTGACCACAACTTCATGAGTAACCATCCAGTAAAAATCCAGCTTGTAAAATAATTAGTAACGGAGTTTTTTGAAAATCTAGGATTTTCGTGCACAGAGTGTAAAAGAAAAAGAAATAAAGCAACTCTTTTTAGGACGATCTGTGATGTCAATAATGACACGAAACTGATGATCCCGGGCACGAATCTCTTCCTTCAAGGTCAAGAGAGACCTCAAAGTGTTAGTGTGGAATCCCGTTGAATTACGATCAAACATTTATTAATAAGTGTTGAAAGGCTTCTTTTAATTAGGCTTATTAAGGGTGGTTTCGCTTTGAGTCATCAATTCAATTCTTGATATAAGAACGAAAGTGAACAAAGTACTTGTGAGACCGGTGTAGTCTGTTGAACAAGTAGGTAGGAGTTGATTTTGTAGTGACTTGGATTAATAGGAAATCTCAGATAAAAATTTAAAACTGGATCCCTTGGGAAGAAATGTTATGGTGAGTAACAATTTCATTGGAATCACGCAAAAGAAAAATTGAGATTCCTTGAAGGTACATTCGTCAATTCATTGGTGAAAACTTGATCAAATTAATTGGTCACCTTCAATTCATTGGTGTTGAATTTTGGGTTTCACTCAGCTCGTAGTGGCACGAAACTCAGATCATAAACACAGATGTTGTGTAACCATAAACCTCAGTGGTAGTTTCTGAGAGTCTCAAGGGTTACAGTGATGAAACGAATGTAATGGAGAAGTGTAATGGGGATGGTGTAAGAAAACATAGTACCTCTGCTGCGAAAATAAGGACCAAGCAGGAAACTCTTAACTCATGTGAGAAAAGAGTGAGGTTGCTCATGATTAGAATAAATATGTTAGCCTTATTGGGAAGACAAGGTTTGTGTATACCAGGTCATGAAGGCTATTATTCAAAATCTTATGAGGCTTGGGACACATACAGCAGCATGCTTCTAGGGACACTTAAGTAAGTCATCAATTATATCCCCATAAACAAATAAACACACACAAAAAAAAAATATTTTTGGAGTTTTGATCTTTTAAAAAAAATAATAAATAAAATAGAAATAACATTAAAAAAATAAGACTTTAAAAAAAATTATAAAAGAGTTAAAAGAAAATTTTTTTTGGAAATAGTTGAAAAACCGAACCCGAACGTTCGGTTGGTTTCGGTTGGGAAAAAGTTGAAAAACCGAACCCGAGCGTTCGGTTGGTTTCGGTTCAGGAAAATTTTGAAAAACCGAACCCAAACCTTCGGTTGGTTTCGGTTCAGGAAAATTTTGGAAAACCGAACCCGAACCTTCGGTTGGTTTCGGTTCAGAAAATTTTTGGAAAACCGAACCCGAACCTTCTGGAGGTTTCGGTTTTGGAAAATTTTAAGAAACCAAGGAGTTTAGATATGCAATTTGGAAAAACCTTTTACACAAAGAAAAACAAATTTTGTACAAATAATATACAACTCAGAAAAACTACCTTTGAATTAATGAGCGAGTCAGATGGTTAAACCGAACCCGAACGTTCGGTTGGTTTCGCTTCTTACGTTTTAGGTTGAGAGGTAGTGTGAGGTACTGACTCTGATTCCATCATACCTAGCCCTTGCAATATTTTATTGAATGATGCTTCAGGAAGAGCTTTGGTAAAGACGTCAGCCAGTTGATCAGTGGTTCTTACGAAGTGAATTTCGACATTTCCATCTTCCACATGATCTTTGATGAAGTGATACCTCAGTGCTATGTGTTTGGTTTTAGAATGTTGCACTGGGTTATGACAGATCCTAATTGCACTTTCAGAGTCACAATATAGTGGGATCTTCTTCATATTGAGTCCATAGTCTCGAAGTTGACTCTGGATCCAAATCACTTGGGATGTGCAGGATGCAGCGGCAATGTATTCCGCTTCGGCAGTAGACAGCGACACACACGTTTGTTTCTTGGATTGCCAGCTGACCAACTTCCCATCAAGAAATTGACAGCCACCAGTTGTGCTTTTATGGTCGAGTCCACATCCTCCAAGGTCAGCATCAGAATAGGCTTGAACGAAGAAGCCTGAATTAGATGGATACCATAGACCTAAGGAGGTGGTTCGCTTGAGATAGCGTAGGATGTTCTTTACTGCCAGCATGTGAGGTTCGCGTGGGTTAGCCTGAAATCGAGCACAATAACATACAGAAAACATGATATCAGGCCTGCTAGCAGTTAAATACATCAGTGAGCCTATCATTTGACGATAGAGCGTGATATCGACAGCCGGTTTATCTAGTGAAGGGGTAAGCTTGGTGCCGAATGCCATTGGGACTTTGACTTTTGAGTCTCCCATCATGCCAAACTTCGCTAGGAGAGTCTTTGTGTAAGCTTCTTGATTAATAAAGATGCCTTCGCGTCCCTGTCTTATGTTTAAACCAAGGAAAAAGTTAATAGGACCCATTGAGCTCATTTCAAACTTAGTCTCCATCAACTTTCTGAATTCAGCTGTTAAGCTAGGATTCGTGGAGCCAAAGATGATGTCATCGACATAAATTTGAACTATCATAAGGTGGTTACCTTCCTTTTTGCGAAAGAAGGTTGGGTCAACCGAACCTTGTTTAAATTTAGACATCTTTAAAAATTTTGTAAGCGTTTCATACCAGGCCCTCGGAGCTTGTTTGAGGCCGTACACAGCTTTATCCAGAATATAGCAATGATTTGGATACTTTTCATTCACGAACCCAGGAGGTTGCTCCACATACACAGTTTCTTCGAGTTCTCCATTGAGAAATGCACACTTTACATCCATTTGGAAAACCTCAAAGTTTTTGTGAGCAACATAAGCCAGAAATATTCTAACAGATTCTAGCCTAGCTACTGGAGTGAAAGTCTCTTCATAGTCTATTCCTTCCTCCTGACAGTATCCCTTGACCACCAGACGAGCCTTGTTCCTTATGACATTACCTTCCTTGTCCATTTTGTTCCTAAAAACCCATTTAAGACCAACAACCGAAGCATCTGGAGGAGTTGGAATGAGGCGCCAGACTTTGTTCCTTTCGAACTCATTCAGTTCGTCTTGCATTGCTTGAACCCAATCAGAGTGATCGAGGGCAGTGTTCACTGTCTTCGGTTCAACTTTTGATACGAATGAGTTAAACATACAAAACTCAACCTTTGAAAATAAGGATGTCTGTTTTGCCTTCAGTTGAGATCGGGTCAGAACCTTTTCAGATACATCACCAACTACTTGAGAGATAGGATGATCTCTGGTCCATTTGGTAAGAGGAGGGTAATTCGGATCAAAGGTTGGGTCTAGTTCAGCATTGATCATTTCTTCCGGCTCAGATTGGCTATTGTAATCAAGCGTCATATCATCATGCTCCCCCTCAATTGATGAGTCTTGAGAAACATGAGGTTCAGGGGTTTCTTGTGGTGCTGGACTTTCAGACGCTGAAGCACCTTCGTTTGGAGGGGCATCCTCGGTTGGAGAGGCACTTTCGGTTGGTGAAGGATCTTCGGTTGAAGATGTAGAGTTTGACTCCCCCTGGACTTGTGAGCTTGGCTCCCCCTCGACTGAAGCATTGTTGGATGGAGATTCATCAGTGGGCGATTCTCTACTTCATGCATTCTTCTTGCAGCATCTTCGACAATTTGCTTCATATGATCAACTTTGTTGTCAGCTGCACCTGCTTCTGAGAGAGAAGCTTTTTCCGGTTCGTCAAAGAGTTCCATAAATTTGTCGTATAAATTGGCGATAGAGACTGTGACTTGGCCAGTTTGAGGAAAGATTTCCCCGGCAGTGTCATCTGTGGCCTGTAGCTTCTTGACATAGCTATCGTCGAAGGTCACATAGTATGTCTCTTCAATCCTTCTTGAACGCTTGTTTACGACCCTGTACGCCTTGGACGTGAGTGAGTAACCCAGAAAGATTCCCTCGTCGGCTTTGACATCAAACTTGTTGCGGTGTTCTTTAGAGTTAAAGATGAAACACCTTGAGCCAAACACATGGAAAAATTTCACATTGGGCTTTCTGTTGTTGATTATCTCATATGGTGTGAGCGTGAATCGCTTGTTAAGATAGGACCTGTTCTGTGTAAAACAAGCAGACTCTTTGGCATTTGCACATGGAACTATTTCAGAACTAGGTAATTCTTTTCCTTTATGAGAAGAAATCATTTCTAGGATATCCATGTCATTGCCTATGTACATGGCAGCTTGGGAAGTTGATCTACCAGTCAAATTTGCTTTACTAGTGCACCAAATCATTGTTGATTCAGCAGCAATTAGCAAATAAGTCATATCAATGAGGGTCATGTCGTGGTCCATCATATAGTAATCATTAATGAACTCACTATATGAGTCAGGGAGTGATTGAAGAACCAAGTCAATAGCCAACTTCCTTGAGACAGCGACACCCAACATTCCAAACTTGTCAATATGCAACTTCATCTCCAAGACGTGAGCACATATAGACTTTCCATCTTCGTGTTTGCTTGCCAATAGGGGTTGAGTGACCTTGAACTTTTCAAGTCTGCGAACACGTGGGTCAGGGAGAATTATTGGATGGGGTGGAGGAAGAGAAGTATGATTTCCATTTCCATGATCCAATCGTGGAACATCATCATTATGTGGAAAGCCTTTTCCAAAGGATTTAGGAAGACCATAGTTATTAGAATTTGGCATCTACAAAACAAGAGATATTCAAGTTAGTTAATTCAATCCTTAATATAACACCCAAATGAAATATTAAGGCTAGGACCCAACACAATATTCTACAACTCGAAAGAGAGATGTCATAATCCAGTTGCAAAATATTTGAAGGTATGTAAATGACGATTTACCAATTTCCACCATGAAAAACGAAAATGAAAATTAGGTTTTAAATGAATTGAAACTCCTAGATCTTTTGAGATTCATTTAAGTTTTCAATGGCATGTTTAATATTGATTATGCCCTTCAAGTTTGTGACTAGGATACCGAGGATCACAAACAAGGTGTGAATAACCATGCAAATTATTTTTGTACACTCGAAGACATATATCACCTAATCAATGTTTCAGTTAACCACACACGCTCCATTGATTTATGATAATCTAGGAGCAACCCATTGTCGTCTTTTATTGGTCCTATATTAGTGTGACGGTTAACCACACACGCTCCACTAACAACCAACATGGTATAATGTGCAATTTCATGGATTAGCACCAAATTCATATTTTTCCTAAAGTAACTAAGATTTGGGAATTTATAAAAGTGTTTAGTTGCTTCATATTTCATTATACGTATAATGGAAGGTTACGTCCTATCTTACCCGTTAAGGATGCGGTGGGTAAGAGTGGATACCCAATGGCGGTCATTTTACAGGCCGCTTCCTTAAACACCCCTTATAGACCATCTTAGTGAATGAGGCCTAGTAACTGTAAGACTGACATTTACTTATACATATATAATATATTAGACTTTTAATTTTATATAGTATAAGGGTGTATTTTATACTTTAAAATACTAAGTGGTTTAATCTATTAATAAGTTAGACTTTTAATTTGATTAAACTTAAACCATATAATTATGGATTTATTAATTATCCCTTTAATTAAACACTTAATTAATTTAATAAAACCACAAGGGTGTAATTTGAACTATTCAAAATACTAGAGTTTTAAAATTTAATATCTCAAAATTAAAACCTTTTCATCAAATTTTAAATTCCAAAACTTGAGGACAAATTTTGAAAATTTTCAAAATATTAGGGTTTAACTATTTAAATTTCAAAAAACTAAAACTTTTAATTTCAAATTTAAGCTATAAACCCTAAAGGGGTGTAATTTAAAACTTTTTCAAAATTACTAGTTTAAATATTTGAATCAAAATAATCGTATATTATCCATATTTAACAAAATCCACCAATTTTGATAAGGATATCCATACCAATCATAAATAATCGAATTGGGGTAAGAAAAACAAGTTTTGGTAGTTATCCTAATAAAAAACTGGCCAAAAAATCGAAAATCTCAGCAACATCATCCAGGACTCATCGAGTCCAGTATGGAACTCGTCGAGTCCATACATGGACTCATCGAGTCAGCCTGTCAGACAACAAAATTTTCGACTTTTTGATCCTTCTGCAGTTCACTTTTGCGCCTATTCAATAGAAAAACAACCTAGTCTCTAATACCACTGTTGGGTTTTAAGCATAACAACATCCTATGGTGTACATTCAACCCTAATTGCTTTGGATCTAGGTTTTCTAATTTGAACATACAACATTGAATACCAAAGCAATAACCCTATGACTAGCATACATATACTAAATTTAGCATATGATTAGGTTTAGAAACTTTAGCTCACTTGTTATGTAGCAATAACAAGTTTAATCCTTCTTGATCTTGACTTTTGAAAGCCTAGTGCCCCAATTGTTGCACCTCTAACGGAGTCACAAACACCCAATGCAACAAGATGACTTAGGAGAGAAGAAGAATTCGACTAGGGCAACTTAAAGAAGCATTAGTACCGAATGCTCATGTATAAGGGTCTATTTATAGTTGAGGCTATTAGTGTTTTAAGGTAGAAACCCTAATTTCCTTGCTTAGGCCTTAAGCAATCCATGAAACCCTTCTAGAAGGCCCCTTAAACGAAATCCTTATGGGCTTCCCATGGATTTCATCCAAAACTTCTATTAGGAGTCCATAGCCCAACTAGCAACTAACAGTTAATTGCAATATCAGTCCCCTTAATTTAGTCAGTCTCTTTTAATCACCAAATTAATTCCAAATTAATTTCTGATCAATACTAATTTATGATCTCCAAATAATATGTTAATCTTGTAATATATTAATAAAACCATTTTGAGTACCAATTTATTATTCATATAATAAATTCTACTCTCTCTCCTTTTGTCATCCTATCAAGTTGCATGAGCGAAGGCAACCCAAAAGGACCATGCTCATAATCATATCAAGTACATACCAAAAATAGTTATTGGATTAGACACCTAATCCAATACATATAAATGGCCAACTTCTTGTCTAAAATTCACATTCATCTATTCTAGTCTTTTCGTGTGTCTTCGCACCTTTTACACATAAGAACACATAAATTCACTTTCTTTCAGCTTGCATTCCATTATGGATTTGATGACTACATAAGGCTCTTGTCTTGCTTTCTTGTGGAATATTTGAGAAAGAGCCAAGTTCATTTCATAGGGCCAATAGATCTCATAGGACTTTTTGTAGATCATGTGTCATGGTTGCAATCATTATGCAAGCGACCTTATTGGCATCATCAACATGTTGTTTATGTCTAACAATTTCCTCAATAGTTGCAGTCTCGGTGTCAATTTCAAGAAAATGGATTTCAAGAATATGCTTATTATTTTGATAGCTAAGTGTCATCTTCAAATTTCGCATCAAGTCTATGTAGTTTGGACTAGTAAGCTTGTCTTTTGACAGAATCGACACAAGAGTGCAATTTGAGTTTTGAGCGGGTGGAAGAGGAGGAGGGAGACCACCATTTCTAGCCATATATAATAAGAGATAAAGTTTTAGTTATTTGTATCAATCCTTAATACTTTAACACAAATAAATATATATGGCTAGGACCCAAATTTTTAGTTTGTAATAAGAAGAATGATGTCGTATTCAAATTCTGAATTTATATTAGGTTGATAATGCACTTTACCAATTCCAATCTCTATGAAATTCCTAGATAACTCAATATACATTGAACTATTCAATAGCATGTTTAATCATAGATTATGCAAATAAGAAAAGAAACTTGGATTTGCCACTTAATAGCAATTAAAACTAAGAATAGCAAAAGAAACCATCAATGAGAGACTAAAAGATTAAATTCACATCTTAACATAAGAAAAACAATCAAAAACAAAAAAAATGCATCATGAAGATCTACAACACATTTAAGTAGAAAAAAATAAATATAAAACATGCATTCATAGCTTAAAACATAAAATAAATCATAAATCCACATCTTAAAACTTGAAAAAAAAAATCATGTATTCACAAAAAAAAAAAAAAAAAAAAAAAAAAAAAAAAAAAACCGTTATATTTTCTTATTAATAATAGTTAAAACTAACATTAACATGACTAAATAGTTAGTAGAAAATTAAAACATCACAATTCACGGCTTAAATAACAAAGAATCACATTATTTGAGAAAACACTAGTATTATGACACATTCTAAATTCAATTCACAGCACAATAGCTAAGAAACCAAAGTTATGAACAATAATTCTATGCATATATCAGAATAAATAAGAAAACAAACTTGATTTCACAACTTAATAACAATGCATTCACAACTTAATAGCACTTAAAACTAACATTAAGAAACGTAAACAACAAAAGAGAGATTAAAACATTGAATTCACATCTTAACAAAAGCAAAAAAAAAACATTCAAGATAAAAATTGACATACTTGATGTAGATCAGGTGGTGTTTCACCTGAGATCGGAGAGAAAAGATGGAGACGAGTTGACGATGTTTCACCGGAGCAATGAGGCAACAACAACGATGGGGGTTGACAACGACATCAGATCTGGTCCATCAATCTCGTCACAATTCATAGGTTAGAGGCATAAATCGGAGATCATAGATCTAGAAGCATAAACCGTAGATTTGTTGCTGAAGATCGTAGATCTATAGCCGGATATTATAGATCTGGACCAGAGCACTTCAGATCTGATAGCGTCATAGATGAAGTTATAGGTATAGGGTTCCTTCTAAGGTTCTTAAAAAAGGGGTCGGGAAATAAAATTAGTGATGTTTAGGAGCTTCTTTGAAGAAGTTGAAGTCGCTGAAGAAGGTAGTGTCGCCAAATTTAACATGTTGTCGCAATAAAATTGTCGTCTAAGCTTTCATTAATGAGTAATAGATTAGAGAAAGACTTGGAGAATATTAAAAAAAAAAGTTAAGGAGCTATGACACTAGCGGCATCGGTGCCGATTTCGATTCTAGCGAGCGGAGGTTGGGCGGACATCAACAGCAACAAGAGGTGGTGTTAAGGTTGTGATGGTGCGAGAGTTTGAGAGTGGCTGATTGTATCAGCTCTAACAAATCTTATATAAATGAAAAAGTGTTGGAATGTTGATCTAAATGTTAGGTTGTATAGTTAAAGGTCTCAAAATGGCTATTTTTCCCTTATTGCTATAAAACCTTACAAAAAAAAAACAAAGACCTAGAATTGACAAATATATCCTAAATAATAAGCTACAAATAATGATTCCTACAGTTTATAATCTTTTTTTTGTTCTCATTTGATCTTATATATATATATATATATATATATATATATATATATATATATATATATATATATATATATATATATATATATATATATATATATATCTGTGTGTGTGTGTGACTCATTTAATACATGGGTTTACTAAAAACTAAAAATTTAATATAAAGTTGTAAGAATTATGAATTTTGTAAAGTAACAATTTCACATAAATACAAAAGATATAGTGAATAAAATAAGTAATTTAATATATTCTAAGAGATTTGAAAAAGAAAAAAATGTAAAACATTTATTCTGAAATTTAATATAAATATTTAGCTTACATATATAACCCTTAATAAAATGTGGATTTTAAATTTTAGAAAAATTGTAAAATACAAGAAAATGACAAGTAGAAAAGAGATAATTCAAAAAATTCAAAAAAACGACATGTGTCAAATTTAATGAGAACATAATATTCGACAAAAATGATTTTCATTTATTAGGTTAGAAGATCTTCGTCTCATATTTATTGTCCACTTTTGTCTTTTAAAATTTGTATCATTTAACTTTGACCTTAAATATTTTTGTTTTAGATGTATAATACTTGATAAAAAATATATTAATGGATTGAGTTTTGAATGTTTATTCATCGTAATAAGTTTCATCAAGTAGTACATAATACAAATAAAAATATTTAAGCTCAAATTTGATGAATAAATACTTTAAAAGTCAAAAGTGGATAGTATTTATGGGACGGAGGGAATATATATATATATATATATATATATATATATATATATATATATATATATATATATATATATATATATATATAATATGTGGTTGACGTTGAATCAGAAGATCTCAGTTTTATTATTAATTTCAACAGAACTTATATATATATATATATATATATATATATATATATATATATATATATATATATATATATATATATATATAATTTGTGATGTTAAGAAAAAACGAAAAAATTAAAACAAGGCACTGAAAACGATATATTTTTGGACATAAGAGTTCAAAAATCTCTTATTTTACAGTACATATTAAGTGCATACTTCCATCGAAAGAAGTTGTGCTAATTATTTGTTTTACATATAAGCACTACATAATGCATAATTTCATTGTGAAACATCTTTTTAGTATATGACTGAAAAGATGGTTCTTTCTCGATGTTTCCATTAGTTTTGAGTTTGTTTGTAAGCAGTTGCCTCCGCAAACGTCTTGCAACACTTGCAACCTCCTATAGCACGGTGAGATTTACCGGTACAACAACCATACATGCAACCTTTATGTCCAACATTATATTTATCCTTACCACCTTTGTCATGTCCTGGAATTCCACGACTTATGCTGTGTTCTCCATGTCCACCGGCCTTATACTCACCTACATCATTAAGTGTTAATTAACTTGCAAGATTTATTCGCTTTTTAAAAATAAAACACGTAAGAGAGAAAATTTACTATCAGTGTTTTCAGCCAACTCCGTAGCTGCAGCCATTTTAGAGGTAATGAGAAGGACAACAGCAAAAGCTAGAGTAAGAAGAAGGAAAGCTCTTGGAGCCATTTCCACGTGTTTATACAAAATGAAATATATGGAAGAGGGATATGAAAATTAGTGTGTTACACGTCTCTATTTATAGAAGGTTTTATGAATGAAAAAATTATTGCTATGTCCTACTCCTTTTAGTGGTTGGGTGGTTAGGATTGGGGCTAAGATTAGGATACTACTTTGTTTTTTTTTTTTATGAATGTGCTTGAATTTTATCTTTTTTTTTTAACAACAAGAAAGAAATATATTAAAAAGAAGCAAAGGAACAGCTTGAGGAACATGAATTACACGTACATAAACCCAATTAGGGTCCATACACTAATCAAACCAATTAAATGCCTCCGCTTTACAACCATGATTCTTAATCATGAAATTACACCTCATTAGCAAAATCCTTGCTGCTTTTAAATCTGCTCTTGAATTTTATCATTGGTTTATTTTGTACCGGAAAATTATTACAACTTAAAAAAGCTGCGGACAAAACAAGGAAGAATAATACATAAATATCGAAATAGACTGACCGAATCCATAAAAAAAAAAATAACAACTTAATGTCATAAAAATGTTACACTATAAACCCATCCATGTTATCCATAAACTTTTGAGTCTAATTTATTTATATATATTTTAACATATATTTTTACATTAATTAGTAAGAAAATACATAAATAACAAATTATATGTTTATTAATTTGCAACTTTGAGTCTGTGAGTCATGTTAATTTGGTTTTACTTTTTCCTATCATATTATACTTTGTTAAGCATTTATACATAATACAAATAACCCAATGCTTGAAATAACAATTTTGATTCTTTTTTAACGAGCTCTTTTGCCTCAATGATTTTTAATTAATAGTTTTCCTCCTAACTATTACTGTAAAGTTATATTATTGGTTAATTATTACTATAAAGTTATATTGTTTGTATTTTGTAAGTGGTGATTTTGGCCCCTTATTATATTTTAAAGATACATATTTTGTCCCTTACAAAATTTGTTTTTTTAGTTTTTCTTTTCATTAATATTAATATTTATTAATTATAATTTTTTATTAATTCTTATTTGTACTGTTATACCAAATATGATATATCTTCAAATTTTATATTTATCCACCTCCACCATACATAATTATTAAGATAAAAACTTGATTTCTATATTTTTACGGTCTAATTTGCAAAGAAGTTCTATGATACAACGCAAAGCATTGTTAAATACTAGTTTTATTTTATATATTACAACAATTACAATAATATGACAACAATGAAGTATTAGAAAATTGAAAACCACCGACAACTTATGATATCCGATGAAAAAAAATTTGAATTTCTTTTTAAAAGTTTACTAAAAATTACTATAAACACAAATAAAACTAACATTAATAATATATAATATTGTTATTATTTTAAATCTTAGTGTAATATTTTATTTTACTTATTGATAATTATTTTTTATATATTAAGTAAACTAGGTGTGAGATCCATATATTACACAGATTAATTAATATATAAAATGACATTTAAAAAATAATTTAAAATAACCATAAAATAACATATGACAAAATGTAACGTCCCAAAAATTACAATAAATTTAAACTTTTGAAAACATTTATAATTATAATAAAAACCATTAAATCCTTTAATTAACAAAAACTATTAAGTTTCAAGTATTCAAAAAACAACTCAAAGTCAAAACATATTTTCAACAATATTAATCCATTTATAATTCAAAACAACAACGAAAACCTAATAATCTTTAAATCCCATATTACGAGTCTGTGACAAGGACCTAATCTTCAACAGCGCCAGTATACAGTTAAGAGAAACCTTCATTCGTACCTGATGTACCTGTAATAATTATTTTATAAATGAAAGATAAGCACAAAACTTAGTGGATTTCAACACAACATAACAATAGAAGTATTACACCATACTCCTATATCACATGTCATAAACAAATATGCAAACATCAATATGATATATAAACATTAAGATCATACATCTTGTGTCTATTTGGGAACACATCTCAAATAACACCCAAATAAGAACTCGGTATCCAGCCGTCGAATCCATAGACTTAGCGCTTCCGCATTCGGCCCCTTAACTTGGCACAATGGCATTCGGTCTGTCGGCTCGGTATTCAACCGTCGACCCCAAAATATATCATGCACATACATTCCACATAACAGATAAAAACATCAAACATAGCTCATACAACAAGTATTACTTTAACTACCAATCATATAGTTCCTAGTCTTACCCGACATAATAGTAAGCATATAATCCCCTATGGTTATGAAGTGAGGAACTCACCTCAATGATCAAACACCCTTCAAGTAGCCCAAGACACCCTTTACACCAGTTTAACCTTCAAAAATACAAATGGCCCGTGGGTTAATTTTCTAGATTTTTACCTAGAAGTTATGGTCTGTTCAGGAAATTTTTTTTCCCTCCTTAAGGACCTTATTTTTTAAAATTGTTCTACATGAATGAAGTTCGGGTCCTTAGCTTTAAAATTAGTATTTGAAGACCTTTGTATGATTTTCTACAAATTTAGGTTATTTTTACAAAACTGTCTCGCAAAACAGTTCATTACGGACCAGTGTGGGTAAATGGTCGATTTCACCCTAGTTATGGGCATTTTTTGCCTTTCGGTCAAAACTAATTAAATTTAGAGGACTCAAAAATAAAACTTTCAGTTTCGTTTCAACTAAAAAGGGTTTTCCATGACCGAGATATGTCATTTCAAAGTCCTGGACAGATTAGGGAAAAATCCTGAAGTCACAACTTTGACTTTTTATGGTTAATTTTACATCTTAACCCATAAAGCTATTAAGAACATGGTTTCAAAGTTGGAAATCAATTAGTTAATATAGGCTACGATGTAATGGAGAAAAATGACATGTAACATGAAATTTTAACTCAAAATCCAATGTCTTTTTGAGAAAAACAAAGTATGATGACTATTTGAGAAAGATACCTAGTTAGGGTAATTTTTCTTCCATTCCAAGGCTTGTTATGTGAGAAAACACACCACTCACTACCAACCAAGCCTGAAATTTAAGCATGCAGCCATGGTTTCCCTAGAATGAAAGAAAAACGATTAGAGGAAGGAGGAAGAAAGAAGAAGGTGAAACCTTTATATGTGATCCTAGTTGCACTTCTTTTACTTGAACCCTTCTTCCTTGAGTCAAAGCGCCATGATCGATCCCCTTCTTTCTCCTTAAGCATCCCCTCAAAAAAAAGTTTTCTCTCCCTCTCTCGGTTCTATTTGGCCGCACATAACACAACGTACAAAAACATCACTTACATTAGGTTTTTAATCTAAAACACATTTGACACCATGGCTTAAAGGGAGACAATCGATTTAATTGAGGATTGGGCTGCAACATCATGAAGTCTCATACGTTACTTGGTGTTTTACATGTAAAATCCAAAAATTACAATAATGGTCCCTCAAGCTCTCTAATAAAGACATTATTTACCCCAAAACAATTTCTTTTGCACCAGTAAGTTTTACAGTTGACAACTTCAATCCTTTCTTAGAAATTAGTTACACAATCTCCAAAAACTCATTCCACAATTATATTATTATTATTATTATTATTATTTATTTAAAAAGAAAACGAATATCGGAAAACCAGGTGTTACATCTAGCAGACATATAAGCTGCACCTGATCCTACATCGACTGGGAAGGAGAACTAAGCATTCCTTATAACGAATGTGGATACCTTCTCTTGTCACAATACATTTTAAAGTTGTGAGGGCAGCAGATCACATAAGAACTCTGCAGTTAAGCATGCCCAGGCGAGAGCAATCTAGGGATGGGTGACCCCATGTAAGTTTTCGTGTCGGGAGCCCAAAACGGACAATATTGTGATACGTGCCAGAGAGGCTGTTAAAAATGGTATCAGAGCCAGGGCACGAGTCTATGTGTTCGATAGGGACATCGAAACCTATAATGGGGGGGGGGGGGGGGGTGAAGGCAGGCATGTAAGTTGCACCTGATCCTACATCGGCTATGAAGGAGAACTAAGCATTCTGTATAAGGGATGTGGGTGCGCTCTCTGTCACAACGCGTTTTAAAGTCGTGATGGCAGCTGATCCTATAAGAGCTCTACAGTTAAGTGTGTCTGCGCAAGAACAATCTAGGGATGGGTGACCCCCTGAGAAGTTTTCGTGTCAGGAACCCAAAACGGACAATATTGTGATGCGTGCCAGAGGGGGGTGTTACACAAAATAAAAGAGAGTGTAACATATAAAAAAATGTATTATTTATTAGGATATATATATATATATATATATATATATATATATATATATATATATATATATATATATATATATATATATATATATATATATAAAGCTCGAAAATCTATATAGAGTTTTAACTTTTTATGTTTTACAAAATTCTAAATTTTATGGTTATTTGTGAAATTTATTAAAAAAATCACCATTTTATAATATCTATTATGAAGAGTTGTTATTTTAGAATTTCTTGTTTGAAAACCACAATTATAAAAGCTAAACTTAACATGATATTCTTATATAAATAATTGCATTTGCCTCTGAATTTTTAAAAAGAAAACGTGTCCTAAGAAAACAACTGCTAAAAAATTATAACAAAATAGTTATCAATGAACTAAAAAATTTAAAGAAATAATAATTAAAAAGACATTTTAATGATAGTTTTTATACCAGCAATAAAAAATTAAATAAATATTAGATAGTCTAACATTTGACGACGTGTACGTCTAACTAATTTTTACATGAATGGTCACTATTGTTTGATGTAATTTGCGAGTTTGGTCCCTAACTTATTTTTTAACTCGGAAGCTCCTTACTATTTGTTTTTGTTACATGCTTGTCCCTACTGTTTGTTTTTATTACGCGTTTGGTCCCTGTCTTAACTAAAAATACTATTATTTAAACAAGGAAACTAGTGGGTTATATAAGGTAAGGTGAGGAGGTAGGGTTGGAGGTGTGTTTATTTAAATAAACTAAAAAGTCAAGGGGGAAAAATAGTCTTTTTAAGTAAGAAATGGACCAAACACGTAACAAAACAAATAGTAGAAACTTTCCGAGTTAAAAAAATAAGTTACAGACCAAACGCGCAAGTTACCCTAAACCATAGGGATCATTCGTGTAATTTACTCGAACATATTTAAAAACAAATATTTAGTGATCTAAATTATAATTTATTAATCAAAATATGTTATTATCTATCTAAAAATTTCATAACTTATTATTATTAATAAATGAATTTATGAATTCAAATTTCCAACGATTAATAGAAAATATTTGTTTGTATTCTCACATTTATTATATTTAATAACTTACATATATAAATATTATTATTATATGACATTTTATTTTGTAAATTTGAAAGAAATTGATATATAAATATTATTTATTTAAAAGATATGATAAGATGATATATGTCAAAACTTTTGAATAAATAACATGTGACAATAGAATTTTGATTTATTAAAAAAGATATAAAAAATGATAGAATTTTGATTTATTAAAAAAGATATAAAAAATGGCTTCGCTATAAAATAAAAAATTTAAACTTAGTAAGGTGTAATTATTTAAAGATAAAAATTAAAGCAAAAGATATAGCTTTTGGTGTCGCCCCACATATAGCTTTCATCAAAATTTGTCGACGTTTTAACAAAAATTTCTGCATTCACACTGCAATCTTTTAGAAAAGTTTCTCTCAAGCGTTCACGTTGGAAGGTTTTATAGTTTTTATTAAGAAACAAAATATATTAAAAACATTAAGATTTTCTATAAAAAAAAATGATTTTGATAATGTGTTATTATTTTTTTTACAATTATGATATTAAGTTTTTATAAAGTTCAATAGAAGACATTATATTTTTTTAATTTGTTTTAAATATTAACCATTTTGACCGGTCAATCTGGTTGTGAGTCATTGCATTGTGATATACCTGTCATTGAAAATGTGATGTTTACGTGACATTTTTGGTGACATCACTTTCTGTGTGTCACAAATAAAAAATAAAATAAAATAAATTGTAGTGACTTAATTGAAAATAAAACACAATGTCAAATTAAATTTTATAAAAACTAAATGTTTTTTTGTACAATTTGACCTTATTATAACAAAATAATCGCGACTTATTGAAGAGTTAGAAACCCTTTGTAGCCAAGTTATGAGCAAAGCAACAAAACAAAATTGACACTTAAACATGTAGTGTTATAACTTTGTTGCTATTAGTATGCATTCCAATCTACATTTATTGGATTTATTTTCCTATATAGATCTCTGACTTTAAATGACCACCGCCTTTGATCTATCATGAAGCCCGACAAATTCTTGATAATTGCACTAGGAACATATATGTAATAAGCTAGATAAAGTATTTACGTGCTTCATTGTAGATCAAATGGTCGTGACCAATTACAATAAGAGATTTATCGAGGAGGTGATGTCACCAAAAAAATATCACGTCTGCATGGCATGCCAATGCCACATTATCAAAGACGTCAGTTACCACTTCACGTCTGCTAACAATTAGATTGACCGGTCAAATTGTCAGAACCATAAATTTGAAAATAGAATGTCTTTTATTGAATTTTGTGAAAACTTAGTGTCTTCATATGTAAAAACATACCATGGCTTCAAAATCGAAATTTAGTAAAAGCTTAGTGTATTTTATGCAATTTGCCATATAAAAATTCAAATGAAATATAAAAATAAATTTGGAAGAGTTTTTTTTTAAATATTTCTAATATTCTTTATATTTTCACATCATAATCAA
This sequence comes from Lactuca sativa, assembly GCF_002870075.4. Classification (NCBI taxonomy): domain Eukaryota; kingdom Viridiplantae; phylum Streptophyta; class Magnoliopsida; order Asterales; family Asteraceae; genus Lactuca; species Lactuca sativa. The sequence goes on along the minus strand of NC_056629.2, from coordinate 173,425,626 downwards.
TTAAGTGAATATACTTTGTTTAGCAATTAAGCTAAAAAAAACTTACAATTGTTTATATGTTTGAGCTTTTATCTGATAAACTAGTCAGGGATAAATATGAGGATTTTTTTATAAATATGATCAAAATTTAAAGATTTTTAGAAAAACGTATATATTTTTAATTTAATTGTATTATTTTACTATAATATTCATATAATGATTTCTATATTACCCAAAGTATTATCTTATTGTATTTCTCTATTTGAGAGAAGAAATTAACTTACAATATCTTCCTTAAAGTAAAAATAATAATCTAAAAATTACCAAAAAAAAAAAAAGTTATCTTTAAACAAAAAATCTTTATCATACAAATGATATGTGTTGTTAAAATCACAATTTCAATCATAACATTGTATAATCATACAATCATACTTAGCTAAAATGATCTTGGTCATACTTTGATGTTTTTTGGTTAAAATAGTGGTATGATCACAAGATCGGATCGTAAGATCGATCGTAAGATTGTTACTATGGTTTTTTTGTAAATATAATACTTTGTCTTGGAATAACTAAGTGTGTTGGATAGCTCTAGAAATCTCCTTTGCAAAGCTTAAAAGGATTCTATTGATCCTAACTACCTTAAATGATATCATTCGTTAGAAAATTAAAATAAACAATTACGTACTTTTAGTAGAAAAAAAAACTTTGATACAAGGATATTCTCTTAACTTACAAATCTATCTTACAAAGAGTATCATAAGTTTAAATCAAACATATTAGAATCCATTAAAAAAATAATATAATAAGATAATACTAACAAAAATTAGAATTTTTTTTAAACCTTCAACTTTTGATCATATATATAAAAAAAACCCCTCATATTCGGTTGGTGACATTTTACGGTGTAAAACTCAAATATTTAAGCAACTACACGATTATTAGCTTCATTGCTAAAAAAATATTAGAACTTAAAAATGAAGTCAATGTGAGACTAGCGTGCTTCATAGAGATGAAAACCTCTTAGATTGGAGGTCTAAAGTTCAAACTTTAACTAACCTTATGAATTTAATTTATAGTTAATAAATAACCGTTAAAAAAACGTTAAGAAAATATGAAGTCAAAATATAAAATCATTATAAACATTCCTTTCTAAAAGAACGAAGTTCGTTTATCGAGTTTTTTAATTAACAAGCTTTTGTTAAGAACGTTTATTTAATAATTTAAGAGGTTTTATAGGTTTCCAAACGATCATAAATATATATATATATATATATATATATATATATATATATATATATATATATATATATATATATATATATATATATATATATATATATATATATAGGTAAAGGTTCAAATGAAAACCTCTAAAGGTTAAAAACCCTAAGAACCACATATTTCTAGGCTATTTTTGTTTATTCTAATATTTTTATTTTTTTAATCTTTAATAAATAACAAAAACTAATATGGGTATAGTGGTCTTTTTGAAAAACTTATTCCATAAACTTAGATCAGATCCATTGTTCATAGTTGTTCAAAATAAAAAAGTTATTCTCTCCTCTTTCAGTGACCTCTAATGAACACCACAACCACCGCCACCATCGCCGACAATGGCTTCACCACAGTCACTCCTCTTCTTCGGAACTTCAGATCTGGAACCGCCTTTTCGTCGCCGTTGAAGACGCTAACAACCACCAGCAACGTCGACCTCCTCCGATGTCAAACCACCACCTCAACATCTCAAATCAGTGCATTTTTGTGCTTCGTGCTCATGATTCTAGGTCTAAGTTCTTAAGATTTGGTTTTCTCTTCTTATCTAGATCTGGATCTAATTTCTTCAGATCGGGTTTCGTCTTCTTCTTTTCTAGATCTAGATCTACGAAATTTTTTTGTTGTTTTCATCTCTAGATCTAGATCTTTATGATCTCCAGCGAACGACCACATCTTTTTGTCGTGTGTGATGGCATGTTGACAAATTCGTGATTTTGACGCCTTTTTGTTCCAGATCTGGCAGATATTACAGGTAAAATTATTTTATTTCTTTTGTGTACATGCTTTTAGTATTTTCATTCATTTCTGTTCTTCTAGAGCTTGTCAAAATGAGTTTTTTGTTGTTATTTTGAGCAAATTCTTCCTCGATCCTGCTCTAATGTGTTGGTTTACTTCATATTTTCGTTAATGTGTTTTAGATCTCTATTAGATATGATTGTTTACTCTTAATTTATCTACTTTTTTGTGGAGGTCTTAAAGTATTAAGCTGTGAATATATTATTTTGCTACATATCTGATGTGTATATCTTATCGTTCTTAAACTTCAACTGTATGAATTTTGTGATTAACCTGTGAATGAACTTTATTAAGCTATGAATAGACAATATTAAGTTATGAATAGCCTATGCTAAGTTGTGTATCTTATATGGATTTTATGTTAAAATATGAATGATTTGTGTAGTAAACTGTGATTTTTGTGTTTTAAACTGTGAATTGATAGCATTACGTGTTGGATAAGGTGTCTAAGTTCATAACTATATTTGAGATGTACTTGACCCGACCCGGCATGGTCCATTTGGGTTGCACTTCACCCGAACAATTTATATGAATAATATTTTGAGAATAGTATAAGTTATGATTTATTAATATATTATAAGTTCTAATATATTAATAAGAAATCATATTATTTAATTAGTAATGATCTAACATTAATTTAGAATTAATTTTGTAATCAATAGTGTGACTAATTAAATATGGACTCTTGTATTTATATAGTGTGGGCTAATGCTTATTTAGAATGGGCTATGCTTACATAGTAAGTCCATGGATAGTCCATGGAGCTTTAACCCATGGATCTCATTGAAATGAAAGATCATGGGTATTAGGGTTTACATAGATGTAACCATAATCTACCACACTATATAAATGAGTCCTTGACACTTGAAATGAAACTAGTTTTTGTGTGAGAACTAAGGGTGGCGATTTCTAGAAGTGTTCTACTATTGTCTCAAGTTTCCAAGGTTTGTGGTGATTTGTGACTTCCATTTGAGGAATCCACATTATTGGTGCTAAGCTCTCAAACTCCACGCAATCAACCACTACTAAAAGGTATGTACCTCTACTAGCTTATCATGTTTTAAAGTTCCTCATGCCATGCTAGTTAGGTTAAGAACCTTGGAAAAACAAATTTGCATGTATCTTAGTAAAACATAGATCCAAGGTTTCTAGGGTTACATGTACACCATATGAGTGTTATAATGCTCTAAACCCTTCAGTGGTATCAGAGCCTAGGCTTGTTTTCTTGATAGTTGATGCAAATTGTTGAAAAAACTCAAGTTTTCTGCATTCTGCAGCATGAACTCGCCGAGTCCATGGGGGGACTCGACGAGTCCATGTGATAATTCATCCTACTCGTCGTGTAGGTTCGTGCACTCAACGATTAGGAGCCCCAGAATGCAGATTTTCGAGTTTTGCTACTGGAAATGGACTAGAAACATTACCCTAAATTGTTTTGGTCTTATAAAACTTGTCTTAGATGGTGTAATGGTTATGCTAATCCATTTTCAGTGGCTATTATCAAATTTTCAAGTTTTATATGGTTTGTTTATGATTCTTGAAATTGTTGATATGCATGTTCATGAACTTATGAGTTTAGAAGATCATAAGAATTATTTGCAACTTGCTTGGTAGTTTACTTCTTGATCTTGATGTAATCCATAATTTGTCCTCAAGTTATGGATTACCAAAAGTCAATTTTTTTAAAGTCCATTAAAGAAACACATAGGTTACATAAAATGAAAAGTCTCTCATTTTAATAAACCATTAACTCATAAGTTATGAAAGATGAAAAGTTTTGAAAGTTACAAAACTTGCCCTCATGTTTTGGAACATGTAAAGTCACTTTAAAAACTTTAGTTCCAACCCCTAGAATTTTAAAAGTTAAAATTCAACCCTTATACTTTATAATACTATAAGTTTATATATATATATATATATATATATATATATATATATATATATATATATATATATATATATATATATATATATATATATATATATATATATGAACAAGTCATTTTACCGTTAGTAGGCATCATTCACGAAGTCGGTCTATAAGGGGGTATAAGGTTGTTGCTTATAAAATGGCAGCTTAATGGGTGTCCACTCTCACCCACCGCTTCCTTGACCAGTGGAGGGTCGTTAGCCGAACGGGTAGGACAATGACTTTAATCCTCATTAAAAGTATGATGATTATAAAGTAACAAAATGTTTTTATAAATTCACAATCGTAGTTACTTTAGGAAAATGTGAATAAGGTGGTAACTCATGAAATTACACTTTGCACTTTGATTAAGTCGTTAGTGGAGCGTGTGTAGTTAACCGGCACACTAACCTGGACTTAACAAGGTAGGAAAATGGTGGCTTGAGGTTTATCATTGGTCGGTGGAACGCGTGTGGTTAACTGGTACATCGATTGAGTGATAAACATTAAGGGTACCATGTAATTTTCATGGTTACTTCACACCTTGTTTTGTGATCCTCGACATCCCAGTCACAAAACTTGAAGGGCACACTCGAGATTGAAACATGTCATTGAAAAGTTCAATGACTCTCAAAGAATCTAGGAGTTTCAAAACCAATTAAAACCTAATAATTTATTTCGTTTTTCGTGGTGGAAATTGGTGAATCGTCATTCACCTACCTTCAAATATTTTATAGCTTGGATCATGACATCCCTCTTCTAAGTTATAAAATATTTTTTGGGGTTCTAGCCTTACATTTGGGTGTCTTATTAAGGACTATCTTTATATCTAATCTAAACTTGACTTTCTTCTTTTCAGATGTCTTCCAACCATGCTGCTTCTGGCTCAAACCCTACCGGTTCCTTCTTTCTCATAAACCTTTGTGGGAGACACATCTTTGATGGATCCAACTTTATGGATTGGATCAGGAAGATCAGGATGGTCACTCGGTATGAGGACAATGAATATGTCCTCGCCAAGGAGCTTAAGGAACTTGAGTCGTATGCTAGTCCTGAGGAGATCACTGAATACCAGGCACATATGAGTATCGCTACTAAAGTGGCATGATCATGTTGGTGATAGCTTCATTTTATTACTTCTTTCCATAGTTTATTTTTAGTTAAAACTATCTCATTTTAGTTAATCTTCATGCATAATTTCTCTTTTTGTTATTTTTCTCCTTTACTGGGTACTTTCCAGTCTTTTGAGCTTATTTGCAGGAATTATCGAAGACTGTTTGTCATTAGAGGGGTGGAAGGAGTGCGGGACTTATGGAGGCTTGTGGTTTGCTTGTGGATTTGAAGTGGTGCGATTGAGCTTGGTGCTTTCATAAACAGGAAATCAATTTGGACTTAATTTTGAGCGAGAATGATGATGAGGCGACGCGGAATCGAGCTACGTAAGATTGAAGGAGCATTGGATCAATCATTAAAGGCTTTGGAATGACACGAATGGGCTCTAAAGATTTATGCATGTGGGCTGATGTGTGAATGAGAAAATTGTGCTAAATTGTATTTTAAATGACCCAAGTCCCACAATCAGCGAGACCCACGCGGTCCGCATGGACCCATACGCAGTTCGCATGAATTATGCTGAGTTGATCTTGAGTTTTGACTTGTTGACTCTATTTGTGGAAGTTTGGTGGGTGGCTTTTGGCACCTTTTTGAATCCGGAAACCAACTCCTTTTTACTGGAGATTGGAGGTATTGTTGGGGATCATCACTTGAAGAACACACACAATTCTCTCTCAAGAAGGATTTGGAAGATTTGAAGATTTTTGGAAGATTATTGTAATTTCTTTCCATCTTGCAACCAAGACAATGTTTGGTACCACTAAACTATATTGCATTTCTTTTACTTTGGCCATGCTTGGGTAAATTTTCATTTGGTTGATTAGGGTTTAACCCATGGATGATTAGTTGCTTTGAAGACTTATTATTATCTTGTGTTTGAAGTTTATGGAAATGTTTTCTAGTTAAACATCTTGTTGTGTTTATTTATCTTTGATCTTGAGCTTGGATGAATGAATGCTTGTTTTTGTTGACTAATTTCTTGGTTAAGTAATGGACCCTCAAATTAGTAAGCAACAAATGGTTTATATGTTTGTTTTCATTTCATTTAGACCATGGAAATGTTTCCTCCATAATGATAATGTAAGCATTTGATTATCTTTTGGACTTGGTAACTCTTATAACTTAAAGCTAATTGATTTTCACAAGATTTTATGCTTCATTGATTTTGTGACTTTAATTAAGGAAATGTGTAAAGAGCTCCTCTAGCCATTTTAATATCTAAGAAGAGTTGAGGTAATTTGTGCTTATGAATTGCTATAGCCAAGTTAAACAAATTCACAAGTGTTATTCTATTAAGTCTAATGATAAGTCAACCATGTCATCCATGTGGTGTACCCAAAATCAACCAATTTCACTTCATTGAATTTAATCAAATCTTTTACTTGTTTACTTGTCATATTTACATTCTAGCTAGTTTTAACTTTGTCAACCAATCAAAAAGAACTAAATCCCCCTATTTTACTTTTATTTTTATTTTACAAGTACTTGAACAAGTGATTTACATAGAGATTTAAATTGAACCAATCTCCGTGGATACGATCCCTTTACCACTATACACTATTTTAGTGTGTAATATTTAGGGTATTTATTTTGTTGGCCTCGACAACCACCAAATTTTGGCGCCGTTGTCGGGGATTGGTTTATTTTTAATCAATTTGTTTCTCTATGCCCAAATCTTAGCGTATAGGTGACTTGATTTACAACCCATAAATCGAAAAAGAAGCAAGGCGTTTGGCGAAGGAAAAGCGAATTGAACGTGGTCAAACTTCTAATCCTCATGGGGATCCGGAAGTTGAACCCGCTTCATCAAGTGATACGGAACCCGATTCTAGTACCGACCCTCGCCAAGAAATTCTCGAAACACCACCTCTACAACAACCCCCCTCCCCATTATTGAACCAATTACAATGGCGGACAGAGCAGAAGCTCCCGAAAGAACATTGAGGCAAATGATGGAAACCGATGTTACACAAACTCCAACCGGTATCAACTACCCGGTTTTGGAAGGAGGTTCGGAATTGAAGTCAAGTTTAGTCCATCACCTCCCAACTTTTCATGGATTGGAGAGGATGAAGACCCACATAAGCATTTGAAGATGTTACACATTATTTGCACTAGCATGAAGCCACAAGGGTCAAACGATGACCAAATCAAGCTAAGGGCATTCCCCTTTTCATTGGCCGATAGAGCAAAGGATTGGTTATTCTATCTTCCCCCGTGATCGATCAAATCATGGACCGACATGGCAAGAGTTTTTCTTAATAAGTTCTATTTCGCTTCAAGAGTTTCAAGTCTTAGAAATGAGATTTGTGGAATCCGCCAAGGTCAAAATGAGACTTTTCATGATTATTGGGAGAGGTTCAACAATTTGTGTTATAGTTGCCCACAACACCAAATTCCGGAATAACACCTCATTCAACTTCTGTGAGGGATTGTTGCCAATGGAGAGAAGACTAGTTAATGCCTCAAGTGGTGGTGATGTCTTTAGTAAAACTCCACAACAAACAAGACAACTTTTCAACACCATAGCTGTGAATTCTCAACATTTTGGCCCGCGCCAGGATCTGAAAAGAGACATACAACAAAAAGTCAATGAAGTGGGATCATCGAACCTCAAATCTCAAATCAAAGATCTAACCTCCGTTGTCCAAAAGCTAGCCATGGGACAAACCCCACAAGTGATGGTTTGTGGAATATGTGCAACAATGGGACACCCTATGGATATATGCCTCATTCTTCAAGAAGATGCGGAACATGTAAATGCCACGGGAGAATTCCAAAACTACCACAACAAGCCATTCGGTTATCAAAATGCATATAATTCGAGTTGGAAACCAAATCCCAACATGAGCTACAACCCAAGACCATTGCCTCAAAATGCATTGGTTAGACCATCTTATCCACCACCACAACCTCATTACCAACACCTGAAACCACATTATCAACCCAAACCACACCCTCCACATCACCAACAACCTCCTCAATCCCAACCAAGTATCATCGGAATGTCTCTCGAAGACATTGTCAAATCCCTAGCTACCAGCACCCAACAATTCCAAAAAGAGACAAGGACTAGTACCTCCAACCTTGAAGCACAAATGGGAGATATAGTCACATCCATAAGCAAGTTAGAGTCCTGTGGTAAACTCCCTTCCTAAACCGAAAAGAACCCAAATGTCAATATGGTAACCTTGAGAAGTGGCAAACAAACTGGGGAAAGTAGTTCAAAGAAGAAGCAAAGGGATGAAAAGGAGGAAATAGAAGTCATTCTTATAGAAGAATCTATAGTCAAGAATGATGCACAAGCCGGAGCCCCAAAGAAGACAACCCCTCTATTGACTCCAATAGACACTCAACCTCCATTCCCCTCCCGACTTGCAACTTCGAAAAAGAAAATGGGGGAGAAATAGATTTTGGACACCTTCCGAAAGGTGGAAGTAAACATCCCTCTACTTGATGCAATCAAGAAAATCCCGAGATATGCAAATTTTTTGAAACAACTTTGTACCAACAAGAGGAAGTTGAAAGGAAATGAGAAAATTTCAATGAACGAAAACGCATCTGCGGTTTTACAAAGGAAGCTTCCACCCAAGTGCAAAGATCTAGGAATGTTCACAGTTCCTTGCAAGATAGGAGATGTCACTTTTAGTAGTTCCATGCTTGAACTTGGTGCTTCTATTAATGTCATGGCATATTTGGTGTATGAATCATTGAATGTTGGACCTTTATGTGAAACCGGTGTCATAATCTCTCTTGCGGATAAATCAAGTGTCTTTCCTAGAGGTGTTTTCGAAGATGTCCTAGTGCAAGTAAACTAATTGGTCTTCCCGGAAGATTTCTATGTGATTGATCTAGATGAACAAGTGTCCTCAAAGTCGGGTATAATTTTACTTGGGAGACCATTCTTGAAGACGGCTAGAATAAAGATTGATGTGTATGCGGGAAGCTTAACAATGGAGTTTGATGGTGAAACAATAAGTTTTAACATTTACAATGCTATGATATATCCTAGTGATGTTTCATCCTTGTGTTTGTCGATGTTATTGAACCATTAACCCAAGAGTTGTTCGAGTTGTATAATGGTGACATATTGGAGATGGTTTTGAGCAAAGGGTTTGATTGTGGAAAATTAGCCAAGAAGTTGAAGCTCTAATCATTAGATCTCGAAGTTAAAAGATTGGTTAACAATTTGGAGATCAAGAAAGCCACTTAATTTAGTGTGAAACAAATTGAATTACCTCAAACTCACACAAGATTGCCACCCTCCCTTGTTCAACCGCCGAAATTAGAATTGAAGGTCCTTCCTCAACATTTGAAGTATGTGTACTTAGGAAACAACGACACTTTTCTGGTCATTATTTCAACTCACTTAACCGAATCTAAAGAAGAGCAACTCCTTAAGGTGTTGAAGGAGCATAAAGAAGCCATGGCATGGACGATTGCGGATATCAAAGGGTTGAGCCCCTCCACTTGTATGCACAAGATCTTCATGGAGGATGAATGCAAGCCAAGTAGAGACGCGCAAAGAAGGTTGAATTCGCCAATGATGGAAGTGGTCAAGAAAGAGATTTTGAAGCTCTTATATGCGGGAATGATCTATCCAATCTCGGATAGCAAATGGGTGCGCCCGGTTCAAGTCGTGCCAAAGAAGACGGGGATCACGGTGGTCGAGAACAACAAAGGTATGATGGTCCCCACTCGTGTACAAAACGGGTGGAGAGTATGTATTGATTACTACAAACTCAATGAAAGCACAAGAAAATATCACTTCCCATTACCTTTTATTGACCAAATGTTAGAAAGGTTGGCCGGGAAATCCCATTATTATTGTCTAGACAGGTATTTTGGTTTTCACCAAATCCCGGTGGCACCGAAAGACCAAGAAAAGACAACCTTTACATGTCCATTTGGCACTTTTTCATACCGGAGAATGCCATTCGGATTATGTAACGCCCCAGCCACTTTACAACGTTGTATGGTTAGTATCTTTTTGGAATATGTTTAAAATATAACTGAAGTTTTCATGCATGATTTCACAGTATATGAAAACTCCTTTGTAGTGTGTTTGACCAATCTTACAAGAATTTTGAAAATATGTATTGAAACAAATTTGGTTTTAAACTTTGAAAAATGTCATTTTATGGTGAGTCGAGGTCTTATTTTGGGTCATATTGTGTCAAAGAAAGGAATTGAGGTAGATAAGGCCAAGATAGATGTTATTCAAAGCTTACCTTACCCGAATTGTGTTCGGGAAGTTCGTTCTTTTTTAGGCCATGCAGGTTTCTGCTAGAAATTCATCAAAGATTTTTCAAAGATAACAAGACCAATGTGCCAACTCTTGCAAAAGGATGTTGATTTCGAGTTCAATGAGGCGTACAAAGAAGCTTTCGACAAGCTCAAAGAGTTACTTACATCCGCTCCCATCATGCAAGCTCCAAATTGGGATCTCCCCTTTGAGATTATGTGTGATGCAAGAAACTATGCAATAGGCGTCGTTTTGGGTCAAAAGAATGGATGAGCTTCCCATGTGATCAACTATGCATCGAGGACGCTAGACAATGCGCAAAGAAACTACTCTACTACGGAGAAGGAGCTGTTGGCCATAGTGCCTTGGAGAAATTTAGACAATATCTACTTGGTACCAAGGTCATTGTGTATTCAGATCATGCAGCTCTTAAGTACTTGATGAAGAAGAAAGATGCAAAGCCTAGACTCATCCGGTGGATTTTATTGTTACAAGAATTTGATTTGGAAATCTGGGACAAGAGTGGGTGTGAGAATCTTGTTGCCGATCACCTAAGCTGGATCACTTCAAATGAAACTCCTCCCCCTGGCGGGATGAGTTTTCGGATGAGCATCTCTTTTCCCTTACTCAATCTATTCCTCGGTATGCCGATATCATTAACTTTTTGGTCACAAAGAGCTATCCCGACACATTTTCACATGCTCAAAAAGACAAACTCAAAAGTGATGCAAAATACTATGTATGGGCTGAGCCTTATTTGTGGAAACATTGTCCTAATCAAATTATTAGGCGCTGTGTGCCCCAACAAGAGCATCAATCCATTTTACAATTTTGTCATGACTTTGCTTGTGGGGGGCACTTCGGACCTAGCCAGACCTTGAGGAAGATCCTTGAGTGTGGACTATTTTGGCCAACCATGTCACGCGATTGTTACTTGTTTTGCAAAAGTTGTGAACGGTTCCAAAGGACGGGGAACATTTCACAAAAAAATCAAATGCCACAAAATCCAATCCTTGTTTGTGAAAATTTTGACGTATAGGAGATTGATTTCATGGGCCCATTCCCCTTTTCGTTTGGCAACATTTACATCTTGCTCGCGGTTGACTGTGTTTCTAAGTGGGTTGAGGCCAAAGCCACAAGATCGGACGATGCTAAAGCAGTTATCAACTTTCTAAAATCTAATGTCTTTGTGAGATTTGTTGTGCCTAGGGCTTTGATTAGATATGGGGATGCACTTTTGCAACAAAATGATGGAGGCCTTATTGAAGAAGTACAACGTGACCCACCGTGTTTCAACAGCCTACCACCCTCAAACGAATGGTCAAGCGGAAGTTTCAAATCGTGAAGTGAAGAGTATTCTTGATAAAATGGTGAATCCCTCAAGAAACGACTGGAGTTCAAGGCTTGATAATGCCTTGTGGGCCTATCAGACTGTGTACAAGACCCCGATAGGAATGTCTCCATTTAGGTTGGTTTTTGGAAAACCATGTCATCTTCCCGTGGAATTGGAACACCGTGCATTTTGGGCGGTCAAACAATGCAACTTCAACATCGATGAGGCGGGAAGGCATAGGGCACTACAGTTTAATGGTTTGGCTTAGAGGCGCAATTGAACCTTGTTGGATATGGTTCGTTCATTGATGAGTCGAGCTTCACTACCAATCTCATTATGGGGGTATGCCTTAGAGACTGTCTCCCATATCCTTAATCTATTCCCTACCAAAAACGTTTCAAAAACACCTCCCGAGATGTGGACTGGAAAAGTTCCCAATCTGGACCACATCAAGATTTGGGGTTGCGAGGCTTTCGTGAGACGCAAAACTCATGATAAGCTCGAACCTCGAAGTGAGAGGTGTATTTTCATCGGCTACCCATAGAGATCCTTTGGTTACCTCTTCTACAAACCCAATGATAATGTGGTTTTTGTAGCAAGGAGAGGAGTCTTTCACGAGAGAGAGTTCATAAGCCAAGGAAACAGTGGGAGGCAAATTGACCTTGAAGAAATTCAAGAGTCAAGTGGTGAAGGAACCGCAAACCCTAGCAATCAACCTGAGGAGGAAACTACTATTGATCCGACAGAAGAGTTTGTACCTCTGAGGCGTTCCATGAGAGTTAGGAATGCACTTAAGCATTACTATGGTTTCCATATTACTGCGGAAGGTGATACACTTATCAGTGATAGCACACTGGTAAGTCAGGATGAACCTAACAGCTACACGGAAGCCATGGCAGGTCGTGAGGCTGCTAAATGGAAAGAGGCTATGGACAGCGAGATACAATCCATGTATGACAATCATGTTTGGAACTTGGTTGACAATGTACCAGGTCGCAAGAAAGTCAGGTGCAAATGGATCTTCAAGAAGAAGATCGACATGGATGGTAATATACACACTTATAAGGCGCAACCGGTTGCAAAGGGTTTTTTCTCAAACTCTGGGAGTTGAGATTATGATGAGACCTTTTCACCAGTAGCAAAGATTAAGTCTATTAGGGTTATGTTAGCCATTGTTGCGTTTCATGATTATGAAATATGGAAAATGGATGTCAAAACCGCTTTCCTTAATGGAAAGTTGGCTGAGGATGTTTACATGAGTCAGCTAGAGGGTTTTGTCAGTACAGAGTACCCTAATAGAGTGTGTAAGCTTGAGAAATCCATCTATGGATTGAAACAAGTACCTCGTAGATGAAATCTTTGTTTCGATGAGAAAGTCAAAGAGTTTGGATTTTCGAGGAGTGAAGATGAATCTTGTGTATATGTCAAGGCTAGTGGGAGTATAGTTAGCTTTTTGGTATTGTATGTAGATGACATACTACACATATGAAATGACATCCCAACTCTGCAGGAAGTGAAGTCCTGGCTTGGGAAGTTTTTCGCTATGAAGGACCTTGGAGAAGCTGTCTATATCCTAGGAATAAGGATTTTGAGAGACAGGAGTAAAAGACTAATTGGACTTAGTCAGAGCACCTATGTGGCTAAAGTGTTGAAAAGGTTCAACATGCAGAACTCCAAGAATATGAGTTACTGATCCAGAGTAACGCCAGACTAAGTAAGACTCAGAGCTCGAGTACAGAGGCTGAGATAGCAGAGATGAGTCGAGTTCCTTATGCTTCTGCTGTAGGCTCAATCATGTATGATATGACTTGTACTCGTCCTGATGTGGCCTTTGCATTAAGCATGGTCAGCAGATATCAGGGGAATCCTGGCAAGGATCACTGGACTCCGGTAAAGAACATTCTCAAGTACCTGCAGAGGACTAAGGACTGGGTCCTTACCCTTAGTGGGAGTGATGACTTGAGAGTAGTAGGGTATAGTGATGCTAGCTTCCAGACTGATAGGGATAATTTCCGCTCTCATCCAGGCTGGGTCTTTACCTTAAACGAAGGAACAATTACTTGGAAAAGTTCCAAGCAAGAGGCAGTGGCTTATTCAATTTGCGAATCAGAGTATATAGCGGCAAGCGAGGCAGCAAAGGAGGTGATATGGCTGAAGAACTTCATCGGTGACCTTAGAGTTGTACCATCTATAAAGGAGCCTATGGAGATTTTCTATGACAGCAATAGTGTCGTTGCCTTAGCCAAGGAACCGAGAGATAATGGAAAATCTAGACACATTGACAGAAAGTACCATTTTATCAGACATCAAATAGAAGAGGGACTCCTCGTGGCAAAGAGGTTATCATCGGATGAGAACCCAGCAGATCTCCTCTCGAAGGGACTGATTAGGTTTAAGCATCTCCAGCATGCGAGGTGCATAGGGATGAAGGATGATATTAGTTTTAGTAATTAGATAGCTTTGAAATGTGTAAAGTGTAATTGACATTTGATGATGAATAAAAGTTGTTGTTTATTAATGAGTAAAGTGTTGCTATCTTTTGTCAATCGTTTACTATCATTTCATTTTGCATGTTTTGACTTCCAGAATAATTATGTTATGGTATATCACATTATTCAAATTCTCCACAGCCGGTTATATGTTGGAAGTAGATATGAATCAAGACTGCCATGAGTTGGCTTGTAGATGTCTAATATGTTGGACATAGCAAAATGTTGCTACAACACTCATGAGTGCTCATAAGTTCTGAGTATTGGAATCAACCCACGCTCACTTGTATCTCTTCATGGAATTTATTTCAAGTGATCGTGAGATGACAATATCATATAAGTCTTCAAACCTAGAGATATGAATTGTTACCTATGAGTTGGTTATACATTCATTGTACAAAAACGCATTGGTAACTCGATGTTCTAAAATGTGCCTTTGTGTATAATTCAACAAGTAATAGAACAAGCATATGAGTCGAAGTTTATCTATTCCTTCTTGGATTAGAAGTGATATCTGGGCCCCTCGATGATTTTGTTGTGCTCTATGTACCGGGCACAGTCAGAACTAAGTTGACGTGTTCAATTAAGTTCTATGTCAAACAAATCGGAAATCGGGAAACAAACTGTTGGACAATAAGTAAGACATTGTTCCATGTAATTGTCCAACTGCTATCTAGAACAGAGGACTATATGATTCCTTATCTAAAATGGCGCTTCATAGTTAAACAGAGTTTTAAGAGATACGATTGTCGGTCTATTCCTGAAGTCATAATTGTAACTATAGTTATTAGACTTATCCAAGCGGGAGACTGTTGGATAAGGTGTCTAAGTCCATAACTATATTTGAGATGTACTTGACCCGATCCGGCATGATCTATTTGGGTTGCACTTCACCCGAACAATTAATATGGATAATCTTTTGAGAATAGTATAAGTTATGATTTATTAATATATTATAAGTTCTAATATATTAATAAGAAATCATATTATTTAATTAGTATTGATTTAAAATTAATTTAGAATTAATTTTGTGATCAAAAGTGTGACTAATTAAATATGGACTCTTGTATTTATATAGTGTGGGCTAATGCTTATTTAGAATACGGTAGGCTTGCATGGTAAGTCCATGAATACTCCATGGAGCTTTAACCCATGGATCTCATGCAAATGAAAGGTCATGGGTATTAGGGTTTACATGGATGTAACCCTAATCCACCACACTATATAAAGGAGTCCTTGGCACATGAAATGAAACTAGTTTTTGTGTGATAACTAAGAGTGGCGATTTCTAGAAGTGTTCTACTATTCTCTCAAGTTTCCAAGGTTTGTGGTGATTTGTGACTTCCATTTGAGGCATCCACATTATTGGTGCTAGGCTCTCATACTCCAAGCAATTAACCACTACTCAAAGGTATGTAACTCTACTAGCTTATTATGTTTCAAAGTTCGCCATGCCATGCTAGTTAGGTTAAGAACCTTGGAAAAACAAATTTGCATGTATCTTAGTAAAACATAGATCCAAGGTTTCTAGGGTTGCATTGTCTATCCCAAAACCGGAACGACGGAAACGTTCGGGGGTGGAGGACGTCATGTTTAGTATCACAAGACATGTATCATAGTAATCAAAGATAATGAACAACCATTTCATTAGTAAGAAAGTGTTTACAAACTATGTGTTCACAAAACATAGAATACATATGTAAATAACAAAACAAGACATGAAGCCATACTGCTCCATCTTCTGAATTCCCAATGCGAGTACGTGTCTACTAGTTTCCTGAGAATACAAGTTATTTTGAAAGAGTTGATTAGCAATTAAGCTGGTGAGTTCATAAGATTTTAGTGACGTAAGTAAGTTGTAGAGAGTTGTAGTAAGTTGTAAGTTCTTTTAGAAAAGTTCGCCTGTTCCTCCAGAAAATCCTATATTTCCTGCTTTGATGAAAGATAAGTAAAAATGACTCTACAGTCCTTTCTATGAGTACTAAATGGATGCAAGTTATATACAACCCAGAGTAAACAAACAATTGGTTGTGTGTATCTGCCATAAGCCCACAACCAAACAAGGAACATGAAATGAGGCGGAAGGCACACATCCTATTGTTTGTTAGATCGGCGTTGTATATAACCCTGGCGTATTCACTTGGTACTCACCGAGTTAACTGTAATAGTTCCTTTATATTTAATGAAAAGATTCTTTAAGAAAACCCTTATTTCTTATAATAAAAATGGTAAATGCAATGGTTCCTTCTATAATCACTTAGTTTATACTAGCTATATATAATCTAATATCGAACAGATAGTTAATTATGTGAATCTACCCTAAGCCCACAACCAAACAAGGAACAGGAAATGAGGCAGAAAGCACACATCCAACTACCTACCAAATATTAATTATATATAACCTTGCTATATAAACTAAGGTATTATAGAATTAATCACCTAAGGTCCTTTAAGTTACATTGGTTTAATAAAATGGATTAAACCCTTTATTGGTAAGTTTCTAGTTTTGTATACCAAAAGTTTTAATTTGAAAAATATCTTTTGTACTAGAAAACTTAGCATTGCCTTAGTGTCCTATGACTTGACCCATACGTGGTACCCCTTATGATGTCTTAATGTATACGGAACATATATATATATATATATATATATATATATATATATATATATATATATATATATATATATATATATATATATGTATATAACTAAGATCGAATGGATAATAGGCTGGGTGAATCCGCTCTAAGCCCATAACCGAACAATGAACAGGAAATGAAGCGGAAAGCACACATCCTATCACCTATCAGATCTTATTAATATATATCCTTTGATGTATACATTAAGGAATCATAGGTTAGCATTATAGGTTCCTTTCTACTGAGTGTACTAGACCTGACTGTTCTGTTTGTCATTTGAAAATATGTAAGTTTTCCCGTGTTTATAACTATCTTGACTCGAAAATAGATTGCATTAACTTTCAAGTGGTACTGTCACTTTATGAAAGTAATGGGAATTAAGGTCATAATGTGAAGGCTAGTACCCATACTATTAGCTCTCCCTGTCAAGAGATTCTGGGAACCAAACGCGACTTCAGCAAACCAGTTGCTAGGTGGTGTAATCCACATTAAAGTTATGTGATCATGTATACCCAATTTAACTATCACCTTTTGTTAAGAACAATGAGTTAGTGATTCATTGGTATAATTAGATCTTGTAGTTGTTCTATGCTATAGCATCTTAGTATGTTCGTTATGTTATAGTATCTTAGTATGTTCCTTCTGTTATCATGTATAGTGTATAGTATGTCTCTCTGATGTATTGTATCTACCTCCCTGTTTCTCTTTATAGTATGTTCTAGCATCTAGTATGAACTGAACCCCTAAACTATACCTACTATAATTTACTTGAACTGTTATTGAAAAGACTCATTTATCTACTAAGTTATGATAGTACTTTAAAAACGGAGTTTTGTTAAACTATAAAGTAACATAACTTTAAAAGAGTTTTTGAAATGTTTTGATCACTTATAAAAGACATAAGCAATCTTTGGAAAGATGTTTATAACAAACATTTACACAATTAACATTGTGTTCAAATTGTATCCCCCCTCCTTAAAAGCATTTAAAACAATTTAAAAGATTCATTACGGGGTATGAACTCACCTGATGTGGGTGATTCAAATAAATATGTGCGTAAGGATGAGAAGTTCCACGAATGAACTCTCGAGACACAAACGGGTCCTAAATGACATATATGGCATGTATTTCCATGAATATAGTGTTTATAAGCAACTATCATGCAAGGAAACACTCCAAGGGACTACAAGACACTTGGAATGGAGTGTATAATCACATGTGATTGATCAAAGGAGTGTTCACGGCCACCATATGGAGTTTACGGCCATGGGTTTACGGACACGGATTTCACGGCCGTAAACTCATGGTAAAAGGTGCATAAGAGGGTGTTTGAAGGCTAGAGAAACTTGAGGGACCATTGCTCTACACAAGGATGAGAAAGACCAACATAATGGAAGGGTTTTGATGAGTTTATGGCCAAGCAACGAGTTTGAGGCTGTAAACTCATGGAAATTATGCAAATAAGAGTGGTTTAAGGTCCTATTTTCATCAAGGAAGGGTTCTAGGTCACAAGCTTTGCATCTAGGAGGGTTTATGGCCAAAATGGCACCTTTATAGGGGTTTACGGCCAAGGGAGATGCTCTTGGCCGTAAACTCCTTTTGTTCTTGAGGAATGGATGATTTCAATGTGTACATCAAGTGTTTCTATCCTCGAACAAGTTAACGAAAGAGTACTCACGATATTGAAGCTTGAAAGGGTTGATTTTGGACCAAAACACTAGTATGTGTTCTTGGTGATCTAACAAAATGGAATGATTTCATGGATGAAATCATGGAATGATACTAGTTATAGAAGGATATCAACTAATCAAAGGTTAGAACACTTACGTATATGAAGATCTAGATGAAGAACTCGATGATACTTGAGAGAGTTTGAAGGATTTCGGCCAAGGAAGTGAAAAGAGTTGAAAAATGGCTAAGTGTTACATATATAGGGGTGGGTTTATGGCCACCATGAGTTTACGGCCGTAAACTCTTGGTGTCTTGGCCGTAAACTCCTCTTGAATGAGTTTATGGCTTGATCTTTATACTATGGCTCTAGCAGATACTTCCTAACACTCATTCCTTGAATGTATTGGGCTCAGAACACTCCAACAGACTCTAAACAGTGCTAAAAGATAGCAGAAGTGAGTCTGACTTTAGGCTGATTGGATTGGTTTTTAAAGCAAAAATTTTCGGGTTGCCACATGCATGTACACCATAGGAGTGTTAGAATGCTCTAAACCCTTCATTAAGTTGTGATCTTCTTAAAGTTAAGTTGTGAATATATTATTTTGCTACATATCTGATGTGTATATCTTCTCGTTCTTAAACTTCAACTATATGAATTTTGTGATTAAACTTTGAATCAATTGTATTAAGCTATGAATAGACAATATTAAGTTGTGAATCGCCTATGTTAAGTTGTGAATCTTATATGGATTTTATGATAAAATATGAATAATTTGTGTATTAAACTGTGATTTTTGTGTTTTAAACTTTGAACTTACAACATTAAGTTGTGATCTTCCTATTAAATTGTAACTTAACTATATTAAGTGTAAATTTTGTGTATTAAACTGTGAATTTATTGCATTATGTTATGAATTTTGTGTATTAAAATGTGAATTGACTGTATTAAGAATTTTAAATTGATAACATGGTTGTGAATTTATACTTATTGAGCACTAAACTGTGATTTATTGTAATAAGTTGTGAATTTTATATATTAAGCTATGATTTTTATGTTTATACTATAAATTGATTGCATTAACCTATGAATTTTTACTTTAAATTGTGAATTGACTATATTAAGTTGTGAAAATTTTTTATTAAAATGTGATTTTTGTGTTTAAAAATGTTAATTATTGGCATTAAGTTGTGAATTTTTTTTTGTTTAAACAGCGAATTGATTGTATAAGTAGCGACTTAATGAATTTTATGTTAAAATACGAATTATTTATGTGTGAACATTTTTGTAATAGTTTTTTCATGAACATATTAATTTTTTGGCTTGTATAAATATGTAAGAATACATTAGTTTTTATAATTATTTTTCATTAAACTTATAATAAGTAAATTAATTGGTTTATTAAATTGTGAATATAGTATTTAAGCTATCAATTAATGATTTATATACAGATCTGGTTTTGAAGGAACAATAATTACGATGGTGGCATATGTGGTTAATGGTGGCGTGTGGTAGTTGGTGGTAGTGTTTGTGTTTGACATTTTAAAAAATACGAATTAGTGTATATTGAATTGTACTATGTTATGACGTGAAATTTATGTATTAAACTAAACACAGAGGTATTAATTTGTATATTTTATATACTTTTTGTGTTAAATTATGAAAAAAAGTATGCATAAAAATAGTAAAGTTTGTTTAGTGAATTTAAACTTTAATTAAACTTGAATATGGTATTTTAAACTGTAAATATATCTTATACATGATATATTTTTAAAGAAATCTACAAATTAGAAAAAAGAAAATTAAAATTTTCAAGGCATAATTTTATTTTGTTATGAAAATTTTGTACATTTTGCTACAAAAATGAAATGGCATGTGTTAAAAAGTATCAGCAAAGAAATGAAAATTCCAATGTTTGTTATATTAAGTTGTGAATACGTCCAGAAAAATGCTACTAAATTTGTTGTTACTCTGACGGTGGTCTGGTGATGGTCCGACAACGGTCAGGCGGTGGTTCGGCAACGGTCCCACTACAAGTCGCAACTAGTTGTGAATTCAGGAATGAAAAAACTTTGTTTAATATAATATTAATGTTTGATTTGTCTAAAATGTCCTTAATGAAAATATCTAAAAAAATATTGCTTAGGGTTCTTAACATTTTGTGGTTCTCATTTGAATATATATATATATATATATATATATATATATATATATATATATATATATATATATATATTATATATATTCAGGTTCATTTGAGACCATTCTAATTTTGTGAGACCGTGAGACCAAATTTAAAAATAATTTTAAAATGCAAAATAAATGGAAAAATCCAAAAATTCTTTTTTTAAATATTATTTTCGGAACTTGAATTAACTAAAAAAAATAAAATAAAAAATAAAAAAAATTTCGTTTTTTTTGAAAAATACGTGAAATATTCTAATAGAATATTACACTGACATATTCTAAAAAATAATTTTAAAATGCAGAATAAATGGAAAAATCTAAAAATTCTTTTTTTAAATATTATTTTCGGAACTTGAATTAACTAAAAAAAAATAAAAATAAATAAAAATAAAATAAAAATAAATTCCATTTTTTTGAAAAATACGTGAAATATTCTAATATAATATTACACTGACATATTCTAAAAAATAATTTTAAAATGCAGAATAAATGGAAAAATCTAAAAATTCTTTTTTTAAATATTATTTTCGGAACTTGAATTAATTAAAAAAAATAAAATAAATAAAAATAAATTCCATTTTTTTTTAAAAATACATGAAATATTCTAATAGAATATTACACTGTACATATTCTAAAAAATAATTTTAAAATGCAAAATAAATAGAAAAATCCAAAAATTCTTTTTTTAAATATTATTTTCGGAACTTGAATTAACTAAAAAAATTTTAAAAAATAAATAAAAATAAAAATAAAAAAATGTGTCTCACGGTCTCACAGAATATAGGTGGTCTTAAATGAACCTAACTATATATATATATATATATATATATATATATATATATATATATATATATATATATATATATATATATATACTAGCCGTCTACCCGCGCAAAGCGGCGGACGGCGAATAATTTGATCTCTTTAGAGTTAAAACCATTTTGCGTTCACTTCGAGAAATGAATATTAAATGACATCTATTTTCAATAGTATTACCATACCATATTAAGGGGTGTTTGGCTAAGCTTTTTTTAAAACAACTTATTAGGTTTCACATCACTATAAGTTAAAAAAGTGTTTGGATTAAAATAACTTATTCCGGTGGGAAACCTCTAATACGTTATTTTTTCATAAGTTACCTTACACTTACTTATTAACTTATAAACTAATAAACTAATAAGGAATAAGATTTTTTGCCAAACACACCCTAAATGGTTATTACTTCCATTTATACATACCCAAACCACTTGTACTGTTTATCGCCCTCTTTTTTTTTCGTTTTTCTTAGTTCCTTTATTAATTTAATGTCCTACTAAGTAAAATACTAAAATATATAAATAATAGTTTATAAAAATAAACCTTTAGAATATCAGGTGTTGTGATTCAAAAGTCAATAAATAGGCCTTTGAGAAGGCCAAAATACTCAGGTGTCAACTTGTTCATTGTGATTTTAAACCAAGTTTGGTCACAAATTAAAACATTTTCAACGGTGGTATGTAATTCAAGGATTCATATTGATTTAGGTTCTCGAAACCTTAAAATATTGAACAAAATCTATATAGAACCTTATAATAAGGACAATAATCACCGTAATCAGGAAGCCCATGTGATAAAACTTGATATTATAAGGACCAATAATGAAAAAGGTTTCATTTTTAGACTAAACAAGATGAAAAATATACAAACTACCTTAATCATGTCAAATCTTGTGTTTAACCGTTCTTTATTGCAAAAGTAAGATGTCAAAATATACAAATTAATGATAATACAATGCTCTAACTGGCTCTCTTGGTTGAGTTTTTTTAACCTACAAAGCCAACACATTAAAGAAACATAGTAAAAACCTTTTTAGGAACAAACCTGATATAATAAAGCCTTCACCCAATATATTTATAAGATAAAAATACAAAAAGTTAAAAATGATGAAATCAATTACAAGTAAAGATTAAAATAAAAACCTGTTAAGAAAGAACCATCTGCAAGAGGGATATTTGAATCAACATGTATTTTCTGATGGTTTCAAATTTTGAATTATCCGATATTCAGGGAAGGAGATAGAATTTATTGAGAAATATAAGGATTCAAAACACATGTTAAAATTTAATATTATTTTATTGATGACTACTTGTACTATTAGCTTAATGATTTGAACGTTTTAAAAAAATAATATTATTATATTCAATCTATTTTTAGAAATAGTGGAATTTCTTTTATAAGATAATATATATATATATATATATATATATATATATATATATATATATATATATATATATATATATATATATATATATATATATATATATATATACACGCGCGCGCAAATTGGAACAGCTCTGTAAACTTATTCAATGTTAAATTTTTAATGAAAAAAAAATCCTAAAATGTTCTTCAATTAACTTAGATAGTTAGATTGCTTCTGGATTTTTGCCACTAATGCTTGTCAATTTTACTTCACTTGTTGTTATCTTTATTAATGTCACTGGAAGAAGAGCCTGCCTTATTGTTTGATGACTTCATGTGGAATTAAACCAAAAGGAACTTTAGCGACCAAAAGAGAGTGAGTGATGTCGTGCATTTATGACTTTTTATTCTTGTATTTTTACGATCCTAATAATGGATTTCCTGTAACATAATAAAATATTTTTAATACATTATATAAAAAAGTATGAGATTATTTTTATTTAAAAACTTAACTCAAATATACCTTCTTTTTTTGTTAAACAACATTTACAAAAAAAAAAAAATGAAAAGTCCTTAAAAATATTACAAAAAGGAACATACAAGAAGACTACCAACAGGGCAGTCCCGCACAAGACCATGTTTGTCTAGACCCATATTTTTTTATAGGTACTGTATTCATTTTATATATATATATATATATATATATATATATATATATATATATATATATATATATATATATATATATATATATATATATATATATTTTGTTGGAAATTTAGTAAAATTATTTATATTTTCTACTAACTTTGGACATATATAAATATATACATATGTTGTATATATAACAAACTCTAAGTGGGTTTGTGTTCTCCATGAGGGCTTCGAAACAATATATTATATGTCCAAAATAGAGTATAAGTGAATGAGATATCGATACTCAAAGATGGGTATTTGAGAATAAGTTTAGCAAAAGAGAAGAATGTGGGAATGAGTCTCACGTTGTTAGAGAGACCAAACTCAACAAGGTTTATAAGCTTCATTGCATGGAAGGCTTACAAGCTTGTGTCTATGGTTATGCTACAATTCCTATCCGTGCGCAGGGGGGGGGTGCAAATCTTGGTTCCGTAGACCAAAAACACTGAACTCGTGCATGGACACGAATGCAGCCCGAAAACTCGGGCGAGCGCTACCCTTGTTTTTGCTAAACTTGACAGTTTTGGTCCCTATTTTTGAATTTTGTAACGGATGCATTAATTGCGTAATTAATGACATTTATTGCCATTAAACGCTCAATCAATTAGTGATTTCTTTCCGTTTCATAATTCGACTATAAATTTACTACTCTTCTTCTTCCTTCTCTGCGTTTCTGCTTCTGGCGATTCTTTCAGGCAAGTGGTTATCTCCGGCAGTACACAATACTGTTTAGGTTGTTGTACCCTGGGAACAGACGGCGAATCTGTTTAAGGGAATCGAGTCTAACTCGAGCCTCAGCCACATCGTTTGCATCTAATCTTTCTTTACAGGAACCTCTCAGGGACGAAAATCGAAGACGTTATACTAACATATATATATATATATATATATATATATATATATATATATATATATATATATATATATATATATATATATACTAGTGAAGATAGCACGACCCACAAAGGGTCATGGGCAATTTTTTTACCACTCTAAAAAATGAAAAAATGAAAGTATAATGTCATAATCGGATAGGTTCTTAAAAATATAATGCCTTAATGAGAAAAAATATTTACATGTATATGCTTTGAATAAAAAGAACATACGAAATTTGAGGCTTTTTAGAAAGAACAAATTATCCTCATTTCAAAGTCCTGACAGGAGAGTCGAGAAAATGGATATGGCTTAACTCAATTGAGAATGTGTTTTATAAGTGAAAAGTATCTTTTCATTAATTATTTATGAATTTATATAAACTACAAAAGAACAATATGAACCGATCTACTTAATCAGTTAATCTACAAAACACGAGGCATATATCTCAAATTGTATCAATGTATATGTTTATATGTTGATCACCTTGTTGTTTCTATCATCATATAACAAAATCCAGTATTTGTGTGTTATGTTTGAAACATATAAGCTAACACATTTTTGGTTAATGAGTATTTCTTGCAACCATGCTTTCAACCAACTCTTTATTATGATTGTCCTCCTGAATACAAATTTAAAAGTGAACCTAAGTACTATTCATAAAACCATTGAAACAATAACCTTTTGAATTTACAATGAAATACATAAAATAGACCAAATATACCACTTTGGTCCAAGGTCCTTTACCAAGTTAATGGTTAAGAACTTTTTGCTAACTTGCTTGATTTCAGCTCGTCAGTAGCTACACATCCTTCTAACTTCCGAATGGTCACATCCAAAAAAGAGACCCTCATCTTCAATCCTATCATGTGAAAAGAAGGTTAAGTTTGTCACCTAACAACTTTATCAAACATTCATTTTAATGACACCTTAATGACATACTGTTAATGACATAACTGAGCCTAAGAGAACTATGTTCGACTTGAACCGTTTCAATGTTACTGGAAGGGTATTTTGGTCCTTGGTCATCCCATAAAGTTGTGTAAGTTGTAGTTGTTCTTTTCAGGTGTTGTTTTATTTGTTTCTTCATAGTATACTTTTTGTTGTTCTAAAAAAACTAAAAAGCCTTTATATATGATGCAACATGTATTTTGGAGATATAATTTTTTTAAAGTTTAATTGTAAAATTAGATTTTTGAAAAATAATAAAATAATGAATTGCTGAAATTTGTTATAATGATTATTTTAGTGATTTTGTAACAACATAGTTAGTGAAAGACCATCAACATCAGAAGTTGCAAAATTAAAAATTGAAAGTGTTTTCTTTCTTGTACGTCAAATCTATCTAACGAACGCATTATCAATAATAATAAATATTAGAAGATGTTTGAGCTTATGATTGTTATAAAACCCCATAATGTTATTAGAGTTATTTAACATAATATTACATTATTTATTGTTGCATTATTTTTGTCAAAAAAACATTTTAGTTTTTTATTTAATCTTCCGATGAGATTAAAAAGGTTCTCTTATAAAAAAGAGAGTATAGAAATAAACAAATAAAATATAACAATTTGCCTATAACTTTTTCGACGACTCCTAACGTAGTGTTTTGATACCTTAATGTTTTCTAGTATGTGATTAATATCAACATCGTGAAACATACCGGTTATATTTCCACTGAGTGATGTGTACGTGTTTTCAATTCCAAATCTGCTAGGAATGTCTGGTCTCTATACTTTTAAATGCATGTACCACAACCAATTTATTACATTTATAAAGACAAAAAAGATGTAAGCATAACCTAAAATAAAACACTAAAACTGTCCCCAAATTACAACCTTAATCCTCTACAATGCTCTACGTATATATAATATTTAGAGCTTACCGGTTATCTTGTTTAATATGTTATATTAAGCTTCAAACACAATAGGTTTTCCCCCTTTAAGCCATTTGTTGAAGGGTTGACAAATAAAGAAAAATCGACCCAGTTATCAAAAAACTCAACAAACCTACAAATTGAACACAAAAATTAGGAAATTTTTATTAAGATAACAAAATTCCAATAATGTGAAATTTTTATCAAGATGCTTTCTCCTCATATACATTTGATATATTTCCTTAAAATTTTGAACCAGGATAGAATGTTTATGTGTTATCTAATATATATATAAGAATAAATTTGAGTTGATATAGTACCATAGGGTGCCAAAAATACTTACCGGAAAGGAAAGCATAGATTGAGTTGTAGAAATTAAACAGATAACAATAACCAATTAGCAATTTATCATTATTGGACCAGGAGATGTTGATAAAGAAAACAAAGGAGTGATACCCAAACTAAAGCAACAACACATATCAGAATCATCAATTAAACAATGGAGTACCAGATCAAAAACTTATTCTTCTTCTTTTCGAAATTTATCCTACATGAAAAGAACCAAAAATAAATAGATCTGAGGCTGGAGAGATAAAGGAGGGTTAACTTATTATTATAGGGAAATTGTAATCTAACCCTTATGAATGATCTTTTTGACAAAAATGACCCATTTTATTTATAATGTAACCACATTTTTTTAGAACACATTGTTCCGGAGATGTCTCCGGAATTCCGGTGTATGATTCCGGACAATGGTTCCAGAAAATGTTTTTTTTTGCATGTAACATATGGTTTTTCTTTTAGTTTAAATTTTAGTTTTATATAATGTATAAGTTTTGCTTTTATAAAATGTATAACTTTTGGTTTTATAAAATATAAAATGCAATTAAATCAACAGCAACTAATAAATACATAAAATAACACAAAAACTCGATGTTCAAATACAAATACGATGTTCAAACTATCTTTATCCTTATACCCCAAAAAGAATCTGCTTATACCCCAAAAAAAATCTGCTAGTCTTTTCCGATAACCTATAGCCCTTGGAACGATTTTAACCTGTATAGAAATTGATTTACCAATGATCAACGCCTCCACGAACCAATACAAAAACACGCCATAATCCTCTCTGCTACTAATATGTTGTGGCACGTCTTGGTCTTTTTCGAGGGTGATCTTGAAGCTTTCAAGTGGGAGTGAGTCAATTGTTTCGGTACCCCCAGTAGTTGACTTCAACTAGTAGTTTGTGGATTGGGCTCTCATACTATAAAATAATCCTCAATTTCCGAACAGTAGCCGCCCTTCCAATGACTATCGTATATAGTCATTCTGAATGTCTTAAAATCCAAATCACCCAAAAACCAATGAGTATATGGTAAGATTTACCAGTACAACAACCATGCCTGCAACCTTTATGTCCAGGATTATATGAACCCTTACCAGGCTTAACACCTTCGTCATGCCTTCCAATTCTACTGCCTATGATGTGTTCTCCATGTCCACTGGCCTTATACTCACCTACAACATTAAGTGTTAATTAACTTGCAAGATTAATACGCTTTTTTAAAATAAAACAAGTAAGAGAGAAAATTTATTTACTGTCAGTGTTTTCGGCCAACACCGTAGCTACAGCCACTTCAGAGGTAATGAGAAGGACAACAGCAAAAGCAAGAGTAAGAAGAAGGAAAGCTCTTGGAGCCATTTTCACTTGTTTCTACAAAATGAAATATATGGAAGAGAGGTGTGGAAATTAGTGTGTTACATGTCTCTATTTATAGAAGGTTTTATGAATGAAAAAACTATTGCTATGTCCTACTCCGTTGAGTGGTTGGGTTGTTAGGATTGGGGCTAAGATTAAGATAATAACTTGTTTTTTTTTCTGCATGTGCTTGAATTTTATCACAAAAAAAAAAGCAATATATTAAAAAGAATCTAAGGAGCAGCTAGAGGTACATGAATTACACGTAAACCCAATTAGGGTCCATACTCCATACACTAATCAAACCAATTAAATGCATCAGCTTTACAAGCATGATTCTTAATCCAAAAAAATAACGAAATTACACCTCATTAGCAAAATCCTTGCTGCTTTTAAATCTGTTGTTGAATTTTATCTTTGGTTTATTTTGTACTGGAAAATTATTACAACTAAAAAAAGCTGCCGACGAAACAAGGAAGAATAATACATAAATATCGAGATAGACTTATTATAGGTGATGACCGAATCCATAAAAAAAATAAATAACTAACAACTTAATGTGATAAAAGGTTTAAAGGTTACACTATAAACTATAAGATTTAATAACTTTCAACACAAAAACGTGAATAGGATCTATTTTCCATATATATATATATATATATATATATATATATATATATATATATATATATATATATATATATATATATATATATATATATATATATATATATATATATATATATATATATATATATATAAAATTACAAATAGATATACATGTAAAAAGATAAAGCACTAAATTGAAATATAAAATACTAAGAGATAACTCCATCATTATCATCAGCTTTATCATTATCGCTAATAACCCCCCCAAGCGCATGGGTGAAGGCCCAACACAAAGCTTGTGCCGAAAGAAATCAAAAAGCGGTTTTGGTAGACTCTTAGTAAAAATATCGACTACTTGCAGCCGTGTCGGAACAAAACGAGTCTGTAGTTTACTGGAGGCAACAAGTTCTCGAACAAAATGATAATCAATATCAATATGCTTGGCACGTTTGTGAGCAAGAGGAGTCTGACTGAGAAAGATGGCACTTTGATTGTCACAATGAAGTGTCGGATGATCATGAGGTAAGACATGTAGCTCACGAAGAAGATGAGCAATCCAAACAATCTCAGCAGCAGTATTAGCCATAGCCCGATACTCAGACTCACAACTAGAGCGAGAGACGGTAGGTTGTTTCTTAGCACTCCAAGATATAAGATTACCACCAAGAAAAATAGAGTAGCCATAGGTAGAACGATGTGTTTCAATGCAACGAGCCCAATCAGCATCAGAATAACCAAGTATGTTGGGTTGGGTAGAGTGCTGAAAAAATAATCCATATGAAATAGTACCCTTGACATACCATAAAATTCGTTTAACGACCTGAAAATGATCTAGAGTTGGAGTATGCAAGAACTGACTCACTTGATTGACTGCATAAGACAAGTCCAGATGTGTAATAGTGAGATATTGCAAAGCACCCACCAAAGAACGATAGGAAGTGGGATCATTAAACGGAGTGTCGGAGCTCGTTAGATAATCTGATGTGGAAAGAGGTGTAGCAATAGGTTTGGAGTTCAGTAAGCTAGATCTAGTAAGAATATCATGAGCATATTTGGATTGACTGAGAAACAAACCATCATTAGTATAAATCACCTCAAGACCAAGAAAATAACTCAACTTGCCAAGATCCTTTATAGCAAACTCACGATTTAAACGTGAGATGCAAGAGGTGATAAATTGTGGTTGGTTACCTGTAAGTATCAAGTCATCAACATAAATCAAAAGATAAAGTATACAAGTACCCCTTTTATAAACGAAAAGAGAGGTGTCGGCACGACTAAAAACAAAACCAAGAGTAGTCAAAAAAAGAACTCAATCGTTGAAACCAGACACGCGGAGCTTGCTTGGGGCCATATAAAGCTTTTTGTAGGCGGCACACATGATTAGGAAACTTAGGATCGAGAAAACCAGGACGTTGTTCCATATATACAGTTTCAGTGAGATGACCATTTAAAAAGGCGTTCTTAACATCTAGTTGATGAAGTGACCACTGATTTAATACCGCCAAGGACAAGACTATACGAACAGTAGAAGCTTTTACAACCGGACTAAATGTCAAAGAATAATCAAGACCTGGCACCTGTGTAAATCCTTGTGTAACAAGATGCGCCTTAAAACGATCAAGAGAGCCATCCGAGTTGTATTTCGTACGAAAAACCCATTTAGAGCCAACAACATTTAAACAAGTAGGTCTAGGAACTAACACCCATGTATGATTATTTTGCAAGGCATGCATTTCTTCTTTCATGGCAGAAAACCATTTGGGATCTTTAACAACACTTTTAAAACCACGAGGCTCCTTATTGGAAAAATGAGCAAGATGAAGAGGGTGGTGCTTAAGAGAAGACATAATGGAATAGTCATCCACAAAAATTATGTAATAAAAGTAACCATTAGTAGACATAATGGGAGCTGGTCCCCATAAATCACAATGAACAAGATCAAGGATGTTTGAAGAGCGTTTAGAATTAATATTAAAAGGTAAATGTTTGCTTTTAGAAAGCTGAAAAGAAGAACAAATACTAGGTTTGGGTAATAAAGAGGTAACAGACAAATGACCTAATCTAGACAAAGAAGAAATAACATCAAAAGAGACATGACCCAAACGTTTATGCCAAACTTCAAAGGAAGCATGAAGTTTAGATTTAGATAACTTAGATAAAAATGCTCTTTGCCCTTGTTCAAGAATGTAAAGACCTTGATCAACCCTTCCTCGAGCTAGAATTTCCTTGGTGAGACGATTCTGAAGTAAAAAAGAAGGATTTTGAAAATAAGATATCAATAGGTACATCATTTGTAAGTTTGCAAATGGAAATCAAATTTTTGGTAAGATGAGGAACGACAAGAACATCTAATAAAGGGATATTATGAAGAGTTGAATGTCCAATATGAGTGATAGGCAAAGTGTTACCATTACCAAAACCAACAAAATCAGCTCCATTGTAGGACTTAGTATCATGAACATTGGAAGTCGATGGAGTCATGTGAGTAGTAGCACCGGAGTCAACATACTAATCTGGAGATGTATCAGAATAGGAGGCACGAAAAGCGGATGCCAACTTTGCATCAACAGTGGGTGATCGTGTGGCAAATGTATGAAGATTGGGGCATTGGTTTGCAAAATGACCATCTTTCCTGCAAAGTTGGCAATGAGGAGACCTACGGCCGCGTCCCCTACCACCTTTGTAGCCACCTCTAGAGTGTCGACCACTGTTAGAGGTACCATGATTACCTCTGTCATTTGAAAACCCTCCACGGTTTTTAGTTGCAGTAAATGCAGCTTGTGGAGTAGGTGATGGCGAAATAGATTGAATAAATAATTCATGTCGCTCTGCTTGAGAGAGCAAATCCTGGAATGAAGGACGAGATTTAACAGCCCTTTGTGAAATTAAAAAATACTCAAAAGAAGGTCCAAGACCACACAAGAACCAGTGGCTTTTATCATAGTCATCTATCGGATATCCAATTGCTGATAATTGCTCACAAATAGACCTGAATTTTCGACCAAATTCAGATACAAAGGAAGTAGCTTTCTTCAGTTGTCTTAGAGAGTCACGTAGAGTTTGCATTCACTCAATAAAATCATGACGATAAGCTTTTTCAAGTGCAGTCCACACATCCATGGCTGTTGACAAACCAAGAACCTCAGCCATTGCTTATTCAGTAAGAGAGGATTGAATGATGATAACAACTTTCTGATCAAGTTCTTTCCATTTAACAAAATCCGGGTTTGGTGTTGGTACAGGTGGTGGAGCATCACTTGCTGCAGTGGGTGTAACAGTGCGTGGAGGAGCAAGCGAGCTCCCATCAATGTTATCGGTTAATTTCTGGAAGGATATTAAAGGGAGGATCTGATTTCTTCAAAGAAGATAGTTGGAGGAAGAGAGTTTAATAGTAAGGAGATGGAGAACAGTGTTTAGGGAGAGGAGGGATTGATCATCTCCAGTAGCCATGGAAACGAGAGAAGAAAGAAGAAAAAAAAGTTGACAACAGAGAATCAAGATCCCTCTGATACCATATAAGATTTAATAACTCTCAACACAAAAACGTGGAGAGGATCTATATTCCATATATATATATATATATATATATATATATATATATATATATATATATATATATATATATATATATATAACATACAATTACAAATAGATATACATGTGAAAAGATAAAACACTAAATTGAAATATAAAATGCTAACAGATAACTCCATCATTATCTCCAGCTTTATCATTATCGTTAATATAAACCCATCCATGTTATCCATAAACTTTTGAGTCTAACTTATTTATATGCTTTTTAACATATATTTTTACATTAATTAGTAAGAAAATACATATATAACAAATTATATGTATATTAATTTGCAACTTTGAGTCGTTCATTTGGTTTTACTTCTTCCTATTATATTATAGTTTTTTAAACATTTAATACAAAATACAAATAACCCCTTGAAAATAACAATTTTTATTCTTCTTTTAACAAACTTTTATATCTACACTCTTTTGCCTCAATGATTTTTAATTAATAGTTTTCCTCCCTAATTATTACATAAAATTATATTATTGGTTAGTTATTACTATAAAATTATATTATATTATTGGTATTTTGTAAATAACGATTGTGGCCCCTTATAATATTTTAAAGATACATTTTTTGTCCCTTACAAAATTTGTTTTTTTAAGTTTTTCTTTTCATTAATATTATTTTTTATCAATTATAACTTTTTATTAATTGTTATTTATAGTATTATACCAAATATGATATATTTTTAAATTTTATTTTTGCCCCCTTCCATCATACATAATTGTTAAGATAAAAACTTTATTTTTATATTTTTATGGTCTAATTTGCAAAGAAGTTATCTGATGCAACGCAAAACATTGTTAAATACTAGTTTTATTTTATATACAACAACAATTTCAATAATATGACAACAATGAAGTACTAGAAAAATGAAAACCAACGGCAACTAATGATATCCGATGAAAAAGAAATTAAATTTCATTTTAAAAGTTTATTAAAAATTGCTATAAAGTGAAATAAAACTAACATTAATAATGCATAATAATGTTCTTATTTTAAATCGCAGTGTAATATTTTATTTTACTTTTTGGGAATTATTTTTTATATATTAAACAAACTAGATGTGAGATTGATATACTACACAGATTAAGTAATATATAAAATAACATGTAAAAAAATTATTTAAAATAACCACAAATAACATGTGACAAAATGTAACGTCCCAAAATTAAATTTAAAC
This sequence comes from Lactuca sativa, assembly GCF_002870075.4. NCBI lineage: Eukaryota > Viridiplantae > Streptophyta > Magnoliopsida > Asterales > Asteraceae > Lactuca > Lactuca sativa. Next base: position 173,392,284 of record NC_056629.2, on the reverse strand, counting down.
TTTTGAAAACATTTATATTGTTAATAAAAACCATTAAATCCTTTAATTAACCAAAACTGTTAAGTTTCAAGTATTCAAATAATATTTCAAAGTCAAAACATACTTTCGACAATATTAATCCATTTATAATTTAAAACAACAATGGAAACCTAATATTCTTTAAACCCCATATCAAGAGTCTGTGACAAGGACCCAATCTTCAACCGCATTAGTGTACAGTCAAGCTAAACCACTGTTATCAATAGCGACCGTAGCGCTCGCCATGACTAAGTCAAAGAAGCATCCGATACTCTAACGTTCGATCTATCTCAGTCGCTTCTTTCGACCCTCATTCACGCTTCTTTAACGATCGCCAATTCCTTAATCTTCAACGTTCTCTTCTTCCTGTTATTTGACTGACCTGCACCGGTTTAGATTAACACTTGTTGTTTTTTGTAATATGCATGTTTTAGAAATTAGTTAGACTACTAGTCTTTAGGGGGTTTTAGATTATTTATTAGTTATAATTGCTAATTAGGTGAAGGTAGAAGTAATATTAATTTTTAATATGTATTCTCTAAAAATGAAATAGCAGTCGCTATCGCTATATAGCATGGAGATAGGTTGTCGTTATGCCCTCACTATCGTCATTGATAAAACTGAGCTAAATCCTCATTTGAATCTGATGTACCTGTAATAATTATTTTATAAAGGAATGGGTAAGCACGAAATTTAGTGGATTACAACACAACATAAAAATATAAGTAGTACACCCTAATCCTATATCACATGCCATAAATAATTATGTAAACATCAATATGATATATAAACATTAAGATCATACATCTCGTGTCTATTTGGGAACACATGCCAAACAACACTCAAATAAGGACTCGGTATTCAGTCGTCGAATCCATGGACTTAGCGTTTCCGCCTTCGGCCCCCTGACTTGGCATAATGGTATCCAGTCAATCGGCTCAATATTCAACAGTCAAGCCCAAACATATCATGCACGGCAGAACCACACCCTGGCCAAGGCCTTAGCGCATCGGCCAGACCGAGCTCAGTAAGCTCAGAGCCCGCTGACGCCCCCGAGCAGGGGGCCTCGACAAAAGACCAGCGCCCGCTAGGAATACTCCTGGCGCCCCCAGCGAAAGGCTTGCGCTAGTCAATGGACGCTCCCCGCTCCAAGACAAATGATACGGTCAGGAGACAAACAACAGAATCATGCCATTACCGTTAGGGCCAATGACAACGCTCTAACGGTTAAAGGCACATGATCCTCCAATCAGCGCCCCTGATCTTGTCTCCCAAAAAAAGGCAATATTCTCTAGTACGGACTAGGCAAGAGCGCTAGGTATAAAATGATGCGCCCTTGGACACACAAAGTAAGTACTCTTTCCCTGCTAAGATACACACAAAAAAACCCTAAGGAGCATTCTAATTTGACCGTCGGAGCGTTTTTCCGGGAGCACCCTCCTGGGAACGGCTGACAGCTTTCTTCTCTAGATATTTTGGAGAGGCGACGAGGGATGTGATTCAACAACATTGGATAGGTCAAGTTCGCCATACGCATCAACACTCAAATAAGGACTCGGTATTCAGTCGCTGAATCCATGGACTTACTGTTTCCACCTTCGCCCCCTGACTTGGCACAATGGCATCGGGTCAGTCGGCTCAATATTCCACCATCAAGCCCAAACATATCATGCATATACATTCCACATAACAGATAAGAACATCAAACATAACTCATGCAACAATTATTACTTTAACTATTAATCATATAGTTCCTAGTCTCACCCGACATAATAGTAAGCATATAATCCCCTATGGTTATGAAGTGAGGAACTCACCTCTAATGATTAAACACTCTTAAAGTAGCCCAAGACACCCTTTACACCATTTTAGCCTTCAACCTTCATAATAAAGGCAAAATATAGTTAAGTTATGGTTATTTGATACCCTAAAAATACAAATGGCTCATGGGTTAATTTTCCAGATTTTTACCTAGAAGTTATGGTCTGTTCGGGACCTTTTTTTCTCTCCTTAAGCACATTATTTTTAAAAACTATTCTACATGAATGAATTTCAGGTCCTTAACTTTAAAATTAGTGTTCGCACACCTCTGTACAATTTTCTACAATTTTTGGTGATTTTTCAAAACTATCTCGCAAAACAGTTTATTACAGACCAGTGTGGTTAAATGGTTGATTTCACCCTAGTTATGGGCATTTATGGCTTTCGGTAAAAACTAATGAAATGTAGAGGACTCAAAAATGAAACTCTTGGCTTTGGTTTCGACTAAAAAGGGTTTTCCATGACAAAGATATGTCATTTCAAAATTCGGGACAGATTAGGGAAAAATCCTGAAGTCACAGCTTTGACTTTTTAGGGTTAATCGTACATCTTAACCCGTAAAGCTATTAAGAACATGGTTTCAAAGCTGGAAATCAATCACTTAATTTAGGCTATGGTGTAATGGAGCAAAATGACATGTAACATGAAATATTTAACTCAAAATTCAATGTCTTTTTGAGAAAAACAAAGTATGATGCCTATTTGAGAAAGATACCTTGTTAGGGCTATTTTTCATCCATTCCAAGGCTTGTTATGAGAGAAAAAACACCACTCACTACCACCCAAGCCTGAAATTCAAGGATACAGCCATGGTTTCCTTAGAATGAAAGAAAAACGAGTAGAGGAAGGAGGAAGAAAGAAGAAAAGAGAAAAGAAGAAGATGAAACCTTTGTATGCAATCCTAGTTGCACTTCTTTTACTTAAACCCTTCTTCCTTAAGCCAAAGTACCATGATCGTTCCCCTTCTTTCTCCTTAAGCAGCCCCTAAAAAAAGTGTTCTCTCCCTCTCTGGGTTCTATTTGGCGCACACAACACACTGTACAAAAACTTCACTTACATTAGGTTTTTAATCTAAAACACATTTGACACCAAGGCTTAAAGGGAGATGACCAATTAATTGAGGATTGGACTGCAACATCATGAAGTCTCATAAGTTACTTGGTGTTTTACATGTATAATCCAAAATTTACAATAATAGTCCCTCAAGCTCTCAAATAAGGACATTATTTACCCCAAAACAATTTCTTTTGCACCAGTAAGTTTCAAAGTTGACAATTTCAATCCTATCTTTAGAAATTAGTTACACAATCTCCAAAAACTCATTCCGCAATTATATTCTTACTATTATTTATTTATTTTAAAAGAAAAACGAATATTGGAAAACAAGGTGTTACATCTAGCAGGCAGGTAAGTTGCACATGATCATACATTGACAGAGAAAGATAACTAAGCATTCCTTATAATGGATGTGGATACCTTCTCTGTCACAATGTGTTATAAAACTGTGAGGGCAGCAGATCACATAAGAACTTTATAGTTAAGCATGCTCGGGCGAGAGCAATCCAAGGATGGGTGACCCTTGGGAAGTTTTCGTGTCGGGAGCCAAAAGCGGACAATATTGTGATACGTGCCAAAGGGGGTGTTAAAAATGGTATAAGAGCAAGGGCATGCGTTGATGTGTTCGATGGGGACGCCGAAACCTATAATGGGGGGTAAAGGCGGGTAGGTAAGCTGCACCTAATCCTACATCGACTGGGAAGGAGAACTAAGCATTCCTTATAAGGTATGTGGATACCTTCTCTGTCACAATGTCTTTTAAAGCCGTAAGGGCAGCAAATCCCATAAGAACTCAATAGTTAAGCGTGCCCAGGCGAGAGTAATCCATGGATGGGTGACCCCCTGAGAAGTTTTCGTGTCATGAGCTCAAAACAGACAATATTATGATACGTATCAGAAGGGGGTGTTACATAAAATACATGAGAGTGTAACATATGAAAAAATGTGTTATTTATTAGGGTGTATATATATATATATATATATATATATATATATATATATATATATATATATATATATATATACTACTTTATAACCCGAGAAAACCACGGTTATAAAATTAATTAAATTTCATATTAAAAAATAAAAAATATTAATAAGTTATTTTAAATAAATTATTACTAAAGAGATTTTTTTAGTTATATAAAATTATAATCGTTGATTTAAATAAATACATGAAGTTATATCATCGTATAATCTGTATTAATTTTATTTTATTTTTCAATATAACGTTATGAATTTAATATAATTAGAGTGAGAAAATTTAAAATGATGAATCAATGATCTATTTAATGTAATTAAAATGAGAAATTTAAAAATTGAAACTTGAAATGGATAATCAATTATTAATTTAATGTAATTAAAGTAGAAATTTAAAATTTGAAATTTGAAATTTGAAATGAATAATTAATGATAGGTGATATATAACGTTAATGGAAAATTCTAATTGTATGCCACTTGTCAATAGGAGATTAAATTTATTCTTTTATTAGAATATATATATATATATATATATATATATTAAGCTCGAAAATCTATATAGTGTTTTAACTTTTTATATTTTATAAAATTTTAAATTTTACGGTTTTTTGTGACATTTATTAAAAAAATTATCATTTTATAATATCTATTATGAAGAGTTGTTATTTTAGAATTTCTTTTTTGAAAGCGACAAATATTATAGAAGCTAAACTTAACATTATATTCTTATATAAATAATTGGATTTGCCTATGAATTTTGTTAAAGAAAATGTGTCCAAAGAAAGCAAGTACTTGAAAATTACAACAAAATAGTTATTGATGAAACAAAAAATTAAAGAAATAATAGTTAAAATTACATTTTAATGATAGTTTTTATACCAATAATAAAAATCAGATAAATATTAGATAATCAAACTTTTGATGTTTACGTCTAACTAATTTTTACTTGAACATATTTAAAAAAAATATTTAGTAATCTAAAATATAATTTAATATGTTATCATCTATCTAAAAAAATTCGTAATTTATTATTATTAATAAATGAATTTTTGAATTCAAATTTCCAACCTTTAATATAAAATATTTGTTTTTGTTATCACATTTATTATAATTAATAACTTTTATATATATATATATATATATATATATATATATATATATATATATATATATATATATATAAATATTAGTATTATATGATATTTCATTTTGTAAAATTGAAAAAAAATTGATATGTAAATATTATTTATTTAAAAAATATGAAGATATATGTCAAAACTTTTGAGTAAATAACATGTGACAATAGAATTTTTATTTATTAAAATAAATATAAAAAATGGCTTCACTATAAAATAAAAGATTTAAACTTAGTAAGGTGTAATTATTTACTGATGAAAATTAAAGCAAAAGATAACTTTTGTGTCGCCCCACACATGTGGTAGCTTTCATCAAAATTTGTCCTAGTTTTAACATATGTTTCCGCTTTCACGCTGGAATGTTTTTGAAAAGTTTCTACCGAGCATTCACATTGGAAGGTTTTATAGTTTTTTATTAGACCCGTCAAACGTGTCGGGTTCGTGTCGTATCAAGACATTAAACGGATTGAAAGGGTTTGACCTTAATCCAACCTGTTTAATTATCGTGTCGTGTCGTGTCAACCCGTTTATTTTCGTGTCGAGTTTCGGGTTGAGTTTTAGACTTTTTAAATATATTGTGTCATGTCGGGTTGAAATATTTTAAAGGTTCGAAAGTAGGAGTTGTGGAGACAAAAAGAAAAAAGTGAAACACTGGAGTTATGAGATGAAATGAGAAAATTTATAGTACCATTAGAATGAAAAATGAAAATAGTTAAAGTTGGGGAGCAAAAGATAGGTGGTGAGGATGACTAAAAGTCTATAACATATAATATATTTATAAAAATATGAAATTTATAACATATAATATATTTATAAAAATTATTAAGTAACTTTGAAATTTTGAATATTACTTCTAATTCTCGAGTTTGCCCACTATAAGTCTATAACATATAATATATTTATAAAAATATGAAATTTATAATAAATAATACATAATTAAGCGGGTCATATTTGAGTCATCTTCGAGTTGAAAGTCGTGACCCTAATCCTACCCGTTTAATTATCGTGTCGTGTCGTGTCAACCCGTTACATAAACGTGTCGAAATCTCTGACCTTAACCCGCTAATTTCGTATCGGGTTTTCGTGTCGTGTCATGTTTTGTCGGGTCTAGTTTTTATTAAGAAACAAAATATATAAAAAACTTTAAGATTTTATAAAAAAAAATGATTTTGATAATGTACTATTATTTTTTTTACAATTATGATATTAAGTTTTTTTAAAGTTCAGTAGAAGACATTATATTTTTTTAATTTGTTTTAATGTTAATCATTTTAACCGGTCAATCTAGTTGTCAGTTGACATTGCATGATGATATATCCGTCATTGATAATGTAGCGCTTACTTGATATTTTTGGTGATATCACTTTCTTTGTGTCAAAAAAAAAATATAGTGACTTAATTGAAAATAAACAAGATGTCAAAATTAAATTTTATAAAAACTTAATGTTTTTTTTTGTACAATTTGCCTTTATTATAAAAAAATAATCAGGACTTATTGAATAGTTAGAAACCATTTGTAGCCAAATTATGAGCAAAACAACAAAACAAAATTGATGCTTAAACATGCAGTGTTATAATTTTGTTGCTATTAGTATCATTCCAATATCCATTTATTAGATTTTCCTATATAGATCTCCAATATCCATTTATTGGATTTTCCTATATAGATCTCTGATTTTAAATGACCACGACCTTTGATCTAACATGAAGCCTGACAAATTCTTGATAATTGTACTAGGAAACATATATGTAATAAGCTACATAAAGTATTTACCTGCTTCATTGTAGATCAAATGGTCGTGACCAATTACAATAAGGAATTTATCGAGGATGTGATGTCACAAAAAAAATATCATGTCTGCATGGCATGTCGGCGCCATATTATCAAAGATGGCATGTTACCATTTCACGTCAACTGACAACTAGGTTGACCAGTCAAATAATCAACGGAATAAAATTGAACATAGAATGCATTTTATATAACTTTGTAAAAACTTAGTGTCTTGATTTGTAAAAAAAATAACATGGCTTCAAAATCGAAATTTCGTAAAAACTTAGTTTATTTTATGCAGTTTTGACATATAAAAATTCTAATGAAATATAAAAATAAAATTTGGTAGAGTTTTTTTGTTTTTTTTTTAATATTTGTAATATTCTTTATATTTGACATCATAATCAAATAAGTGAATATATTTTTTTGTGAATATATTTTTTTAGCAATTAAGCTAAAATAAACTTACAATTGTTTATATGTCTGAGCTTTATCTGATAAACCACTCATGGATAAAATATGAGGATTTTTTTTTTTCATAAATATGATTAAAATTTGAGTATTTTAATATATATAATTTAATTGTACTATTTTACTATAATATTCATATAATGCTTTGTATATGACCCAAAGTATTATCTTATTGTATTTCTCTATTTGAGGAAAGAAATTAACTTACAATATCTTCTTTAAAGTAAAAAATAATAATCTAAAAATTGCAAAAATAAAAAGTTATCTTTAAAGAAAAATCTTTGTCATACAAATGATATTGGTGTTGTTAAAATCACAATTTCAATCATAACATGGTATTATCATACAATCATACATAGCTAAAATGATCTTGCTCATACTTTGATCTTTTTTGGCTAAAATAGTAGTATGATCACAAGGTCGGATCGTAAGATCGTATGATTGATCGTAAGATTGTTACTATATATATATATATTTTTTAAATATAATACTTTGTCTTGGAATAACTAAGTGCGTTGGATATGAGCTCTAGAAATCTCTTTGCAAAGCTTAAAAGGACTTTATTGATCCTGATCTTATTTCGTTAAACAACATTTACAAAAAAATAGAAATTCCTTAAAAATATTACAAAAAGGAACATACAAGGAGACTACCAACACGGCACGCCCGCGCAAGACCATGTTTATCTAGACCCATATTTTTTATAGGTACTGTATTCATAATATATATATATATATATATATATATATATATATATATATATATATATATATATATATATATATATATATATAGGGTTAGGTTCATTTGAGACCACTTATATTTTGTGAGACCGTGAGACGCATTTGTTTATTTTTTTTTATTTATTTTTATTTTTTTTAGTTAATTCATGTTCGGAAAATAATATTTAAAAAAAGAATTTTTTGATTTTTCCATTTATTTTGCATTTTAAAATTATTTTTAGAATATGTACAGTGTAATATTCTATTTTGAATATTTCACGTATTTTTCAAAAAAAAATAGAATTTTTTTTTTATTCTTTTTTATTTTTTTTTATTTTTTTTAGTTAATTCAAGTTCCGAAAATAATATTTAAAAAAAGAATTTTTAGATTTTTCCATTTATTTTGCATTTTAAAATTATTTTTTAGAATATGTCAGTGAAATATTCTATTTAGAATATTTCACGTATTTTTCAAAAAAAAAAACGGATTTTTTTTTATTTTTTTTAATATTTTTTTTAGTTAATTCAAGTTCCGAAAATAACATTTAAAAAAAGAATTTTTGGATTTTTCCATTTATTTTGCATTTTAAAATTATTTTTAGATTTGGTCTCACGGTCTCACAAAATTAGAATGGTCTCAAATGAACCTGAACCTATATATATATATATATATATATATATATATATATATATATATATATATATATATATATATATATATATATATATATATATATATATATATATATATATATATATATATAAAAGGCCCATGCTTAGCACGGTTTATGAAGGACAATTTTGGTACTTTTTTATTGCTATTTAGAATATATTATGTAAATAACAAAATCAAAAGTACAATGCTATAAATGGGTGATATTTTGAGAAAGTAAAAGAAAGTACATTGTTATAATCAACAAGTAATTGAAAGTCCCTTGCTATTTCATTTATTTCTTTATTATTGCATCCAACATACAAGAAATAGCTTATTTTTGAAGTATTTCCTTCCCTTGTAATTTGAAATAGAAATAAAATTAGATCAACGATCCGTTTGGAAGAAACTATAAGGTTGTGACAAGAGTGAATTATATATATATATATATATATATATATATATATATATATATATATATATATATATATATATATATATATATATATATATATATATATATATATATATATATATATATATATATATATATATATATATATATATATATATATATATATTAAAGATACCAAAGTTAGGAATAGTAAACTTCCTAAGTGTTTGGCAAAATTGGTCCCTAAGGTTATATATGTTTGCGTCTTTTTTTTTTGTCAATTTTGGTCCTCCAACTTATGTTGGTTTTAAAAAACTACTTACAACACCCTTCACCTTTATGCTTTTGTTCACAAACAATCCTTTCACTTTCATTTGAATTTTTCATAACCCTCGCATTTTTTTACATATTATAGTATTTAGTCTTTTGGCAGAAATAATCCCTCATTATTATTATTATTATTATTATTATTAGACAAAATTACACGATTCGTCCTTGTGGTTCTCTAGATTTAACACATTGAGAACAATGATGGAAACTGAAATCACTCTTTTACTCCTAATCCGATTTTTTTTATTAATTTATATTTCTTTTTTTGGTTTTAAATTAATGTTTTATTTATTAGAAAATATCCATCCAATACAATAAAGCCACCCACCGGCTGCCATCACCACCACCAGCACCATCGTCAAAATTACATAAATGGTCCATATGGTTTACCCGTCGTAAAAAATTCAGTCCCTACTACCTTAAAAGACCAAATTACCCTCATATTAACAGACAAAAAACAACGGTCTATATTTTCCGGATTGGTTTTCCGGCCGCTGTCATACATGACAATAAAGTTCAATTTGTAAGACCATTTCTTTATTTTCTTCATTTATTGCAAGAAATAATGATTTAGATTTCTTTACTTATGTAATTAGATGATATTGTTTATCTTCCTTTACTAGATTATCTCAATACAATTCAACATGCTAATTTACTTTACAAAGCAGTATCTTCCGACCCCGGCAATGCCGGAGAATCTTTTCTAGTTATGATTATTATGATTATGATTAACTATATTTAATTTACAAAGATAATAAAATAAAAATAATGTGAGTCTTCCACCTTGCCAAGATGTTTTCGGCTACCTAGTGGAGACATTGTTCTTGGAATGATCCTATAACAAAGAGAGGATCCAAATAAGATTGTAGAACCTGGAAGTAATGGCCACGAGCTTGAATTGCCACCTAATTTTACTATGAAATTTTGATTTTCAAACAATGGTGTTTCTAGGTTTTGAGTGGCTAGTCTCTCCCAGAAAAGATTTTCAAATGACAAAATGAAACAGAACTAACGTTCATGGTCCACTACTTAAGCATCATCAATTAAATGAATCCCCAAAAAACCACCGTATGGAAACAATTTAGGTTGAACAGTAAGTTTTAAACCACTTTTTATCTGAAAAACCGAAAAGGAACATGGTAGATACGTTTTACACATAAATACAAAAATCAAAGAGTAAAAAAACTCCATTTAAAAGCTGAACATTCGATGACAAATCATACAGTTTGAAACTGTCACAGCCATACTCTTGTTCCTGTTTACATCACAGCAAGACATGAATACGATGCAAATATCGATAAAAAGGGAAAAGGTATAAGAAATCAAAGATGAAATCAATTTGGCAAAGTGTTGCTTACATAGATGTGTCATCAAGAATTACAGTCAATCAAGGACTATGAAACCGCTTTTTAGTGTTGGAATCAAATAAATCAAACTGGAATATCATCAAAAGCATTTACTAATAATGTAAAGTAGCATTGTCACTCTTATTCCTAACTCTATTTATAACCTTCAACTATGTCCACATCACTTGTGACATAAAAGCTATTATTATAGGCAGTCCTAACCAATATGGTTACAATGGTACTTAAAATGCTCCAGGTATTTGGCTAATCTCTAATGGAGGAAAATATTGTTTTCCACAAGCAACATAAAAATCATATCTTTTATTATTAGATATTCACCTTTCCACTTTTATAATCCAACTACTCTTTTTCTTTAAACCTATTTTATTATCAAATATTTACCTTTTCTCTTCTGTGACATGATGCTAGTCCATTAACTTTATTGGTATAGTAAAAAAAATGCATGGGTATTATGGGAAAAATATAAACATATTTGCTAAGTTCGATCATAAAAGTTAGGATCATATATTAAAAAAAAGATAGGTTATCAGAATAGATATTATTCAAATAATTGTGAAACTACCTAGTGTTATTTTTTTTCTTGATGATTATTATTAACAACACATAACATACTTCAACAACAAAATACAGAAAACAGTAAAAAATGTCTCGTTTGTTTCATTTATGTGTATGTGGATGCTCGACAATGATTTGAGACTTTTATCAAACATTTGGTGTGCATAAAAAGAACGCCCAAATCTGACTTCGTATGAGGAAGTTATGATTTTCCGAAGTTTCGACTTAGCGGTATGCAGCCCGAATACTCGAATATGAGATGGAGTGATTTTTAGCCGAAACAAGCTAAACGAGAATCGAAGATCTCATCGATAGTAATCCAACGGTAAAAAGACAGACGAAAACGGATGTCGGATGAAGAATTTATGAATTTCTAATGGAGTTTTCCTGTCCCGGCCTACTAAAAATAATATAAAAGTAATATATTTATAATATATTAAAAATAAATTCAAATTAGCCAACGGAGTCTAAACGAGAGTCGTAGAGTATATTCTCACCTACGCGTCGATATAAAGAACGTCGAAAACGGAGTTCGTATGCGAAAGTTATGACTTTCTGAAGTTCGGGGGGCGAACCCCAAAGCTGTGTCAGTGGCCATGACGTGGTATATTTTCTGATGCCTCCTGGAGTCTGCCAGACCCAACTTGCGATGAGGCATGCAGTGACGACCAAGCCCACGACGTGGAAAATGAGAAATTAGCCCTATAAATCGATTTGAAGGGGCAGCCGGCCAACGTTGCTAATTCACCCTTCTCTCACCCATATTGCCTCGATTTACGTGCAAAGAAGTACCCCCGAAGCCCCGGTATCATCCCGAGACCCGAAGCCCGAAGATCCCGAGAAGAAAAGAGTTTCTGAGCCGAAGCTCTGCCTGCAAGAAGCCCGCTGAGTGAAGATATCCCAGTTTCACCGAAGAATACCACTCTTAGAGCTGTAGTGCTGTCCGATCATCTTCTGATCAAGTGAGTGTATAGTCCCTTTCATAAACACGATATTAATACAAGTATTGTTTGAATGTACTAAGTATATGTTTTGGGTGAGTGTGTAGTCACTCTCTTCTAACATATAAATATGAAGTATTTGCTATGAAATACGTGTTATGTGTTTATATATTGTTGTTTATTTGAGATGAGTATGGAATGGATGTTTTATATAGTTTTAAATGAGTCAAAATGTATATGTCTTTATATCTACAAATATGTTGGGTAGGACATGGGTAGATGAGATTTGTGAGTATGGATTAGATGAAGAGGTTAGTTTTAGATCTGTGAGTATGGATCAGATCAAGAGGTTAGTTTCAGATCTGTGAGTATGGATTAGACTAAGAGGTTAGTTTTAGATCCGGGAGTATGGATCAGGTAAAGAGATAAACTCGCTATTAGTCTGGGAGTATGGATTAAGACTAAGTTAATTGTCCCTAGTCCGGGAGTGTTGATTTGGCACACTTATAGATCTAGGATTATGGATTAGATATGGATTAAGACTAAGTTAATTGTCCCTATTCCGGGAGTATGGATTGGGTACAGTTATTGATCCAGGAGTATGGATCAGATCAGGATTAAGGTATCGTTAATTGTCCCTATACCGGGAGTATGGATTTGGTACAATTATTGATCTGGGAGAATAAATCAGATCAGGTGGTTAGTTTTCGATCCGTGAGTATGGATCAGGTAGTTTTAGATCCATGAGTATGGATCTGGGGAAAAGGTTAGTTTTAGATCCGTGAGTATGGATCAGGTGAAAAGGTTAGTTTTAGATCCGTGAGTATGGATCGGGTCAAGAGGATAGCTTTAGATCCGTGAGTAGGGATCAGGTAAAGAGGAAAATTTTAGATACAAGAGTTTAGATCGTGTCGTTGTGAGGATCGATGGGGTGGGATAAGAGTTGCCTTTATATGGTGAAATTATACAAGTTTGAATGTTCTATATATATAAATATATGATATAACATTGTGGGATAAAAAACCTATATGCTCACGAGAGCATAAGTTGGTTGACATGACGAAAGATAATGGATTATAGGCCAGTAGTTATAAATAACTGTTGTAAGGTCTAATCTGTTCTGTTTATGCCTTTGATCTGTATCGGAACATGACATCCCGAGATTTTGTTATATAATGAAAATACATTTATTTAAGAAATGCTTTGATAAATTCTTATCATATTTTGTTTTGGAAACAAATTCCGCAACCGTTTTCTTTAAACGATTACTTTGATTTTAAAACAAAGCATAAACAAATAGGTCTTTTTTGGCCGTGAAATTAGGGATGTCACAGTTGGTATCAGAGCATTAGTTTAAGCGAACTAGGAATTTGTAGGAAATTTCTAGACTTAAACTTAGAATGCTAAGTAATGATCGTGAGGAGTGTGTTTAAAATATGTTAGGTAGTACACCTAAATTGACACAAGTGCTAGTTTATTTTAGGAATGTTGCCTAAATTGCTTTTATGTGCTAAATGTTTTGTGTTATAGCAATAATGATGTTATTACTTGTTCGGATCTATAGTTTGTTGCCGACCGGATCTGGAAACCTTATGTGTATAGGATTTTTAAGCGCATGACTACGATATTAGATCTAGCATGTAAACGTTTCAGAGTGATAAAGAGACTTATACGTTTATCATAAATGAATCTTTCCTATCTTAAAATCTCGCCTAGTACATCGAACGTCTGCTTGGGTGTACTAAAGGTCATGGTGAAGACACGTAGAGAATTGAGTAAACGGGGGAAATGAAGAAGGCTTATGATAGTGGATGACACCTATCGGGAGATATCGTAAGATTGGTATCTTGCCTTTAGAATATTTCTTATAATAGTACGTTTAAAGGAGTACGGTACGTCTGAAGTACAACTTCGATTGGCAGGATGATGGAACGAATGGTGTAATTCTTGAAGTTGTCCCATCATCTGGTATTTCCATCACCAATTGAGTTGAAGTAGAATTGATGATTGAAGATACACAATGAAGAAGTCCTAGTAGAGTCTAGGAAATTTTTATGATTATTTGGACACATTCGTATGTGTTAAAGTCTTTTGTGATTTTAGGACTTGGGGACTGCGAGACAATACTTGGGATGAGTATGAGTAGGTGTGAAAGGTAGTAGATGCATATACTACCGGAAGCACAGGAGTCGTAGTTTGATCAGGGCAAGTCGCAAGGTTACCAAGAAACTAGTAATTGGTTCCAGTTTATTCAAGTATGTCATTACCATTGTTTCGGTAATGACCGGTAAGATGGTTGTTATTCCGACCCTAGTGGTTATATCAAACTGAGTCCAACTACAGTGAGTATGTTAGATGGTCCAGAGGACCAAGTTCGATGTAACATCTGACATAAGTCAGAAGATTGAAATCAAGTGATCAATCATATCGCACACGTTATTAAAGAAGTTTGTAGGTAGAAATGCTACAAGCTGAAATGTGATTATATCACATTAGAATATGAAGGAAGGTATATTCCATTTTGGAATTTAACTCTAAAAGACCTGAGTCTAAGCGTTGCATCATTCGATGAGAGGTCATTAGAGCACGACCTATCGGTCTGCTATAATAAATAAAGGAAAGTATTTATCCTGAGAAGAAGAAGGAATCCACAATAAGGACTTATTTGGTAACTCGAAGGTTATGATTGAAAGTACAACATAGTACGAAAAGCAGATGCAAGATTGAGCATACTCTGTAGTCAAGAAGCTTTAGAGTTAGGTGTTCTTTCGAGGAAACATAGAAGTTACGGTTATTACCTAGGATGAAGAGATGACGTATGGAATGATTATACAAGCCCAATTTTGTTGGTGATTCCGGGACGTAATCACCCTAAGGGGGAGATAATTGTAATGCCCATAGATCAGGGCTAGTCAATTTAGAGACGATAAGCGTCAAACAATGACTTTTTGATAGAAGATTATTTAGAATGAATAATCTTAACGAAGTTGCAGTATATGTTACAAGGATTCCGTACATATAAAGAACGCCGAAATCCGAGTTATAACGAAGAAGTTATGACCTGTCGAAGTTTCGCGACAGAACCGACACAAAGTTGAATGACGTAAAATATGAATTTAAGATAGAGCGATATCTAACCTTAGTGATCTAAACGAAAGTTGTAGAATATGTTAAACCGAGAGTGTGCATAAAAAGAACGCCCAAATCTGACTTCGCATGAGGAAGTTATGATTTTTCCGAAGTTTCGACTTAGCGGTATGCAGCCTGAATACTCGAATATGAGATCGAGTGATTTTTAGCCAAAACAAACTAAAGAGAATCGAAGATCTCGTCGATAGTAGTCCAATGGTAAAAAGACAGACGAAAACGGACGTCGTATGAAGAAGTTATGTATTTTTAATGGAGTTTTCCTGTCCCGCCCTACTAAAAATAATATAAAAGTAATATATTTATAATATATTAAAAATAAATTAAAAATTAGCCATCGGAGTCTAAACGAGAGTCGTAGAGCATATTCTCACCTACGCATTGATATAAAGAACGTCGAAAACGGAGTTCATATGCGAAAGTTATGACTTTCTGAAGTTCAGGGCGCGAACCCCAAAGCTGTGTTAGTGGCCACGACGTGGAAACAGTGCCCACGATGTGGCATGTTTTCTGACGCCTCCTGGAGTCTGCCAGACCCAACTTGCGATGACACATGCAGTGACGACCAAGCCCACGACGTGGAAAATGAGAAATTAGCCCTATAAATAGATTTGAAGGGGCAACCGGCCAAGGTTGCTAATTCACCCTTCTCTCACCTATATTGCCTTGATTTGCGTGCAAATAAGTAACCACGAAGCCCCAATATCATCCCGAGACCCGCAGCCCGAAGATCCCGAGAAGAAAATAGTTTCCGAGCCGAAGCTCTGCATGCAAGAAGCCCCGTGTGTGAAGATATCCCGGTTTCACCGAAGAATACTACTCTTATAGCTGTAGTGCTGTCCGATCATCTTCTGATCAAGTGAGTGTATAGTCCCTTTCATAAACACGATATTAATACAAGTATTGTTTGAATGTATTAAGTATATGTTTTGGGTGAGTGTGTAGTCACTCTCTTCTAACACATAAATATGAAGTATTTGCTATGAAATACGTGATATGTGATTATATATTATTGTTTATTTGAGATGAGTGTGGAATGGATGTTTTATATAGTTTTAAATTAGTCAAAATGTATATGTGTTTTATATCTACAAATATGTTGGGTAGGACATGGGTAGATGAGATCCGTGAGTATGGATCAGATGAAGAGGTTAGTTTTAGATCCGTGAGTATGGATCAGATTAAAAGGTTAGTTTTAGATCCGGGAGTATGGATTAGACCAAGAGGTTAGTTTTAGATCCGGGAGTATGGATTAGGTAAAGAGATAAACTTGCTATTAGTCCGAGAGTATGGATTAAGAGTAAGTTAATTGTCGCTAGTCCGGGAGTATGGATTGGGCACAATTAGAGATCCATGAGTATGGATCAGATATGGATTAAGACTAAGTTAATTGTCCCTAGTTCGGGAGTATGGATTGGGCACAGTTATTGATCCGGGAGTATGGATCAGATCAGGACTAAGCTATAGTTATTGTGTAACGTCCCAAAATTTAAGACTAAAAATTTCTTTTAATAAAGTATCACTTAAAGTAAAATCATCATTTCAAAACATAAACAGAGTATTAGTTTTCAAAACACATGTTCATTATCAGAGTAAAACATTCCCAGGCTGACTAATCTATGGTGTGTGCCATGCGTTCATCCCGAGCTCCATCATCCGCTACTGAAAGTACCTGAAACCAAAACTGAAAGCCGTAAGCACGAAGCTTAGTGAGTTCCCTAAATACCTCATACCATACAAACCATTCATATCCAAGAGCTATATATAACCGACTTATCCATAATCAAATAAGGTGCTATGTGCCAAACATAGTCTTGCCATTATGCCACGGGCCGCGCGTGGTCTCTCTGGTCAAGCCTGGGCCGCTCCCTGGGTCTTATAGACAAGTGCCAAGGGCCACCCCTGGTCTTACAGACATGTGCCAAGGGCCACCCCCTGGTCTTTTATGCAAGTATCACAAGAACAACCGTACATACTACTCTACTTAGCTAGACAGCATACAGTGTGACAGAAGCCACCTCCTGGTCTTTCATATATAATAGCAAACAATACGCCAGGAGCCACCTCCTGGTCTTTCATATATAATAGCAAACAATACGCCAGGAGCCACCTCCTGGTCTTTCATGCATATTGCCTAGGGCTAACCCCCGGGTCTTCCTATCATACATAATAACATACTGTGTGCCAGGAGCCACCCCTTAGTCTTTCATGCATATTCTAAATGGGCCGGCATTGGTGCCTTAGACCCATACAAACAACGAGGAGACTCACCTTGCACTGCTGAATTCTGCGGATAATCCTCCGGCTGCTGACCGACAACTCTATGAACTCCCGCTCCACTAGCTCTCCGAGCTACCAATATCAATGCAACACTTAGTCTAACTATCTCCCGAAAGTCAACTAAGTCAACTCAGGTCGAAGTCAAAGTCCTGGTCAAAGTCAACCTTCCAGGTCAACCCTACTCGTCGAGTCACCCTACTGACTCGCCGAGTTCATAAGTCCAGAGTCCATCCACTCGCGATTCTACTCGCCGAGTCAGTCCATGACTCGCCGAGTCTACCGATTTCCGAGTCCTGACTTGTCCAACTCACCGAGTCTCTAATCGACTCACTGATTCGAGTCTAAACGCGAAGGGTTTGGGGTTTCGCGACTTGACTCGCCGAGTCCAAGAACAGACTCGCCGAGTCCAAGACAATCTTCATCCAACTCGCCGAGTTGTTCTTCCAACTCGCCGAGTTCATGCCCAACTTCATCCGACTCGACGAGCTGTTCATCCCACTCGTCGAGTTCCTCCTCATCTTCAAGCTACTCGCCGAGTCCACTCAAAGGACTCGTCGAGTCCATCCGGTCCTTCATACATGCAGAGGACTTTTGAGTCATGCAGGGGCTCAAATCTATAGATCTACCCTTCCCAAGCCTATTCCTCACGTAAAGTTGCAAACTTTACATGTAGAGAAGGAGATCTAAGCGAAATACACCATAAACTAGGGTTTAAGGCCTAGGGGCTTCAACATTGACTCAAGGGCTGATACTTTATGCTTCTCTAGTCCATAACACACTTGGATCTGAAGTAGCAACTCCAGATCCTATAACAACAACAAAATTCAGGTCAAAATTTAAACTTTTATAAAACCGTAATTGAGTATACTAAGTGGTAAATATCGTAACAAGTTTTTCATACATATAAAGAACACAAAAATTCGAGTTATAACGAAGAAGTTATGACCATTCTAAGATTTCCGACAAAACCGGCAACACCGATTAAACAAAAAACGCGAAGTTTCAATACAATAGCTTTTACCCTTAAGTATCTAAATGAAAGTCGTAGGTAACATTAAACCGTAAACGTACGTAAAAAGAACGTCAAAATCTGACTTCGTATGAGGAAGTTATGATTTTTCGAAGTTTTTGACCTAGTAGTAGACAGCTAAAAACTCGAAATAGAGATCAAGCGGTCTTTAGCCGACACAAACTAAATGAGAATCGAAGGTCTCAACAATAGTAGCGCAACGGTAAAAAGTCTGACGAAAACGGACGTCGAATGAAGAAGTTATGGATTTATGACGGAGTTTTCGTGTCCCGGCCTACTAAAAATAATATATAAGTAATATATTTATAATATATTAAAAATAAACTCAAAATTATCCAACAGAGTCTAAACGAGAGTTGTGAGCATAATCTCACCTTCGCGGCGATATAAAGAACGTCAAAAACGGAGTTCGTATGCGAAAGTTATGAATTTCTGAAGTTTGAGCGCGAATCCCGACTCTGTCAGAACTCACGACGTGAGTTTTGGAAAACTCACAAAGTGAACAGTCTGATTGACCCTTCCAGAGCCACTTGACGTGTGACGCATGCCATGACGAATTCAGGACAAACTCACGACGTGAATTGGCAAAATTCACGACGTGAACTTCAATTTTTGGCCTATATATAGAAATCGAAGCCTTTAGAGTTTGGCTGCTCATTCCTAACCTCTCTCCTACTTCTACTCTCGGTTAAGCCCCTCTAAACCACCCCGAAGCCCCGGTTCTTCATATTCGAGCCCCTAACGAAATTCTACACTACCGAGACCCCCGAGAAGCTCGAAGACGCAGCTTTCCGCGGTTGAAGTTCTGCTCGACTCTAGTCCCACTCTCTTCAAACCGAACAAGTGAGTTCATACCCCTACAACCACACTTTAAATGCTTTTTAAACACTTTTAAGGGGGGGCGGGGAATACAAGTAAACACACGACTAAAATCGTGTGAAACATCGATCTTTTGCTATACTTTTCATATTGTTGTTTTAAACTATCTTATGAAGTTATTATCATGCAAAACACCTCACAACACAACTTCACCCTCTTGGGATACAATATGTTTTATAAATAGAAATAGGTTTTATTTATACGTTTGCATACTACATCATATCAAGAGTAACCATTTCAAATATAACATGATGCTTTTACAAGAAAACTTAACTCATCATCACGTTTTTGTAACACGGTAGAAAACGAAATCATTTCATACGAACGATTTTCATCATATTACTCGTGAACTTGTTGTTAGCAATCATGTGATGGCATATGGCTTTGTTTGTACCAAACGAAAGTCCTCACCTATAACCAGAGTCTCCTGGAGGGAGAGCGTGACAAGTGTGTATAGATCTATACGGGGCTGACAACTCCGCACCCTGACTGTTAGCTACAGTCTGTCATTTGGGGTGACAAACGTCAACATTAGGTACTGCGTCTAGTATGGTTATGAGGAACTCACAACACGCGGAAACAATGACTCATGCACGTAGTAATACTTAACTCAATCATGCTCGAGGGGTAATAACTATATTCTAGGGTATTATCGGCATGATCAAAACTCAGGTTAAAACACTTCCACAACTAGTTTTACTTAACAATAAGACTGCACCTCACTTTTAGGAAAATAAGGGATTTTCCTGTTTCAAATACATTCATTTTGTACAATGACGATTTACAACATCATTCTTTTGAGCATGTCATAGTTTCTTATAGCTTACAGTCTTGGTCATTTGAGACTGCATTTCACTTTTAGGAAAATAAGGGATTTTCCTGGTTCAAATACATATAGTACATACAACAATCTTTCAAACTCATTTCATACATCTAATAGAAAATAAGGGATTTTTTGGAAAGCATACAAGCACTTTCGAATGGCATACATTTTCTCAAAACACCACTTATGAACTCACCAACTTAAATGTTGACACTTTTTCTTTGAAATAACTTGTATTCTCAGGAAACCGCTAGACCAGGTAGCAACTACTTTTGAAGACTAACGCGCTGGCGTTAGTAACATATTTTGGATCACCATATTGTATTTGATTTCTTTTGCAAACATGTAACATATACAATCATGTAAACTTTTCAAATATATTTATATTATGGTGGTGTGTACTTTCTTTACTATTCAGTTGTTATGATATTTGACATGACGTCCTCCGCCCCCGAACGTTTCTGCCGTTCTGGTTTGGGGGTGTGACAGATCCGGCTTCTAACTCAAATGGGTGTCAAACCATGGCTTAAAAGCCCCAAATCTCACAACCATGGAAGACCTAAAGGAGAGAGGGACGACTTATTACCTTCAATATCTCAGAAAGGCTCCACAAACTCCAGATCTATAGTCCCTTCTTGCTCCTCCAAGTTCCTTCTTCCTTCTCCAAGCTTTAATGCACCTTCCAAGGCAACAAATGGCTCAATCAAAGGTTATGACGGCTAGGGTTTGGTATCCAGGGCTGAAGAGGCAGTAAGGGAACCCTAGGAAGAAGATTAAGACGTTTATATAGACTCCAAGTCCCGAATTTAGGGTTTTCCACGTACAGACCAGACTCGCCGAGTCACCTTGGCCTACTCGCCGAGTCGGTCACTTACTCCTCGACCCGGATCCCGCTCGGACTCGCCGAGTCCCCCTTTGGACTCGCCGAGTCGACCCCTAAACTTAGGGTTTTCTTTCCTTTCTTGGCCTTCAAAACTTGGGTGTTACAACTCTCCTCCACTTAAATTAAACTTCGTCCTCGAAGTTTTCCATGGCCCACCGCCTGCAATCCGCCTTCAATACCCACCAATTATCCCAACACCAGCTGCCCACCTTCGCTGGTCTTCCACCCGGTCATTCTGACTAACGCAAATCCCTGCGGATAAACATTTCGGGTCAACTCTGACCCTGATCATTCTGGAAACACAACTTACTCAGCCGACAACCTTCTGGTACTCTCCAAGTACTGCAACTGAACCCATAGGGGATTCACCCCTTCTTTCCTCACGCGATTCTCTTGCTTTCCCAAGGCGATGCCCCAAAACAACTATCTCCCCTGCCACTGTGAGGATCCTATCTTCACCAAATCTATTACTCCCGCTACTTCCAGTACGGGTCATTATCGCCAGTATCCACTAGGCATTCTTTCTACTATAATTGGTGTCGAGCACCCCACGACGAACTATCTGAATTTCACCATCGACTGCTTACCAGCACTGCTACTGGCTGGAAATTTCTGCTATTCCTTATCTGCCTTCCGGATGAACTGGGATCACCTTGGTCCCTACCAGTCTACCAATATCTGGATTACCGGCTCGCACCGGTCGCTAGCCCCAACTCAACTCCTAGTCGCTCCGAGCGACTTTCGAAGAAACTTCACCAATAACCGCTCAATCCGCTCTGCCACTAAATCATACACCTGATACATTTGCTCTAACGAATAGGGACCGATGAATGCTACGGGCCATCCCGTAGTCTTACAACACTTCTACGCTGCCAGCCAACCAAGGCTACAGGCTGCCCCGCGGTCTTGCTAAACCAGTGCTATGGGCCACACTGTAGCCTAACCATACTCACATACGATTGCTGCGGGCCACACCGCAGTCTTGCTAATCTAATGCTACGTGCCACACTGCAGTCTTACTAATCTAATGCTACGGGCCACACCGCAGCCTAACCATACTCACATACGATTGCTGCGGGCCACACCGCAGTCTTGCTAATCTAATGCTACGGGCCACACCGCAGTCTTACTACACTTCTCTTACTAGTTAGCCACTGGTGAATGCTACGGCCATCCGGTAGTCTGAAAACACCTTTCCCCACCGACTAGCTGCTAGTGGATGCTACGACTAACCCACAGTTGATCATACAGCACAATCGAGTACTCCCAGGTGGTACTTATGTCCCAAATGGAACTCCCAACCGATTCTTATGTAATCCGCGACCAGAAATTTCAAGAATGAGATCTCACAATTGGCAAGTTTTCCCAACTTCCATCTTACACTATCCTCCAATCATACAATCACCTGAGCCGTCTTTCTTCCTAACAGGAGAGCGAAACTTAACCTAGTTTCAAAACCCCTTCTACTCCTATAACCTGATTGTTTCTCACCCACTTAGCCTCAGCTAAGTCCTTACTGCCCGCGAAAACCCGAAGATTTCCATTCCTTCCTTCCTTCCTTACTCGGTAGGCATGATAACCACCATTTCCCTATCCCTGCTAGCAATCCGTCTCTAGCCCACTCTAACTACCGAGATGATACTGAACCCTTCGAACCCGAAGTGAAAGATGACCTACACTAGCTACTAATAGCTCCTGGCATGCAATTGGCATATGACAATTCCAAAATACAATCCACATACAAGCAGAGAGAGACAAATCATACATAAAATCGCCTGATTCCAGGGTAAAAACTTCCCTAATTCACCTAGGAATGAAAATAGCCATAGATACGTACCTGCAACATTTCTTCCTGTAATCCAGATCTTCCACATCTGTCAATGCATGGCACTACCCTCTCGCCCATCCGTAATCCTCACAGTCGCTGGGGCAGGCGCACTCCCTGCTCCTCCCCTCATCATCGGGCAGTCGGTCCTCTTGTGGCCCACCTGATTGCAGTGAAAACATAATGGGCTTGCCCCCCGTGGGCAGTCCCTGCTGACGTGACCATCACTGCCACACTTGTAGCAGCCAGAACCCCTGGAACGACACACTCCCTCGTCCGGTTTCCCGCACGTGCTGCACTGACTTCGGCCCTGCCGACCCACTAATCGCTGATCTGAAGTCTTGGGTATCTTCCCGGAACCCTCCAATGTGAATGTTTGATCTGACTTCCTCTTCGCAATGTGCTCCAGATCGATCTCCCTCTCCCTCGCTCTGGCTATCATAGAATCCAGGGTCGGGCATGCTGAAAAGCTGACATGCTCCCGAATCTCCGCTCTCAACATGTCATGATAGCGGGTCCTCTGCATCTCATCATCCCCTGCATAATTAGGAACTAATAGGGCCCTCTTCCGAAACTTAGCGGTAATCTCCGCCACCGACTCTGTCGTCTGTCTCATGTCTAGGAATTCTCTGGCTAACTGCTGAAGCTCCACTGCCGGTGCAAACTCCGCCCTAAACCTGGTCACGAAGTTTGACCAGGTCATAGCCTTGACGACCGAGGCTCCCAATGAGTCTCCAACTGACTCCCACCAATCTCTAGCTCTGTCTCTCAAACATGCCGCCGCAAAGCGGACCTTCGACCCATTCGGGCAGAAGCTCGTCAACTGTGCAGACTCAATGTCTGCGATCCATCTCCTGGCAGCAATGGGGTTCTTCACCCCGTGAAAATCCGGCGCACCACACCCTCTAAAGTCCTTGAAGGACAGCGTGCGCGTACTTGCCTGGCCAGACACCAAATCACTCCTGAAAGCTCGGAGGCGATCCTCCATCAGCTCAATGATCCCCTCCTTGATCGACCCGAAAATGACCGGGGTCGCTTCAAGGATGCCTCTCGTAATCTCAGATGCGATGAACTCGCGCAACCCATCATCAACTGGTTCGGATCCCGCGCCCGAACCTGATCCTGAACCGGATCCTGACCCGCCCACTGGTCTCTCTCGCAACGTCACCATGCTGAAAATATAACACAACCACTATCAGAATACTGATCACTGCCGCGAGGCCAAACACATGCACTACCAGGTTCCCGGTCTTGTCTCGACCCTTCCTGAATCGAGTACGGATCCTCTGCTTTCAGTAGTACGGGCCCATACTACCTTCCACATCTATCCGTACTTTCCTCAAGAACTGCCTTGACTCCACCAGGTCCCTTTCTACTATTTCTGCTTCCAGTACTACCTCATCCTAGGCTAACCCTAGGGAAACCTCTGACTCAACTCAAACCAGTCCTCAGCTCCCGATGCCAATTAGGCATCACCTGGATACCATCACATGTGACGAGGCTCAGATAATCCTTCGAGTAAAAGACTCGTCCCTACAACGGTTAGACTCAAACGAGAGCTGCGCAATAGGGCCAAGTCCAGCACTCTGAGATTATTCAACCCTGATCGTATGTGACGTAGCGTATCCACTTAATGGCTAACTCCCATCACTCAAAATCCCACAATGCACAAAGCAAGCAGCATTCAGACAAGGGGAAAATCTAACCGCCACATACTCAAGCAATCATACACACATCGCAAAAATCTGAACTAGCATGCAACACAAACTCATAACTCAGGCATAACCTAAACAGGCTATCCTACTACTGTCTCATCAGCACTACTATGCAGCTCTGAAGCACAAATAACAGGCACATAAGGCATCATCCCTAGATCCTTAGTCCTATTCTAGCATGCTGTTCTATTAACTGATAATCAAAACATAGACTTGTATGGGTATTTTGGGGTACTTACTTGAGCTCGGCTGATTGCATGCACCACACCCCTTTTCTCTTTTCAAAGTTCTTTTCCTTTTGAATTCTTTTTGCTTTTCTAAAACCGTTTTCTTCCTCAAACTCTCTTTTACAAAACTACCTTTTCATTTTGAAAACTCTTATACCAATCCCTCAGTTTGAGTTCAAACATGCTCGAGAGCATGTCCGAATCCCTCAAACCAAGGCTCTGATACCAACTTGTAACGTCCAAAAATTTAAGACTAAAAATTTCTTTTAATAAAGTATCACTTAAACATTTCAAAACATAAACAGAGTATTAGTTTTCAAAACACATGTTCATTATCAGAGTAAAACATTCCCAGGCTGACTAATCTATGGTGTGTGCCATGCGATCATCCCGAGCTCCATTATCCGCTACTGAAAGTACCTGAAACCAAAACTGAAAGCCGTAAGCACGAAGCTTAGTGAGTTCCCCAAATACCTCATACCATACAAACCATTCATAGCCAAGAGCTATATATAACCGACTTATCCATAATCAAATAAGGTGCTATGTGCCAAACATAGTCTTGCCATTATGCCACGGGCCGCGCGTGGTCTCTCTGGTCAAGCCTGGGCCGCTCCCTGGGTCTTACAAACAAGTGCCAAGGGCCACCCCCTGGTCTTACAGACATGTGCCAAGGGCCACCCCCTGGTCTTTTATGCAAGTATCACAAGGACAATCGTACATACTACTCTACTTAGCTAGACAGCATACAGTGTGCCAGAAGCCACCTCCTGGTCTTTCATATATAATAGCAAACAATACGCCAGGAGCCACCTCCTGGTCTTTCATGCATATTGCCTAGGGCTAACCCCCGAGTCTTCCTATCATACATAATAACATACTGTGTGCCAGGAGCCACCCCCTGGTCTTTCATGCATATTCTAAATGGGCCGGCATTGGTGCCTTCGACCCATACAAACAGCGAGGAGACTCACCTCGCACTGCTGAATTCTGCGGATAATCCTCCGGCTGCTGACCGACAACTCTATGAACTCCCGCTCCACTAGCTCTCCGAGCTACCAATATCAATGCAACACTTAGTCTAACTATCTCCCGAAAGTCAACTAAGTCAACTCAGGTCGAAGTCAAAGTCCTGGTCAAAGTCAACCTTCCAGGTCAACCCTACTCGTCGAGTCACCCTACTGACTCGCCGAGTTCATAAGTCCAGAGTCTATCCACTCACGACTCTACTCGCCGAGTCAGTCCATGACTCGCCGAGTCTACCGATTTCCGAGTCCTGACTTGTCCAACTCACCGAGTCTCTAATCGACTCACTGATTCGAGTCTAAACGCGAAGGGTTTGGGGTTTTGCGACTTGACTCGCCGAGTCCAAGAACAGACTTGCTGAGTCCAAGACAATCTTCATCCAACTCGCCGAGTTCATGCCCAACTTCATCCGACTCGACGAGCTGTTCATCCCACTCGTCGAGTTCCTCCTCATCTTCAAGCTACTCGCCGAGTCCACTCCAAGGACTCGCCGAGTCCATCCGGTCCTTCATACATGCAGAGGACTTTTGAGTCATGCAGGGGCTCAAATCTATAGATCTACCCTTCCCAAGCCTATTCCTCACGTAAAGTTGCAAACTTTACGTGTAGAGAAGGAGATCTAAGCGAAATACACCATAAACTAGGGTTTAAGGCCTAGGGGCTTCAACATTGACTCAAAGGCTGATACTTTATGCTTCTGTAGTCCGTAACACACTTGGATCTAAAGTAGCAACTCCAGATCCGGCTTCTAACTCAAATGGGTGTCAAACCATGGCTTAAAAGCCCCAAATCTCACAACCATGGAAGACCTAAAGGAGAGAGGGACAACTTATTGCCTTCAATATCTCAGAAAGGCTCCACAAACTCCAGATCTATAGTCCCTTCTTGCTCCTCCAAGTTCCTTCTTCCTTCTCCAAGCTTTAATGCACCTTCCAAGGCAAAAAATGGCTCAATCAAAGGTTATGACGGCTAGGGTTTGGTATCCAGGGCTGAAGAGGCAGTAAGGGAACCCTAGGAAGAAGATTAAGACGTTTATATAGGCTCCAAGTCCCGAATTTAGGGTTTTCCACACACAGACCAGACTCGCCGAGTCACCTTGGCCTACTCCCCGAGTCGGTCACTTACTCCTCGACCCGGATCCCACTCGGACTCGCCGAGTCCCCCTTTGGACTCGCCGAGTCGACCCCTAAACTTAGGGTTTTCTTTCCTTTCTTGGCCTTCAAAACTTGGGTGTTACATATTGTCCCTATTCCGGGAGTATGGATTGGGTACAATTATTGATCCGGGAGTATGGATCAGATCAGGAGGTTAGTTTTAGATCCGTGAGTATGGATCAGGTAGTTTTAGATCCGTGAGTATGCATCAGGTAGTTTTAGATCCGTGAGTATGGATCAGGGGAAAAGGTTAGTTTTAGATCTGTGAGTATGGATCAGGTGAAAAGGTTAGTTTTAGATCCGTGAGTATGGATCGGGTGAAGAGGATAGTTTTAGATCCGTGAGTAAGGATCAGGTAAAGAGGAAAATTTTAGATACAAGAGTTTAGATCGTGTCGTTGTGAGGATCGATGGGGTGGGATTAGAGTTGCCTTTATATGGTGAAATTGTACAAGTTTAAATGTTCTATTTATATAAACATATGATATAACATTATGGGATGAAAACCCTATATGCTCACCAGGCTCCCAAGCCTGACCCACTCAGTTTTCTTTGTATTACAGGTTATGCCACGAGAGCATAAGTTGGTTGACATGACGGGAGATAATGGATTATAGGCCAGTAGTTATATAACTGTTGTAAGGTCTAATCTGTTATGTTTATGCTTTTGGTCTGTATCGGAACATGACATCCTGAAATTTTGTTATATAATGAAAATACATTTCTTTAAGAAATGCTTTGAGAAATTCTTATCATATTTTGTTTTAGGAACAAATTCCGCAACCATTTTTTTTAAACGATTACTCTGATTTTAAAACAAAGCATAAACAAATCGGTCTTTTCTGGCCGTGAAATTAGGGATGTCACATTCATTATATAAATATAATAAACTATAACATGATTTTGAGCTTCCAAAATTCATCAAAAAAAACATTTTTTAAATTGTTAGTATAATGTTTTTAAGATGCCATAACTTTTTTTTATTTTTAACATGTAAAATTCTATTATAAATAATTATTTGTTATCTAAAAAAACAGTTTCTTTTATCATAAATAACAACTTCTTTTTTAAAAAAAAAGATAGGAAAATAAATCAGGGGCAGGGTCGGGGGTAAAAACGCTGAACATTTCGGAGATGGGGGCAGGGAAGGGGGAACAAGGAAATTTCGGGGGCGGGGGCAGGGGATGCACTCCCCGTCCCATTTGCCCCCGTCGATATCCC
This sequence comes from Lactuca sativa, assembly GCF_002870075.4. Lineage (NCBI taxonomy): Eukaryota > Viridiplantae > Streptophyta > Magnoliopsida > Asterales > Asteraceae > Lactuca > Lactuca sativa. The sequence continues at coordinate 173,363,860 of NC_056629.2, read as the reverse complement.
TACCAAATAATTCTAAACCAGGCAATAAATGAAACATATTGAATACAATCAAGTCATGTAGGGATAAAATAATAACATTCTAGAGGGCAATCTGAAAATAAATTGCCTTTCTCGGATTAGAGTGAAATTTGTGTGTGTATTGTTGAAAAGCAGAAGCAAATATAGCAAAATTAGAGCTCAAAATTTTAAAAACGCTTACCTGAGAAACAAGAGTGTCTCCCAGACGGTGTGGCGATCCAGTTTTATGGGTGTTTGCGTTTAGAACAAACAAATGCGCTGTAGACAGATGGGCGTTTAAGTGATGTGGAGCGCCTGGAACAAACAATGTGTTGTGATGTGCTGTACGCGGAAGCATAGAAGAAGAGGAAAAGGGTTTATATAGAAGGTGAGGCATTGAAGGAGAAACGATGATAAAATAGAATCGACGTAGTGGTACGTTGCATTGTTTTGAGGGTGGGTTACGTGGAGGTATTAGAATAGTGCGAGTTGGTTCTAGGCGGCATCAGAAAATCAGGGTGTGCAGTGGATGTTTTTGGTTCTAAGAGAATGGGCACTAAACGATTTGATGGATTGTGCTGGCCATCCGAGTTCCGACGGAACCAAGGCGTCCTTCAAAGGTTGAACGTGAGGAGGATACGTCATAGTGGATCGTAAGGTAATTTGAATCGACGTTAATGTCCACAACGTCCTTCCAAAAGGTTGGTTACGTGGCATCGAAAGAACCGGTGAATTTAATTTAGAAGGCATGAGAAAATTAGTGTTTTCATATATATATATATATATATATATATATATATATATATATATATATATATATATATATATATATATATATATATATATATATATATATATATATATATATATATATATATATATATATATATATATATATATATATATATATATATATATATATATATATATATATATATGAATCAATAAGAATTCAAGATAAAAAAAAATTATTAATTAAATAAATAAGGATAATTTAGTAATTTGATTTAAAGATAAAATAACTTTCATATTTATTTCCTATAATCATGTTAATTATGTTTACTTCTTCTAACCCTAACTTTATCTCCCCTTCTTTATATTAACAGTCGTTTCTCCCCAGCACAGATTTATCCCATCGGATTTTGATATTGCTTGGTTGAAGATGATGATGGTCGTCCTTACTATCATTCTCGAAGATATCCATTCACGTAAGTATTATTTTTACCATTTAAAAAGATTTAAAGGCACAACTTATTGCTCGTTTGTCATCTCACTCATTGTACGATGACAATTAAAATGCTGATCCCTATTACTGATGATCAACAAAAAAAAATCATGTAATTTATTTTTCATAATTGCATTTGCATATTTAAGTACTTTTTTGTGGATATTTAATCTTCGTAAGTTACTTTTTCTTCCGGTTAATTGCTTCTTTGTAATCCTCGTAAGTCGCTTTTTTCTTACAAAATTTGTAATTCAAGTCTTGTATTTTGTATTTTATATGAATGCCGTTGCGTATAAGATTTTCTGATTTACCTATTAGGTGTTGCAAGCATTTGGAGACACTACAAATAAAATGACATTTAGTGGCATAAAAAAAATGTCACTAAAAATCAAAAAAGTGCCACTAAAGACACTTTCAACAATCAGCGACACAAAAAAAAATGCCACTAGAAACGCTCCCACTAAAGACCTTTAGCGACACTTTTTAGTTGTGTCGCTGCAGCGATATGAGGTTTTAGTGGCACTTTTGTTTATGCCACTGCAACACTATTGGGTTTTAGTGGCATTTTTTTTATGCCACTAATACTAATATAAATATTATTTTTATGCTGTGACACATTTTTCACCACAAAACAAATATATTCAAAAATTAGGTCTAGTTTTTTTTAATATAAAACTTTAAAAAGACAATTAACATAATAAATGGAGAACATATTATCATTACTTGAATTCAAATTTAACTTGTTTAACAACAATATTGTCTATATTTAAAATAAAAAGTCTTCAAAAAAAATTGTTCTCTTTGTTTGTGTAACTTCTTCCTCCTCCACTCCTAAAAGAAAAGTGAACCCATTATCTCTATTATTTGCAGTCATCTCACAAACATCATCTGGAAACAAATAAATTTAAAAGAAAAAGATAAATGATTAACATTTTGTTTGTTTTCAAATTAATTGTTATTCATTTCTAATATAGTGGCTATAAATAAATTTTGAGATAGAGATCACCTGCAGCAACTAGGATGCATCAGAACTGACATTTGGTTCCTGCCACAACATAGACCAATAAAAGTAAGAAATAATATAAAAATGTAAAATAGGATATACTTGTAGGCCACAAAACAAAAACAAAATTAAGAAGCAACACCAAAATGAGTGAGAATGTATGTACATACAAGGCCTTAATATTTTTAAACTGTAAATTAGCACAAAATTATATTTTGTAAATATTATTTCATTCATAACTTAATAATAACAAGTGTGCTCATACAAAACAAAATATTAAAAAAATCTTACTTTTACTCGACCCAATTCTCATTATTATAATATGGTAACATATTAATCAATAAACGAGAGTAAGTTATGCATAGGATCAGAAGCAATGATGGAAAAAAAACATAACAAATTAGTTTTTTGAAATATGTAAGAAACATCAGTATATGTTCAAGAGCATGGATAGTCGCACCAAACTTAAAAATCATTGTATCCAATAAGCTTTTATGTTGCAACATGATTGTTGAAACCCCAAACAAGGTAAAGGAATCATGGCGAAGAAGCTAAACGTGGTAAAAGAATCATGGAAAGGAAGCTAAAACATACCAACTGTCATGTTTGGGTTGATAGATCCGTTTATCCCACAAGTTATTCTTTGTCAGCTGAAAGCCAAATATAATGATATTAATCTCCGGGAACTATGTACAATAAAGTGAATTGGTATTTTGTACTTTTACTTTCATGTAGGCATTTCATCAAACACATGTGGTGCAACAACATAATATGTCACCTAACACAATAACTTAACTGTATAGCCTCAAATATGAAATATTAAAAGATTCCTCATTGAAAAACATATTTATTTATCAAATCAAATACCGGACTATAACCACTTTATGAGAGAGTTTTGAGATGTACAAAATAAGAAACTTACTTCAGGTTGTAAAGCGCCAATAGTCACCTGAAGTGAAAAAAAAATGTTGAAATGTTAACGGACAAATCGGGCAAAAAAAATTGAAAGATGTAGAAGATGACTTACAATATTTGAACTGACTACATAGAGTGGTGGAGCATCAAAGAAAGCGACCCCACTCAACTCAGAACCTATCCATTTGTGTAGAATAACTTTGGGGCCCAAAGCTACTAACAAATAGCCTTGAATTGAAGCTAGAGCTGATATGACCCCTTTCATTTCTTTGGAGTACACCTCTGTAACCTTAAAACCAGAAACAAATATAATAATGTCAAAAAAAATCAACACACAAACAAACCAAACCATTAAACAGTGACAGCTAAGTTGCAAAATAGGTAATAAACTTGATCAAATTGCCACCTTGATCATAGGATTGTGCATAAACAACTGCTCTTTTCAGGGGCATTTGCGACTTTTCTGTTACAAAATCACAAAGAACATTTTAGAAATCTTGTTCCATAACCATAGTAGAAGTTTGACTTTCGATAGTCAAAATGATTAACTTTTTAAACTAAAAATTTGATATAAATTCTGAAAACCTTCAAGAGAATGATAACTTCAAAAGTTTAGGATTTAAATCCTGTTCAAACTCCCACTGCACACAGGAGGTTATCAATGGCGTTAACAAGTGAAATGACATGATTGCCCTTTGATATTAAGATCAAATTACCGCTGTTTAACATTTCAAGCTGCAAAATAGGTAATAAATTTGGATTATTTTTTAATATAACATAAAAGAATAAGAAATAATTTATAATTCTTTTCTTTGTTATTTTTCCATTAAGAATATAGGAAAAAGACATACTGATCCAATGGACATAATGAGTCTCAGTAAAGTAATGATAGATCTAGTTGAAAATGTACAATCCACGATATGCTCTACACAACAAAATTAAAGACATTAAATTATTATTTAATATTTTTTCATCACATTATATTATGAATATGAATAAAAGTGTAAAGGAGAAATGCATTACCCTAGAAGAAATACATATTGACCAGTCAAATTATCGATATTTCTTGTTCTTTGAATCAAAACCAATTGAGGAAGTATTGCAACAGCTTCTAAGTATAAAGAAAATGTCCATATTTTCTACTAAAAAAGTTACAATTAAACAGATATAATTTAACATATATACAGTTGTTATTAAAATGCTCATAAAGAAACATAACATATGTCATATGCATACCTCTTTGAAGGTGAACTTTTCATGAATAATTAGGGCTAAAAGCAAACAAGGAAGCACAAGAAAATAATGGCGAAATGTGTCTTGATCTTTATCATAGGATCTTCTAACAATTTTGTGGCGCCTTATATACCAGACTATAAAAAAAGAGCTTCCAAGAAATATTAATTTCATGATTGTGTTGTATAATGAGATGAAGTCTGTGAATATATATCCAAGTAACGAGTAGCAAACACCGATGCATAGAGCTCTTGAGTCTTCAGAGAAACCCCTGCATGAAACATTGGTGTTATTGATATGTAGTATGAACAATTTGTGATTATATATCTTAGAGAAATGTAAATAGGAAAGTGAAAAAGAAGAAACATGTCATGTTGATCAGGAAGAAGGATTAATCACTTGTGGAATCCATGCCTATGGCTAATAGTTATGCAGAATAATCTTTCGAATTCCAAAACATCTAGCAAATCAATTACAGAGTAATTTACACCGGATGCAGAAGAAGATGATGATCACAGAGTAATTTACACTTGAAAAACAGCTAAAATCTGCTTGGACAACAAAACCACGAGCAATATTGTTGAGAAATTAACTTTATGTTTTTAGAAATCAAAATTACACGAACAGATAAGATAAAACAAGTTCAGAATCCATTAACGAGCACTCTAGAAACAGCTATCTCTCCGAATCGACTAACGGCATCATCAAATCGGCTCCAAATTGACCCAAAACAACATTTTGAGTAAATTAGAAAGTCATGGAGCTAAGAATTCCCAAATTTCATATCCTACAAACAGTATAAATCTGCAAAAGCGGAAGAGAAATAAAGTAAAAATGGGGGCAAACCAGCGCAGGATTTGATGGTGTGTATCTTTAGAAGCAAGACGAGGACGCTGGCAAGATGCGTCATGTCTCCTGCAAGTCTGAATATATCCATCGTTGTTGTTGTCTATGGATCGATGAACACTCGAGTAAATGAAGGAAGAAGAACGTAATTGATGAGAAACTAGAACAGATCTGCTTGGAAAAGATGTTTATCGAACAGATCTCCCCGACTGATCCAAGCAGACAAAAATCAGGTTCTTCTTCGCTACCTGTTTCTCTTTCTTCAAGGGCAAAAGTAAACCCCTTGGAAACGTAGTTAGAGAACGACAAAAACGGGTTGGGTTTCTTTTCATGGTTCAGATTTGAAGATGGGCTTCTCTATGATAATATCATATTTTTCTTTTTTTCTCATTTAAACATAAATTAGATGTAATTAGAATTTTCAGTATATAGCATAAATACAATTTGTGCCACTGAAAACATAATATAGCGGCACAAAAAAACTTATGCCACTAAAAACTTGTGCCACTAAATGTAATTTTGTTTGTAGTGAGAATTATTCTTTGATGAATAGGATGTAAATTTGAAGGGTTTTTTTTTTTTTTTTTTTTTTTTTTTTTTTTTTTAACCTTATGTAAATGTCAATGTTGCATCAGTAATTTAATATGCGAAAAAAATATTTTTATCCCATCTGTGTAAGCAAGTTTCAATCACTTAAACATATTGTAATCATTGGTTAAACCAATTAAATGGAAATTCATATAGAAAAACGAAAAATACTTAGTAAACGAAATTACTATTAGTGTTGATAAGTGTACGATTATTATGGTTTATGATGCCTAGTCAATATGTGTGGTCAAGCTTATCTACTCTAAGTTATCAAATTTTGTATTATGCCAATTTTTACATTCTATTCTTACCTAGTGGAGTTGGTCTTTGTGTATATTACATCAATTTTTTTAGGAACAAGGTTGCATTATTTACTTTATGAATCAAACGAACAAGTTTGAATATACATTATTCCATAAGAATTTACATCATTATGTTAAAACAGTACAGTAGGTCAACGATCTATTAATGGTGAAAATAAAATCGACCCTTGATCATTATGTTAGAACATAAATTAAATCATTCTATTGGAATCTTATAACAAAAACAATATAAAATGTTGAATATAATTGATATTGATATTCTTGATATTTGTTTGGCAGTTTCATACAAGCAAAGAATGATAAAAGAATCCAAGACTTGATTCTAAAATACCAAATATTTTGATATTCAAGAAGCCAGAATGATTTTGGACATAACAATAGTTCGACATTCAAGAATCTAAGAACAAATGTATTTTGATTCTCTCAATGAACATGCGAGATAAGAAAAAGAAGATGATGAAGTTTGCTCCTCTCAACTTCATGAAAGATCAACATATTCTTATTCTTTTTCATGTAGTTTTACTTCAAGAATGTTTTGTTTATATCATATTCAAGAATGCAAAATAGAAATTGTTATTCTTTTTAAGATTTTTAAACCATTTGACATTGACTAATTCATAAATGTAAGTATACGGCATATTATTATTATTAGGTTAAAAATTGTTTGTCTATTAAATTTTGACAAGAATGGATTTTTTCTAAAAAAATTATTTCATATTAATAAGCATATTTCTTTAATGCACACTATACTTATTAACATATTCTGTCAGAATGTACGAGCTAAAAAATTCATTATCATCTATAATAAGATTTTTTAAATTAATAAAATCAATTATCCCATAAAATCCGGATTACCCTTTTTTAAATTTAGTTCAATTGACTAAAATACCCTTATAATTAAATTTGTGTTATTATATGATAAATGTTATTCAATTGTAATATTATACACGCTCAAATCATAGTCTATCTTTTTTTTCATCTATTGGCTCAAAATTGTTCCTACGACCATACAATACTTGTTGTCCACATTATAACCTAACCCTATATATATATATATATATATATATATATATATATATATATATATATATATATATATATATATATATATATATATAAGGTGAGCTTCAATAGAGAACCATAATTAACAAGGAACCAAGGAACCAATCGTCAGCGTTGAAAATCATAATGATCAACGGCTAAGGAAAATAGATGTACAGTTGTACATTGGATGCACACAAAGGGTCATGGACAATTTTTTTACCACTCTAAAAAAATGAAAGTATAATATCATAATCGGAAAGGTTTTTAAAATATAATGCGAAAAAATATTTAGATGTATATGCTTGTAATAAAAAGAACATACGGAATTTGAGGCTATTTAGAAAGAATAAACTATCTTCATTTTAAAGTCCTAGCAGAAGAGAACGGATATGGCTTAACTCAATTGAAAATGTGTTTTATAAGTGAAAAGTATTGTTTCATTAATTATTTATGAATTTATATAAACTACAAAAGAAAAATATGAACCAATCTATTTAATCAGTTAATCTACAAAACACGAGGCATATATCTGAAATTGTATCAATGTATATGTTGATATGTTGATCTGTTTGTTGTTTCTATCATCATATAACAAAATCCAATATTTGTGGGTCTTGTTTGAAACATATAAGCTAACACATTTTTGGTTAATGAGTATTTCTTGCAACCATGCTTTCAACCAACTCCTTATTATGATTGTCCTCCTGAATACAAATTGAAAAGTGAACCTATGTGCTATTCATAAAACCATTGAAACAACAACTTTTTGAATTTACAATGAAGTACATAAAATAGACCAAATGTACCTCTTTGGTCCAAGGTCCTTTACGAAGTTAATGGTTAAGAACTTTTTTCTAAGTTGCTTGATTTCAGCTCGTAATTAGCTACGCATCCTTCTAACTTCCGAATGGTGACATCCAAAAAAAAGACCCTCATCTTCAATACTATCATGTGAAAAGAAGGTTAAGTTTGTCAATACCAAAGGGCCAATGGCCTAGCGTTATGGAGTGACCTTCTCATATGAGAGATCAGGGGTTTAAGTCTCGGTGGAAACATAGGTGGTTATTTAGGAGTAGATTAGTTAGTTTGCCGTTTAAAAAAAAAAGGTTATGTTTGTCACCTAACAACTTTATCAAACATTCATCTTAATGACACCTTAATGACAAAATCGAGCCTAAAATAACTATGTTTGACTTGAACCGTTTCAATGTTACTAGAAGGGTATTTTGGTCCTTGATCATCCTATAAAGTTGTGTAAGTTGTAGTTGTTCTTTACATGTGTTGTTTTATTTGTTTTCTTCGTAGTATATTTTTTGTTCTAAAAAAACTAAAAGGCTTTTATATATAATGCAACATGTATTTTGGAGATATAATTTTTTAGAAGTCTTATTGTAAAATTAGATTTTTGAAAAATAATGAAATAAGGAATTGTTGAAATTTGTTATAATTATTATTTTAGTGATTTTGTAACAACTTAGTGAAAGACATCGAGGATAGGAAGTTGCAAAATTAGAATTTGAAAGTGTTTTCTTTCTTATAAAACAACTTAATTTTTATTTAATCTTCCAATGAGATTAAAAAGATTCTCTTATAAGAAAGAGAGTATACAAATAAACAAAAAAAGTATAACAATTTGCCTATAACTTTTTCAACGACCCCTAATAAAGTGTTTTGATACCTTAGTATTTTCTAGTATGTGATTAATGTCAACATCGTTAAAACATAGTGATTATATTTCCACTGAGTGATGTGTACGTCTTTTAAATTCCAAATCTTCTATGAATGTCTGGTCGCTATATTTTTAGATGCATGTAACACAATCAATTTATTACATTTATAAAGACAAAAAAGATGTAAGCAAAACCTAAAATAAAACACTAAAATTGTCCCCAAATTACAACCATAATCCTCTACAATCCCCTCTCTCTCTCTCTCTCTCTATATATATATATATATATATATATATATATATATATATATATATATATATATATATATATATATATATATATATATATATACTATCTTATAAAAGAAATCTTACTATTACTAAAAATAGATAGAATAAAATAATAATATTTTTTAAGACGTTTAAGTATTCATGCTTAACTTAAATTACAACTCATCTTAATTAATATAATAATATTATCTATTATATCTACAATTCTTTCTATTTATCTCCTCCCATATGTCGGACGCCTTCCTCATGTTTGTTAACAAAATTGAATCCGCCCAACCACTCCTCCTATCTCCTCCCAGTATGTCGGACGCCTTCCTCATTTGGTTTCCCGTGCCTTTGTTTAAAGTAGCTTCTAAACTGAGGAACTTGACACCGTCTTCTCCATCCTTTTCAGTCTCTCAAATCCTAATCTCTCTCTCTCTCTCTCTCACCGTTTATCATCGTCACCACCACTCCTCCTATCTACTCTCTCTAACATCCCGATCATTATTCTCCATCTCCACAACACCGCATTGACACCGCCATTGGGGTCTCTCTCCCTCTTACTGCCACCTTAAATCACTGGTTAGTGGTCTCCCATGTCATCGACGTAAGGAAATCGAAACTTTCTATATTTTTTCTCCGGTACATGGTCCATTTTTAAAGTAGCGCTACAAGTTATTAAACAGGTTCGTATAATCGTATTAGCGGGATGAAATGCTGAGATAAGATATTGAAATCACCACCATTGTCTCCGTTTTGTCCTCCAGGTAACAGGCCCACCCCCTCTCTTTGTGGATTTTTATGGGTTTGTTTTACGCAACACATTCAAATTTTTTCTTGCAGGGTTTTTATGGAAATCACAATCATCTTCTTGGTTTTGTCATCTAGGTAATGGACTCCCCCCTTCTCTATTGTTTCATTCAAAAGGTAATTGAACTTATAGCTTTATCACTTGTAATTTTGAGGAGTTTTGTTCTCATTTTGAATATTTTTGCAGTTGTAACAACAATAAATGGTGAAGCGAAGAAACAGAAGAAGTGATTAAAGGATTGGCGGGAACAAGTTGGAGTTTTATTGGGGCCTGGGGGTTTAAAGTATAAAGATGAGGAAGGTGTTTCTTATCCAATTAGAAGTAAATAATATATTTTAAAGTTTTGATTGTGGGTTTGCTTCCATGAGTTCGGACTCTTCATTCTCCATCACTCTATCGAGTCCCTCCATCTCCCATTGCTTCAAAAACCCTAGCCGTATATCACCATCAATTCCATGTTCTGGACCTGGTATGTTTAATCCTATACATATTTCAGATTTATGACTTCAATTATCTAATATATAAAGAAAATCATAGACCTTGAATCATTGGATTTCTGGAAGGTGGATATGGTGTAAACTAAATTGAAAGTTTTTGAACTTTATCCTTTCGTGTGTGGCTCTTGATTTTTATCCTTTTTCTGAATAATCTTGATTTCTTGGGTTTTTCTGATTTATCTTTTTTCTTATTAAGGTGTTTTGTTTTTTGGTATTAGGCTTTCAAATTTCTTGATGTTTTATGTTTTAGCTCTCTCTGATTTTAGGTTCACGTATTTTGCTTTCAGATTTCCTCATGGTTGTGTAGGGTTTTGCTCTACAAATATGGATATACCCCAGTAGCCAATGAGAAGATACACGGGGATTTGTTAATTTAATTATAATTTGCAAGATGATTTTGTGCAACGATTTTATCCTAAAGTCATTTGCTTATTATATACAATATTTTTTTTTTCAACTTTAACATATTTGTGGAGCTATGAATACATTTCAACAACAGAGAAAAGAGAGATGAAATCCACAGTTCAACATGATTATAGATCCATAAACCATGGATCTGGATCTAGATCCAGAAACCACCGGCATCGATTCACCACCAAGTAGTTTCTTTTCGAATTTTGCAGGCAAGAATCTCAAACCTCTCTCTTAACTATTACTATGCACAAATCTATTGTCTTGTATGATATTTGGTTTCTAAGTACTTGAGAGATCTGATACATAATTTTGTGTTGTTAAGGGTTCAATATGACTAAAGGAGTTCAAAAGTCTTGAACTATGATTTTTTTCCCCACAATCTATCGGATTCTATAATGATTATGTAGGTATTCGTTCTAAATTGTTCCTAAAATGATTCTTTAAGCCATTATTAGTAAAAAATTCAGGTGTTAGTTTAGGTTTTTTTTTCCTGACTTCATCTATTTCAGAAAAATAATCACAAATAGTCCGTTTTTTCCTTTAATAATAAAGAGTATTTGTTACGCATTCATGTTTGATACGGGATATATTATATACTATATTGGGCATCAAAAGTGTATAGTGGACTAATAGCTTTTGACTCATTTCTTCAACATTTATGGCTATTGTGCAGTAATAATCTTAGTTTTGAAGATAATGTTGAAGAAAAATAGCATGCAACAACAGCTTGGGTGAATCAGGACACCTCCATATTTTTCGGAGGTAACAAGGTAAAGGGAGTTCAGTTTTAAGCTTTTTTACTCAATTTGTAGGTAATGGAGGTGGAGGGTATATGATAGAGAATGTTCAAGCTAATATATAGTCAACTCAAGTATTGGAATATATGTACCCTGATGCTTATACATGTCAATTGAGATCTGGTATATATATTAATTTTCTTATTGCATTGTTTGACTATCATGACTCACCTGATCTAATTCATTGAGATTCCTTATCACTTATGTATTACCTGTTTGTTTTCTTGTTTTCATTTTCTTACAATACATTTTTTTAAGCAATACACTTCGAAAGTAGTAGGTAATAATATTACAAACTTTCAATGCCTTATGTATAAACAATGCTTGAATGACCAAACAGCTCGTAAATGCTACATGCAAATTCTCTTACACAATTTTGAATTGTTTTTTTTTTTTAATTCTAAAATTGTAATTTTTTTCTTTAAATTTCAATCGGTTGACTTTCGGACCATTGCAAACTGCACACAATGTGCATATAATGGATTCCAAAAGCATAAATTGGATTTGTTGTCTTTTGAAATATTTTAATTCATCAATGTTTATCCGTTTATTACTTTTTGTTACAAATAAATATGTAAAACAAAAAAAAGATGAAGTTATCAAGTTATAATATTAAAAGTCGTTAAAGTCACATTCTAAATAACCATATCAAATCTATCGAAAGAAAATAAATAATTTGTGATGTATTTATGATATTTTTTAGAAACTAATCACTACCTTTGCATGTCATGACTAACAGTACCATATTAAGTTAAATGAAATCCCACATACAAAACCGCCCAAGTGAATTGTCCAAGAAACTAATAAGAAATGCATATTTTTTAGTAACAACGTTCTTTCATTGCATTTTTTAATTACATGTTTTTGAAAATAAACTATTTTCAGAAGGGAAACTATTTAATTGAACGCCGACTATCAAATAGAAACTAAGCGTTGAAATAAAACTATTCACCATCCACCTAAAACTAAATCACATGTAGCATTCACCGCCAAAAAAAAAGGACTAATTGAAGTTTCATTGTTTGTGCTCATATTTTCATTGCTTCTTATTAAAACATTATTCACCCGAAATGAAATATAAAGCGTTGGCGACATTATGTGCCTTAATTGTGTCAATTCCACTTGTGGACCCTATTGAGTTTAGTATGAATTCCACTTGGTTATAACAACTCATTTCAAGGATTATTTCAACATATTTTTCTTCGGTTCCATATTACAATTACAATGACGTGTAATAATAGGTGAAAAAAAACTATTTGCCAAAAACAAAAAACCGTAGATAGTAACAGACGACGATAAGTTGTTTTTCTGATGCAATTTAAGTTCTTTGTAATATTAAATGCTTCTAAAATAAACTAATCACAAAAAAAAACATATTCACCGTCACCGAAGGGAAACAAATCACCAAAAAGAAAATATTTGCCAATCAAATGAGTCAAAATCCCATAATAAGTTAAGATGTTATGCTTACTTGGAGTTAACATTACGAATGATTGATTGCAATTTATAAAGAAGTGACATAGAAATGAATTTATCAGCATTTAAGGATTATAAGAACTAAAAAATTATCAATATTATATAACTTGGTTAACACTTAATGATTTTTATGATTTGATTTTATAGCGGCAATGAAACTATTCATATAAATAAATTAATCATCGCACAAAACAATTCGCCGCCGCTGCATAGCGTGGGTAAACGACTAGTATGTATATATATATATATATATATATATATATATATATATATATATATATATATATATATATATATATATATATATATGGGTTAGGTTCAATGGAAAATGAACAATTAGGGCAACATATGTTGGAACCAACGATCAAGTGACACGTGTCTGTTTCTTTATTCGTAAGCAATGTATTATGGAAGTTATTTATGTAGTTATTCCAAAGTGATGTGTTATCATACTTTCATTGGTTCCAACATGTGTTGCCCTAATTGTTTATTTTCCATATGACATTTCCCATATATATATATATATATATATATATATATATATATATATATATATATATATATATATACATTTGTATATATATATATATACAAATGTATATATATATATATATATATATATATATATATATATATATATATATATATATATATGGAAAGGATCAAATGAGAACACCTAAAAAGTTGAGAACGCGAGAACAAGAATATTCATTTGTGATTCTATGTATTCATTTGTGGAGAAATGATAAATTTTTACGCACCATCAACATTAATATGTTTTTTCTCTTCAATTGATATGAAAAACGTAAAAATTTATCATTTCTCCACAAATGAATACATGGAAGCACAAATGAATATACTTTGTTCTCGCGTTTTCAACCTTTTTGGTGTTCTCATTTGATCATACTCCTATATATATATATATATATATATATATATATATATATATATATATATATATATATATATATATATATATATATATAATTTAGAGCTTACCAGTTATCTTGTTCAATATGCTAAACACAATAGGTTTTCCCTTAAGTCATTGGTTGAAGGGTTGACAAATGAAGAAAAGTCAACTCTGTTATCAAAAAACTCAACAAACCTACAAATTACACACAAAAATCAGGAAATTTTTATTAAGATAACAAAATTCCGAAACTGTGAAATTTTTATCAAGATGCTTTCTCCTTATATACATTTGATATATTTCCCGAAAAATTTGAACCAAGATATAATGTTTATGTGCTATCTAATATACAGTAATAAATTAGAGTTGAAATAGTACTATAGGATACCCAAGATACGTCCCAGAAAGGAACAACATAGATTGAGTTGTAGAAATTTAACTGATAACGACAACCAATTAGCATTAATTGGACCATTAGACATTGATAAAGAAAACAAAGTAGTGATACCCAAACTAAAGCAACAACACACTTCAGAATCGTCAATTGAACAACAGAGTGCCGGATAAAAAACTTATTCTTCTTCTTTTCGAAATTTATCCAACATGAAAAGAATAAAAAATAAACAGATCTGAGGCCCAAGAGATAAAGGAGTGCTAACTTATTATTATTATTATAGGGAATTGTAATCTAACCCTTGTAAATGATATTTTCAACAAAAATGATCCATTTTTTTTTTCTGGAATTCCGGAGTACGATTCCGGACAATGGTTCAGGAATAGTTTTTTTTTGTTTTTTTTTTTGTTTTTTTTTTTGTACTTTTTTTGTATTTTTTTAACATGTAACATTTGCTTTTCTTTTAGTTTATGTTTTGGTTTTATATAATTCATAAGTTTTGCTTTTATAAAATGTATAAATTTTGGTTTAATAAAATATATAATGCAGTTAAAATAAAAAAAACAACTAATAAATACATAAACTAACAAAAAAAAAAACAATGTTCAAATAGAAATATGAAGTTCAAATTATCTTTATCCTTGTACTCCAAAAAATTTCCGCTAGTCTTTTCCGATAACCCATACCCATGGAACCGTATTAACCTATATAGAAATCAATTTCTCGGTGATCGACGCCTATAGAGCCAATACAAAAACACTCCACAATCTCTTCTGCTGTATCTGTTGTGATACGTCTAGGGCCTTTTCGAGGGTCATCTTGAAGCTTTTAAGTGGGAGTGAATCAGTTGTTTTGGTACCCCGATAGTTTGTAGTTGACTCCTACTAGTAGTTTTTGGATGTGGGCTCTCATACCTATAAAACAATCCTCATTTTCCAAACAGTAGCCATCCTTCCAATGACTATCGTATATAATCATTTCGAATGTCTTCAAATCCAAAGCACCCAAAAACCAATGAGCATGTGGTAAATTGATTGGGATGTAAAACTACAATAAAGGTTAGAAATAATTAATTATATATCGACTCAGGTAACGTAATCCAACAAAATTATATTGTATCAAACTCTGCCCAAGCTGAGTAAACAAATCCATCAGCCGTATCACTCCAGTTAAATGTATCAGTGTTGAAAGCTAGTGGGACAACCATCCACCGAGCTTCATCTGCTCTACGCTCTAGCAACAATGAGATCCACATCATGATGTGCTGCTAATTATTATTTTTTTTGTAGCAAAATAAGTATTGTTATTGGAAGCGTAGTACGTAATGAGAAAATAATTATATTACTTACATCACATGACAACCATCATCTATGACTTTCTGCATATAACCGTGTTCAAAACTCAATCATAGCAAAACTAGTCAAATAATTATAAGCAAACAACACCAAATCATCTTGTTCTTTATATAAACTATGTACGGTAGGCTCTAAAAGATTGACCAACTGTGCTTTTTGATGATATGTACCAACTTTCCTTTTCATTTGTATCAATGGCGACTTATACCATATGTACATAACTTTTTGGCGCTTAGAACGCCTAAGAGGTGCTAGCGAAGATGTTTTGTATTCATCTCGCAGAATCTTCTTTACATCCGACGATTGAATACACAGAGACAGCTGCTCAGGGTCGTCATTCAACGACTGTTCCTGCATTCAGGTTATTCTCTTAGAAAGGAAATTGTCAAAGGAGAATTTAGTCATGGGTTTCTTTTAATGTTGTACATGTTTTGTTTTCTAGAATAAACATTATGCAATATTAGCAATGTGTTACATTTACTTACTATTGGAATGATTATTTGTATTTGACATAATAGTGCAATGAATTATCTTTATTGTTTATGGCATTTTATTTTATATTATGAGACTTTTAATGTGTTATTTAATTTGAAAATTAGTAAATCTATCAAATATATATAATTTTAAAAACATTTAAAATTATGACACTCAAAAATGCGTGTCGTCTTCCTTTATGATAGGGGCTTCCTTGATACGCATTGCGTGTCATAAACACGCGCGTCGTAAGGTTACGACATGCAAATGCGTTTCGTTTACCTTTATGACAGGGCCTTCCTTGATACGCATTGCGTGTCATAAATGCGCGTCGTAAATGTGTAAATGAGTGTCGTAAATAGACGACGCGCAAAAACGTGTCGTCTCTCGTTATGACAGGGCCTTCCTTGACACACATTTGTGCGTCGTCTGAGCGTTTTACGACACGCATTGCTTGTCGTAAAATGTTGTTTTTCTAGTAGTGAGATACATTAGTGCTTGTGTTCAAATTTCAAAACCTTTTTGAAATTTTTGTAGGTTGATATGATTGTTGTTACAGATGGAAGCAGAATAATGGGTCTTGGTGATCTAGGAGTTCAGGGTGTGGAATTGAAATTAGGAAGTTGGATTTATATGTTGCTGCAGTTAGAATAAATCCTTTGAGAGGAATGTTTGCACATTATCCATCTGAATATATACATATTTCTAAAATTTCTCACTTGCAAACATATATCATTTTCCTTTATTTATTTATTTATTTATTTATTGTAACATGTTCTTCTTATCATGATTGATATTGGAACCAACAATTACAACCTTCTAGAAAATCCCTTGTGTAACTTTTTTTCTTCTCTTCTTGATTTTTTTCCGAACCTTATTAAGTAAATTACATGTAAATCACATATGAATCAGATGTGATACACATGTAATTCACATATGAGTTACATGTGATTCACATGTTATTCACATGTAAATCACATGTTATTCACATATGAATTACACATGTAAATCACATGTTATTCACATATGAATCACATGTAAATCATATATAACTTAGATGTGATTCACATATAAATCACATGTTATTCACATGTGAATTACATGTGATTAACATGTAAATCACATGGTATTCACATATAAATCACATGTAATTTATATATGAATTAGATGTGATTCGCATGTAATTCACATATGAATTACATGTGATTCACATGTAAATCAAATATGAATTACATGTGATTCACATGTAAATCACATGTATTTTTCTGAATGTTTTTGCATCAACATATTTCTTTTTATTTTTCTTGTAGATTTGGAAAAATGTGGTGAATATTAAAGAAGTGAAAAATGATAAATTAAAAAAAATATGAAAATATTAACACGAAGACATGACAACGCTTTGAAAATTTGTAGCATTTTTTTGTTGTTTATATTTTATATTGTCTCGAATAAAATACTTATTGTATCGTGTTTATAGATTAGTAAATAAAATAAGTTTTCTTATGATTTCGTTACAAATATTATAGTAAATGAAATATGCATATATATATATATATATATATATATATATATATATATATATATATATATATATATATATATATATATATATATATATATATATATATATATATATATATATATATTTGTAAAAATATGGATAAATGTACCAAAATTGTTGATTTTTTTGGTTAAAATATTATATTATTTTTTAAATATTCCAGTTTTTTTTATTTTTTTTATTTTGTTGATTTTTATTTTTTTTAAATTGCATTTTTTTAAAAATATGCACTTTAAAAAAATGAAAAATACTAATTTTAAAAAATCCAATATTTTGATTTATTACGTAATTTTTAGACATTTATATTAATATTTACAAAAAAAAATTACGCTTTAAATGAGATTGATAAGATAACGATCATGCCCTTAATGAATTAGTTTTGATCTAACGCTCCATTTTAGTTATCAGGTTTTCGGGAAACTATGAGTTCTCAACCGATCTCACCCCCATATATATATATATATATATATATATATATATATATATATATATACACACACACACACACACACACACACACACACACAAACACACACGCACTGCAAGAATAGTGGGCAATAGCGGCGACGCATGTCGCCGCAAAAGGTATCGACTGTCGCCGCTAATAACTTTAGCGGCGACACGTTGTTGCAAATGAATCACCGATAATGATTCGTCGCTAATGCACATTTAGGCGCCGCTAATAGTGTATCATCGCTGCTATTGGTTTGTCGCCGCGAAAGCCCGTCTGTCACCACAAATAACGCGTCGCTGCTAAAGCTAACACGTCGCCGCAAAAGATGTCGTCGTGAAAATAATTTTAGCTTTTTTTTATTTAACATTAAATTTATAAAAAACAATATAACATTTATAAAATCTGATAACTTTTTATTGAAATATTAATCTATACACAACCAATCCAAAATATTCATAATCCTCAATCCAAAATATTAATTCATACTACAACCTAAAGTAATTTTCCAAATTACAAAACATTTCGTAAAATCCTAAAGTATTTTTCCAAATTAGAAAACATTTCATAAAATCCTAATATAGCTGCTCGTCATCATCATTTCCTTCATTATTATTTGGTGGCGGCAATGAGCGAAACCACTCTTCCAATGCTGCAGAACAGGCTGGGTCCTTTACTATCATTTGCAGCATTTCCAATTACAAAGAAAACAAAATATTATACAAACATATCATAATAGCATTATACACTCCAAAAATTACAAAATAAAAATTTCCAACATATATAACTATAACCAATATATCATTATAGCATTCTACTTTTCAAATACACTTAAACATACATCATACACAACATATCATTATGGCATTCTACTTTCCATTATAACATTTACTTTCCAAAAATTACGAAACTACGAAATATCAACATATCAAATCATAACCAACATATCATTATAGCATTCTACTTTCCATTATAGCATTCTACTTAACAAAAATTACCAAACTACAAAATAGCAACATATCAAACCATAACCAACATATCATTATAGCATTCTGCTTTCCATTATAGCATTAACTTTCCAAAAATTACCAAACTACAAAATATCAACATACCAAACCATAACCAACATATCATTATAGCATTCTACTTTCCATTATAGCATTTGACTATATACTAAACAAACAATTACCAAAATATCATTATAGTATCCTACTTTTTTTTTTTTTTGTTTTTTCATTATATCATTATACTTTTAAACTTAAAATAACAATAACCTGTGATTGTGGTGATTCTTGTGTCACGTGTTGTTCCTGCTCGTACATAGACACAACGGTT
Source organism: Lactuca sativa (assembly GCF_002870075.4). Classification (NCBI taxonomy): domain Eukaryota; kingdom Viridiplantae; phylum Streptophyta; class Magnoliopsida; order Asterales; family Asteraceae; genus Lactuca; species Lactuca sativa. The sequence continues at coordinate 173,344,266 of NC_056629.2, read as the reverse complement.
GGAGGTTTACGCCCAATGCCTCTGATATGTTTGCGTCGAACACCCAATATTCATTCAAAATAGTTTTTTATATCAGTGGGTGTTAGACCGCTTGCTTCAGAAGAAGCTTGGGTTCATTAGTTGACATCCTGGAGTAAAGCATTCTATATTTTTAAAAAATAATAAAAATCATAAAAATTTGATTACTAAATACCATTGACAGTATAAAAACTTATATGAAAATACAAATTAACCACTTATGTATTGTTGCTCGACTGCAGGACTACAAGATAGCCCTTGGCGGTTGGAATTAGCCGAACGAAAAACTTCGATTCGACTGATATCCTATTGAACATTAAAAATTAGATTACTTATACTTTAAATAAACATTTAAATATATCATAACTTACTTCTTTGAGACATGCATTGTTGTATGAGCTTGACCCCCGTATGTTTACAACAACTTGTTTTGCACGGACTTCTGTGTTTGACGCCGAACACCTTAAAAATTCTGGTGATTGAAAATGTTCGACTGCCTTCGGACAATTTTCACATGACATACCCTTGGGTGGTTGTTTAATGCGGCTGGGATATTTGCAGCCCCCCTCCTCCCCCCCCCCCCCCGATTTCCTTAAAATAAGAATGAACTTTATGTTTTCAGCCTCTGTAAATTTTTGCAAGACTCGAATTAATGCTCCGCAACAATTGAGCACGCTCCGGATCAATGTTAACCTTATCCAAATCAAATTTATTCTACAAATACAAAAAGTTAATTAATTAAATAACAATCACAAATAAACTTAAAATTTTATCCAAGTTACCTTCAGATGCACAACTGTTGCATTCCTTATTGCGGGGGAAACATTGTCCCAACCAGATACATTGAAAGGGACGTTGTTCCACAAATACCTCCTAATTTCATGTGTGAACCAATTACCAGGGTTCCCGACAGGGGAATATGTGGTCTCTATATCAAAATCCAAATCCACGGGCTTTCCCTTGTTTGCCCATATCAACTTTCCTAGCTCGATATTTTTTGACATGCTCCTTCTATTTTCTTGAAGCTCGGCGAAAAAAATACAATTAAAAATATTAGTCACGATAACTTATAATAAAATAATAAAAATAGCTAATAAATATATCGTAATAAAACTTACTATCCTGTTCGTGCTGACCACGACCAAAGCATACTAGTGGTGGTGGATCCCTGGCTCAAACACCTCCATGTCCAAGCCCCATAACATCGGCCATCATGGCAAAGAGTATCGCCCAAGTAAACCTCATCTGTAGACTGTAAATTACAAGATGTAAAATATAGAAATACAATATGAATAAAAGTTAGTTACTATAACATTCCAATTTTCAAGACCAAAATTTTTGTTTTTAATTAAGTAACTTATAAAACAATTTACTGGAAAACATTAACAATTCATATCATTTCATAAACCTAAGTCACGTGTCTAAAAACCATAACATAAAATAGTAATAATGTCAGAGTACAATCCCATGGATCTCAAAGTGCGGAAATCATATGTGTGTAGGTGATGTGCAGCTACCGCGCCGACTGCTTCCCCTTCGCTGAAGAGGTACCTAAAACAAAGCTGAAAACTGTAAGCACGAAGCTTAGTGAGTTCCCCCTCCATAACACATACCACATAACATATATACTGCTAGGCAATTCTGTGGTGCCCGACCTACCCTATCCGACCATTCTGGGGCATCGACCTACCCTGGGAAGCAATTTTGGGGTGTCGACCTGCCCTCCGGTTTAACCCAACCGGCCACAGAGACTATTTCAACCCCTACTACTACCACATAATAATATAGCATAAACACATTGTCAGACATATCCGGGGTGCCTGACCTACCCTATGGTCTTTACGACCGTAACTCGAGGACTATTCCCCTACTGCCTACTATCACGTAACATCGTATTATGCTAGCACATAATCATAACAGAAATTAACAAACCAGATAATTATCACGAAGAACATTATCTGCACTGTGACTCTTACTAGTGGGGCGACCTTGGTGCCTTAGACCCACCTCTACTGGAAGGTAACTCACCTCAGTGTTTTCAAGTGTTTGAACTATCCTCGTTGCCAGGATTAACTCCTTTCAACTCCTACACATAATAACCTTACTTAATTTACCATCACATACTCTTAACCCTTACAAGGGTTACTCAGGTGAAAGCCAAAGTCAAGGTTCACACCTTGGTCAAAGTCAACTCTGGGTCAAAGTTAACATCTGGTTGACTCAACTCGCCGAGTTGACGCCACAACTCGTCGAGTTCCATAATCCCGAGAATGCTAAAACTTCGACCCTACTCGCTGAGTCTTACAAGAACTCGTCGAGTTCTCCTTTAACAAAGTCGATACCTTCTACAACCGACTCACCGAGTTCATCCTTGAACTCATCGAGTTCATCTTCATTCGGGTTAAAGTGTTTAGTCCTTGACTCCTCGAGTTCTCCTTGAACTCGCCGAGTTCGTCTTAATATGGTTGGGACATTGCCTTGAACTCGCCGAGTTCATCCTTGAACTCGTCGAGTTCTTCGATCTTCAAGCCTCTAATCCAGTCCATCTTGTTGAGTCCTCTTCTAGACCCAACCAGATCGATCCGAAGCCAAAAAGGTTGGGGAACCATAACCTGACTCACCGAGTCTCATGAAAGACTCGCAGAGTCCCCCAACGTCCATCCCCATTCAGTTAATTTCAGTCGAGCTCAATGCATCTAGAATAAAGATCTGACCTCCTAGGGTCCATATTACATGTAAATCCATGAACTTTACATCCATGTATGGGTCTTCAAACCCAAAAGGTCCAAAAATGGAGTCTACAAGATGTATGGGGCTCTTATGTAGTAAAGTTGGCACCTTTATGCCATGAGAACCCTCCTAGGTTCAAGATCTGAAGTTATCACTCTCTATTATGTTCTAAACCGGAAGGTAACTTAGAAATGCCCCAAAATGACAAGAACCAAGCCCTAGAGAGGATCTAACACATGGAAAGTCATGGTTGAAGCTTTTTACCGTGGATGAGTTGGAAATGAAGTAAAACCTATGGATCTACTAGCTTCCTCTGGAACCCCCAAGCTTCCACTTCTTTCTTCAAGCTTCAAACAACCAAAAACACAAAAAATGGCTCAAGAACACTCCAGATTCTTTAAGGTTTGAGTTAGAGCTTTTCTGGGCTGAGAGAGATGATGGACTCTGAAATGGAATGAGATAAGGTGTTTAAATAGCGTGAAAACCCTAAATATTAAGGTTTCACCCAGACAGACCTATTTGCCGAGTCGGGCTCCTGACTCAACGAGTAGATTACTTAAAACTCATGTCCAAAGTCTAGTCTAGTCGACGAGTTGAGCCTCCAACTCGCCGAGTAGGGGAGCAAAAACATACAATTATTTAAATTTAGAATACGTACCGGGAACCGAGTGTTACAACTCTCCACAACTTTTTTCAGACTTCGTCCTGGAAGTCTACTGCTGCATCCAGAAAAAGCTCAGGGTAATGCTCTCTCATCTCGTCTTCTGGCTCCCAAGTCCATTTCGAGCCATTGCGGTGCTGCCATTGCCCCTTAACCAGCTCGACCCTCTTGTTCTTCAAATTCTTCGACTTCCTATTGAGGATAGTTTCTGGTCTCTCAATGTAGTTTAGGTTGTCATCTACCTGAATATCTTCTAGAGGCACCACTGCAGAGTCGTCTAACAGGCACTTCTGCAGCTAGGAGACGTGAAAGGTATTATGAATCTGGCTAAGCTCAGCTGACAGATCCAGCCTATACACCACCTTGCCCACCTAACCTACAACCCTGAAAGGACCAATAGAGATGGGGCCTAACTTGCCTCACTTCTGGAACCGGATGACACCTTCAAGAGGACCATATCCCCAGCCTGAAACTCCAGGTCCAAACGACGCTTGTCGGCATAACTTTTCTGCCGACTCTGAGCAGTTTGGAGTCTGCTCCGGACCTGCTGGATCCTCTCCGTCATCTTGAGTACCACTTCGGTACTCCCCATGACCCTCTGTCCAACCTTACCCCAGCATATTGGGGTTCTTCACTTCCTTCCGTACAACATCTTGAAAGGAGGATGGTCAATACTTGCATGGTAGCTATTGTTGTAGGAAAACTTTTCCAAGGGAAGGTAGGTATCCCAGCTACCTCTGAAGTATAAAACGCATGCCCGCAACATATCCTCCAATTTTTGGATCTCCCTAACCATCTGTCTGCTAGTGAAAAACAGTGCTAAAGTGCAGGCGAGTTTCCAACTCGTCGTGGAATATCTTCCAAAATCTGGAAGTAAACCACACATCTCTGTCTGAAATTAAGGAGACTGGCACTCCGTGTCGTGCTACTACCTCCTGAATGTAGATATCGGCTAACATCTCAGCCGAGATGCTCTCCTGGATCGGTATGAAATGGCCACTCTTGGTCAACCGATCCACGATGACCCCTTTGGAGTCCACTCCCTGTGCAGTCCTGGGAAGCGTGGTGATGAAATCCATGGTAATATCTTCCCATTTCCACATGGGGATGTCCAACGGCTGCATCTTGCTGTGAGGCTTCTGATGTTCTACCTTGATCTTCCTGCAGGTCAGGCATCTCTTGACGTATTAGGCTACATCCCGCTTCATGCAGGGCTACCAGTAGTCAGGACGAAGATCTCTATACATCTTCGTTGCCGCGGGATGAATGGAAAATTGGGACTTTTTCGCCTCTTCCATCAGAATCTGGCACACACCTCCATGATATGGAACCCACACCTTGCGGTGTAGGGTCAGCAACCTTCTACTATTATAGTCGAAGGAGGAAACCTGAACCACAATACGCTCGCTCTTCCGATGTTCCTCCTTCATAGCCTCCTGCTAGGCCTCTCGGATCTGCTCTAGAAGCAGAGTCACCACTGTCATCCGCAAGCAAATGTCTCTAATCGGGGCATCCTTGTAGCTAAGAGCATCGACCACTACATTGGCCTTCCCCGGGTAGTAGAGGATTTCACAATCGTGATCCTTCACAACATCCAACCACCAACGCTGCCTCATGTCCAGATTCGACTGATCTAGAAGGTACCTCAGACTCTTGTGGTCCATGTAAATGGTACACTAGATCCCATAGACGTATTGTCGCCAAATCTTGAGCGCGAAGACAACCGCCCCCAACTCTAAGTCGTGCGTCGGGTAGTTCGTCTCGTGAGGCTTCAGCTGCCTCAAAGCGTAAATGATAACATGGCCTATTTGCATCAATGCTGGGCCCAACCTTGTGATGGACGCATTGCAGTATACCACAAAATTCTCCACGCCCTCCGATAGGGCTAGAATCGGTGCCGCGCATAATCTCTGTCTCAAAGTCTCAAATGTTGCATGCTGCTAAGACCCCAACGAAATAAAAGGGCTTTCTTCGTCAGCCGAGTCAAGGGTACAACTATCTTGGAGTAATCCTGGATGAATCTCCGGTAATAGCCTGCAAATCCCAGGGAACTCCGAATCTAAAATTGAGACTTCGGAACCACCCATCTCATCACGACCTCTACTTTGGCAGGGTCAACCAAAATCCCATTCTGATTGACAAGGTGCCCAAGAAACTGCCTCGCAGAACCAGAATTCGTACTTGGATAACTTGGCGTACGAGCTCTCCCTCCTTAAGATATCTAACACCTCACGCAAGTGCTCCTCATGTTGCTCTTGCATCTTGGAATAAACCAAGATCTCATCGATGAAAACTATCACATACCGATCCAACATTGGTCTGTATAAGCGGTTCATGAGGTCCATAAACACGGCAGGAGCATTAGTGAACCCGAAGGGTATCACCACGAACTCGTAGTGGCCATACCGACTCCGGAATGTAGTCTTATGTACATCTTTGTCTCTGACCCTCATTTGATGGTATCCTGAAAGTAGATCTATCATGGAAAACAAAAATGCCCCCTGTAGCTGGTCGAAAAGATCATTAATCCTCGGGAGTGGGTAACGGTTCTTCACCGTTACCTTGTTCAGCTCCTGGTAATCTATACACATCCGATGTGACCCGTCCTTCTTCTTTACAAACAAGATCGGGGCTCCCCAGGGTGAACTGCTCGGTCTGATGAATCTTTTGTCTAACAGCTCCTGTAGCTGTATAGACAACTCTTGTATCACGGGAGGAGCCAACCGGTATGATGCTTTGGCTATCGGAGCCACACCTGGGACTAGGTTGATCCTAAACTCCACCTGCCTCTCCGGAGGTTTCCCAGGAAAATCCTCTAGAAATACATTTAGGTACTCTTGCACCACTGGCAAATCACTGACGGTCACCTTACCCTATCTCGGGTATCCATGACGTAGGCGAGATATCCGATGCAACCCTGCTGAAGGTAGCACCTAGCACTCGCTGCTGAGCATAAAGCTGGCCCGCATTGTGGCCTCTCGCCCTGAATTACCAGCTCTCCCCCACTTGGGGTCCTCACCTGGACCAACTACTATGCACAATTGATCACTTCCCCATTGGGGCTCAACCAATCCATTCCTATAATAACCTTGTTCACCCACAATGGAATAGGAACCAAGTCTACCAGGTAGCGCTCCTCATACAGCCTCATAACACAATCTCTGAAAATCTCTGATGCTCGAATTGATCGGTCATCAACAATCTCAACCTCTAGAGGGCAATCCAACATGACCGAAGACTTAGGAAACCTCTTTGATAAGTTATAAAACAAATGTGAAGATCGATTAGATCTTTGTAACAGGTATTACGATGAACACAAAACAATAAATAAGACAAGAATGGATCAAAATATGTCGAATGATTAGATCAAGCAATCCTCAGCAGAGCTCGACTAAGAACTTCCGCTGTAGAGGATTTAGGGTTACAAGAACGATAATAATAAACTTCTGAATTAAGCTCTGATCGATCTATTCTTTTGTTAACCTAAGATGCATGCAAGCACCTATATTTATAATAAACCCTACTAAACTCACGGATGGACAGGCCCATACCGGAGATACAAAAATGGACTAGCTAATGAGCCCAATAGACGCAACATATTACAAAACATGACCCAACAATCTCCCCCTTTGCATCAAATTGGAGCGAGACTACTTCTTCTTCTTGCTTGGGCCAGCAGCGGGAACTTTCTTCGTAGTATCAAACAGATGAGAGATTAGCGCGAGAATAGTCTGTCTGAACTGAATGTACCATTGAATGATGTCATCGAAGTACTTGACATCATCCGCTGTGCTTTGCTTGCATCTGTGGATGATCCCCAAAACCTGCTCTAAGCAAGCAGTGGTGTAGACGTGTTTGTCAGCCAAGGCGAAAAGATATTTCTGTCCTTCGTTCCTGGTGAGCATGACCGAATTCCTTCTCGAGTCAATTTTACCCATCTGCATTTGGTTAAGATCACTGGCAGAGCCAACAGGAGATATTGTTGGTTTCTTCTTAAATACACTCGCTATCTCCTGATCCATCAGTGCAACTTCCATGATGTAGCACACGAGCATCCTCTTGAAATGGTCGATGATCGGACCGTATTCAGCTTCGTTGGTGAGTAGGATGTTGTGCAAGATTATCCAATCATGGGGATTAAGGTTGGGAAGATCTGCAAGGGAAATGACATGTTCGGTTTTGGCAGATCCCCGAAGTACCTTGAACCGAATGTTGATGAAGTTCCCTTCATTATACGGCTTCAAGACCCGAACGTTGACAATTTTCTGAGCGCTCCAAGTCTGATACTGTGGTTGAGCGGCCTTCAGATAAAAATTGATCAAGTCCCGATCAACCTGTGGATGAGGATGAGGGAACTCTGAAACGTTGGAGAAGGCGTGAAAGATGAACGCCTTTCGGGTCAGTGGCATGTCGAACTGTGAGTTGACAGTGTTGGAACAATCAAGAGAGATTACAGGTTCCAGCCACAAGATACTCGGTGTGTCAATGGCTTCTTTTATCATCCTCTCGAGAGTCCAGGCAGGAAAAAGAGTTATCCTACTCTCAAGAAGGTCGTGGGCTTCCTTCTGTTTTCTTTCTGCTTCTTCAGCCTCTCTAGCCACACGAGCACTGATATCAGCCTCATCGTTTTGACTTTTTCGCTTCAACAATTCAGCGATTGTTTCTTTATCTTCATCTTCATCCTCCTCAGCAATCTTCTTGCCTTTATCTTTCACACCAGAACCGGAGGCTTGGCCTACTGGAGGAGGTTCAGTTGTGTTTGTTGCCTTTGAGGTAGGAGGTGGTTGAGACGTTGATTCCTTCTCTCCCCTTGTTTCGGAATGGACACGAAATCAAGTAGCCCTTCGATTTTGTTGAGCAGGGCAAGGGCGGGAGCGAGCTTCTCTGCAAGGGTACGCCTCACAGAGTAGTTTAGAATGGGATCATGTGCTTCGAGGATGTTGGAGATGGCAGAGTGGACATCCGAAACACACGACATTATCACCTCCCTTTCGGACCGAAGAGAGTCAATCTCCTGTTGAGAGTTGGAGAGTTGAACACTCTTGACCTTCAGAGCGGTGGTCAACCTGGCTAGAACATCCATCAGAGAGTTCTTGGGAGCCAAATCTTCTTGTGGCTTCGAGAGACGCTCGTCAATGGTTGTGCGAAAGGCTGAGTTGTCGTCTGAAAGTGTTTGACGAAAAGAGGCGAAGGACTTCAACTCAGTGGAGACTGACGTTGTCAGCTGTTGAACAATTGGTTCCAACGTAGTCTTGGCAGCAGTTGCATTCTCTTGTAAAGATTTTAACAGGGAAGAGGTATCAGAAAATAGTTTATCAACTTTTTCGATCGCTGCCTTACAGGCTTTTGTTGAGGCATCTATGGCGGAGGTTGCAGAAGCAATGGAATCTTGCTGAGCTTTGGAGAAAGCGTCAACAATCTTCTGAACTGCATCTTTAGAAAGGGATGATTGAGAAGTGGAAGAGGAGGCGATGAGCAAGTCAATCTTGTCGTGGAGCTCCTTGAGATGTCGCTTGGTTACAGGAGCGTCATCATCGTCATCACTCTGTACTTGAAACGGACTATAGTAGACCGAGTCAAACGTCATATCCTCCCCGCCAAGGAGTGGTTCTTCTCCCTCTGAAGCATGACCAGGAGAAGGTGGTGGTGGTGAAGCTGGTGGTATTGAAGTAGTGGAAGTTATGGGGGGAATAGAAATAGGAATGGTTTTAGGTGGAGAGTTAATTGGAGAAGTAGATGCATGAACTTCTGGGGTAGGAGATCTGGGTGGAGTGTTGCCATGTGGAGAGTCCTCAGAATCTGAACTCTCACCCTCAGACTCGCTTGAGGAGGAAGCGATAATCAGCTTTCGCTTCGGCTGAGTTTTTCTTCTCTTTTGCTGCGAAGACTGAGCAGCCTTAGTGGGTTTCCTCTTCTTTGGAGACGGGCCTTTTGCTCCTTTTGCCACCTGTTTCCCCTTATCAGCCTTCTTGCCTCTTGGAGCAGGCTTGTCGGCATCATGTATGGACTTCAACATCTCCGGAGTAAGATCCCTCGGACCAGAACGCCTGAATTCCTTGTATGTCCTGATAATCCGACTATCAGCAGGAACATCTCCATACATAGTTTCCGGAATAGAACCGTTGAACGGAAACTTTGAAGCGTCCGACACAATGATCTTCGTGGTATGGAAGGTACCAATCGAAGACATTGGAGCACCAGCGACAATGGGGACGTGGTACTTGTCCATCACCCATTTCGTGATAAGAGTCCAGAACCTAGCGTACGAAATCTCGGAATGTCTGGAGGTAGAGGAGAGAGTATGGATGAGTTGTTGCCATAGAACAAGCCCATAATCCATGTTGATGCCATTATAGATCCCATACATGACAGAGAGAAATAAACGACTGGCACCATCAGATCCAACACTTCTTTCAGATAACCCCTTGAATAGAACAGTGAACTTCCCATTCCACTGTGGAGGTAGGCACGACTTCTTGAACTTCGTGACCGTAGTAAGCACCTCCGTATAACCCATGTTATAGAACATGTTGAACAAGTGACCCATTGGAATCGTTTCAGGGTTAACCCTCGTAGAATCAGGTTCAAACCCTAACAACGAGCAAAACCTTTGCTTTGAAATTGACGCCTTGTGCTCAAAGACATCAAAAAAGATTCTGTCAACGACCTTGTCGTAGTGAGCAGTCGCAAAAAATTGTGACAAGAACTCCATCGGAACAGTCTCAGCTCTTGTAAGTGCAGGAGCGATCGGAGAAAACTTCAAACACTCGATGATGGGGAACATGAAGGCGTCGTACGCATGAGGGGTTAAATCGATGATTAGGCTTTGTTGTTGGCGAATGGGCAAAATGTGGGATGTTGCGTGAACAGAAGATGAATCTGCCATTGCTTGAAGAAAGTGGAGAAGATGATGAACAGGGAAGGATTAAGGAATTTTTGCTCTCTGGGAATTTTAATTGCAGTAGAGGTAAACGAAGGATTATGTTGCCTTTTATACTGGGGTTTATGGAGAGAGAAATATCTTCCCAAATCTTCGATTGAAAATTGAAGGGTTTTTCAGAGTTGACTGATGCGTGACAGTTGGGGTTGCCGATGATCACGCATCAGAGAGAATGTCAGACCCCTAATAACACGCCTTCCCATCAGGCGCCGTTTGGAGATGAAACGGTTGAGATTCACACGCGCCCCTCTTGCGCCGTTTGGAGATGAGACGGTTCCGATTCGCACGCTTTCCCTTTTAGCGCCGTTTGAAATCAAATCGATTAGACTCCCGCCTGAGTCAGCATGTCGTCATCTTATCCCTTTAAATTGTAACGACATCTTTTGAAAAATGCTCCCACGTGGATTAAAATCAACCACAGCCTTTAATCAACCGCCAATCCATGTAAAATGCCTTGTAATTAATAGAACCTGAATTTAGGAAAATCAAAGATTTTCGTGCTTAGGGTGTAAAAGAAAAGAAATAAAGCAATATTTTAGGGAAAATATGTGATGTCAATAAAGACACGAAACAAATGATCCCGGGCACGAATCTCTGCCTTCAAAGTCAAGAGAGACCTTAAAGTGTTTGTGTGGTTTCCCGTTGAATAACGCTCAAACACATATTAAGAAGTGTTGAAAGGCTTCTTTTAAATAGGCTTATTAGGATGGCTTTGGCTTCGATTCAAAATTCCTAATCTTGATATAAGATAGAAAGTGAACGAAGTACTTGTGAGACCAGTGTAGTCTATTGAACAAGTAGGTTGGAGATAATTTAATTTGGCTAGGAAATATATATATATATATATATATATATATATATATATATATATATATATATATATATATATATATATATATATATATATAAAATCTCAACAAAAATTTAAAACTGGATCCCAAGGGAAGAAATGTTATTGGTTTTAACAATTTCATAGGAATCACACAAAAGAAAATTTTGAGATTTCATGAAGGTCCGTCCGTCAATTCATTGGAGCAAATTTATTGTTCACCGTCAATTCGTATTGGGTATTGAATTTTGGGTTTCACTTAGCTCGTAGTGGCACGAAACTAAGATCATGAACGCAGTAATTGTGTAACCATAAACCTCAGTGGTAATTTCTGAGAGTCTCAAGGGTTACGTTTGTGAAACGAATGTGATGGAGAAATGTAATGTAGATGGTGTAAGAAATCAAAGTACCTCTGCTGTGAAAAATAGGACCAAGCAGAAAACTCTTATCTCATGTGAGAAGAGAGTTAGGTAGCTCATGATTAGAATAAATGTGATAACCTAATTGGGAAGACAAGGTTTGTGTATACTAAGTCATTAAGGCTATTATTCAGAATTAGGTGAGGCTTTGGACACATACAGCAGCATACTTCTAGGGACACTTAGCTAATTCAACAATTTACCCATAAACGAACACACAAATAAAATTAAAGCCAAAAAGAAAATAAAGAACAAAATATTTTTGGAGTTTTTGAATTTATATAAAAAAAATATTTTTGGAATTTTTGATAATAAAAAGAATAAAAATGAAATAATGCATAAAAAAAATACAGAGAAAAAAAAATGGAACCGAACCCGAGCGTTCGGTTTATTTCGGTTGTGAAAAACTTTGGAACCGAACCCGAGCGTTCGGTCTATTTCGAGTGAGAAAAATTTTGGAACCGAACCCGAACGTTCGGTATATTTCGGTTGCCAAAGAAAATAGGTTTTAAAAAGAGAATAACTTTGACAATACGATAAATGCATTTGGAACAATTATACATAAGATCTACAACCAAGAAAACTACCTTTGATTGATGAGCGAAAAGCAGAATATTCAACCGAACCCGAGCGTTCGGTTCATTTCGGTACATTAGTACAAGACCCGAACCCGAACGTTCGGTCTATTTCGCTTCTTACTTTTGAGTTTGAGAGGTAATTTGTGGTACTGACTCCGATTCCATCATACCTAGCCCTTGTAGAATTTTGTTGAACGACGCTTCAGAAAGAGCTTTGGTGAAGATGTCAGCCAGTTGATCAGTGGTTCGAACGAAATGAATTTCGACGTTCCCATCTTCCACATGATCCTTAATGAAGTGATACCTCAGTGCTATGTGCTTAGTCTTGGAGTGTTGCACTGGGTTATGACAGATCCTAATTGCACTTTCAGAGTCACAATATAGTGGGATCTTTTTCATATTGAGTCCATAGTCCCGGATTTGACTTTGGATCCAAATCACTTGAGAAGTACAGGAGGCAGCTGCAATGTATTCTGCTTCAGCTGTAGACAAAGACACACAAGTTTGTTTAGTTGATTGCCAGCTAACTAACTTCCCGTCAAGGAATTGGCAGCCTCCCGTGGTGCTTTTCCTGTCTAGTCCACAACCTCCAAGGTCTGCATCTGAGTAGGCTTGAACGAAGAAGACTGAGTTGGATGGATACCATAGGCCTAAAGAGGTAGTTCGCTTGAGATAATGGAGTATGTTCTTCACTGCAAGCATATGAGGTTCACGTGGATTCGCCTGAAATCTAGCACAGTAACAGACAGAGAACATTATATCAGGCCTGCTAGTAGTAAGATACATCAGAGAACCGATCATCTGGCGATATAGCGTAATATCTACTGCTGGCTTATCCAAGGATGGATTGAGCTTGGTGCCGAACGCCATTGGAACTTTAACCTTTGAATCCCCCATCATGCCAAATTTTGCAAGGAGAGTCTTCATGTAAGCTTCCTGATTAATAAAGATGCCTTCGGGTCCCTGTCTAATATTTAAACCAAGGAAAAAGTTAATTGGACCCATGGAGCTCATTTCAAATTTAGTCTCTATCAGCTTTCTGAATTAAGTCGTTAAGCTAGGATTCGTTGAGCCAAAGATGATATCATCGACATAAATTTGAACAATCATAAGGTGGTTACCTTCCTTCTTACGAAAGAAGGTTGGGTCAACCGAACCTTGTTTGAATTTGGACATCTTTAAAAACTTGTTTAGCGTATCATACCAGGCTCTCGGAGCTTGTTTCAGTCCATATACGGATTTGTCCAAAATGTAACAGTGATTGGGGTACCTTTCATTGACGAATCCAGGAGGTTGCTCCACATACACCGTTTCTTCAAGTTCTCCATTTAGAAATGCGCACTTGACATCCATTTGGTAGACCTCAAAGTTTTTGTGTGCAGCATAGGCAAGAAATATTCTAACGGATTCCAGCCTAGCTACAGGAGCAAAAGTTTCTTCATAGTCGATTCCTTCCTCCTGACAGTATCCTTTCACCACCAGACGTGCTTTGTTTCGTATCACGTTGCCTTCCTTGTCCATCTTATTTCTGAAGACCCATTTGAGACCAACAACTGAGGCATCTTGAGGAGTTGGAATGAGGCGCCAAACTTTATTCCTTTCGAATTCATTCAGTTCGTCTTGCATAGCTTGAACCCAATCGGAGTGATCAAGAGCAGTGTTAACTGTCTTTGGTTCAACTTTTGAGACGCAGGAGTTAAACATACATAATTCTACTTTTGAAAATAAGGAATTTTGTTTTGCCTTTAGTTGTGATCGGGTCAGAACCTTTTCAGAGACATTACCGACAACCTGAGAAACAGGATGATCTCTGGTCCATTTGACAAGAGGAGGGTAATTTGGATCATAAGATGGATCCAATTCAGCGTTTACCATCTCTTCTAGTTCAGATTGAATGTCATCGTCATAAAGCATATCGGCATTCTCCCCCTCGACAGATAAGCATTCAGGTGTGTCTTGAGTTTCCGGAGCTACAGGGGTTTCGGGTGGTGTCGAGCGTTCGGGTGTTGACGCACCTTCGGGTGTTGTAGCACTTTCGGGTGTTGTAGTACCTTCGGGTGTTGCTGTGCGTTCGGGAGCAGCTTGAGAACTGTTCTCCCCCTCAACATGTGAGCTCGGCTGTGATGAAGAAGATGGATCCTCCCCCTCAACTGAAGCATCGTGCTGTTTAGGTTCGTTGGAACTTGATCCTCCTTCATTCATTTGATTGGCAGCATCTTCGATGAGTTGCTTCAGATGATCTACTTTGTTTTCTGCTGCACTGACTTCTGAGAGAGTAGCCTTCTCTGGTTCATTGAATAACTCGACAAACTTCTCAAATAGGTTTGCGATCGAGGCTGTGATTTGGCCTGTTTGAGAAAAGATTTCTCCAACTGTGTCTTCGTTGGCCTTTTGCTTTTTGACATAGCTATCATCAAAAGTAACATAATAAGTCTCTTATATTTTCCTCGAGCGCTTGTTTAATACCCTGTACGCTTTAGAAGTGAGAGAATAGCCCAGAAATATCCCTTCATCGGCTTTGACATCGAACTTGTTACAATGTTCTTTAGAATTGAAGATGAAGCACCGTGAGCCGAATACATGGAAAAATTTGACATTTGGCTTCCTGTTGTTCATGATCTCATAAGGAGTGAGTGTGAATCGCTTATTGAGATATGACCTGTTCTACGTAAAACAAGCTGCAGCAATAGCATCAACCCAAAAATATAAAGGTAAAAAAGCAAAACTTAGCATGGTTCGGGCCGCCTCACACAAAGATCGGTTTCGTCTTTCCACAATCCCGTTTTGTTGAGGGGTGTAGGGAGCTGAGAAGTTGTGACTGGTTCCTTTGTCGGCTAAGAATTCTTCGAATTCTTTATTTTTGAACTCCAGACCATTATCGCTCCTGATGTTGCGAACGACTTTCTTCAGCTGTACTTCAACCTGCTTGATAAACATCTTTAGCTTGAGAGTCGCGTCAGATTTGTGCTTCAGAAAGAACACCCATGTAAAACGCGAAAAGTCATCAACGATGACAAGAATATACTTGCTACCGCCGATGCTTTCGATAGATGATGGACCACACAAATCAACGTGAATTAACTCTAGTGGTTCAACAACTTTAGTGTTTACAATTGATGGGTGACTTTGATGACTCTGCTTCCCCATTTCACATGCAACACACAAATGTTCTCGATCGTACTTGAGAAATGGAAGACCTCGAACATGACCTCTAGTGACAAGTTTGTTGATATCTTTAAAGTTGAGATGAGAGAGTCTTCGGTGCCACAGCCAGCTTTCGTCAGATTGTGCTTTGGATAACAGGCAGATAGCTGGATTCCCTTTGATGGGTTTGTGGTTCAGGGGAAACATTTCGCCTTTGCGCTCCGATTTGAGAATTACTCTTTTCGTTTTCTTTTCAATTATTTCCGAACCCTCATCATCGAATGAGACTTTGAGACCGGTACCTCTAACAAGCTGAGATACACTGATGAGGTTGTGTTGTAGTCCTTCAACGTATGCGACCTTCCTAATCGTAAAATCACCATTTGTTATCATTCCATAGCCTTTTATTGTGTCGAATGAGTTGTTCCCGAACTCGACATTTCCACCGTTTGAAAGAGACAGAAATTCCCTCAACTCTTCCTTCCTTCCTGTCATGTGACGCGAGCAGCCACTGTCCATATACCATTCTTCGTCAAACTGCTCGTCACTGATAACCTGCAAAAATTAAGCAGATTTAGGAACCCAAAGTTTCTTGGGTCCACGTGAGCCTTTCACAGGAACAGGAATAGTAAGAGAGATGTCAACAAGATATGTTCTTTTTATTAACGTTGTTTCATCTTTCTTTTTAATGGTGAAAACCTTAATTTTATTGGGATATGTTGCTTTCGGTTTGGATTCTGGTTTAGGTATTTGGACTTTGGGATGATTTTGATTTGTTTCGACTGATGAAACCTTCGATTTTCCTTTCAGATCTGTTGAAGATTTAGGTTTTTGAGTGCGAACAGAATTGAATTTAGAATGTGGTTGGGAGGAATTAGAAGAATTAGAAGAAGTAGAACGAGAGAATTTAGACGGAGAGATTTTCTTGGCTTGAGGTTCTAAGTGACCCTTTTGTTTTTGATCATTAGTGGGACCGAACCTAGAACTTTGGTTGCTTTTGCTCTCAGAACCGAACTTATGCTTTCGGTAGCTTGTGTTTTCTGAACCGAACCTTTGCCTTCGGTTGTCATAATTTTCAGAACCGAACGTATCCTTTCGGTTGTTATGACTTTCTTGCGATCTAGCAACACTTTTCTCTGACTTTGAATTTCTGTCATTATAAGAGAAATGGGCGTTTTGGGATTGCCAAAACTGTTTTCGTTCAGAGAGATTCTTCTTGTATCTCTGATTCCTTTGCTGTTTTTGATTTTTCACCTGCTGCGGCTGACGATGGATATTCGCTTTTTGTTTTTGCTTTCTGTCAGCTGGTTCACTTTGAACTGATGATGTTTCGCTTGAAGGAGTGACTTCTTTTGCAGAAACTTCTTTTTCTTCAGGAACATCTTTTGTACCACTAGTACTTGGCACGTCGAAGCTATCAGGCTTGTTCAAAGGCTCTGGCACATATCTACCTTTGGTTTTCCATGACGTCCTTTCTGATAGACCAACGGTTTCGTCAGCATTGTCGATAGGAGCGGACTAGAAGAACTCATCACAACCATCAGCATTATCTTCGTTTACAATGGCTGTGAGTTCGACTGTCTAATGTTCGGTTACACCTGTGACCTTATACACCTGATTTGGAGTGGTTCTTACCTTTTGGTATACTACATCCTTTTCTTCAAGGATCGGGGACTTTTGTTAGGACAGTCGAGCAAACTCCACAAAATTTTCTGAAATAAGATTCTTGTGGTTTTTGGGTTTGCTCTTGACAAACTCTGAACAGTCAACTACATCCTCTACAGAAATTTCACTCATATCATCGTCCTCATTAAGCTCAGGTGCATTTTCAACATCAATTTTATTTTCTGAGCTCAAGTTGGCACTCAATGAGTCAAACTTTTGTATGGTTTCGGTCCTTAGTTTTATTTATCATTTTCATCCAAAAGATTTTCCAGCATGTCCTTATGGTCCTTGGACTTTACGAAAGATTCGATTTTGTCTAGACCATACATATACGTCGGATTTACATCCTTAGACGAAACTACACTTTCACAATTATATGCTTCAGCGTCGATTTCATCCTCCTTAAACTCAAGGAAGGGCAAAATCATGCGATGAATTTTCTGCCCTATTTCACAGTTCAAATGAACTTGAGTGATATTAGTGTAAAGACGCTTATCAATTAAACAAAAGACATTTCTCTGTTTTAAAAGTTTTAAATTGTCTCTTTGTAAATAAATGTTTTCGTCCTTGGATTTGATTAACTCCGACTCCTTCAGCTGGATCCACATCCTCCGTTCCTCACTCTTTGAAGACACCCTGCTTATTTGGTCAGTTAGGTTAGAATTGGTGACCCGTGTTTGAGTTAAACTGCTGTCTAGATGAGAGATTCTTGAATTTACAATTTTTAATTCTTTTTCATATGAACTTTGTGGGACTTTGAATGAAACAAAAACGGATTGTACCTTCTTGATTAATTCATCAAGCTCGTTAAACTGCACGCTAAGAGGTTTTGTTGTGAAGCACAAGTCCTCTCGCTCCTTTGTGTCTTCATTCCCACCGTCTGTGTTGTATCCCCTCATTTTGAGATACATCCGACACCATCAAGCACTTTCCACCGCTTCCTTCAGCTTTCGCAACATAAATCTTTCCATGAGATGGCTTCCTTACTTCATCATCCTCAGAGTCGGTTGACCAGACCTCCACGCCACCGAACTCATCATCTGCTACCGAACCCTGCACAATTAAAGCATTCATTGAAGGGTTAGTGATAGCTTTCTTTTTCTTGATCTCTTCCAGCTTTTTCATTAACATAGCTTCTTCATCTTTCTCCTCATCCTGTTCTGCCATTTTCTTGAGGACACAATCTTTGGCATAATGGTTCTTTCCTCCACAATAGTAGCAGTTCACACCCGAATCTCCTTCAGCTTTCGGTTCCTTCTTTGCTTCTTCTGCCTTCGGTTCTTCCCTGACCTTTTCAGAACTATAACTTCCCTGCCAATTTCGGTTCTTATTGGTAGGAAAACTTTTCTTGATGAACCTCTTCGGGTTTGACACCATCATTGCATAGTCTTCAGAGGTAAGATCACAATCCTCTAAGTTAAGGTCTTCATCTTCCATCACACCTTTGCTTTTGGACAGAAGGGCCAATGATCCAAAGCTTGAAACCACATTTTTCTCCTGCAAGACAATCTTTTCTTGGGATTTCAAAATCCCTACCAGCTTTGCCAATGAGTAAGATTTGAATTGCTTATGTGCTTTAACAGTGGACACAACCGCTCTCCACTCAGATCTAAGACCGTTTAAAAACGTAACCTTTTGTTCAATCAACTTCCTTTCAATATCATGTTTAATCATCTTACTAAGAAGATGATTGAAGCGATCGAACGTCTGAGTTACAGTTTCTTCAGGACTCTGCTTGAATTCACCAAACTCGGACAAAAGTAAGGTTTGAATGGAATGCTCGAGATCTTCGTCTGTGGAATATAACTCTCGCAGCCTATCCCATATTTCTTTAGCAGTGCTGCACGAACTCACTAGCCTGAAAGTATCAGATTGAAGAGCGAATCTGATTAGTCTCAATGCTTTAATATTGCACTGAAATTTATCTTTTTCGTCTTGAGCATTATCTTTTACGTCTTTCAACAGATCATTATACTCTTTCTGAGTTTTAATGATTCTTGATGTTGCTGAATGAGTGAATGGTCCAGACACGATTGCTTCCCAAATAAAATATCCGTTGTCCTCAGATCCAACGACATAATCTTCAAAGTGATGTGCCCAGACTTCGTAATCCTGGGTGTAAAGGATGGGAATCTTCGTCGTTGATCCAATGCTGTTTGGGATGTTAATGGGATTTGACTGAGACTCGTCCATGCTTGATCAAATAACCTGTTTAAAAGATCAGACGTGTAATATATTAAATTAGGGCAACACGAATAAATGCTGAGTTATGTCAATTATGGGATGACGGCTCAATAAATATTAGTTAATGCGGAATAACCCTAATCGCAGCCTTTTTCACAGAAAAGATTAGATCAAGCAATCCTCAGCAGAGCTCGACTAAGAACTTCCGCTGTAGAGGATTTAAGGTTACAAGAACGATAATAATAAACTTCTAAATTAAGCTCTAATCGATCTTCACGTTTGTTTTATAACTTATCACTCTTGCAGAGTGCAAAAGAGACAAATGATCGGGTAGCACCCGAATCGAACAACACTTGAACTACAATCCCATTCACATGGAATGATCCGAAACAAACATATAACATGGCACATAAATATCACAATCATCATATAATAAAAGCTAAGGAGAAGAAATCATACCCTTCATCACATCGGGTGCGGCGCGTACCTCTTCGGTAGTCAACTGGAAGGCTTGACTCCTCACCACTAGAGCCTTTGACTTGACCTGATGGACATCCGTGATCTGTAAGGTCGCTGGAGCTGGTGCTACCACTGCTGTCAACCTTGGGTAGTTGGCCTTTTTGTGGCCTCATTGGTTGTAGTGGAAACACAACAACTCTGACGTCTGAATAGCGGGGGTAGGGGCGGTACAATCCCTGCTGAAATGTCCAGTCTTGCCGCATTTGTAGCAGCCCGATGATCCCAATCTACAAGCTCCCTCATGCGGCCTGCCACATTTCCTGCAGTGACTCTGGCCCGGCTGGCCCTTCGACCTAGTGTCGAATCCCTTAGGTTTCTTCCCCGAAACCCAAACAACCTGCTCCGTCTCTGCCTTCCTCCTCCTGAGGTGCTCCAAATCAATCTCCCTCTCAGTTGCCCTGGAAATCATGGAATCTAGGGTTAGGCATGCGGAGTTCCTAACATGCTCCCGGATATCAGCTCTCAACATATTATGATAACGGGTCTTCCGCATCTCCTCATCTCCTGCATGTTGAGGCACTAATAAGGCCCTCTCCCAAAACTTGGTGGTAATCTCTGCCACCGTCTCCATAGTCTGTCTGATGTCAACAAACTCACTGGCCAGCTACTGAAGCTCCACAGCCGGCGCAAACTCAGCTCAAAACCTTGTCACAAAGTCAGACCAAGTCATAGCCTCAATAGCCGAGGCTCCTAAAGAATCACCCACTGACTCCCACCAATCTCTAGCCCTGTCCCTCAAACATCCAGCAGCATACCGAACCTTCGACCCCTCAGGGCAGAAGCTAGTCAACCGAGCATACTCCATGTCTGCAATCCATATTCTGGCAACAATGGGGTCCTTCACCCCATGGAAGTCTGGTGCACCACATCCCCTGAAGTCCTTGAAGGAGAGTGTGCGTGTCCCCGTCTAGCCAGATGCCATATCAGTCCCGAATTCCTAGAGGCTATCCTCCATCAACTCGACAATCCCCTCCTTGATCGACCCGAAAATCACCGGGGTCGCCTCAAGAATGTCTCTCATGATCTTTGACGCGATGAACTCACACAATCTCTCATTAACTGGTTCAGATCCAGAACCTAAACCTGTTCCTGATCCTGATCCTCCTACTCCATGGTGCGTAATCATCACCATTCTAAAATAAAACACATAACTGTAAAGGTCATACATAATCTCGAGAGGTTTTCTCATACTACAAGTTCTTTGGTTCTATCTCAGCCCTCCTTGACTCGAGTACGAATCCTCTGCTTCCAATAGTACGGGCCCATACTACCTTCCTCATCTATCCGTACTTTCATTAAGGTTTTCCTTGACTTTACCAAGTCCCTTCTACTACTTCTGCTCTCCGCTCTAATCTCATCCTAGGCTTACCCTAGGGTAACTCTCCTACCTACTCTCCGCCATCAACTGCATAAGGAATTCCTGCCACCTTCACCTAACTAGCTTGTAAATAACATTACATATCGCCAAGACCAGATAATTTTTCGAATGAGAGGCCCTACCCTACAATAGTGGAATTCAACCAGAGTTGCGCAGTAGGGCTAGACCTAACCTTATGAAATTATTTAGTCCTTACAATATGTGACTTAATGTATTTGTTTACTAGTTAGCTACAGATAACCAGAACTCCTATAAGCACGAAGCAACAACATTCGAGCACTAAGTACCCATACCAAGAATATCCTTTCAGGCCGTTATATTACTGAGTAATCAGCTCTAACACATAACTCAATAAGAAAATATAGCAGGCACATACGACATCCCCTAAATCCTTTGCCCTAAACTAACATGCAGTTCTCATACGAATACGACAGGAATGTAAGGCATCATTCCTAGGTCCTTAGCCCTACTCTAGCATGCAGTTATCATAATCATATCATAACATAACATAAATGTATGGGTATCATGGCAACGAGTATCGCCCAAGTAAACCTCATCTGTAGAATGTAAATTACAAGTTGTACAATATAGAAATACAATATGAATAAAATTTAGTTACTGTAACATCCCAATTTTCAAGACAAAATTTTTTATTTTTAATTAAGTATCTTATAAAAAAATTTACAGGAAAACATCAACGATTCATATCATTTCATAAACCTTAGTCACATGTCTAAAAACCATAACATAAAATAGTAATAGTGTCATAGTACAATCCCATGGATCTCAAAGTGCGGAAATCATATGTGTGTGGGTGATGTGCAACTACCACGCCGACTCCTTCCCCTACGCTGAAACAAAACTGAAAACTGTAAGCACAAAGCTGAGTGAGTTCCCCCACCATACCACATACCACATAACATACATACTGTCGGGTAATACTGGGGTGCTCGACCTACCCTGTCCGGCCATTCTGGAGCGCCGACCTACCCTGTCTGGCAATTTTGCGGTGCCGACCTGCCCTCCGGTTTAACCCAACCGGATACAGGGACTATTTCACCCCTACTACCAAACATAATAATATAGAATAAACATATTGCCAAACATATCTCGGGTGCCCAACCTACCATATGGTCCTTACGACCGTAACTCGGGGACTATTCCCCTACTGCATACTATCACATAACATCGTATCATGCTAGCACATAATCATAACAGATATCAACAAACCAGATAGTTATCGTAAAGACCATTATCTCTACTATGATTCTTACTAGTAGGTCGGCCTTGGTGCCTTAGACCCACCTCTACTGGAAGGTAACTCACCTCAGTGTCGTGAAGTGTCTGAATTGTCCTCGCTACCAGGATCAACTGCTCTCAACTCCTACAGATAACAAACTTACTTAATTTACCATTACATGCTCATAACCCTTACAAGGGTTACTCATGTCAAATCTGGGTCAAAGTCAACATCTGGTTGACTTAACTCATCGAGTTGACCCCACAACTTGTCGAGCTCCATAATCCTGAGAACGCTAAAACTTTGACCCTTCTCATCGAGTCTTACAAGAACTCGCCAAGTTCTCCTTTAACAAAGTCAAGAACTTCTACAACCGACTTGCCAAGTTCATCCTTGAACTCGTCGAGTTCATCTTCATTTGGGTTAAAGTATTTAGTCCTTGACTCGTCGAGTTCTTTTTCAACTTGTTGAGTTCGCCTTCATATGGTTAGGACATTGCCTTCCACTCATCGAGTTCATGCATGGGTCTTCAAACCCAACATGTCCAAAAATGGAGTCTACAAGATGCATGGGGCTCTTTTGTTAGTAAAGTTGGCACATTTATGCCATGAGAATCCTCCTAGGTTCAAGATCTAAAGTCATCACTCTCTATTACGTTCTAAACCCGAAGGTGACTTAGAAATGCCCCAAAATGACAAGATTCAAGCCCTAAAGAGGATCTAACACATGGAAAGTCAAGGTTGAATCTTTTTACCTTGGATGAGCTGGAAATGAAGTAAAACCTCTGGATGTAGTAGCTTCCTCTGGAACCCCCAAGCTTCCACTTCTTTCTTCAAGCTTCAAACAACCAAAAACACACAAAAATGGCTCAAGATCACTCCAAATGCTTTAGCATTTCGAGTTAGAGCTTTTCTGGACTGAGAGAGACGATGGAGACCAAAATGGGACGAGATAAGGCATTTAAATAGGATGCAAACCTAAATATTAGGGTTTCACTTACTCGCCGAGTCGGGCTCCCGACTCGTTGAGCAGATTACTTAAAACCCGCGTCCAAAGTCTAGTCTACTCGACGAGTTGGGCCTCCAACTTACCGAGTCCCAGTGCAAAAACATACCATTATTTAAATTTAAAATATGTATCGGGAACTGGGTGTTATAGTTACCCTGTGAAATTGTAAGATATACAATATAGGCAAACAACATAAATAAAAGATAGACAAGCAATATGAATTAAAGGTACACTTCAAATGAAGTTTCTATTACAAAAGAAACATTTGGTTTTTTTAATCAAAATCTTCATCATATACTTCAATGTCATCTCAGAAACATTATCGATTCTACCCGTTGGCAGATGTACTTTATTCTTGTCCTCATCATCATAATCATCATTGTTTTGTGCTACATCAACATTGTTTTGAAAGTATTATGAGAAGTCAATAAAAATTCTTGCTCGAGATGAAGAGTTGTTTTAAACTATGTCAACATTTTCGGCCTCCACATTTTGGACAGAGTCACTGTATGCATTTTAGACACGAGCATTGTCGGAAGGTAGATCCTAAATACTTCGATGATTAACATGCTCAACAACACAATGAGGGTTGTTGTTTTGATTTCTTCGATGACTAACAGGATCATAGATGTAGAACACTTGTTTGGCTTAAAAAGCATATATGAGTTGATCACCTTGGTACACATCTTTTTCTATGTCGATACTGATGAAATTATCATCAGGAATATCTCCCGTATCGAACCACTTGCACCGAAATGTTATAATCGAACAATCATATGGATATTACAACTCCATAATCTCTTCTAACTGGCCATAATATATCTCTCCATTCTCACCAACCACTAGAACCCCATAGTTTTGCGTTTTGTGTTGTGCATCAAGACTAAGTACCATAAACCTAACACCGTTGACTATGTACACGGTGTAAGTATAAACATCCATTTGTGAACCCATTAAAAGGGCTAACAACTCTTTGTGGAATTCTGGAGTGTTTTCTTTTTCCATCTAATAAACCGATTCAACATATGTTGATGTGTTATGTATTTTTGATTCGTTATATTTATCAAAGATATTTTTTTGTTAGTTATTATTACCTTTTCAAGAAACCAGTTGGGAAATTCGGTCTTTTCGTTACTTTTAGGATATTCAGATTTGAATTGTCTATATTGATGAATGAATATATATATATATATATATATATATATATATATATATATATATATATATATATATATATATATATATATATATATATATAATTGATGAATGGAAAAAAGTAACAATCAATAATGAAAGATAATTAAAAATAAGAACAATTACTTGACGTATTGTCTGACTTTTTGACAACTATTCAATATAACCCATTCTATATTACGTTTTTCCCTTATATCAAGATGTTTGATTTGCATTGCGCTCGTCACCAAACAATTGGACTCAAACATCCAAAACTTTGTTTTTTCAATGACAACGTCTTCATTTCTTTCAAGGCGATTGAATTGAGTCTGCAAATCTCAAAGCTTCATCGAACAAAATGACAAAGCTTCTTCAACAACATAACCTTCAGCTATACAATCTTCTGGCCTCACCTTATTTCTGACATAGTTTTCTACTTTTTTCATATACCTTTCGAATGGATACATCCATCTCAATCATACTGGGCCTCCTACAATCGCTTCATCAAGTAAATGCAAAACTAAATGAATCATAATGTCGAAAAATGTCGGACGGTAAATCAACTCTAACTTGCACAAGATTCTAATAATGACTTCTTTTGCTTTCCTCATATCCTCCACCTTTAGTGTTCTGGAGCAAATTTTCTTGAAAAAACATACAAAGATCTACAATTGGTGTAGAAGTTTCTTTGTCCAATAACGCTCTAACTCCAATTGGTATCAAATGTTGCATAAGAATATGATAGTCATGAGATTTCAACCCAATAATATTAGTATCATTATCTACCACTTTCTTACTGATGTTAGATCCAAAATTATCAGGCAATTTAACTTCTCTTATAAATTGACAAAAGATTTTGCGGTCCGATTTCTTGAATGAGTAGCTTGCATGTGGTCTAGTGAACTTGTTACCCTTTTTTTGCAACCATTGATTACGCCGGATATTTGGATTTCTCAAGTATTCATGTGCATTTGATGTGTCTTTACTCTTATCATTCGTCATAGAAGTACCCATAAGACTCTCACCCACATTTTTCTGGACATGCATCACATCTATGTTGTGTTGTAGCTGCAGAGAAGACCAATACTCGAGCTTGAAAAATATGCTACGTTTCGACCAGTTCAACTCAAGTCCTTGTCGATCCATGTTTTCCTTGAGCGTGTTAGGATGTTTACCCGGTTTACGAAGTAGTAGACGACTAGTTGCTCTTGTATTTCTTCATTAGTAAAGTGTCTCGAAAAGGGTCTTGTCTCGGGTTGCACGTTAACTTTCAAACTCATCCTTAATGGATAATCAACATCTTAGAACCGACAATGATCGATGTACTGCACGATACGAGGGGGTGTCTTCATTTCAAGTTGGGCATGCTCTATACCCTTGTCCGCTCTATCCCGATAAACAACTATTAGCTGGAAAATCGTTTATTGTCCATAACAACATTGCTATCGTCGTGAAGAATGTTTTTGTCACCGTGTCTTTAGTACGTACACGTGATTGCCACAAAAACTTAAGCTCTTCCACTAACGGCCTAAGGAAAATGTCTATGGCCTTTCCAGGCGTTTTAGGGCTGGGAATCAACAAGGTGAACATGAATAATGACTCTTTCATACAAAGCCATGGTGGCAGATTGTATGTGGTGTGTACAACTGGCCACGTACTATGCACATTACACATGTTACCAAATGGATTAAAGCCATCAGCTTCCAGCCCTAGGCATACGTTGCGAGGTTCACTCGAGAAGTCAGGTTAATCTACATCAAAATTTTGCCAAGACTCTCCATCAACGGGATGACGCGTCACACCATCTTCTGATCTCCTAGTACTATGTCATATCATATTTTTGGAAGTGAACCGTGAACAATACAAACGGTGTAGTCTAGGGGTCACTGGTAAGTACCGTAACACCTTATGAGCCACTTTCTTACCCTTGGTGCTTTTATCAATCCACCGACTCTCTTTACAAACGGGACAAACTTGCAATGACTCTTGTTCCTTCCAGAAGAGAAAACAATCGTTTTTGCAAACATGTATTGACTCGTACGCCAAACCTAACTTCTTCAGTTTCTTTTTTGCTAAACAATATGAACACGGAACCTTGTTTTTGGTGGAAACGCTGAATGCAACAATTCATGGAGTTGATCAAATGAACTATTAGTCCATTTGTTGTTTACCTTGATATGCATAACCTTTGCTAAAAAATCAAGGAAAGAAAACATACAACCAGGATATAACTTGGTTTCAACTGGCTCTAACAACTGTTTAAAATCATCATCGACACTGCTACCCCCTGTGTTCGAGGTTCCTTTATCGAGGTTAGTATCATTTTTTCTTGACTCCCACATAACATCATCAATAACATTAGCCATCTCGTTACTTGGAGATACGACATCTACAACTGGAGGGATTAAAGGTTCATCGTGATATATCCACGTTTTGTATGAATGATTGAAACCATATATACGAACATGACGTCTCATTTCTTTCAGATCCATAAAATAACAATTATCACATTTCTCACACGGACATCTGGTTTCACCTTTACAATCTAGGTGTAACATGGATCTCTTGACAAAAGAGTCAAGTCCTAGCTGGAACTTGGGAGATTGACGATGTGGATTAGTAGTCCAGTTTTTATCAATAGACATGATGCAACTGAAACATAATTTAGTGTTTAAGGTTTACTCTATGGGAAACAAAAGTTAAGTAGAGTATTCATAAAGTCGATGATTCAAAAATTATCCCAACACGGGAACACATTAACAAATAATCAGAAATGGATAGAGTATTCAAAAAGCACACACACACATACACACACACACACACACATATATATATATATATATATATATATATATATATATATATATATATATATATATATATATATATACCCGAGAAGCAAAGAGAAAGTGACAACATTAAGTCACTAAAAGTATGTTGCTATTAATTTCGTTTTATAATTAATTTAATTCGATTTTATAAAGGTAACTTAATTTGATTCTAAAGGTAAATTAAATTGATTTTCTAATTAATTTAATATTTTCTTTTTTGTTATTAGTTTAATTTTCTAAACTAATTTTATTTTATTTTAATATTAATATTAACTTGATTTAAAACTAATTTTATTTTATTTTACAATTAATTTTTTTTGTTGATTTTTTCTAAAATTAATTTAATTTTATTCTATAATTAAATTAAAATTACTAGAAGTACGTTGCTATTAATAACCTAATTAAGCTGAAGTTGTAATGACCAACATTAAGTCACTAACAAAATTAAGCACTTTGAAACCATATACAATACATTACTAGAAGTAAGTTGCTATTAATAACTTAATTAAGCCAAACTATTAATCAAAAATATCACATAATCATATATGTATACAATACATTCAATTCCAATTTTTATTTCATTTTAAACATACAATACAACTTGCATATTCCAATTTCATACAATTTCAAACAAATGTATACATCTAATTTCAAACAAATGCATAGATACAATTTCAATTTCATACAAATGTATACATCTAAATACAAAATCAAACAAATGTATATATACATCCAATTTCAATATCAAATTTTAATTTCATGCCAAATTTCATTTTTAGGCCAATGTGGTATAAACATAAATCAGAAAAACATATACAAAATGCATAAACACTTCCCACAAATTTAAAAAAACATATACAATCTCACAAAATGCATAAACACTTCATATCTCAAAATACAAAGATAACCTCTCAACAAAATTGAAGAATATTAACAATTTATCATCCAAATTAGCACAAAAAAATAATAAGAAGAAGAAATAGTGAGGAATTCGATCTTCAACGTCAAAATTTCGGAATTGAGTTGTAGGTCACCGGTATGAAGTGTCTAGGTCTTGGTAATGGAGGATTAGGGGAGGTGTGGCGGTCTTGTGGCGGCAGGAACAGCTAGGGAATGGTCGCCGGTTTCTACCTTCGTCTTCATCGTCACAGTGAGAAAGAAAAGGAACACAGAAACGAGAGAAAAGGAACACAGAAACGAACGACACAGAAAAGGAAGCTGATGAGGGGTTATCTGTAACGGGTTTTAGCGGCGATATTAGGGCAATAGCGGCGACAACTTTGAAGGAAAAGTCAGCGCGTTTTCGCAATCCTCTACGACACTTCGATTGAAAACAAATCGGACGGATGGGGCTCACTTGACGTGGGTCGCTATTAGATGGCATTAGCGGCGATGCCGGGCAATAGCAGCGACATGTAATGCATCAATTAGATGTCGTCGCTATTGTTCTGCGTTGCTGCTAGCTAATGCCAACATTTCTTGTAGTGATATATATATATATATATATATATATATATATATATATATATATATACACACTAGCCGTTTACCTGCGCCAAGCGACGGCTGCGGATAGTTTTTTTATAAATTAATTTCTACATGAGATTAATTATTTTGTGCAAATAGTTTACTGCATCTAAAATACTATCAATAAGAGTCATGCTAACAGAAATGGAATCAATAAGAATTAAAAAAAAAACTTGGGATTGTTTACAAATGTACATGAACACATGCTTTATTATGTATTATTAATCGTGAGACACTTCTTTATGCACCATATTTGATGTATAAACTTCACTATTATTGAATTGTTTGACAGACTTCAGTAATACTTTTGTGTTGGCAGATGATATCCGTTTTGATAATGCCACATAAAGTTGGTCATGCGAGAAAACCGATTCTAAAAGATAAATACTTACATTTTTTATTTTTTGTACCCAAACTTTATTGATTGTTACAGCGAAACAATAATCGAATTGGAAATTGCTTTCTATTCAGCTTGGATGTTAACATGTTATCTTTAGATGGACAATGATTAGTTTCAATCCAACGATTAATTTGTTTTAAGAAAAATGTCATATTAAAATAAGACGCAATATACTGGCAAATATCACTAAACATTTGTTTTTTTTATGGACAATGATTAGTTTCAATTCAATAATTTGTTTGCTTTTCAAAATATTACATGTTAAAAATAAGAGACAATGTGTTTACAAGTATCACCAAACACAATGGAGCAGAGGACGATTAGTATGCTGCTTTTATTTCTAAAAACTAAAAGTATGTTGTTATATTTGGACAAAACTAATTTTATAATGTTGTTTTGGAGTAAAAAAAAAGGATAATGTCATAAAAAACCTTAAGTTTGGCAGAAAATGTCGGTTTTACCCTTTGGCAGATTTTTGGTTCATTTATACCGCAAACTTGTCATTTTTTTGTCGGTTTTGCCCTTGTTACCTGCAATAGCAGGTTTCCAGGTTACTATGAATTATTTTTTGCGAAAAAACCCTTAAGTTTTCAAATAATTTGCAAAAAAACCCTTAAGATTATAAACATATAAAATATAAATATATATTCAAAATTTTATAAAACTAAATAGTTTTCTACTGAAACATATTTTTAGCTTTACATACGGTAACTTTTATATTTGTTTGATATAAACTTTTTATATTTAAATTTTAAAAAACTTGTCTAGTTTTAACAAAATTTGAATATATTTCTTAATTAATACTTCAACTTTTCAAAACAAAATTAAAAAACATTTGTTAGTTAATAAGTAATTATGCTAGAATAGTTAATATGAATAATATGGTATCATGTACATTCAATTAATTTTTTTAAAAGGTAAATAAAAATATTTTATATGTTTAAAAGGTTTGTATTTTAGAAATACTAACATATCGTATTTTTTATATGTTTAAATACATAATAATAATATTATCATATTTTATTATAAAAATATCATAAACATTTTAAACATCAAAAATAAATATAAACATTTTAAACATTAAAAGTATAAATATATTTGTCTAATTTATTGTATAAATATATTTATTTTTATATAAAATATGATAGTTTATTATTTATGAAATTCAAACCTTTTAGACATATAAAATATTTTTATTTTTGTTTTAAAAAAAAATAATTGAATGTCACTAATGTCATATTATTATTAGCTAACAGATGTTTTTTAATGTTACTTTGAAAAGTTTAAGTATTAATTAATAAATATTTAAATTTTGATAAAACTTGGTAACTTTTTTAAAATTAAAATATGCAAATTTTATATCGAACAAATATAAAATTTACCGTACATAATGCTAAAAATATGTTTCAGTAGAAAACTATTTAGTTTTATAAACTTAAGGGTTTTTTCGCAAAAAATAATTCATAGTAATCTGGAAACCTGCTATTGCAGGTAACAAGGACAAAACCGACAAAAAAATGACAAGTTTGCGGTATAAATGAACCAAAAATCTGTCGAAGGGTAAAACCGACATTTTCTGCAAAACTTAAGGTTTTTTATAACATTATCCCTAAAAAAAATAGTACGTGATGTTTCAAATAACAAAAAATACGTCCGTCCTTTTTAGTAGTTATATGGTTTTGGTTTTTGATTTCCTTTTTAGTAGCTATATGGTTTTGGTTTTTCATTTCCTTTTTAGTAGTTATATGGTTTTGGTTTTTTATTTTGAAGTTACCTGTTTGTTAGTATAGTTTTATGGCCGATTGTAAATAGTTTCCTTCCGACTAATCTTTTTTAGGGACCTGAAATTTATTTCCTTAGTTGGTCGATTTTTAAAAGCAATTAAACAAATGATCCAAAATGACTAAGAAAATGGGTTTTCAGATAAAAGAATTGTGGTTATTTTGAAGATAAATTGGATTTGCCCTTTCGAAGAAAATCTTTATTTTTTATTCCAATAAAAAACGATCAAATGACAAAAGCCTTATAAATTCTCTTACGTTCAGATTAATGTGACAATTAGCATGTGGAACAAAAGTTAGATTACCCAATCCAAATTTGAATATGAAAAAATAATAAATAACATGACGTACAAGGAAGACTATTACTTCGAAGATCCATAATTTTTTTTTCTAGTGGTAAACAATTATCATCATAACTCAGAGTAAAATTATCACATACATATACAATTCATCATTGAATCCGCGACTCACATTTATTTTCAATCGTTTATTTTCTTTAAACCTTCTCCTACAACATCATCAATATTGCTTATAACTTCCATCATCATTCTCTGCTATAAACATTCGTTCTTGTGCGCTAGAAGGTCAGTACCTTCATTCGCTTTTTATATTTTTTTTTCGATTATTTTTTGTTCCTATATCAAATGTATGTATATATATATTTCGATTTTCTTTGTCACAAATTACATAAAATCAGTTAACTACTTTTCTGAAACTTTTCAAATAAACATGAAAAGATATTAGGTACATTTAACAAAACAAAAATTAATTATCTTGAGAACTGACATTAATTACGAAAATATTACTTTTATTTTCAAATAAACATGAAAAGATGTTAGGTACATTTAACAAAACAAAAATTAACTATCTTGGGAACTGACATTAATTACGAAAATGTTACTTTTATATATTAGAGATGATTATGATTTTCTTTTTAAATTTTTATGTCATAAAAATCCGGTTAATTTTGGCATGATTTTAAAATTTCATTGAAATTATTAAGTTTTTGTATATCATATCAACCTACTTTTTTATCTTTATATAGTAACAATAAAATTTATTAATTTACACAACAAATATAAATATTTCAAATTTTGTAATATTATTATACCTTACAAAATACAACTCCCTCCAAAATAAATATCCGCCAGTAATTTCATCCATAATTTCAACAAATTTAAATTTGTATTTTCTTTATATAATTTTTTTTAATGATCCTGATTTTTTTTCTCCAAAAGTATATCAAACATTTACGTCTTAGATAATGTTGCCCTATTATAATTATTATTTTCCAAAAATATATCCGTTTAATGAGGAATTTGATATAATAAAGGAAGTGAATGTTAATTAAAATGAGATATATATTCCATAATTATTACATGAGTTTATTAAAAATAATTAATATCAAGGTGTACACATTAAAGATTTTTAAAGTGAAATTTCAGAATACATACAAACGATGATGTTGTACAATGAAATATAAAATTGAATAGACTGAAAAACAACACTATTAAAGCAGTCAATCTTGAAAATAACATAGTTATGAAAAATTATAAAGTAAGATAAAAATTATAAGATATTAGGAGATTTGTAAAAAGTACATTTAGTAAAAGTGTTACGGTTATTAAAAAAAATAAGACCGTTAAGATTAGTGAAAATACAATATATAAACTAAATTATCACAATAGTAATGAAATGTCATTATTTGATATTTCATATAATTGAAAGATATATCAAATTACATTGATGATATACTAAAATTATTCAAAGTTGCGCCAAAACTAATGCAAAGTTCTTCCGAACACCAAATAAATAAAAACAAACATAAAAGCTAGCATTTATATTCATAATCAATTTAAAATAAACCAATCATGATTTAGAAAAGAATCTTCATTGATGATATACTAAAATTAAATATATATAACATTTAACATTTTATAAATTATATTACATAACTTTATTTGAATAAATGAAATAGTTGTCAATATTTAATGCAATAGAAAAAACGGTATATTGGTTGTTAATATATGTTTAAATTAGGTAACATTATTATGCAAGGAACATCTAATTAAAATGTTTATAAATATATAAATATCATAACTATATAAGACGAGGAAAGTCGTTCAACTAATAAAACAAAAAATGATGTCTACAAAGAGATCTTTCAATTATTATATATATTTATCGTTTTCAATGTATTTTCTACACATTTCAATAATACCAATAATCATATATTTTTTTATAATCATTATACAATATCTATAAACGATTATATGTTTTTTTATGTGTTTCCCGCGTTTAATGCGGGCTATAATCTAGTTATCATCATAACTCAGAGTAAAATATATATCAAATGACACGATAATTAATTTTTCCTAACATTTAGATAGTTATAAAGAACCATTGATATGTCATCTTTTTTTTTCTGAACCGGCAAATGAAGAATTATATAAAAATAGAGTCCGAGCAAGTTGCTAAGGAAAAGTACATTAAAGAAGGAAAACAAAACAAAAACAGGAGAAATAAAAAGCACGATTACAACCCGATAAAAGGGTTTAGACACCAATCTGACCACCGAATCGAATCACATTTTCCTTTATATTTGACCCAAATGAACAATGTCGACATAATGATATCCATCAATTTCGTCGGTTGCAGCCTTTTGTTATTGAATACTCTATCATTCTGTGACTTCCAAATACTCCACATAGTTTCATAGAAAATTCCCAGCAATCTCCTTTTTTTCTTTGGACAATTCCCCCAATTTGATGCATAATCGAGTGTATCATGAACCGTGGAAAAGTTTGCAAGCTGAATGTTGCACCAATTTAAGGTCCATTTCGTTATCGTTTTTGCATAAGAGCATTGAATCAACATATGATCTGATGTTTCTTCTACCTTTCCACAGTTATAACACATTGTGGATGTTACATTGACACCTCGTTTTGATAAAGTGACAGATGTCGGAATGCGCTCCTGTTTTGCTCGCCATATAAAAGTCGACACCTTGATTGGAATCTCCTTCACCCATTCGAACCTCCCGATATCAACAGAACTGCAACTGTCTAATTTCCTCCTTAATGTGTTGACTTGATAGTTGCCATTGCTACTGAGAGGGCAAGTCCATTTGAAATCATCACCTTCTTTTGTTGATTGTTTTTCCATTACCATGTTAATTGTGATACCGCATTTATCTAAATCTTTTTTGGAACAAGCGATGTTGTTCCAAACCCCAGGTAAGGTTTTTAAGGATAATATGTGATCAGGTTTTCCTTGAAGATTGTGAATGCTGGAGATAGTTTTTGCCCATATTGATTCCGGCTCACAACGAAATCGCCACCACCATTTTACGATCAAAGCCGTATTGAAAGCTTTGATCGAACCGGCACCGAGCCCCCCGTCACTTTTGTTAGTAATTATCTTATTCCAAGATACCCAGTGTATCTTGGAATTACCCTCTGAACCGCCTTACAAAAAATTCCTTCTTAGTTTTTCAAGCTTGTCGATTATCCCTGCTGGTGCGAAAAAAAGAGACATGAAGTACGTGGGCAAATTTCCCAGGACCGCTTTTATGAGTGTGAGCCTTCCTCCGAAAGATAGCGTCTTGGATTTCCAAACCGTAAGCTTTTTTTTGAAACCTTTCAATTACCGGTTACCAATGTTTCTTTAGCCGCATATTGGCGCCAACAGGCACCCCGAGGTAGTTGAATGGGAGATTTGCTGGTTCGCACCCAAGCGGAGTCGCCCAATGAGCAACTTCTTCAAAGTGTGCCCCGACCCCAAAAACTCTCGATTTATTAAAATTGACTTTTAAACCCAATGATACATGGAAGCATCTTAAAATTCTTGCCAAGTTCTTTATGTTGTGCTCCGTCCATTCACCGATAAATAATGCATTGTCGACATATAATAAATGTGAGACAGTTGGGCCACCCTTTGGGAGTTGTAGCCCTTGAAAAACGCCGTTGTTACAGCCTTCCTTCATTGCAACAGTCAAGCCTTGATCCATTGTTGTAATGAAAAGAAATGGAGAGAGCGGGTCGCCTTGTCGAACTCCCTTGGATGATATGAATTCCTTTGTCGGGGTTCCATTTATTATAACCGATGCTTTTGATGACGTTAGACAGCTCTTGATCCAACCCCTCCATTTCTCACCAAAGCCCATTTGATACATATTGTTGTCCATAAATCCCCAATTAACGGAATCAAATGCCTTGTCAAAGTCTACTTTGAATAATAAAAGCTTCTTTTTTGCTTTTTTCGACCATGCACAAATCTTGTTCACAAGTAGAGGTTCGTCTAGTATGTTTCGACCCGCCACATAGGCTGTTTGGACTTCATCAACACATTTTCCCATAACCTGCTTTAGTCTCACCGCGAGAATCTTTGCAATGATCTTGTAAATACACCCATCAAACTTATTGGACGGTAGTCTTTCAGCTGTTGCGGATCCTTGATTTTGGGTAAGAGAGAGATAAATGAGGAGTTACAGGATGAATCAAGTTTCCCATATCTTTCAAAGTACTTCACCACGGCTGCAATATCACCAAGTAAGACATCCAAATATTTCTTAATAAACTTGAATGTGAATCCATCTGGGCCCGGGGATTTGTCATTTCCGCATGCCCAAACTGCGCTTTTGATTTCTTGGAGAGAAAAAGGAGATTCCAGATCATGCTTATACTGTACAGAGATTTTTCGAAACAGATTGCTCTGAAAAGTCGGTCTGACCGGACATGTTTCAAGAAATTTTGATTGAAAGAACCTGAGAACTTCCACTTTTATCAAGGACGGATTATTGCACCAATTACCGTTGATCATGAGACCGTTAATGCGAATTTTTCTATTATTGCTATTAATGAATGTCACACCCCGAAACCAAAGGCGGAAACGTTCCGGGGTGAAGGACGTCATGAATATCGCAACCAATGTACATAGTAAGCATAGTAAACACAAAGCTTTACATTACATAGATTTATTTACATTGTCTGAAAACAAAGGATTACATGCGTTATACATATATATAACATATGAACAAAAGTAAAGACGTGTCTTCTACATACTTCGCCTTCGCCAAAAGGATAGCTGGGTACCTGTCTAATATGGACCTGAGAATACAAGCAGTTTGAAAATCAGCATAAAGCTGGTGAGTTCATAAGCGGTTTTGTTTTCTTAAATTGTACAAGTTCCTTTCTGTTTCTGAAAATGTTACACACCAAGAAAATCCCATATTTTCTTAAAAGTTGGTTATTAAATCCCAAAATGTAACGTAAAGATGTACACTGAAAACATGTTTACCCTAGTGAAATGTAAAGTTTAGTTATCTGGTTTGTTACACGTTTCTGGTTATGTACAAATGTTTCCCCAGGAAAATCCCATATTTTCCTAAATGTGTGTGAATTGTTACCGAATCTGAAAGTAATGTACATGTATCTACCATACTCAAGGTGTGTGTGGAGTCTCCTGAAAGTCTGATTACCTTTAAATGTACATTAGTTTTAATTCATATATAAAACTAATAAATACGAGCAAAGTGTTCATAATCTTGATTGCGAGTCCTTAACCATACGTCAGACTAGATATGACTCGAGCCGTGGTCAGTATCTTTTTATGACTTTTGTCACCTTTGAACCTTGCGGTTCGGCTGTAGCTAGCAGCCATGTGCGGGATAGTCAGTCCCGTATAGATCTATACACTCAAGTCACGTTCTCCCTTCTGGAGATTCTGGTTACAGGGATAGTCCTCCACTCTCTCGTGCCAAGGGAAGTGTTACAAAGGACGTGTCTCCAATCTTTAAGATTACTCTTTACTCTCGTATCTAAGGGAAGTAGTATCTATGACTGACTAAGTTCTAATGATGCATGTCCTTCACACTCGAAACTAGGTGTTTTATTAAGGACAAATACAAATGTTCTATGACTTCTATCAGTTAAAGTGTGAACAACTCAATTGTGAAGTACAAAATATAACACTATATAATAAGAATTCAATTAGATTCGAAGAACAATTCCATAAGTCAAACCGTTTGTTAATATGTTTTCAATTCTTAAAAGTGTACGGATTATGAAATCATTTAAATGAAATAATGAATTTAAGTACAAGATATTCTAGTACTTTTGCTTGTATTCTCCCCCTGAAAACATTGAAAAACCATTGAAAAAAAGGAGGGGTATGAACTCACCGATTGAAAAACGCGTCAGTTCTGGGTTCGTAAACGCACAAGATTCCTATGTATTATGAAAAGATACACATTTGTATCTAATTAGGACTTGATTAATTTATTTGTTAGGGATATACACTTCTAGTTGCGGAAACACTCCATTACAAGTGTTTGGAAGGATCCGGGTGGCATTTGAGGACACATAAGGCTCGGATATGGAGTTTACTCTTCAAGAGTAAACTCATACTAGAGTTTTCGGCCCTAATGTACCCTTCCCCATGAGTTTACGGCCGTAAACTCATGGTGGGGTGTTCTATGGTGCAAAATGGCTTCATATCACTTGAGGGAAATTTCTAGGGTTGATTTCAAGGCATGGAGAAGTGTTTTAAGCAATTTAGGGACCATTCGAGGAGTTTACGGCAGTAAACTACATGTTTACGGCCGTAAACTCATATATACATGCCGAAAATGTTTTCGTAGTGGTCCATAATTAATTACAAGTGATTCCAAGTTATTTTACAAGTCTAGGGGTGAAATTTGGGCATCATTTGACATGATTTTAGGAGTTTACGGCCCATGACTCCCCTTATGGCCGTGAAATCCTTAGAGGGGTGATTTCTTTATGTTTTAGGCTTCTAAGTTGTTCATGTTTGCTTCTAGATTTTTGTTCAAGGCTTAGAAGGTGTATAAATGGCAATTTAACACCTTAGAAGGAGTTTACTCCCCTTGGAGATGAGTTTACGGCCCAAGCATGTTCTTGGGCAGTAAACTCCTGTTTACTCCTCAAAAATGATGATTAGGGTGTTCTAAGTCCGAATTGGTTAGCCATATAGTCGTATCTAAGTCCCAAAATTGGTTTGGAGGGGTTTAAAGGCATAAAAACCCATTTTATTTGAGTTTACGGCCCAAGCATGATCCATGTCCGTAAACTCATGAAGATGGTCCTTTTCCAAGTTTTAAACACGAATTTGAAGGCCTATGGTGCTATACTATGAGTTAGAGAAGTTACCTTAATGGATTTGAGCCTTAGATTGATGTTTTTGGACCTAGTTCTTTGGTTTGAGGAGAGGTTAGAGAGAGAGTAGTGAGAGAGGGAAAAAGTTTCAAATGAAAGCTTAAACATCTTTAAATAGTGTCTAAGATTTGGACACGGCGGAATTCTACTCGATACCGACGTTAGACGTGGCTTTTGGTCACACCCGATAAAGTTGTCGTAACCCGATATGGTTGATTCTAAAATTTTTCCGATAACTAGAATGGGGTGCTAAAATGATTTCTAAGTGTGTTGGGACACTCATTAAGCCTTAATAATACTTTCAAATTAATGAGTTAATTTAATTACAAAATTGGAAACGAATTGCTAAAAACGGGTCTTACGGGCGAATTGGGTTCCGGCGATGGATAACTTCGGGTTGTCACATTATCCCCCCGTTAGAGGGAATTTTGTCCCGAAATTCAAAGATTTGGATACAGATCATGAAGTGAAAAGAAAGATGAGAATGAATCTAGTGCATCGGGTCCTCACGCTCCTAAGTAGATCCGGGTGTCCGCTTGACATTCTAGCGAACCCTCATTACTGGGATGCGACTTTGTTTGGTACGATCAACCTCTTAATCCATGATCTTAATTGATTCTTCCATGGAGGTTCGGGTTTTCGTTGATTTCGATCTCATCAAAGGGATTACTAGGGTTTTGTCGAGTCGGCACTACTTATGAACAAAGATGTGGAATACCAAATGGTTGCTGCTGAGTTCTGAAGATAGCTCGGAGAGGGCTATGAAATCGATTCTTAACGAGGATCTCGAAGGGTCTAATGTACCATGAGTTAAGTTTTCCGCACTTCTCAAGGCGTACTATGTCTCTCCAGAGTAAGACTTCCAACAAGAGGGCACATCTTCATATGGTAGAGTAGGTAAGGGTTTGACGATTCTAAAGGAAATTTCTAGGTGGGTCTGCGATATTAGCCGGCGGGACCCAAGAATTGACAGGTTTTCTATAGGTATCTTCGGTGCCGACTAAATCTCTATCGCCATAGTTTTTGGAAAGGTCCACGGGTATGACTGCTTTGCTTATCTACATGACTAAGGAAGATAATTTGAACGAAGGGTACCACTACTAACTCATAGTGATCATATTAAGTCCTAGTTGCTGTCTTGGACACATCATTCTCACTGAGGTTTTTGGCTACGAGGTAATTCCAGGGATTAGGTTGATGGGAGACTTGACTACACGTTCGGGAAGAATTCTCAGGAATTCTTCCGAAAAGGCATCGGGGAAAGAGTTGCAGACTTCTCGTTTCTCGATGATCACGCGGACGAGGAATACATGGGAAAACTTTTTAAGCTTTGATGCACGAAGATCATGAGAGTCGTGTCGGGGGAAAGTTAAGATGAATGGCTTTCTCGAAACCAAGAATAACAGCATGAATGAGGCTCGGTCATTACATGCCAAAGATGGTATCAAAGCATTTCATGAAAAGTTTTCCATTAGATCGAATGGAAAAGAATAATTGTCCGGATTGAGGATACAATCTATGGATATGATGTTAGCGTTCTCCTTCTCACTTTTTAACCATCTCGACGGTACATGTTTTCGATTACTATCGAAGGACAGAGTTTAGAAAGATGTTTGAATGAATGGTTAGCAAATTTCTTTCAGCATTAGAATCGAAAAGAATCAAAGGCATAAGATTCATCGAGGGGAATTATACCTGTGGCAACGGTGGGATCGGTGGCTGTCTCCTCTCGTCCTATCGCTAGGACTCTTCCGGTGTTGCCAGACGTTACTACCTTAGGGCAGTTTCGCTTGAAATGCCCAACTTCTCCGCAACCATAGCAGGCTTGACCAATGCCCGCTCTGGAAGCTTGACTGGTTGATTAAGTTGGTGTCTTACAATTTTTCGCCATGTGACCCTTTATGCCACAACTGTTGCAAAACATCTCTATACATGGGCTGGAAGTAAGGTGATGATATTTGCACTTCTCACAACTAGGGAGGGTTCCCGCATACCTACTGGTAGGTTTTCGAGCTGAGGATCCAACAACATAAATAGTTGCAGGGGTAGTAGCAGCGTGAACTGCCACAACTTGCTGCCTCTTCTTCCCAATTTTCCTTTTCTCGCCGCTCCTCTCTGTCGGCTCAGGAGTGGTAGTTGTTTCCTCAAGATCATCACTATGGTCGATTAAGATTCATGCTAAGCATTTGGCGCTGTCGTATGTATCCGGCCTCGCAGCTAAGACGTTTCCTTTTGTTGGCCGGGTCAGCCCCCATATGAATCTCTCTATCTTCTTACTCTCCGGGGTAACCATTCCAGGGCAGAGTAGTGCCAAGTCATCGAACCGGGAAGTGTAAGCGACAATATCGGAACCCTTCATCTTCAGGTTCCAGAGTTCGTGTTCTAACTTCTGCATTTTGCCCCGAGGGCAGTACTCAGCCAGCAGAAGTTCCTTCATGGCTTCCCAACCCATGACGTTGGCTACAGGTAAAGTTAAGGATTTGACTTGGCCATTCCACCAATTTAGGGCTTTATCGATGAAGTTGCAGGCGGCATACTTCACTTTGTCAGATTCTGAGCAGGCGCAAATTTCAAAGATGGATTTGATTTTCTCGAACCATCGGGTGAGGGAAATGACACCTCCAGTGCCATCAAAGGACGTGGGTTTTGCATTCATGAAATCTTTTTAGGAATCCTTCTTTCAGTGTCCCTGGTTATCTTCTGGGTTTTGGGGTTGGGGACCACCTCCTGAACTACCGGGGTTTCTTTGTGACATGGCGGCTGTCACTGAGGCAGTAATAGTTGTCTGAAGTGTTACAAGATCAATTTGAGGAGAAGGTGGTGGCGGAGGGTTGTTGGTTTTTGAGCTGGGTCTCTTTCTTAGAGGCATCTTGATCTAATAAGATCAGGAAAGAGAGGATCACAAGTCCTCTGAATTGATTCAAGAGATATGGGACAGGAGATATCTCATTAAGACAAATATATGGTATTCTATTAAGCGATAAAGCAGGCAAGAGTTAACAAAGCAGATTAGTTATCTCTAAGGAAATGATCGAAGAACAACTCTAAAATGAGAATTTCTATAACGGGTTTGGCTTGAGAAATACTCCCATAGTATTTCATGATTCGCTGCAGCGATGGCTCGTTGTTTGGGTATTGGGTAAGTTTTTGGCATGCCGCATACCACAGTCACTCCCAAGCACACATGTTGGCCGTGTCTCGAATGAATATAGTTGGCCAGGCTATATTGATCCTAGACATGACTACATAACTGCCCAGGTTTAACCGTAGTACACAACACCCATTTACTTATGTTTTGTTCTACTTGTGATTACGGATTTCAACGGTTCGGTATACTTGTATACTTTTGAAAATACTTATATTTTGAAGGATACTTTTAGTTCAGAGCACTTAGGCCCCTTAGTGTTTATAGTCTTATACCATGTAAGGTTTGGTATACTAGTTCACTATAAACAAGGGCTCTGAACTAAAAGTATCCTTCAAAATATAAGTACTTTCAAAAGTCTGTCACACCCCGAAACCAAAAGTGGAAACGTTCCGGGGTGGAGGACATCATGAATATCGCAACCAATGTACATAGTAAGCATAGTAAACACAAAACTTTACACTACATAGATTTATTTACATTGTCTGAAAACAAAGGATTACATGTGTTATACATATACATAACATATGAACAAAAGTAAAGACGTGTCTTCTACATACTTCGCCTTCGCCAAAAGGATCGCTGGGTACCTGTCTAATATGGACCTGAGAATACAAGCAGTTTGAAAATCAGCATAAAGCTGGTGAGTTCATAAGCGGTTTTGTTTTCTTAAATTGTACAAGTTCCTTTCCATTT
Organism: Lactuca sativa; assembly: GCF_002870075.4. NCBI lineage: Eukaryota > Viridiplantae > Streptophyta > Magnoliopsida > Asterales > Asteraceae > Lactuca > Lactuca sativa. Next base: position 173,302,225 of record NC_056629.2, on the reverse strand, counting down.
CTGAAAATGTTACACACCAAGAAAATCCCATATTTTCTTAAAAGTTGGTTATTAAATCCCAAAATGTAATGTAAGGATGTACACTGAAAACATGTTTACCCTAGTGAAATGTAAAGTTTAGTTATCTGGTTTGTTACACGTTTCTGGTTATATACAAATGTTTCCCCAGGAAAATCCCAAATTTTCCTAAATGTGTGTGAATTGTTACCGAATCTGAAAGTAATGTACAAGTATCTACCATACTCAAGGTGTGTGTGTGGAGTCTCCTGAAAGTCTGATTACCTTTAATTGTACATTAGTTTTAATTAATATATAAAACTAATAAATACGTGCAAAGTGTTCATAATCTTGATTGCGAGTCCTTAACCATACTTCAGACTAGATATGACTCGAGCCGTGGTTAGTATCTTTTTATGACTTTTGTCACCCTTAAACCTTGCGGTTCGGCTGTAGCTAGCAGCCAGGTGCGGGATAGTCAGTCCCGTATAGATCTATACACGCAAGTCACGTTCTCCCTTCTAGAGATTCTGGTTACAGGGATAGTCCTCCACTCTCTCGTGCCAAGGGAAGTGTTACAAAGGACGTGTCTCCAATCTTTAAGATTACTCTTTACTCTCGTATCTAGGGGAAGTAGTATCTATGACTGACTAAGTTCTAATGATGCTTGTCCTTCACACTCGAACCTAGGTGTTTTATTAAGGACAAATACAAATGTTCTATGACTTCTATCAGTTAATGTGTGAACAACTCAATTGTGAAGTACAAAATATAACACTATATAATAAGAATTGAATTAGATTCGAAGAACAATTCCATAAGTTAAACCGTTTGTTAAATGAAATAATGAATTTAAGTACAAGACATTCTTGTACTTTTGCTTGTATTCCCCCCCTGAAAACATTGAAAAACCATTGAAAAAAAAGTAGGGTATGAACTCACCGATTGAAAAACGCGTCAGTTTGGATCCTAAACGTCAGTTCTGGGTTTGCAAACGCACAAGATTCCTATGTATTATGAAAAGATACACATTTGTATCTAATTAGGACTTGATTAATTTATTTTTTAGGGACATACACTTCTAGTTGCGGAAACACTCCATTACAAGTGTTTGGAAGGACCCGGGTGGCATTTGAGGACACATAAGGCTTGGATATGGTGTTTACTCTTCAAGAGTAAACTCATACTAGAGTTTTCGGCCCTAATGTACCCTTCCCCATGAGTTTACATCCGTAAACTCATGGTGGGGTGTTCTATGGTGCAAAATGGCTTCATATCACTTGAAGGAAAATTCTAGGGTTGGTTTCAAGGCATGGAGAAGTGTTTTAAGCAATTTAGGGACCATTTGAGGAGTTTACGGCAGTAAAATACATGTTTACGGCCGTAAACTCATATATACATGCCCAAAATGTTTTCTTAGTGGTCCATAATTAATCACAAGTGATTCCAAGTTATTTTACAAGTCTAGGGGTGAAATTTGGGCATCATTTGACATGATTTTAGGAGTTTACGGCCCATGACTCCCCTTATGGCCGTGAACTCCTTAGAGGGGTGATTTCTTTATGTTTTAGGCTTCTAAGTTGTTCATGTTTGCTTCTAGATTTTTGTTCAAGGCTTAGAAGGTGTATAAATGGCAATTTAACACCTTAGAAGGAGTTTACTCCCCTTGGAGATGAGTTTACGGCCCAAGCATGTTCTTGGGCAGTAAACTCCTGTTTACTCCTCAAAAATGATGATTAGGGTGTTCTAAGTCCGAATTGGTTAGCCATATAGTCGTATCTAAGTCCCAAAATTGGTTTGGAGGGGTTTAAAGGCATAAAAACCCATTTTATTTGAGTTTACGGCCCAAGCATGATCCATGTCCGTAAACTCATGAAGATGGTCCTTTTCCAAGTTTTAAACACGAATTTGAAGGCCTATGGTGCTATACTATGAGTTAGAGAAGTTACCTTAATGGATTTGAGCCTTATATTGATGTTTTTGGACCTAGTTCTTTGGTTTGAGGAGAGAGGTTAGAGAGAGAGACTAGTGAGAGAGGGAAAAAGCTTCAAATGAAAGGTTAAACATCTTTAAATAGTGTCTAAGATTTGGACACGGCGGAATTCTACCCGATACCGACGTTAGACGTGGCTTTTGGTCACACCCGATAAAGTTGCTGTAACCCGATATGGTTGATTCTAAAATTTTTCCAATAACTAGAATGAGGTGCTAAAATGAGTTCTAAATCTGTTGGGACACTCATTAAGCCATAATAATACTTTCAAATTAATAACTTAATTTAATTACAAAATTGGAAACGAATTGCTAAAAACGGGTCTTACGGGCGAATTGGGTTCCAGCGATGGATAACTTCGGGTTGTCACAATGAATCCATGGAAAAGCTTTGAATTTTCATCTCCGTCCATCGCCCATCGAATTTTTGATTTCTGTCTAGCATCCATCACAACCGTCTTTTCCATTTCAATAATGTCTTTGTAACCAACCCTTCTAGTTTCAAGCTCCTCTGCAGATAATACACTGTTTTCAGCATCCATATCAAGTTTGTGAACCTCATCTTTAAGTCTTTTTAGCTTTGCCTCTTCTTTTGAGTAGTCTGTTCTTCTCCATGCTTGAAGTGCCTCTTTTATATGTTTAAGTTTGGCATTTAAGTACAAGTTTGGGGTACCATAACCAGCAAAATCATTCCAAGCTTTAATGAAGACCTTCTCGAACCCTTCTCTTGACAGCCATGCGTTAAACATTTTGAACGGGGGAGGTCCAAAGTCACACCATGAAGAGGAAAGAAGAATCGGGCAATGGTCAGAAATTTCTCTAGGTAAGGCAGTGACGGTCGCCGATGGAACAAGATCAACGAACTTAGGACAGACGAGGAAACGATCCAACTTGCTCATTTTGAGATCTCCATTTCAAAAATATGTAAATCTATGTCCCCCCATTCTCATGTCAATGAGACCGTTTTCATGAATGAAATGGTTGAAGTCTCTAGCCGATCTAGCACAAAAAATAGAGTTAAATCTTTCATCCGAGCGACGCACCACATTGAAGTCACCCAATAATATCCAAATCCCTCCTTTATTTTACATCAACTGTAATGTCACTATGGATTGCCATTAAAGCAGGGAGGTGGCCTAAATGAGACAATGACATTGTTTCACCTATGAGTGTACTTTTTTGAATCCAACGTTCCATATCATTGTCAACTTGAAGGTGAGTAGGAAGAATATGTGGTGGAGAAGGCGGAGTTGACTGTTGTATACCTTGATCTTGTTTTTCCCCACGTAGTATATCAGCGAAAGTAACTTCGCCAAAATTTCTTGATTCCATTCGTTGATCATTCTTGTGTATCTTGATCGTGTCTAGGTTCTTTTCAATGTGGGGGCCGGTGATGTTGTGGTAGGCAGGAGTCCCGAGTGATAGTTTTTCGGCCGTGTCTTTCAATGTTTATCTCCAGTACGTTGTTTCTGCATCTTGTTCCATTTAGTTTTGATTCCATCTCCTGCGTATAATCGACTTCAAGAAACCGAATGAAACCAAAATTCTTCCTGTTTTTGCCTTTTTTCTCGCCAAAGTAGATGTCTGAAAGTTTCCCAAAGGATGAAAAGATCGTTCGAAATTCCGCCTTTGTTGTGCCATCTGGAATGTTGGTGACGAAGAAGGTCGTTTCTTCCGGCCGTTGTTCTCTCCGTGACTGAGGCCTTTTCCGGCATACCTGCGTCCATCCGTCTTCTCTTGAGAGCATTTCCAAGATTTCGTTGTTTTTAAATTGGTGTTAGATTGAGACTTTTGATTCCCTTCATTAATTTGTGGGTCGAAGACCTTTTTAGCATTGAAAAAATATAACTCGTGTAAAGTGGATATGTCATCTAATGAAGGAATTCATCCATAAGCTCTTAATGAAGCTTTGTTAATTGTGATACGGTGACTGGAATCATTTCGTTTTTAGGAAATATTGTGTATGTGAATTATGCGACACCAGGAACCTGCTACAACCAACCAACCAATATCATAATAAAATGAACATAAAAGAGATATAAAAAAATAAAACAGAACTCTTAAGGCATGACTTCCAGATAAAATTGAATCACACATTTCTATTTAATATATATCATTACAGAAAAGAAAATATTCAAATGAATCATAAAACAGTTTTTGAAGAAAAAAAAAGATTAATCATTTGTGTGTGTAATATTTTCATAGTTTTGGCATGAAAATGAAACCTTAATAGTAAAAAATTTCTATTTTAGAATGCAATTTTGACCTACTTTGAAAGTTTTCACAACAACATATATATAGATAGCCACACACACAACCACTCACATACACACACATACACAACATCATACAGTGCATCAGTAAATACATTGCTACTTTAGGTTGTATTTGTGTTCCATTCTAAAATTTTGACATTAAAACACACACACATACACATATACACAGTACACACGACCACTTGCACATACATAGATGGTTGGAATATTGCAAAGCACAGATGCAACTAAGAAGAAAAATAGTAACAGTAAAGGAAATAAAAAAGATTGTGAAAGGTAGATATAAACCTGCAAAAATTGAAGTAAATCTCAAAAACAGTTATCACACTCGTTCCAAGTTATTGCATAGTGGTCATAAATTTCTTATAGATTTTCAATATGAGAAAGGACAAAATGTAGTTATCTTTTGCATTTTGAACCTCTTCGGACATTGAATATACAATGAAAAAGCAATGTAAATTTCTATCATTTAATAACCTTTACAAAGAATTAATTAGAGAGATAGGGAAGACCATATCAAACTGCAAAACGGTCCCAGAGGCATAAGAACAAGAGTTAGGGTCTAATTTTTTTAGGATTAAAAGAAAGAAAATGGATGTTAGGGAACTCCCATAGAAATATTGCAATTAAGCCAATTCAATATCCTAACCTTCCGAACCTTCCTGAAAAAGCTTGCATGAATCTCTAGGGCTCCATCTACAAATCAGTTTTAGCTAAAAAATAGCCATATAGACTGCCGTTAACCACTACATAATCAAACCATTACATAATTAGATGTTGTTACATGTGTTAAGTGGTAAATTTGGGCCTGTATGCAGAAAATTGAAGTAGAAATATTAAGTAAGTAAGGTTACATCAAATGGAATGAAAGTAAACCAACTTATCTTTGTTGCAGATAGTAAAAGCACACATTTGGTAACCAATTATACAGCTCAGTCTGCAGATAACTAATTTATAATGAAAAAAAATATCCATACATTGAAATTCCATATTTTTATTAATCATATCTCCTATCCTAATAAATAAGTAGCCAATTGCCACGTGGCAATCGCTCAGCCTCTATACGACTTATTTTCCCGCTCAATATTTCAATGTGATTTTCCGAAATCACCCTTCAGCTATTATAAACCCCTTGCGTTTCGCCTTCTTCCCTTTGTTCGATTTTCCGGTAATCTACTCATTTGAATTTGAATTCGAACAGAGCAAACCCAATAATTCAGGAATCAAAAATGCAAACACTACTAGAAACATAGGTTTTAGAGACGAATGAGTCCGTCGCTAAAGAGCGTTTGCGACAGATCAGCGACAGATTTACTCTAGCGAATTAGAGTGTGGCTAATGCCTTAGCGAGGGGTTTAGCGACGGATCAGTTTTTTTGCGACGGCTATAGCAACGGAATGTCCATCGCAAATTGGTCACTTGATATGGTTATTTAGGATACTAGCGAGAAAACGTAATACAATATTCCGTCGCAAATCCCTTGCAAAGCACTATTTTTTTTCGTCGCTGATCCCTCACAAATTTAAGATGCGATTTTTTTTTTTTTCATTCTGTAGCTAATCCCTCACAAATTTAGGATGTGGTTTTTTTTCTTTCCCTAGCTAATCACTCGAAAATATATAATATGATATTTTATTTTGGTTACTAATGTAAAACAAAAATAACAAAAACATCAAATAATTATAAAATCTCAAACTAAACATTAACATTCAAATACCAAACACATCCAAAAATTATACAGTCCAGACATTAACATTAAAATACCAAAAGCATCTGTCAAAGTTTAACACTGATTAAGTTTTGATTTAAAAGTATAAGATACCATAATTCTTAATTTCATCTCATATTTTGATTCCACATACGTCTTCTCCATTTCTTGATATCTTGCATCCAAAAGAAGGATTGGAATGGAACTGGGTTCCGATTCCAGTTTAGACCCACATAAATAGGTGTAACATCCCCCTCTGGCACGTATCACAATATTGTCCGCTTTGGGCCACTCGGCACGAGGACTTCCCAGGGAGTCACCCATCCTGGTACTACTCCTGCCCGAGCACGCTTAACTGCAAAGTTCTTATGGGATTTGTTGCCCTCACGGCTTTAAAACGCGTTGTGATAGGGAAGGTATCCACACCCCTTATAAGGAATGCTTAGTTCTCCTTCCCAGCCGATGTGGGATCAGATCTAACCCACTTTCACCCCCCATTATACGGTTCGACGTCCCCGTCGAACACATCAACCCGTGCCCTAGCTCAAATACCATTTGTAACATCTCCCTCTGGCACGTATCACAATATTGTCCGCTTTGGGCCACTTGGCACGAGGACTTCCCAGGGGGTCACCCATCCTGGTACTACTCCCGCCCGAGCACGCTTAACTGCAGAGTTCTTATGGGATCTGCTGCCCTCACGACTTTAAAACGCGTTGTGATAGGGAAAGTATCCACACCCCTTATAAGGAATGCTTAGTTCTCCTTCCCAGCCGATGTGGGATCAGATCTAACCCATACCAATTTGTAACAACGAAAATTTTCAAACAAATTTTTCATTTCAAAATAAAGTGTTTTCATCCAAAACAAGGCATAAACATTCCACGTGTCGTGTCATAGTACAAATCATATAAATCCCAAGATCATAAATCATCCATCAGTGTGTACAGATCACGCCGGCGCCTTCCCACGGTCCTCGCTAGTACCTGAAACACATACACAACAACTGTAAGCATATTGCTTAGTGAGTTCCCCAAAATACAACTTATGCACATACGCCTTTCCAGGCCCTGACCTTCCGGTCCATGTGTCTCAGGGCACTTCCGTCCCTGCTGGGTAAACCTTCCGGTCCTACCCACGCCAACCTTACGGTCCACATTACAACGCCTTCCGGCCCATAACATATTCGCCTTCCGGCCCATAACATAATGCCTTCCGGCCCATATCAAGCATATCATACATAGCACATATAACAATTAACTTATCACATAAAACACATATGTCTCATATCGTATCCGACCTTCCGGTCATACAGTCAAACCCTTCCGGGTACAGTATAGTAAGAAGACTCACCTCGTGAATATCGATAGCTAGCAAATCCCGAAGTCACTCATGCTCGATCCGCCGAGCTACAATCTCCCTATAACATCATACATCTCTGGTTAACACTTTTATCTTCTAAGTTTGACTATCCCTAAGAAGTCAAACATAGGTCAACTCTGGTCAATGGTCAACGGTCAACTTTGACCGGACTCGGCGAGTGCACAAGGGCAACTCGGTGAGTCTAGACGTTTTCGCCAACTCCCTAGGATTCCCTTCTTACACGTCGAGTGCTTCCTCTGACTCGACGAGTTCCACCTGGGAGAGTCGCGGGGCCACCCCGACTCAACTCGCCGAGTCTCAAGAACAACTGTAACAGCCCGGAATTCCAGGTATTGTTATATTTATGATTTTGGGTGTTTTAAGAGGGGACTCGGCGAGTTGGAGCCTAGACTCGCCGAGTAGGATCGCGGATCTGGTCGCGGGTCTGCGACTGGACTCGACGAGTCCGGATATGGACTCGGCGAGTCTGCGCTGTTTAGCGAAAACCCTAACTGTTCAAGGTTGGGACGTATATGAGGGACCTTATGGCCGTCATTGTTCACCCTAGTCCTCTGAGAGAAACCCTAATTCGATTGTGAGCATCTGGAGCAAGGTAGAAGACCATTGTTGATTTTGGAAGTGTTGTTTTGCAAGGAAGAGGAGGCTTGGTTAAGGGAACAACAAGAGAAGTCACGTTCTGAGGATTGGGGACACAGAGAGCACGTTATCCAGGTAATATTTCGAGTTACATTCTTCTATGTTGATGTGTATATGGATTTAGGGTTTATTGAACCCTTTTGTGGCTAGATTGAGTGTTACCTTAGTCCCCCAAGCGATTTGAAACCCTGTATTGGGACCTTTGGAAGTCCAGAATGTCCCATGCCTGAGCATTTCGGGAATCAATGGAGGTTTTGGATTGGAATCCTTATGCCTTAGGTCAAAATGTAAATTATGAGTCGTGGGGTGTATTATGAGCACCGAAATGAAGACCTTACGTGATAAATCAGTCTAGGAAGGCCATACCTATGAATGGTCGGAGCAGTTCTGACCTTACAAAGCAGTTTGAGCGGTTGCATGGCATGGACTCGCCGAGTCCGATGAACAGACTCGGCGAGTAGCTTGAAGATTAACTGGGACTCGCCGAGTTGTTCTTCAGACTCGGCGAGTTGAGTCGGGGTGGCCCCGCGATTCTTCCAGGAGGAACTCGTCGAGTCAAGGAGGATACTCGACGAGTAGAAAGGGAATCTTAGAGAATTGGTGAGGACGTCTAGACTAGCCGAGTCGCCCTAGCACTCGCCGAGTCCGGTCAAGTTGACCGTTGACCGTTGACCGTTGACCAGAGTTGACCTATGTCTGACTTCTTAGGGATAGTCAAACTTAGAAGATAAAAGTGTTAATAAGAGATATATGATGTTATAGGGAGATTGTAGCTCGGCGGATCGAGCACGAGTGATTTCGGGATTTGCTAGCTTTCGATATTCACGAGGTGAGTCTTCTCACTATACTGTACCCGGAAGGGTTTGACTGTGTGACCGGAAGTTCAGATATGATATGTGATATATGTGCTATATGTGGTAAGTTATTTGTTATACGTGCTATGTATGTTATGTGGGCCGGAAGGTATTATGTTATGGGCTGGAAGGCATTATATTATGGGCCGGAAGGCATTATGTTATGGGCCGGAAGGCGATTATGTTATGGGCCGGAAGGCGTTGTGTTGTGGACCGGAAGGTCGGCGTGGGTAGGACCGGAAGGTTTACCCAGCAGGGACGGAAGTCCCCTAAGACACATGGACCGAAAGGTCAGGGCCTGGAAAGGCGTAGGTGCGTAAATTGTATATTGGGGAACTCACTAAGCATTTATGCTTACAGTTGTTATGTATGTGTTTCAGGTACTAGCGAGGACCGTGGGAAGGCGCCGGCGTGATCTGTACACACTGATAGATGTTTTGTGATTTTGGGAATTCTATGATTTGTATTTTGACATGACACTTGGAATATTTATGCCTTGTTTTGAATGAAAATACAATATTTTGAAATGAAAATTTTATTTGAAAATTTACGTTGTTACAATTGGTATCAGAGCCTTGGTTTGAGGGATTCGGGTGCACCTTCGGGCGTAACTGAACTCAAACCGAGGATTTGAGGAAAACTTTTAAAAATAAAGGCATAAACTTTTATAAATGATTTTGTGGTAAACAAGAAAGAAGCAGTGTGTACGATCAGTCAGCGCCCGAACGGTAAAGATCCCCAAAATACCTTACAATGTTATGTTATGAGATAAGTTATGATATGAATTGTTATGCATGCTAGAAGACTAGGTATTCATGATAGGACTAGAGTGGCCTGATTTGTGATGCCTTAGTCTAGGGAGGTTTGCCGATATGAGATGCTTTGATAGCGTGCAGATAGATAGTGCATATCAGAGGTAGAGTACTCACTATCCGGGGTTTGGGGAGGAAGATTTGGGATGAATGCTGATGCGGTGTGGTCGATAGTATTGGGCCTGTACTACCGAAGACACCGGGTCAGTGGGAGACCCAAGTAAGAATCCCTGGATATCGCAGACTGAGTAGGGTTGCGTTATCGAGTGCGATTATACTCGATGGAGTCTCTGATAGTTTTATGTTGTATTTCAGAGACATCATGGTTAGACCACGCCACGGAGCGAGTTCGAGCGGTGTGAGTGACGAGGAAATTCGTCAGATGATTCATGAGGAGGTGGCTGCAGCGATCCGGGCTGAGATTCCGGAGATGTTTGGGTCTATTAAGACCACCTTGATGGAGACTTTTGAAGAGCGGTACGCCGCATTGACTGAGGCTGCAGCCGCTGCAGCTACCGCAGCTGTGGCCGCTGCCAGGCCACAGGGGGTGACTTGTTGCTGTTTCGGGAGTTCAGCAACACGAAGCCACCTGAGTTTGATGGGACGCAGGATCCGATTGCTGCGATGAGGTGGATCGCTGATATTGAGGGGTGCTTCTACACTTGTTCATGCCCGGAGCATCTGAGGGTACGGTTCGCTTTGAACCAGCTCCGTCTGGGAGCGAAGGATTGGTGGAAGTTCGTGACGGCGAACTTCACTTTGGCAGAGATTTCAGCAGTGACATGGGATGGGTTTTCCTCTATGTTCAGAGACGAGTACGTTCCCCCGGTGGAGAGTGAACGATTGGTTCAGGAGTTCTTGACCCTCAAGCAGGGTACTGATTCGGTTGCGGTGATCACGCGGAAGTTTCATGAGAGGGCGATGTTCTGCCCCGCGCTGGTGTCCAAAGAGTAGGCTCGGATGAGCCGGTACTTGGGTGTTTTGAGGAGGGATATCCGGGAGTTTGTGTCAAACTCCACCTATCATACCTTTGCTGAGCTTCAGGCGAATGCCAGGAAGCGCGAGATTGAGTTGGAGACCCAGGCCAGGGAGGAGGCCGAGTCTCAGCGGGTGGACCGGCGGCCGGCTCAGTCTCAGCCGGCAGCCAAGCGGACTAAGTCCGCCGATTCTAGGACGGGAGGTCCGAAGGCCCGCACTTGCGGAAAGTGCGGCAAGGGTCATGATGGGGCATGTCGATCTGGTGCTTGCTACAAGTGTGGCAAGGAGGGGCACATTGCTAGGGAGTGCCCCAAGGGGTTTACGGTTTGCTTTCATTGCAACCAGACAGGCCATCGGAAAGCCGAGTGCCCTCAGCTTCTTCAGGGATCTGCACCTACTGCCAGAGCTACTGCGACTCGACCGGTGAAGGCCGAGGCCCCGAGGGCTCGTGGGAGAGCCTTTCAGCTGACTGCGGAGGAGGTCCGCGCTGCGCCCGATGTTGTGTCAGGTATGCTGTATTTCATATATTTATTTTGATGTCGAGATGTTATGCTTATGTTATGATATGCGTAGGTACTTTCCTTGTGAACTCTATGCCTGCTTTAGTGTTATTTGACTCTGGTGCGAGTAGGTCCTTTGTATCTTTAGCTTTTAGTCAGCATATCAGCGGTAGTCGTGAGTCGTTGAGTCGGCCTCTGAGAGTTTCTATAGCTGACGAGAGAGTGATTTGTGCCACGGAGGTTCTCCGGGGATGCGTGCTAGAGATTTTCGGGGTTGAGTTTCCGATTGACCTAATTCCTATTGCGATGGCTGATGTCTGTGTCATTGTGGGCATGGACTGGTTGAGCCGATTCGGCGCCGTCATCGACTGTGAGCGTCAGCTGGTGACTATACGAGACCCTAGTGGGGGAGTTCTTTCGGTGTACGGCGAGGGTACCCGTTCGGGATCAGCTTTTTGTTCGGCCGCTAGGGCGAGGCAGTGTCTACAGCAGGGCTGTAAGGGTTTTGTGGCGTATGTGATGGATACGCGGGAGGTTTCCGAGAGACCGAGATCAGTTGAGGAGGTCCCAGTGGTGCGTGAGTTTCCAGATGTTTTCCCCGAGGAGCTGCCGGGAGTACCACCTGTGAGGCAAGTAGAGTTTGGTATCGATTTGGTTCCAGGGGCCGCGCCTATTGCTAAGGTGCCTTATCGTCTTGCACCTCCAGAGATGCAAGAGTTGTCCTCGCAGCTTCAGGAGTTGCTGGGGAAGGGATTCATTCGGCCGAGCAGCTCGCCGTGGGGAGCGCCTATTCTGTTCGTCAAGAAGAAGGATGGTTCACACCGGATGTGCATTGATTACCGGGAGTTGAACAAGTTGACGGTCAAGAACCGTTACCCGTTACCGAGGATCGATGATTTATTAGATCAGTTGCAGGGAGCATCTTGGTTTTCCAAGATCGATCTGAGGTCAGGGTACCATCAGGTGAGAGTGCGAGATGAGGACGTCCAGAAGACAGCGTTTAGGACGCAATATGGGCATTATGAGTTTGTGGTGATGCCTTCCGGGCTCACCAATGCCCCGGCTGTGTTCATGGATCTCATGAACAGGGTATGCAGGCCGATGTTGGATCGGTCAATGATTGTATTTATCGACGATATTCTAGTGTATTCGAGATCTAGAGAGCAGCATGAGGGGCATTTGAGGGAGGTCCTTGAGGTATTGAGATCGGAGAAGCTTTATGCAAAGTTCTCCAAATGTGACTTCTGGTTGCGGGAGGTCCAATTCCTAGGACATGTTGTTAATCAGGAAGGGATATTGGTCGATCCGGCCAAGGTTGAGGCGGTGATGAGTTGGGAGGTGCCGAAGTCACCCTCTGAGATCAGGAGCTTCCTTGGGTTGGCAGGATATTATCGGAGATTTATTAAGGATTTCTCCAAGATCGCAGTGCCGCTCACCAGATTGACCCGGAAGGGTGTTGCATTCTCATGGGGACCCGAGCAGCAGACCTCATTTGAGACACTTCGCCAAAGGTTGTGCGAAGCCCCAGTATTAGCTCTCCCGGAGGGGATGGAGGATTTTGTAGTATATTGCGATGCATCGATTTCGGGGCTGGGTGCAGTGTTGATGCAGAGGGGTCATGTGATAGCTTATGCGTCGAGGCAACTGAAACCTCATGAGGCGAGATATCCCACGCATGATTTAGAGTTGGGGGCAGTAGTGTCCGCTCTCAAGATTTGGCGTCACTACTTGTATGGGGTTCGATGTACGATATACACGGACCATAAGAGCTTGAAGTATTTGATGGATCAGCCCAACCTAAATATGCGTCAGAGGAGGTGGTTGGATGTGGTCAAGGATTATGATTGTGAGATCCTGTACCACCCAGGCAAGGCTAATGTGGTAGCCGATGCATTGAGCCGCAGGGCGGAGAGTACTCCACTGCGAGATGTATGTTTGAGATTGACTGTGATAGCTCCAGTATTGGATGCTATTCGTGGGGCACAGGCCGAGGCTGTGCGACCAGAGATGCAGAAGAGAGAGCGGGTCGTTGGGTTGGTTTCGGAGTTCGTTACGGATGGACGAGGGCTTATGACATTTCAGGGTCGGATTTGGGTACCGTTCGTGGGCGGTACGCGTATTACTTTGATGGAAGAGGCTCATCGATCGAAATTCTCGATCCATCCCGGGGCTACGAAGATGTATTTGGATTTGAGGAAAGAGTATTGGTGGCCCTGTATGAAGAGGGACGTCGCATGGTTCGTTGAGAGGTGCTTGACCTGCCGTAGGGTTAAGGCCTAGCACCAGAGACCGCATGGCAAGTTGCAGCCATTGGAGGTTCCCGAGTGGAAGTGGGAACAGATCACTATGGATTTCATCACCAAATTGCCGAAGACTGCCAGAGGAGTTGATGCAATTTGGGTGATTGTAGACAGATTGACGAAGAGCGCTCACTTCCTTGCCATCAGTGAGAGTTCTTCAACGGAGAAGTTGGCGGAGATATATGTGAGAGAAGTGGTATCTCGGCATGGGGTGCCGATCTCGATTGTTTCGGACCGTGATGTGCGCTTCACTTCCAGATTCTGGAAGAAATTCCATGAGGAGCTGGGTACTAAATTGCATTTTAGTACCGCATACCATCCCCAGACAGACAGCCAGAGCGAGCGAACGATTCAGACGCTGGAGGACATGCTTCGAGCGTGTGTGTTAGATTTCGGGGGTAGCTGGGATGCGTATTTACCCTTGGCAGAGTTTTCTTACAACAACAGCCATCATTCGAGCATTGGTATGCCACCCTTTGAGTTGTTGTATGGTAGGAGGTGTCGGACCCCCATTTGCTGGGGAGAGGTGGGACAGAGAGTGATGGGCAGTACAGAGATCGTGCTTCAGACAACAGAGCAGATTCAGCAGGTTAGACAGAGGTTATTGACCGCCCAGAGCCGACAGAAGAGTTATGCAGACAGACGCCGATCCGAGCTTGAGTTTCAAGTCGGCGACTTCGTTCTCCTGAAGGTCTCTCCTTGGAAAGGAGTGATTCGATTAAGGAAGAAGGGCAAGTTGGGACCCTGGTATATTGGGCCATTTCGTGTGATTGCAAGGATAGGCCGGGTAGCCTATCGTTTGGAGTTGCCAGCAGAGTTGGGGCAGATCCACGACACTTTTCATGTGTCGCAATTGAGGAAGTGTATAGCCGACGAGTCGGTAGTGGTTCCATTAGAGGATATTCAGGTGGATGCGAGCCTGAATTATGCCGAGAGACCAGTGGCCATCAGGGATCGGAAGATCAAGGTTCTGAGGAACAAGGAGGTACCTCTGGTGTTGGTTCAGTGGCAACACCGGAAGGGATCGGAAATGACTTGGGAGCCGGAGCGTGAGATGCGGGAGCAGCATCCGGAGCTATTTTCAGAGTGAGACTTCGAGGGCGAAGTCTAGTCCTAGTAGGGGAGAGTTGTAACAGCCCGGAATTCCAGGTATTGTTATGTTTATGATTTTGGGTGTTTTAAGAGGGGACTCGGCGAGTTGGAGCCTAGACTCGCCGAGTAGGATCGCGGATCTGGTCGCGGGTCTACGACTGGACTCGACGAGTCCGGATATGGACTCGGCGAGTCTGCGCTGTTTAGCGAAAACCCTAACCATTCAGGGTTGGGACGTATATGAGGGACCTTATGGCCGTCATTGTTCACCCTAGACCTTATGGCCGTCATACATAGCACATATAACAATTAACTTATCACATAAAACACATATGTCTCATATCGTATCCGACCTTCCGGTCATACAGTCAAACCCTTCCGGGTACAGTATAGTAAGAAGACTCACCTCGTGAATATCGATAGCTAGCAAATCCCGAAGTCACTCATGCTCGATCCGCCGAGCTACAATCTCCCTATAACATCATACATCTCTGGTTAACACTTTTATCTTCTAAGTTTGACTATCCCTAAGAAGTCAAACATAGGTCAACTCTGGTCAATGGTCAACGGTCAACTTTGACCGGACTCGGCGAGTGCACAAGGGCAACTCGGTGAGTCTAGACGTTTTCGCCAACTCCCTAGGATTCCCTTCTTACACGTCGAGTGCTTCCTCTGACTCGACGAGTTCCACCTGGGAGAGTCGCGGGGCCACCCCGACTCAACTCGCCGAGTCTCAAGAACAACTGTAACAGCCCGGAATTCCAGGTATTGTTATATTTATGATTTTGGGTGTTTTAAGAGGGGACTCGGCGAGTTGGAGCCTAGACTCGCCGAGTAGGATCGCGGATCTGGTCGCGGGTCTGCGACTGGACTCGACGAGTCCGGATATGGACTCGGCGAGTCTACGCTGTTTAGCGAAAACCCTAACCGTTCAAGGTTGGGACGTATATGAGGGACCTTATGGCCGTCATTGTTCACCCTAGTCCTCTGAGAGAAACCCTAATTCGATTGTGAGCATCTGGAGCAAGGTAGAAGACCATTGTTGATTTTGGAAGTGTTGTTTTGCAAGGAAGAGGAGGCTTGGTTAAGGGAACAACAAGAGAAGTCACGTTCTGAGGATTGGGGACACAGAGAGCACGTTATCCAGGTAATATTTCGAGTTACATTCTTCTATGTTGATGTGTATATGGATTTAGGGTTTATTGAACCCTTTTGTGGCTAGATTGAGTGTTACCTTAGTCCCCCAAGCGATTTGAAACCCTGTATTGGGACCTTTGGAAGTCCAGAATGTCCCATGCCTGAGCATTTCGGGAATCAATGGAGGTTTTGGATTGGAATCCTTATGCCTTAGGTCAAAATGTAAATTATGAGTCATGGGGTGTATTATGAGCACCGAAATGAAGACCTTACGTGATGAATCAGTCTAGGAAGGCCAGACCTATGAATGGTCGGAGCAGTTCTGACCTTAGAAAGCAGTTTGAGCGGTTGCATGGCATGGACTTGCCGAGTCCGATGAACAGACTCGGCGAGTAGCTTGAAGATTAACTGGGACTCGCCGAGTTGTTCTTCAGACTCGGCGAGTTGAGTCGGGGTGGCCCCGCGATTCTTCCAGGAGGAACTCGTCGAGTCAAGGAGGATACTCGATGAGTAGAAAGGGAATCTTAGAGAATTGGTGAGGACTTCTAGACTCGCCGAGTCGCCCTAGCACTCGCCGAGTCCGGTCAAGTTGACCGTTGACCGTTGACCGTTGACCAGAGTTGACCTATGTCTGACTTCTTAGGGATAGTCAAACTTAGAAGATAAAAGTGTTAATAAGAGATATATGATGTTATAGGGAGATTGTAGCTCGGCGGATCGAGCACGAGTGATTTCGGGATTTCCTAGCTTTCGATATTCACGAGGTGAGTCTTCTCACTATATTGTACCCGGAAGGGTTTAACTGTGTGACCGGAAGGTCAGATATGATATGTGATATATGTGCTATATGTGGTAAGTTATTTGTTATACGTGATATGTATGTTATGTGGGCCGGAAGGCATTATGTTATGGGCCGGAAGGCATTATATTATGGGCCGGAAGGCATTATGTTATGGGCCAGAAGGCGATTATGTTATGGGCCGGAAGGCGTTGTGTTGTGGACCGGAAGGTCGGCGTGGGTAGGACCGGAAGGTTTACCCAGCAGGGACGGAAGTCCCCTGAGACACATGGACCGGAAGGTCAGGGACTGGAAAGGCGTAGGTGCGTAAGTTGTATATTAGGGAACTCACTAAGCATTTATGCTTACAGTTGTTATGTATGTGTTTCAGGTACTAGCGAGGACCGTGGGAAGTTGCCGGCGTGATCTGTACACACTGATAGATGTTTTGTGATCTTGGGAATTCTATGATTTGTATTTTGACATGACACTTGGAATATTTATGCCTTGTTTTGAATGAAAATACGATATTTTGAAATGAAAAATTTGCTTGTGAAGATTGTTGCAACAAGTGATGAATATATTTTTTTTTTTTTAAATTGTATCTGCATGACACAAACAAATAGTATTATTACTAAAAAATAAATAAGTTATATTTTGGGGTTTTGTACAAGAAATATAATTTACTTATTTTACCTGCATATTTGAAGAAAAATGAGGATAAAACTCCTTGCCCTGCATTGTTTATAATCAAAATCATGGTAGCTTTTGAATGTCCATGCAAAATATCAAAGCTTTCAGGCCCTAAAAAATAAAAAAATAGGACATAAATTAATTGTTTTGCATTCTTTTGTTGTTCAAAAATAGGACATAAATTCTGGTTAGTAGATTACATGTAAATAGAGTTATCGACTAGTCAACTCAGCCATTTTTTTACATGTAAATGGAGTTCTCTTTTAGGTCAAAATATAGGAGGGATTTAACAGTGTTCCACAAAAGCCTAAACTCGGACCATAAACTGATTCGGTATATGAAGCTCTCTCAAATCTACATATGCATAGCCCAATTAAGTATATGAAAAAATGAAAGTGAAATAAAATTAAAAAAAAAAACATAAACTAGTGTAAAGAAGCAGAATGAAAGTGTCTTACAACTGATTGTTTATGTTGATGCATTGGAGAGATCACATATTCACATACCCTCCAAAGTTATAATTACCACCAATGTTTATATAGATATAATAATCCATCATAACCTACATTTAACACAAGCTCTCATAAAGCCTTTTTAAATCACACTACCCTTCTGAAATAGAAGTCCCATCTGCAAGACTAAAAGAATTGACACATTAAAGTGCTTAAAGAATTACAATTTAGAAAAAAAAAAAGTAAACTTCCAACTTACCATAATCAGTTGCAATACTATGTGATGTTGCAGCATTGGTTATTTTCTCTGTTATTTCCAGTATTTGGAGCCTAATAGCAGTACTAACCTAAAAAAAATAAGTCTTTTTGCGGGATATTTTCTATAATGTTTTAGAGAAACAAACAAGTGTTGTTAGTAAATCATCTGACAAAAAGATTATTCTTGATAGTTGTGTTTCATTATACCTCCAACAATGACTAAACCATCTAACTTCAAGACCTTGCATGCAGCCATGACAAAATTTACTTGATCTGTGGTTCTTATTTGGTCCTTTGTTCGTCCCAATGGATCATAACCACCTTCAAAGGGTCAAGATAGTCATATATGAAATTACATGAAGAAACTAGAAAGAAAGAACAACAAAATTATATTTCTCATTAAGTACCTTGATTTTTGTAGGTTTTATTCCCAAAGTTCCTAAACAAGAAATCAATACACCAGTCAATGAAATCTATAATTTCTCTAAGTACCACATATATTTCAGAATACATACAAGTTTTTGCCTCAAAATAGGATGTAGGGATTCTCTCAATGCTTGTGTTGAAGCTCCAGTTCTAAAAGCTTGTGCTTGAGCCAAAGCTTCTCTTAAAGAACACGGTTGGCTAGAGGAGCTGACCTGGGAGTTCACTCTTTGCCACAAATATCCATTTTCAGCTGCACCTTGTGGTTGCATTTCATGTGATGAATTTAGAAATACAATAAACAGGTGTCATGATGACTGAATATGACCAGAAGGAAGAGATTATAACAAAATATACCCTAATTTCTTGACGAGATGCCTCACATAGATACTGATTAATGGCAGGTGAAAGTGGAGACAATTAACATATATATAACTTTATCTAAAAAGGTTGCTTAAAATACATAAACTATTTGATACCTTTCCTTGAATGCATTTCTTCCCATTGTTCAATACATGAAGGCTTGAGTCCACAGTTACACTTATAATTGGATCCTGAAACAAAGAACGAAACTTTTACTGGTCACATTAGGTATTATTCAAATAGTGAGATACTCAAATGATAATTTCTCTCTATGGACTATTGGATGTTAACTCTAAATACCACACAACATGAACAAAGCTCTAACTCGATAGCTATATCCTTGACCTAAAAGTCAAACATGGATCCTACAAAGATAATTAAAGATAATGATCCTAAACATTATGGAAATCATGACCAATGTCATTTTGAAATTGAGCCCTTTGTCAAATGCATACACCCAATACTAAATTCGTGTCAGTTTAAATCTACAAAAGAATCCATCTGCTAATATATAGTCCATAATATTATGATCATCAGGAAGTAAAAATTAGAGTTAAGATGATAATCAATATGAAAATTCTCATTGACTAAAGATTTAAAAAATCATAAAAACTCATCCAGAGACCGAGGGTTTAAAACTGTAATAGAAAAAACAAGATATAAACAACGAGAAAACCCTAGGAAAACCAAAACTATGAATTAAGGAAGGTAGAGCTTAGAAAGAGAGTCGTGACTTGAGCTAAAATTAAAATAGAGTTAAGAGTGCTACATGGAAATTGGAACTTACACACTACTAGAAAACAGAACTGGAAGCTGATGAAGACTCCTTTAGATTTGGTCTACTTTATAAGAGAGGATGAACCATCAGTTCAAACAACGTTGGCAAGGAAACGACGAGTCAATGAGGTAGGCCAACGGACTGAAACGAAAGCCAGCGAGAATATGATTTCTAAGGTTTTCCAATACTCTTCAAGCGATGCAAGGGGACGGTGATGGAGGTGATTTTCCGGTGGAGGAGGGATTTGAGTCGACAAATGTTAGATTAGGATTTTGGGAGGAAATCGTTTAGGGCTTTGGGAAGAAATCAGAAGGAATGAAAATAAAATAAGGGAATGGGAAAAAAGCGGGGGATGAAAATAAAACGAGGGAAGGAAAAAAGAAGGAAAAGCTGGGAAAAAATGGAGACGTCGATTTCTGCAAGCGATTGGCGGGGGCCAAGAAAAAAAGACATACGATTTTTAGTAATCTCTCATTCTTCCATGGCTAAGAGCTTTTAATTTGCGACAAATTAGTGAAGGAATAGTTGGTAACACTCGTGTTTCTAGCCTAGGCATTTATATTGAGGTGATAGTCTAGATAAACCTTTGTAACTCATTTTGAAGAAATGAAAAAGGAATTATGTGACTTCTATGTGTTTTATGTGTTTTATGCTTAATTATTAGGGTTTAATTAATTAAGAATAAAAATAAGCGTCAAAATTAAAGTGTGAGATAAGCCCGATATCTTTACATAAAGTTGTAGTTTTCGAAAAAAGGATTTCGGGGATATAAAGAATACCAAAATCCGAGTTATAACGAAGAAGTTATTACCTGTCGAAATTTCGCGACAAAACCGGCACGGTGCTGAATGTCATAAAAAGTGAGTTTTTGATAAACTACTTTTTAGCATTAGTGATCTAAACAAAAGTCGTAGTATTCGTTAAACCGAGAAGTTCAATAAAAAGAACGCCCAAATCTCACATCGTATGAGGAAGTTATGATTTTTCGAAGTTTCAGCTTAGCAGTAGACAGCTAAAAACTCGAATTTTAGATCGAGCGATTTTTAGCCGACACAACCTAAACAAGAATTGAAGGTCTCGTCATTAGTAGAAAAACGGTAAAACGTTTGACAAAAACGGACGTCGGATGAAAAAGTTGTGAATTCTTAACGGATTTCCTGTCCTGGTCTGTTAAAAATAATAAGATAAAAATTAAATTCAAAATTAGATGACGAAGTCTAAAAAAAAGTTGTAGAGCGTAATTTTACCTACGTGTGCATATAAAGAACGTCAAAAACGGAGCTTGTATGCGAAAGTCATGGATTTTAGAAGTTTTGGCGCGAAAATCGAGAAAATTTGCATAGTCACGAGTTGCCACGTCACCCTCGCCTCGCATGCGCCACGTGTCCAAAAATACTGTTGAGTCATCCGAGCTGCTAAGTCATCCGAGCATGTGGCCTTATCCGAAGTGGTCCAGTGAAGATCCGACGCGTGTCTTCTCCCTCATGTCCGAACCCTCGCAGAAGCCACAAATTTCCCTCATCGGATCCGGACTTTGCTCCAATCACAGGCCGCCAGCAGATCCTTCGCATGCGCAGCCACGTGCGAGCCTATGTCCTGCGAGCCTTCGGATCTTCGCCACCTGGAAGCTTCTCAGCCGTCCGATCAGAAGCTCGCTCTTATAAATAGGAGGGTGCGAACGCTCCCGGCTAGAATTTAGAAATTGGCAATTTTGGCCCCTTTTTCACTATTTTGGCTATTTTCACATCCCCCGAAGCCCCGGTACTTATTCCAAAGCCCGGAATACTCCACGAAGAGCCTGTAAAGCCCGGAAAACTTATCTTTTCGGTTTCGAAGCCCGACTTTTGCAGAGCCCGGTTTCTCAATAAAACTCCCGATTTTATTAGAAACGATCGTTGTAGGAAACGAATTGATGCCCGATTATCATCAAATCATGTGAGTGTATAGTCAGTTTCATTTTAAACATAGATATGAATTATTTACCTTATAATACGTGCTATGTGTAAATATATTAATTGTTTATTTGAGGTGACTGTTGAGTTGATGTTTTATACAAGTTTTAAACTGTATAAGTATTTTTATCTACATATATGTTGGGTAGAACATGGGTAGATAGTGATGTGTGATAAAATAAAATTGATGAGAGGCCTCGATGTGTTTTGAGATCCAGTCATCTAGCAGAGTTTGGATGACGACCACGGACTTTCTAGACAGTCAAGTGGGAAACATTAGCAGGTCTGCAACCTGTAGGTGTTAATGAACTTGGGTGTTCATTCACTGTACTCCATCCCCCTCATGGTTGCCTTTAGGACATGTATGGCTGAGGAAAACCCTTAGCGGTAGTGTCCATCCCGATGATATTCTTTAGGCTAGGTCCCTTGTGAAAAGTGTTCAGGGACGTAAAGTGAGGATAACGGGAAAGGGTAGTCAGGGTTATTCTTGATTGGTGAACTTAATAAGTTTATTATTATTGCGGGTTGAAAACCCTATATGCTTACTAGGCTCCCAAGCCTGACCCACTCAGCTTTTTATGTTACAGGTAGTGGACCCCGAGCATAGTCGGAGGACGACGAGAGATTTTTGGATTATAGGCCAGTAGTTGTAAATAATTGTTGAAAGGCTTATAATGTCTTGTTTATGCTTTTGATCTGTATCGGAACATGACATCCCGAGGTTTTGATATATATGGAAAATATATACCTTCTTAATGAAGGGTTTTGATAAACTTTTATCATATGTTGTTTGGGGACCAATTCCGCAACATCTTTTGAAAAGATTTCTCTGATTTTATTTTAAAAAACATAAATTAAATCGGTCTTTTCTGGCCGAGAAATTAGGGGATGTCACAGTTGGTATCAGAGCATTAGTTTAAGCGAACTAAGAAATTATAGAATTTCTAGACTTAAACTTAGAATGCTAGGTGATGATTGTGAGATGGGTGTCTACCATATTTTAGACACGAGCACTAGTTTATTTTAGGAAAGATGCCTAAAATGCCCTTATGTGCTAAATGTTATGTGTTTGCCATGTGTGCCATTATTTGTTCGGATCTATGGTTTGTTGCTGACCGGATCAGGAAACCTTATGTGTGTAGGATTCTAAGCGTATGATTACGAGATTAGAACTAACATATAAACGTTTCAGAGTGATAAGGGAATTAAAATGTCTAACAAGGATAAATACCTAAATTCGCCTTATTTGGTATATAGATTGTAATGGCAAGAACTCGTAGTGGAGCTGCAAATGCAAACGGAAACAGGGGTCAACAGCCTCAACCTCAAGTAGTTGAGCAAGCACCTGTTGTAGGAGCTGCACCTGAGCTAATGACGATGGCTGGGGTACAAGCAATGATTCAAATGATGTTAGATCGCCAGATGGAGGAGACAAGGCGATTACTACAACAACTTAGGGAAGAGACTACGATGCCTGTTGAACAGCCCGTATTGAATGAAGGGCAATCAATAGGAGGGAACTATAGTGGGACTCTTGGTCAAGACAACCCACCGATAGTTAGAAAAGACAACGTGGATGGAGGAGTTGATGAACGCGGGTGAAAACACAAAGATTTCATGGCATCTAAACCGTCGTGTCTATCTGGAAGTCCGACACTGGTGGAAGTCATGAATTGGATCTCCGAAATGGAGATGATGTTTGAAAGTTGCGAGTGCAGCAACAAACAAAAGACCGCACTTGCGATTCCTCTGTTAAAGTCTGGTGTGTTGAGTTGGTGGAAGTTACTAGCTGATTCGATGCCCATGGGAGAAGCTAGTAAGATGTCTTGGGAAGATTTTGTGGTACAACTGAAATTACAGTACTGCTCTGAGCAGGATCTTCTGGAAATTAATAATCAGTTCCAGAATTTAAAGAAAGGAAAGATGAGCATTACTGAATACGCTGCTAGTGTTACGGAAAAGATGAAGCTTGTTCCTCATCTAGTTCCAACTGAACTCTCTAAGGTCAACAAGTTTTCCCTCGGATTACCAGCGGACTTTGGTCCGATGGCTAAGCAAGCAACCACTTTGAAAGCCGCCATCTGGGCTGCTAAGAATGTTGAGGTTCAGATCAGAGAGAAGGGTCTGGAGAGGGCAGAAGTTGGTGAAAAGAGAAAATTTAAAAGGAACTTCAGGTTCCAACAAGAAAAGCAAATTTTCTAAGTCCAGGAAGTTTGGAGGAGGAGGTGAAGTGAAATGGTGTGAGAAGTGCAAGAAAAAGCACTCTGGGAAATGTAGTGAGGAAGTGACTTGCTTCAAATGTGGGAAGACTGGGCATTATGCCAACGTGTGTCCATACGACAAGAGGGTATGTTTTGAGTGCCATGAAGTAGGGCATGTTCTTAAAGACTGTCCAAAGAGGAAGGATGCAACAAAGCCCAATCTACCACCAAAGCCGAAGGCGAGAGGCTTTCAGATGACACTTGAAACTACAAAAGAAGAAGTCGATGTCGCTTCTTTCTCGTAAACGAATTGTCCGCCCAAATTTTGTTTGATTCTGGAGCCAATTACTCCTTTATATCGCATGAATTTGGTAGAAAACTAGCTTTGCCTGTAGATAGGCTAGTTAATGCTTTATTAGTCGAGATTGCTAGTGGCAAGTTTGTACCTATTAGCCATCTTATGAAAAACATCCTCATTGACTTGGATGGGAATAAGTTCCACGAGGAATTATTGCCTATCGAGTTAAATGGATTCGACATAGTTTTAGGAATGGATTGTCTTAGTGCCAATGATGCCGAAATATTGTGTAGAAAGAAGATAGTAAAAGTAAACCCGCCAGGGAAAGAGTCATTTATGGTGTATGGAGACAAACGCAGAGTAAATTCTGGAATCATTTTCCTAATGAAATCCAGAAAGTGTTTGGCCAAGGGATGTACATCATACCTAGCGTTCGTGATTGATGCTAAGAAGGAAGAGAAGGAGGTGCAAAATATTTTGGTGGTGTGTGATTATCTAGAAGTCTTTCCCGAAGATCTTCCCGGATTGCCCCCTGATCAACAAGTAGAATTTCGTATCGACTTGTTACCAGGAACGACGCCGATGGCAAAAGCACCGTATCGATTAGCACCAACAGAGATGAAAGAACTTATGACACAACTTCAGGAGTTATTGGACAAAGGTTTCGTTCAACCTAGTTCATCGCCCTGGGGAGCCCCTATGTTATTTGTAAAGAAGAAAGACAGGAGCATGAGAATGTGCATCGATTACAGAGAGCTGAACAAAGTGACGATAAAGAACAAGTACCCGTTGTCGAGGATCGATGACTTGTTCGACCAGTTGCAAGGTTCGAGCTATTTCTCGAAGATCGATCTTAGGTCGGGATACCATCAACTAAAGGTGAGAGAGCAGGATATCGAAAAGACTGCGTTTAGAACAAGATATGGACACTATGAATTTTTGGTTATGTCATTTGGACTAACCAATGCCCCAGCAGCTTTCATGGATTTGATGAATAAGATTTGTAAACCATTCCTAGATAAATCTATGATAGTATTCTTAGACGATATCTTGATTTATTCGAAAAGCAAGAAGGAGCATGAAAAGCATCTGCGTGAAGTGCTAAAAGTCCTGAAAAAGGAGAAGTTGTATGCAAAGTTCTCCAAATGTGAATTTTGGATTCAAGAAGTCCAATTTTTAGGTCATGTGGTTAACCAAAAAGGAATAATGGTTGACCCAGCAAAGATTGAAGCTGTGATGAAGTGCGAACAACCAAAAAGCCCTACGGAGATTAGAAGCTTTTTAGGATTAGTTGGATATTACCAAAGATTTATCCAAGACTTTTCTTCGATTGCTACTCCATTAACAACTTTGACCCACAAAGGAGCTACTTATGCTTGGAATGAGAAGCATAAGGAAGCCTTTGAGAAGTTGAAGAAGAGATTATGTGAAGCACCGATTCTTTCGTTGCCTAAAGGAGTTGATGACTTCGCAGTTTATAGCGATGCATCTGGAGTTGGGTTAGATTGTGTTCTGACCCAGAGGGATAAAGTGATAGCGTATGAATCGAGGCAATTGAAGGAGCATGAAAAGAACTACCCCACTCACGATTTGGAGTTGGCAGCGGTAGTATTCGCCCTAAAGATATGGAGGCATTATCATTATGGCACAAAGCGTAAACTTTTCACTAATCATAAGAGTCTCCAATATCTCTTTAATCAGAAAGAATTGAACATGAGGCAACGACGCTGGCTAGAGTTACTCAAGGACTACGACTATGAGATACTTTACCACCCTGGTAAAGCAAATGTTGTTGCTGATGCTCTCATTCGGAAGGTAAACCTTCAAAAGAAAAGGCCAAGAGCGTTGAGAATTGAAGTTGTCTCGACAATTGTGGAAAGTATAAAGAAAGATCAAGAGGAAGCTTTAGAGAAAAATGACCGAAAGGAAGAACGTTTGGGCAAGAAGTTAGTATTCGGTACAAACAACCTAGGGTTGAAGGTATTCCAAGATAGGATTTGGGTACCTAAGACGAACGGAGTAAGAGATCTTCTGATGGAAGAAGCTCACAAGACCATTTACTCGATTCATCCCGGCAGTACAAAAATGTATAGGGATCTAAAGCCCCATTATTGGTGGCCGACGATGAAGCTCGATGTTGCTATGTATGTGGCCGAGTGTGTAACTTGTGCTAGGGTTAAGGCACAACATCAGAAACCGTATGGGAGTTTAGAACCTTTACCCGTGCCCATGGGTAAATGGGAAGACATCACCATGGCTTTTGTGACTAAACTGCCCAGAACAAGGAACGGTCACAACATGATTTGGGTGGTCGTTGATCGCTTCACTAAGAGTGCGCATTTCATAGCAGCCAAAGAGAAATGGTCTATGGATAAACTTGCGAATTCTTATGTGAAGGAAATTATGAGGCTTCACGGTGTTCCGTTAACGATGGTATCCGATCGTGACAGCCGTTTTACCTCAAGATATTGGAGGAGTCTACAAGAGGAATTGGGTACCAAGTTGTGTTTGAGTACAGCTTACCATCC
The DNA here is from genome assembly GCF_002870075.4 of Lactuca sativa. Taxonomy (NCBI): domain Eukaryota; kingdom Viridiplantae; phylum Streptophyta; class Magnoliopsida; order Asterales; family Asteraceae; genus Lactuca; species Lactuca sativa. The sequence continues at coordinate 173,275,836 of NC_056629.2, read as the reverse complement.
ACAAACCGATGGTCAGAGTGAACGAACGATTCAAACATTAGAGGATATGCTAAGAGCATGTACCCTAGAATTCCAAGGTAACTGGGTGAACACTTACCTCTAGTAGAATTTTCCTATAATAATAGTTTCCACTCGAGCATCAATATGGCACCTTATCACGCTTTGTATGGGGAGAAGTGTCAAACGCCATCATGTTGGCTGGAAGCTGGGGAAAAGCAGTTTATGGGACCTGAAACAGTCCATCAGACTGCTGAAAAGTTGAAAGTGATAAGGGAATGGATGTTAGCTGCTCAAGATCGACAAAAGAGTTATGTTGACAAGAAAAGACAACCGATAACCTTTGAAGTTGGAGATTTGGTTTTACTTAAAGTCTCACCGTGGAAGGGATTTATAAGATTTAGGAAACGAGGAAAGTTGAGTCCAAGGTTTATTGGACCGTTCAAAGTTCTTCAGAAGATTGGGAATCAAGCTTACAAGCTAGAATTACCGGAAGAACTGGAGGGTATTCATAACACCTTTCATGTGTGTTATTTGAGAAAGTTCACGGGAGATGTTTTCGACATAATTCCGATTTCTGAGTTAAGGTTGGATGAAAACAAGAGGTTGATTGAAGAACCTGAGGCAATCGTTGACCATAAGACTAAGAAGTTGCGACGCAAGATGGTCGATTTAGTGCTTGTACGTTGGAAACATACGAATGAGCCAAATCTCACTTGGGAAACGGAGAGTGACATGACGCGTCGCTACCCGCATTTGTTTGGTGATATATGATTCCAGGGACAAAATCATCCTAAGGGGAGAGAATTGTAACACTCATGTTTCTAGCCTAGGCATTTATATTGAGGTGATAGTCTAGATAAACCTTTGTAACTCATTTTGAAGAAATGAAAAAGGAATTATGTGACTTCTATGTGTTTTATGCTTAATTATTAGGGTTTAATTAATTAAGAATCAAAATAAGCGTCAAAATTAAAGTGTGAGATAAGCCCGATATCTTTACATAAATTTGTAGTGGTCGAAACAAGGATTTTGGGGATATAAAGAATACCAAAATCCGAGTTATAACGAAGAAGTTATGACCTGTCGAAGTTTCGCGACAAAACCGGCACGGTGTTGAATGTCATAAAAAGTGAGTTTTTGATAAACTACTTTTTAGCCTTAGTGATCTAAACAAAAGTCTTAGTATTCGTTAAACCGAGAAGTTCGATAAAAAGAACGCCCAAATCTGACTTCGTATGAGGAAGTTATGATTTTTCGAAGTTTCAGCTTAGCAGTAGACAGGTAAAAACTCTAATTTTAGATCGATCGATTTTTAGCCGACACAACCTAAACGAGAATTGAAGTTCTCATCATTAGTAGCACAACGGTAAAAAGTCTAACGAAAACGGACGTCGGATGAAGAAGTTATGAATTTTTAACGGATTTCCTATCCCGGTCTGTTATAAATAATAATATAAAAATTAAATTCAAAATTAGCCGACGTAGTCTAAATTAAAGCTTTAGAGCGTAATTTTACCTACGCGTGCATATAAAGAACGTCAAAAACGGAGCTCGTATGCGAAAGTTATGGATTTTAGAAGTTTTGGCGCGAAAATCGAGAAAAATCGCATAGTCACGAGTTGCCACGTTACCCTCGCCTCGCATGTGCCACGTGTCCAAAAATGCTGCTGAGTCATCCGAGCTGCTGAGTCATCCGAGCACATGGCCTTATCCGAAGTGGTCCAGTGAAGATCCGACGCATGTCTTCTCCCTCGTGTCCGAACCCTCGCAGAAGCCACGAGCTACCCTCATGGGATCCGGACTTCGGTCCAATCACAGGCCGCCAGCAGATCCTTCGCATGCGCAGCCATGTGCGAGCCTATGTCCTGCGAGCCTGTGGATCTTCTCCATCTTGAAGCTTCTCAGCCGTCCGATCAGAAGCCCGCTCCTATAAATAGGAGGGTGCGAACCCTCCCGGCTAGAATTTAGAAATTTGCAATCTTGGCCCCTTTTTCACTATTTTGGCTATTTTCACATCCGCCGAAGCCCCAGTACTTATTCCAAAGACCGGAATACTCCACGAAGAGCCCGTAAAGCCCGGAAAATTTATCTTTTCGGTTTCAAAGCTCGACTTTTGTAGAGCCCGGTTTCTCAATAAAACTCCCAGTTTTATTAGAAACGATCGTTGTAGGAAATGAATTGATGCCCGATTATCATCAAATCATGTGAGTGTATAGTCACTTTCATTTTACACATAGATATGAAGTATTTACCTTATAATACATGCTATGTGTAAATATATTAATTGTTTATTTGAGGTGACTGTTGAGTTGATGTTTTATACAAGTTTTAAACTGTATAAGTATTTTTATCTACAAATATGTTGCGTAGAACATGGGTAGATAGTGATGTGTGATAAAATAAAATTGATGAGAGGCCTTGATGTGTTTTGAGATCCAGTCATCTAGCGGAGTTTGGATGACGACCACGGACTTTCTAGACAGTCCAGTGGGAAACATTAGCAGGTCCGCAACTTGTAGGTGTTAATGAACTTGGGTGTTCATTCGTTGTACTCCATCCCCCTCATGGTTGCCTTTAGGACATGTATGGCTGAGGAAACCCCATAGTAGTAGTGTCCATCCCGATGATATTCTTTAGGCTATATCCCTTGTGAACAGTGTTTAGGGACGTAAAGTGAGGATAACGGGAACGGGTAATCAGGGTTATTGTTGATTGGTAAACTTAATAAGTTTATTATTATTGTGGGTTGAAAACTCTATATGCTCACCAGGCTCCCAAGCCTGACCCACTCAGCTTTTTATGTTACAGGTAGTGGACCCCGACCACAGTCGGAGGACGACGAGAGATTTTTGGATTATAGGCCAGTAGTTGTAAATAAATGTCGAAAGGCTTATAATGTCTTGTTTATGCTTTTTATCTGTATCGGAACATGACATCCCGAGGTTTTGATATATATGGAAAATATATACCTTCTTAATGAAGGGTTTTGATAAACTTTTATCATATGTTGTTTGGGGACCAATTCCGCAACATCTTTTGAAAAGATTTCTCTGATTTTATTTTAAAAAACATAAATTAAATCGGTCTTTTCTGGCCGAGAAATTAGGGATGTCACATATTTTTTGTCTATAAATTCTTACAAATCCGTTGTTGGTCTCTCGGTAATGCCTCTCTAAAATTCTATAATTATTGTTGTTGAAATATTTGTGCGTTCCCTCGCTGATCTCTCGCTAAGCCGTCATTGAATAGCTACAGACAAAATCCGTCGCTGATTCCGTGGCTAAAGGTCATATTTCTAGTAGTGAAATCCTATAAAACCATATTAGTTGCATAATCAATTTTGATACTCCCGTATCCCTTAAATCTCGACCCTCTTTATAGGGCTCCTCATTTCCAACTTCAATATGAGAAATCAAGTATTATCACCAAGATTTTTGTGTTGATTAACAAGATCGGAAGATACAGTGAACATAAGCGCTTCCAAAATTAATGCTCCATCTATGTATTTATTTGAGTTAACGTCCACCTCGATTTTAGTGATCGTTTGGTGCCATAATTGTCAATTTTTGAAGCCTGATGACCTAGAAGTGTTGAGGTATTTTAACCAAAAGTGATGAGTTATATGATTCTTCAACCCTAAGAGTCGATGATAGGTCTACTTTCATGTTTTGGCTTGATTAAATTGGGATTTTTCACATTTTGGTTTGACTGAATTAGAATTTTTCACGTGTCTTTTTCCTTTTCGTCCCTTTCAATCGAATGTTTATGGTCTATCTCTGTTTGTTTTTCAATTGAGGGTGAAATAACAATCGTCAATCGACAACGCCTAACCACGGTAATAGGTAAGGGGCTTCTCTATCGGCCATTGGCTCATTGCAGCGGTTTTAACACACACACACACACACACACTTCCTTTGATATTAAAATAAATTTTCAACTGAATGAGTATATACACATCAAATGACATGAATGAGTCATTGGAATTATAAGGTTTCGTTTTGTATGAATACCTCAACTTATTTCACCATGTTATTGAAGAATATTTATTTTTCCTTTTCTTACATCAGGTATGAACGTATAAATTATTATATATGTACAATGTTACTGATGAGGAGCCAAAACTAGAAACACAACATGAGTATACAACAACAGGAAAAGATTTAAAGATTATGTTGTGGGTGTTCCTATAAAACGAAACCTTAAAAGATTTTTGTAGCCATCCCGTTAAACGTGTAGCTAATTGTTATATTAACAGTTCAATTACACTCATAACCCCTCAAATCTCGTCCCTTTTTATATATCTACGGTTATGATATATTATTTGAACGAGTGATCGAATATGCAAGAAGGATCGGTTGCTGGAGGTTTATAATCAACTGCAACCATCCTTATTCTCATATCCATCCAGGTCCCTTCTTTTTTTTTCAGGTTCCTTCTTTGCTCTGATCTCCTTAATTTTGTAGGAATGGGTGGAATTGAGCGATTGGACCCACACAGGCCATCCTACTAACTAAACAGTCCTAGCGTACAACTCATACAACAGGCATGTAAGGCATCCTTCCTAGATCCTTAGCCCTAGCTAGCATGCAATTCTCAGAATCATACATCAGGCACACAAGGCATCCTCCTAGATCCTTAGTCCTATTCTAGCATGCAATTTCCTGAATCAAAACCATACAACATAACATAACAAGTATGGGTATCTTGGGGAAAACTTACTTGAGCTCGACCGGTCGCACACATCACACACTTCGTCTTTCTTAAAACTTCCCATTTTAGATTTTAGAAAACCATTTTCCTTAAAAAAAATCTTTTAGTCCCTCGGTTTGAGTCCAGACACCCCCGAGAGTGTGTCTGAATCCCTCAAACCAGGGCTCTGATACCAACTTGTAACATCCCAAATTTCGAGGCCAAAAATTTCATTTTTAGAATTTAACATGTAATAAGGCGTGTTACTAAAACATTGTTAAAGTTACATTAACTATAAAACATAAGGTCATGTCTCAAAATGATATCATCGGAAACAAGAAAATCATAGTACAATCCTAGAAAATCCAGTGCGGAAATCATGTGTGTGATATGCCGCTACGCCGCTGAATCTTTCCCCTTTGACGAAGAGGTACCTGAAACCACAATTAAAACTGTAAGCATGAAGCTTAGTGAGTTCCCCCATCATACCACATACCATTCAATGCCATCGGTATCTTTCAACCGGTAATCATCTTCGGTATCTTTCAACCGTTAATCATCATCGGTATCTTACAACCGGTAATCATCATCGATATCTTTCAACCGGTAATCATCATCGGTATCTTTCAACCGGTAACTGGGGTCTATTCCACCCCCTACTACTACTAGCATACAACAACAAGGTATATCTCATAAAGACCATTGTCAGGGAAAAACTATCCCTATCATACACATAACATATCATACAAAAATATCTCATAACCAACACGTATCCATACCAAGATAATTATCACGAAGACAATCATCTTTTTAAATACTCTTACTTGGTGGGCCGACATTGTAGCCTTAGACCCACCCTTATTGGAAGGTGACTCACCTCAAAAGGATGACTGCTGAAAAGCTGATCCGTAAATGTCTAACAGCTGCTCCGGTGATCCCCCGACTATATTCCCATAAAACACTTAATCATACATTGATACTGATCCTAGGGTAAAATGACTATTTTACCCCTGACCGATTCTAAACCAAAGTCAGGTCAAAGTCAACTTCCAGTTGACCCGACTCGCCGAGTTGGCTTGCTAACTCGTCAAGTTCATATCCAGCTGATTGACCTTACTCCTGTCTCTACTCGTCGAGTTAGGCATTGACTCGACGAGTTCTCTTCCTAACTGAATACACAATGGTCTTTCATCCAACTCGCTGAGTTGTATGAAAAACTCGTCAAGTTAATCTTCATACGATGAACACGTTCTGTCCTCAACTCGCCGAGTTGATGAACAACTCGCCGAGTTTTATGAAGATTGCCTTGGACCCGCCGAGTCAGGGCAATGACTCGCCGAGTCGCTCCATTGATGAGTGTGGCTCCCGACTCACTAAGTCCACCTATGGCTCACTACTCTACTCGCCTACTCAAAAAGGGGAAAAATCGGGGACTCGCGACTCGACTCGCCGAGTTCGAAGAACAACTTGCTGAGTGGCATCCATGCAATCTCTCTACACTCGATTCTGCTTGAATCCAGTGCATTCCATTCATAGATCTAGGTTCCTAGGACTCGGTTAACACGTAAAGTTTCCAACTTTACATGTATATAATCATCCGTGGGGATTATAAGGCTAAAAACACACAAAAAGGGGTAGATCTAGGGCTTTCATCCAATATGGCCCCATAAAGGTACTAGATCTAGGCTTCAGGGACTCGAACATAGCCAGATCTAGCAGCTATTCAGCCCATTATGATCCCTATACCACTGACAAGCTTGGAATTGGGTCAAAGATAGCTTAATGGTGTTCTAATGGGGATTTGAGCATAGAAAACATAATAGATCTGAATTGTACCCCAATGAACTCTGGATTAAGTCCTAGATTCTTGCTCTTCACCTTCTCCTTTGGTCTTTCCTTCCTTCTCTTCTTCAAACTCCAAGGAACAAGCACAAGATCACTTCAAATCACAAGGAGAGGGTTAGGGTTCAGTATATGATGCTCTGAGGGTGATGGAGGCTAACTTGGGGCGCATAAAGGGGTTTAAATAGGGTGCAAACCCCTGAAATTAGGGTTTCTTCCAGACTGATGGACTCGTCGAGTCCATAATATGGACTCGTCGAGTCTCCAACTTAAACGTGCTCAAAATCCCATCCCTACTCGGCGAGTCTAGTCTACGACTCGCCGAGTCCAAGGCTAAAAACTAAAATACTCAGATAAATCATACATACCAGGAACCAGGTGCTACACCGGACCAGTTCCACACATGTTCCTCATGTTCCAGACGAGTTCATCGTGTTGTGGAACAGTTCCTCGTCTTCCGGAGGCTTCCAGAATGAACTTTTAAGATTTGGAACACATATATTTTGATGTAAATCGACACTACCTAGACATCTAAACTACATTTAAGTTGGTCCTACATTAGTGGATTCTTTAATTTAAACTTTGGAACACTTCCCAAACTAAAATCCAAAATTCATAAAAAGCCTGAACTTCCACTTTACGATTATACCCTTGGGCTTCAAATCACAAAGCGAACTCCTGGAACATCTAACCTACATTACCCACACCAAAAGGTTCTAAATCTATCTTTCCCAAAGTCCCTAAGCCTTATGATACCCGATCCTCGGGTCACGGCCCCGAATTAGGAAACGTTTCGGAACAGGATGTTAGGGTGATATCAGAGCTTTGAAATTTCAAATTAATGGTACATAATAAATGAAATCGAAACAAACAAAAAAAAATCAACAATCTGTTTCTCTAGGATGTGGCAAGTGTTCGACCACGACATGAGATCTATATGGAATTCAATTTTTGGTATTTTCTTGTCTTATTCAAAAGATAAAATAATAATTATTTAATACATTTTATTTTAAATGTCTAAAATCCGAATATGTTAACTAGATGATTGAGAATCCTAATTTGAATATGAAAGGAAGATTAAATAAGATAATTATCTTCTCTCCATATATCATAATAAATAAGAAAACAAACATGGTTTCATAACTTAATAGCACTTAAAACTAACATTAAGAAATGTAAACAACAAAAGATAGATTAAAACATTGAATTCATATCTTAAGAAAAGGAAAAACAATAAAAATAAAAATTGACATACTTGATGTAGATAAGATGGTGTTTCACCATCGAAGAGAATGAAATTGAGACAAGTTGACGGTGTTTCACCGGAGCGATTAGGCAACAACAACGATGGGGGTTGTCAACGGCATCAGATCTGGTCCGTCAATCTTGTTAGGATTCATAGATTTAGAGGCATAAATCGTACAACGTAGATCTAGAGGTGTAAACTGTAGATTTGTTGCCGAAGATCGTAGATCTATAGCCGGAAATTATAGATCAGATCACTTCAGATATGATAACGTCATAGATGAAGTTGTAGGTCTAGGTTTCCGTCTAAGGTTCTTGAACAAGGGGTCGGGCAATAAAATTAGCGATGTTCAGGAGCTTCTTTGAAGACGTTGAAGTCGCCGAAGAAGGTAACGTCGTTGGAGTCAACATATTGCCGTAGTAAAATTATTGTCTAAGCTTGCATTAATGAGTAATAGATCAGACTAAGACATGGAGAAGATAAAAAAAAAGTAAGGAGTTATGACATTGGCGGCATCAGTGTCGATTTCGATTCTGGCGAGGCAGAGGTGGAGCGGACATCAATGGCGACAAGAAGTGGTGTTAAGGTTGTGTTGGTGGGAGAGTTTGAGAGTAGTTGATTGTATCAAATCTAATAGATCTTATATAAATGAAAAAATATTGAAATTTTGATCTAAATGTTAGTTTTTAAAGTTAAAGGTCTCAAAATGGCAATTTTTCCCATATTGCTATAAAACCTTACAAAAAAAATAAGACCTAAAATTGACAAATATACCCTTAATAATAAGCTACAAATAATGATTCCTAGAGTTCCTAATATTTTTTATTTCTCATTGATCATATATATATATATATATATATATATATATATATATATATATATATATATATATATATATATATATATATACACACACACACACACTAGGTGTGAGACTCATGTAATACACGAGTTTATTAAAAATAAAAATTTAATATAAAACTATAGCTTACATATATTGACCCTAAATAAAATGTGGATTTTAAATTTAAGAAAATTGAAAAATAAAAAAAAATGACAAGTGTAAAAAAAATAATTCAAAAAATCCTAAAGATGAATATGTCAAATTTAATGAGAACATGATATTTGGCAAAAACGATTTTTATTTTTTAGGTTAGAAGATATATATATATATATATATATATATATATATATATATATATATATATATATATATATATATATATATATATATATATATATAAAATTTGTGATGTAAAGGAAAAACGAAAGAATTAAAACAAGGCATTCAAAATGATATATTTTCGGACATAAGAGTTCAAAGATCTCTTATTTTACAATACATATTAAGTGCATACTTTCATCGAAAGAAGTCTTGCTAGTTATTTGTTTTACATATAAGCACTACATAATGCATAACTGCATTGTGAAACATCTTTTTAGTATATGACTGAAAAGATGGTTATTTCTCGATGTTTCCATTAGTTTTGAGTTTGTTTGTAAGCAGTTGCCTCTGCAAACGTCTTGCAACACTTGCACCCTCCTTTAATGTGGTAAGATTTACCAGTACAACAACCAAGCTTGCAACCTTTATGTCCAGGATTATTTGGATCGTATAAACCCTTACCGGGCTTAACACCTTTGTCATGCCTTCCAATACTACCACCTATGATGTGTTCTCCATGTCCACCAGCCTTAGACTCACCTACAACATTAAGTGTTAATTAACTTGCAAGATTTATACGTTTTTTTTAAAATAAAACACATATGAGAGAAAATTTATTTACTGTTAGTGTTTTCAGCCAACGTCGTAGCTACAACCACCTCAGAGTTAATGAGAAGGACAACAGCAAAAGCTAGATTAAGAAGAAGGAAAGCTCTTGGAGCCATTTTCACCTATTTATACAAAATGAAATATATGGAAGAGAGGTGTGGAAATCAGTGTGTTACACGTCTCAATTTATAGAAGGTTTTATGAATGAAAAAATTATTGCTATGCCCTACTTTGTTTAGTGGTTGGGTGGTGGGGAGTGGGTCTAAGATTAGGATACTATCTTTTTTTTTCCTGCATGTGCCTCAATTTTATCACTTTTTTTTAACAACAAGCAAGAAATATATTAAAAAGAAGGGTAAATTACATGGATGGTCCCTGTGGTTTGGGGTAGTTTACGTGGTTAGTTCCTATAAAGAATTTTTAACTCGAACGGTCTCTATTATACTTTTTTATTGCACGTTTCGTCCATGCCATACTTGAAATGACTGTTATACCCTTTTCTTATTTTATTTTATAGTTTATTATTAATAATTTTAATTTAAAAAATCATTAATTTTGAATCCTTACTCCATTCCCCACCAATATCATGATTTGTCTGAGTTAAAAATTCTTTTTAGGGACTAACCATGCAGACTACCCCAAACCATAGGGACCATCCGTGTAATTTACCCTAAAAAGAAGCTAAGGAGTAGCTAGAGGTACATGAATACTAGATTTAGGATCCATATACTAATCAAATCAATTAAATGCCTAGCTTTACAAGCATGATTCTTAATCCAAAAAAAATCATGAAATTACACCTCATTACAACAAATTTTTTTAGCCGTAATAATTTTCAAGTTCAAAATAAACCAACGATAAAATTCAACAGCATATTTAAAAGAGAAAATAGCAATTTTGATTCTTCTTATAACAAACTTTTATATTTACATTCTTTTGCCTCTGATTTTTAATTAATAGTTTTCCTCCCTAATTATTAGTATAAAGTTAAATTATTGGTATTTTGTAAGTGACAATTATGCCCCTTATTAGATTTTAAAGATACATTTTTTGTCCCTTACAAAATTTGTTTTTATAGTTTTTCTTTTCATTAATATTAATTTTTATTAATTAGAATTTTTTTTGATAATTGTTATTTGTAGTATTATACCAAATATCATGTATTTTCAAATTTTACTTTTGTTCTCTTCTACCATACATAATTGTTAAGATAAAAAGTTTATTTTTCTACTTTTATGGTCTAATTTGCAAAGAACTTCTCTGATGCAACGTACAACGTTGCTAAATACTAGCTTTATTTTATATACTACAACAATTTCAAGAATATGACAACAATGAAGTGTTAGAAAAATGAAAACCAATGACAACTCATGATATCCGCATGGAAAAAATTCCAAATTTCTTTCTAAAAGTTTACTAAAACTTACTATAAAGTGAAATAAAACTAACATTAATAATATATAATATTGTTCTTATTTTAAATATTAAATCGTAGTGTAATGTTTTATTTTACTTTTTGGTAATTATTATTTATATATTAAGCAAACTAGGTGTACTATACAGATTAATTAATATAATAAATGACATCAGGAAAAAAAATTAAAATAACTACTAAAGAACATGTGACAAAATGTAACGAACCAAAATAAATTTAAACTTTTGAAAAAATATATATTTATACTAAAGAACCATTAAATCTTTTAATTAACCAAAACCGTTATGTTTGATGTATTCAAATAACATTTCAAAATCAACACATCATTTCAACAATATTAATCCATTTATAATTCAAAACAACAGCATAACAATAGAAGTATTACACCCTATTCACATATCAAATGCGATAAACAAATATGCAAACATCCATATAATATAGAAAAACTAAGATCATACATCTCGTGTCTATTTGGGAACACATCCCAAACAATACTCAAATAAGGACTTGATATTCAGCCGTCAAATCCACAGACTTGCCGGTTCCGCCTTCGGTCCCCCTGACTTGGCACAATGGCCTTTGGTCATTCGGCTCGATATTCAGTCATCGAGCCCAAACATATCATGCATATACATTCCACATAATAAATAAGAACATCAAACATATCTCATGCAACAAGTATCACTTTAACTATTAATCATATAGTTCCTAGTCTTACCTAACCTAATACTAGGCATATAATAACCTAAGGTTATGAAGTGGGGAACTCACCTCCAATGATTAAACACCCTTCAAGTAGCCTAAGACACCCTTTACAACAGTTCAACCTTCAAACTTCCTAATAAAGGAAAAACATAGTTAAGTTATGGTTATTTGATACCCCAAAAGTACAAATGGCTCATGGGTTAGTTTTCCATATTTTTACCTAGAAGTTATGGTCTGTTCGGGACCTATTTTTCCCTCCTTCAGCACCTTATTTTTTAAAACTGTTTTACATGAATGAATTTTAGGTCCTTAGCTTCAAAATTAGAATTCATACACCTCTGTATGATTTTCCACAATTTTTGGTGATTTTTACAAAACTACCTCACAAAACAGTTCATTAAACAGTTCATTACGGACCAGTCTGGGTAAATTGTCAATTTCACCCTAGTTATGGGCATTTCTGGGTTTCGGTCAAAACTAATGAAATATAGAGGACTCAAGAAGGAAATTATGGGCTTTGGTTTCGACCAAAAAGGGTTTTTCATGACCGATATATGACATTTCAAAGTTCTGGACATATTTGTTGGATTAGGTGTCTAAGCCCATAACTATAATTGGTATGTACTTGACCCGAGAGTAGCATGGTCCATTTGGGTTGCATATCACCATGACAATTTGATAGGAAGGACTTTTGAGAAGAGGTTATTTGTGATTTATTAATCTATTATAAGTTCTAATATATTAATATGAAATCATATGATTTTATTAGTATTAAACAATAATTAATTTGGAATGAATTCAGTGATCAAAAGAAGCTAATTAAATTAATGGGGACTAATTGTGTAAATTAGTTATATATATATATATATATATATATATATATATATATATATATATATATATATATATATATATATATATATATGGTTTGGGCTTATGATACATGGTGGACTAAGTTTATGGAAGAATCCATAAAGAGATAGCCCACTTAAATCATGGATCATGGATAATAAACCCTAGAGTATGGATTAGGGTTTACCCATGACTCTTGGATTCCTAACATATATTTATTTGACCCCATAGCTAAAATCGATGATGCTAGCGTTCTTGGAGTCCACATAACCATATTTTAGTGCAAGAAACTCTCTCAAAAGTCATCATTTGTCCTAGGTCTGTTGTGATTCCATTTGAGGCAGTCATACTATTGGTGCTAAGTTCTTAAAGGCCAAACACAACAAGTTCTACAAGCTACATAAAGAGGTAAACTCCTAACTAGTAATTTATGTTGTTTATGTCATTTGCATGCTAGTTGTAGGCTTAATGCTTTGGAAACAATATATCATGTATAATTAGAGAAAACACAGATCCAAAGCATTTAGCGTTGTATGTGCACCATTGGATGTTGTAGTATACCAAAACCTAGCAATGGTATCAGAGCCTAGGATTGTTTTCTATTATACTTGATGTTTATTGGTTTTGAAAGTTGAAAAAATCAATTTTCTGGATTCCGACCGGTGAACTCGCCAAGTCCAATGGCTGACTCGATGAGTCCAATCAGTAACATACCAACTCGCGGAGTCCAATTCATGTACTCGCCGAGTTGGTGCTCCTGTGTGTAGAATTTCGAGTTTTGTCTAGAAATTGGATTAGGATTATTACCGTAATCTGTTTTTTTGAACCATGAAATCTATTTTTCCATAAGGTAATGATCATGCTTGTCCAATTAAAAGATAATTGTCATAATTTCAAGATTTGTATTAGTTTATATGATTAGGCTAATTTCTTGAAGATTGTTGATATGAATTATCTTGTTCTTATGAATTTAACTAGATCATGTATAAATTATTTGATTATTGTGTTAATTAAAATATTTATCTAAATGTTTTTATTAACTCCATAACTTGTCCTCAAATAATTAAAAATGTACCTCCACCCCCTTCGAGGTACCAACATCGTCTTCGGGAGTCTTATTGACTAGTTTTAGAACCATGGCTAAAGTAGCGTCATGCTCTACTAAACGATGATCTGTGACCTCAAATGCTCATGACATTCACTAAGCTATTTTTTCAATTGACGGACCTTGTTTTGAAAGTCACTTATAATTCGGTCCTTGTCCGTTGATAGGTCAACAGTCAGTGGTTGTGGAGGTGGCGGGTGAGATGTATCATCTATTCATGCCTTCTTTTCTCGAGGCTAACGGGTAGGGGAGTTTTAGGTGATGGTGTTAGGGAAGGTGCCCTGTGAACTTCAGTGTCGAGAAAATCAGGTCCATCAATCCATGTTGAGCTAACTATCCACCATTCAACACTCATCTCATCTTCTCTCGGCTCCAACTTCTGTACGATTCTATTATCCTGCTAACAAAATTATTAAATTATAAATAAACATAAATTATAAAGTAAATAAATATTTAAATTATAAAGTAATCATATGCCATTGATTTGTAAAAGCTTGTTGCATTTAAGCTTTTTTAAATCCCTCGGTTTTGATCATGCAAAAGCCTGAGGGATCATATTCTGTTGTCGGGTATCAAACAAACTGCTCACCGGAAAAGTCTCAAGAATATATATTTGAATATTAGCAAACAAATAAATTGTTAGAATCTTAGCAAACAAAAAAATAATAAAATTGTAATATACTTACCTAAAAAACGTATAAAAACCCGTTAAGGGTGTAGGTCATTTTTTGAGGTTGTTTCTCTTCTGATTCATCTGGATATATATAAGCTTGTTAACCTTATTCAATAAAATAAATAACTATATGTACAATTGATCCCAAATTATCATCCCCTATGGATATTTGCCACATAAAACATTAGTTAACAATTAAATTTGTAAAAATAATTAGTAACGATAAGTAATTATAAAATAGACGACGTTATAGTTATTGAATTCATCAATGTTGGATAGAAAAGCGAAATACTCTTCTGTAACAGTCTGTTTAGGCAACCTCTCATTGAAACCCTTCTCTAATAGGTATAGAAAACATACACGCACTGCATCCTCGTTTGATAACTCATTAAGTGAATGTTTAAACATCATCTAATTTGACCTAGAACATCCTCGGGACCATAGGAAAGGCATGAGAACGGAAGGCGGCGCCGGATGAAAAAAATAGGAAAATAGTCACCAAATTGGAAGTAGGTGATGAAATAAAATTCTTTCTTCCCGAAAGACAGATCGTAACTCCTAATCTCAAAAACCATTTGCTCTACGTTCTTGGCTTCGGGGTTCGGTGACAGCTCCGTGGCAAAAGACGTAATGTAGAAGCAAAGGACCCCCATATGCATTAGGAATGTCTAACCTCCTCCCAAAACATGTATTCCAAAAGATAGTCTCGTATTGGGTTATATCCTTGAATGCCGCAAGAATTTTCTCGCCGATTTTGGGTTTTCATGAGCATGTAATTGATGCATCAAAAACCATGTTGTGCTATACAAATAAAATTGTTTTATCACTTCATTCCAAAATGGAAATGACCAATATTTCGGACTTGTTCCTCATGTTCCAGACGAGTTCATTGTATTGTGGAATAGTTCCTCGCGTTCAGGAGGCTTCTAGAATGAACTTTTAATATCTGGAACATAACATTTCGGTGTAAATGAGCAATACCTAAACATCAAAACTACTTTTCAGTTGGTCATACACCAGTAGCTTCTTTAATTTAAACCGTTGAACATTTTCAGTTCATTCCGGAGGTGTTCTACGAATTCCAGAATAGTAACAATAGAAGAATAGACACCTTAAACAAACAAGGAAACTACATAAAGAGACAACAAAGAACATATTCATAAAAAAATAGGGTCGTAGTACTCATCTTCCATGTCAGAGATGGGTATCGGAGATCAGAGTTGCGTGTCGGAGATCGGAGTTACTTGTCAGAATCGAGTTGGAACACCGGAATCAAAATGCGCATTTTCGGAATGAAGTTTCCACCTCGAATTATATTCTGGATTTTGAAATTCAAAATCCCAATCCAGAACATATATGATTGATCTTGAATAGATATTCTGGATCCAATGAAATGGGTCGGGCCATCCGAAAAGTAACGCAAAATACGTTTCAAAACAACTCACTCTAGAATATGTGGTTCTTTTGCAAAAAAACATTATACTTTTTAAAAACACCCGAAATAAGGGTTAGATTACTCAATTTTCTATTATTATAATATGTGAATTTATGAGTAAAGGGAGTGTGCTAGCAGAACATTTAAACGATTACACTCAGTAGTATCAACTTGATCATGATGTTTTGAAAAAATTTTAATTTACAAGCATCCAAAATGAATTTAGTCCAAAACAAAGAATTACAGTCTAATTCCAATCCCAGCGGTAAACTCTGGTCACATGGATTGAAGGCAATAAAAGGATTCAAAGTTACAGTTAGGATTTTCGTATTTGTAAAAGTGAGAAAAGGAACGTAAAAAAAGTGATCTTGATACGGACGAATTGAAGACGACAAAGATGGTGGCAGCGTTTAGTGCTTGAAGATGGTGATGATGAGGGAGAAGTTTGTTGATCGAAAGGCAGCGACAATTATGCGTAACGTCTGAATTCTGAATTTGATAGGTGGGATTAAGGGTGTGTTTGGTTGTGGAAAACTGTTTTCATATTTTAAGAAAGTGTTTTTAGAAAATAGAGTTGAGTTTTCATTTTTCGTTTTTAATGAAAATTTTAGAGAAGGCGTTTAGTTGGAACCAATGGGGTATTCAATTTTCATCTTAGAAATTTGGAAAATTTGGAAAACTGTATAAATCACTTTTCTATCTACATACAATTTGGAAAACTAACAATTTTCATTTTCTTAAAAAACATTAGAAAAATGAACAAACCAAACGTATTTTTAAAATTTCCGTTTGGAAAATTTTCCACAACCAATCGCACCTTAAACGATTGAATAATTAATGGGAATGTTGATAGGGAAAGAAAGAAAATGGGAGAAAAGGGTATTTGTTTCTTTTACACAATCGGAAAACCAAACATTAGGGATGTGTTTGGTTTTAGAAAAATGTTTATATATATATATATATATATATATATATATATATATATATATATATATATATATATATATATATATATTGTAACACCGTGATTTCCAAAAACAAAATTTTTCATTTAAATAATCAATTTAATATTAAAGCACTTCTTTAAAATCTTATTCACATTCGAATTACAAAATATAGTTTCATTTTCATTTGAATAGACAACCAGAATCCTCCAAAGCACAACTCTTTCTTCGGTGTGTACAATCGAACCGTTGCCATCCCGCGTTACTGAAAGAACCTGAAACAACATAACATAAACAACGTAAGCACGAAGCTTAGTGAGTTCCCCAATATACAACTTACGCACATACGCCTTTCCAGGCCTGACCTTCCGGTCCATGTGTCTCAGGGGACTTCCGTCCCTGCTGGGTAAACTTTCCGGCCTTACCCACGCCGACCTTCCGGTCCATCACACATCATATCGCCTTCCGGCCCATAACATAATGCCTTCCGGCCCATAATATAATCGCCTTCCGGCCCATAACATACATGGCACATATAACAATTAACTTACCACATATAGCATACATATCACATATCATATCCGACCTTCCGGTCACACAGTCAAACCCTTCCGGGTACAGTATAGTGAGAAGACTCACCTCGCGGACACTGGAAGATAGCAACTCCTGAAATCTCTTGCACTTGATCCTCCGAGCTACAAGCTCCCTGTCTCATCATATATCTCTTTTTAATACTTCTATCTTCCACGTTAACTGACCCTAAGAAATCACACCAGTCAACTCTGGTCAACAGTCCATTGTCAGCTCGACTGGACTCGGCGAGTTCCCTGGCGACTCGGCGAGTCTGGTCGTCCTTCAATCCTCTAAGATTCCCCTTCTACTCGTCGAGTATCCTCTTTGACTCGACGAGTCACTCCTGGAAGAATCGCGGGGCCACCCCGACTCCACTCGCCGAGTCTGAAGAACAACTCGGCGAGTCCCAGTGAATCTTCAAGCTACTCGCCGAGTCTGATCATCCGACTCGGCGAGTCCACGCCATGCAGTCGATCGAACTGCTTCCTGAGATACATATATTCCCGAATAAACAAACATGGGACCTTCTGGACCTCTAAGGGTCCTAATACAAGGTTATAAACATTGGGTAACGACACAACAATCCGTCTAATCTCCAAATGGGTTTCACAAACCCTAAATCCATGCACACATTCACATCACAGAAAATAATCCGAAAGGTTACCTGAATCATGCACCCTCAGTGTCCCCAAGCCTCAAAACGTGATTCCCTTGCTGCCCCATTAGCCAAAACCTTCTCCTTCTTGGACAATAACTTCCTCAAATCACCAATGATCTTCAATCCTTGCTCTAGCCGCTCCAGTCGCCTAGGGTTCTTCCCAATCGATCCAAAGTCGTGAAATGACGGCATAATAACCCTTATATACGACCCAATACTGAACGGCTAGGGTTTCCGCTGAACAGCGTCGACTCGCCGAGTCCATATCTGGACTCGTCGAGTCCAGTCGTGAACCCGCGACCAAATCTGCGACCCTACTCGGCGAGTCTGGCTCCAACTCGCCGAGTCTCCCCTTTAAAACACCCCCAAAATGCAACTTAACAATACTTGAGATTTTGGGCTGTTACAATTCTCCCTCACTAGAATTAGACTTCGCCCTCGAAGTCTCACTCTGAAAATAGCTCTGGCTGCTGCTCCCGCATCTCACGTTTCGGCTTCCCTAGACACCACCGATCTCTTCCGAGGCCGCTACTGAACCAATACCAGAGGTACCTTCTTGTTCCTCAGAACCTTGATATTCCGATCTCCGACGGCCACTGGCCTCTCGACGTAACACAGGCTCGCATCCACCTAATCGTTCTCTAGTAGAACCACTGCTGACTCATCCGCTATACACCTCTTCAATTGCGACACATACCAGTGTCATGGATCCGTCCCAATTCCGTTGACAGCTCCAAACGATAGGCCACCCTTCCTACCTTCGCACTTTCACGAAAAGACCCAACATACCAGGGCCCCCCATTTACCCCTCTTCCTAAATCGAAGCACCTCGTCAGAAATACGAAGTCGCTGACCTGAATCACATGCTCGTAACGGCGTCTGCCTGCATAACTTTCCTGTTAACTCTAGACGATCACTAACTCTCTTTAACCTGCTGAGTCCGCTTTGTCAACTAAAGTACGAACTCTGAACTGCTCAGCACTCTCTGTAATCGGAAATTACCCAAGATGCACTCTGCTCCAAATCTCAACGATCACTCAACCCATAAGGGTTAGGAAACCCTGAACCACCGGATCCCCGATCCAAAGCCCACTTTGCCCATTCCGGACCGACTGAGAGATCCGTTCTCCCTCTCAGATTAACTCTCACAAGTTCTCCCCTTGCCACTACCTACACATACTGAACTAGTCCCAACACCCGCAGGTGGAAAGACCCGATACACTGATGATATCCTCGAACATCTCCCAAGATGAACCACTACATCCACCCTACACTCTGATCAGATTCACACTGAGAATTTAAAATTTTCTCTCTCCATGCATCCCTTCTGAGCCTCAACAGACATCCCAACCGGATGGGTTCCTACTCCACTTCCGCGAACACGATGCTCACAACCATACTCGAAATACTCTATCCATAACTCTGCTCTGCAGCTTTCACTTTCGTGAAATTGCACCCCTTCGGAGTTACACACCTTCCTCTTTTCCCTTTTCCAAGGAACCCTCTTGGCCATAATGCCACCCCAACCGGTGCCACGGTGCTCGCCCCAAGCGACACCACCCTTTTTGCGTAACCGCTATCCACATACTCTGGTTCTCATTGCAGGGGCTCTCAATCCCATGCACTCTCTCCACTCATCAAAATCACTGCCTCCGCTAAACAAGATCACTAACCCGGGGCCAGACCTTCCAATGCAATCACACTGCACATACATCATCCGTAAATCTCAAACTAATCCAGCAATACCAACAGAGTCTCCAGTATGACTGGACCGACTCTCACAACACATACTAGCCACTCGAGGCTATATCTCTGTGGGTCCGTACACCCAACTCTGCGAACCCTTAGGTTCTAACTCTGGGAACCTTCCGGTTCCAGCTCTAGAAACATGCACAACATAATCCCGTGGGATTAATGCAGTACAACCCATCTCGTACCTCAAACGTACCAATACTCTGATCGCAAAATTCCGATTACTTACTCAAGCTTGATCCCGACCTCCTCTCAGGCCTCCACAATCAAATGCCCTAGGTCTGTATCTCGCCCCGCATACCCAACACTCGCTCTCGTTGGCCTATACTTTGCGCTGACAAACACTGCTGAATCCCAACAGCTAAGCACCCTTACATACTCATCGATCTCCCGGAGAATTTTACAATTCTCCCCCACTAAAGCACTGACTAACTGCCACCGATCGTCATTAACGACCTTTCAGAACCATCCTGCACAAAGAGAACATTTACCCACTGACTGCTTCCCACAAGCGTAAGCAACCCTCAGCAAAACACATCTCCTCCCTGATCAATCCGCTCAAAAGAATCCGATCTTTCAATTATCCACTCCACAACTGCAGATGCTACCCGTCATTCAACCCAGTGCCGCATCTCCACTATCAACCCTCACGAACGATGACCAACGGAATTCCCAAGCAATAACCCATAACCAAACCCACAACCTGCCAAAGGTTGAACATCGCATCGAAAACCGCACAAGGCTACCGGTACCAAAACGCCAAACTATAATCATACTAAACCATCAGGGAACAACGAATGCCAAGCGAAAACCTGAAGCACCAATCCATAACCATGCCAAACCCGTGAAACAACGAATACCGCATCGAAATCCACACCAGACACCAGCACAAACGATACGCCACAATCAACGCAAGCTACTCAAGACATCAAGAGAGCATCATACCCGCAGCTGCCTCCGGCACTGCTCCGTCTCCCTCTGCCGCAAGCCGATAAGCACGACCCTGAGCCCTTGGGCTCTGCTCCATCCTGTCCTCCTCCTGAACTCCTCAAGGTGGTCGATGCTAGAGCCTGCACCGGTTCTGCAGAAAACTGTGGACGGTTGACCCTCAAATGTCCAACCTGCCGACACTGATAACAATCCTGAAACCCCGAATTGGCATTGACTGCCGACAATCCCGTGCACCATGCCCCTCCTTTCCGCACTTGCGGCATGCACCACTGGGCCAACAAGCTCCGGTGCCATCTCTCTCACACTTCCCACAAGTGTGACCGCTCCGATCCCCCATTCTGACGTCTACGGTCATGGACCGTTTCGGCGCCGACTACGACTGCATCGGGGCCTGCCTCATCTCACGCAACTGCAACTCGACCTCTAACTCACGCCACATGGCGGCCTCCTGCGATACCAACACGGTCTCGCGCCTCTGCGCAGACACGAACTGTCTGATACCCCCCCCCCCCCCTTGAGCATACTCGGATATCGGGACATCTGAGCCTGCTCCGAAGCGAACTCAGGGCAAAACATCGCCCTCTCAATAAACATCCCGGTGCTCTCAGTCACCGACTCCAAATCCTGCTTCAGCTTAAGGAACTTCCGAGCCAATTTCTCCTTTTCATCCCGCGGAACATAGCGAGTACTGAACATTCCTCTGAATTGATCCCATGAAACCGCATCCCTCTGCGCATCGGAAAATGACCTCGTGGTCAATCTTCACCAATCCTTCGCCCCGAGCCTCAACAGGTTCAGAGCACAACCCACCCTCTGATCAGCAGGGCATAAACTCGTGGAGAAACACCCCTCCATGTCTGATAACCATCTCATAGCAACAATCGAGTCCTGAACTCCATCGAATGTGGGAGGCCTCGCATAATAGAAGTCCCGATACTGAAAACCCCGACTAGCCCCTTTCTTTGCCGTTGCTACAGCCGCTGTAACCGCCGCAGCAGCCGTCTCTGCGAAAGCCACATATCGCTCATCAAACTACTTCAATCATAGTGGTCCTGATCGACCCAAACAATTCTGGCGACTCAGCCCGCAACAATGCAGCAACCTCATCACGCCGGATCTCGCGAATCCTCGCATCCCGCTCGCTCGTGCTCGTCCGATCGATAACCGGATAACAAGATAGCCACAAGCATCATCCACTACGAACCATGGTACTCATCCCATGACATCCCTCCTCAACATGCTTCGGTGTATGGTACCTGAACCATAGCACCACTCCTCAATCTGCTCCAATGTATAGCACTCGAACCACAACATCTATCTCAAACTGTTCCGATGTATGGTGCCCTGACCATAACATCACTCTGTATCCGCTCCGATGTATGGTATTCGAACCATAACATCACTCCTCAATCTGTTCCTTAGGACCTTCAGAATGCCCCCTGTATCAAGTATGGGTCCTCTGCTTTCAGTAGTACGGGCCCATACTACCTGCCACATCTACCCATACTTTCCACACGGACCATCCCAAAGTTCCTAAGTAGCTGATAAACCTGCTCTTTCACCCATCTCATCGCGCGTGCTCGCTTTCCAGCGAAATCCTCTACTCTACCAGCGCACTCATTTGGCTAGGTTTACTCCCTAGTCCCTTCCGCCGTCCTCCCACTTCTTTGCTATCAGCTGCTGAAGAGTTCCTAATGATGCCAGCCCTCTACCTCCTGAGTATCGTCATACTCACTTAGTAGCTGACTCCCATCATCGACAACTCCACAAAGCACAAAGCAAGCAGCATTCGAGCATTGAAGCATACATAGGACTCCCCATCTGTGGTAGCTCCACCTTCTCGGCTCATCCTCGGAAGTACCTCTGTACCCCGTAGCTTTACTCCTTGTGCGTTCCAACTAGATACTCTCACTCATCACATATACACAAAAGCATAACGCACATATAACAGCAAACCCTAGACTAAGGCATCACACATCAGGCCACTCTAGTCCTAAGATATGAAATACCTAGCCTGTCTCTAGCATGCAATAATGTCTCATAAAGTGCATAATAGATATGTCATAACACAAAAGTAAGGGTATTTTGGGAAATCACCGTTTGGCTCTGGCTGATTGTACACACTGCTCTTTCTTGCTTTCTCTTTGAACTCTTATTCACTTTAGAAAACCATTTATTTGGAAAACCTTTTCTTACTTCCTCAGTTTGAGTCCAGATTTACCCGTAGGCGCGTCCGAATCCCTCAAACCAAGGCTCTGATACCAATTTGTAACACCGTGATTTCCAAAAACAAAATTTTTCATTTAAATAATCAATTTAATATTAAAGCACTTCTTTAAAATCTTATTCACATTCGAATTACAAAATATAGTTTCATTTTCATTTGAATAGACAACCAGGATCCTCCAAAGCACAACTCTTTCTTCGGTGTGTACAATCGAACCGTTGCCATCCCGCGTTACTGAAAGAACCTGAAACAACATAACATAAACAACGTAAGCACGAAGCTTAGTGAGTTCCCCAATATACAACTTACGCACATACGCCTTTCCAGGCCTGACCTTCCGGTCCATGTGTCTCAGGGGACTTCCGTCCCTGCTGGGTAAACTTTCCGGCCTTACCCACGCCGACCTTCCGGTCCATCACACATCATATCGCCTTCCGGCCCATAACATACATGGCACATATAACAATTAACTTACCACATATAGCATACATATCACATATCATATCCGACCTTCCGGTCACACAGTCAAACCCTTCCGGGTACAGTATAGTGAGAAGACTCACCTCGCGGACACTGGAAGATAGCAACTCCTGAAATCTCTTGCACTTGATCCTCCGAGCTACAAGCTCCCTGTCTCATCATATATCTCTTTTTAATACTTCTATCTTCCACGTTAACTGACCCTAAGAAATCACACTAGTCAACTCTGGTCAACAGTCCATTGTCAGCTCGACTGGACTCGGCGAGTTCCCTGGCGACTCGGCGAGTCTGGTCGTCCTTCAATCCTCTAAGATTCCCCTTCTACTCGTCGAGTATCCTCTTTGACTCGACGAGTCACTCCTGGAAGAATCGCGGGGCCACCCCG
Organism: Lactuca sativa; assembly: GCF_002870075.4. Lineage (NCBI taxonomy): Eukaryota > Viridiplantae > Streptophyta > Magnoliopsida > Asterales > Asteraceae > Lactuca > Lactuca sativa. The sequence goes on along the minus strand of NC_056629.2, from coordinate 173,252,110 downwards.
ACTCCACTCGCCGAGTCTGAAGAACAACTCGGCGAGTCCCAGTGAATCTTCAAGCTACTCGCCGAGTCTGATCATCCGACTCGGCGAGTCCACGCCATGCAGTCGATCGAACTGCTTCCTGAGATACATATATTCCCGAATAAACAAACATGGGACCTTCTGGACCTCTAAGGGTCCTAATACAAGGTTATAAACATTGGGTAACGACACAACAATCCGTCTAATCTCCAAATGGGTTTCACAAACCCTAAATCCATGCACACATTCACATCACAGAAAATAATCCGAAAGGTTACCTGAATCATGCACCCTCAGTGTCCCCAAGCCTCAAAACGTGATTCCCTTGCTGCCCCATTAGCCAAAACCTTCTCCTTCTTGGACAATAACTTCCTCAAATCACCAATGATCTTCAATCCTTGCTCTAGCCGCTCCAGTCGCCTAGGGTTCTTCCCAATCGATCCAAAGTCGTGAAATGACGGCATAATAACCCTTATATACGACCCAATACTGAACGGCTAGGGTTTCCGCTGAACAGCGTCGACTCGCCGAGTCCATATCTGGACTCGTCGAGTCCAGTCGTGAACCCGCGACCAAATCTGCGACCCTACTCGGCGAGTCTGGCTCCAACTCGCCGAGTCTCCCCTTTAAAACACCCCCAAAATGCAACTTAACAATACTTGAGATTTTGGGCTGTTACAATTCTCCCTCACTAGAATTAGACTTCGCCCTCGAAGTCTCACTCTGAAAATAGCTCTGGCTGCTGCTCCCGCATCTCACGTTTCGGCTTCCCTAGACACCACCGATCTCTTCCGAGGCCGCTACTGAACCAATACCAGAGGTACCTTCTTGTTCCTCAGAACCTTGATATTCCGATCTCCGACGGCCACTGGCCTCTCGACGTAACACAGGCTCGCATCCACCTAATCGTTCTCTAGTAGAACCACTGCTGACTCATCCGCTATACACCTCTTCAATTGCGACACATACCAGTGTCATGGATCCGTCCCAATTCCGTTGACAGCTCCAAACGATAGGCCACCCTTCCTACCTTCGCACTTTCACGAAAAGACCCAACATACCGGGGCCCCCCATTTACCCCTCTTCCTAAATCGAAGCACCCCGTCAGAAATACGAAGTCGCTGACCTGAATCACATGCTCGTAACGGCGTCTGCCTGCATAACTTTCCTGTTAACTCTAGACGATCACTAACTCTCTTTAACCTGCTGAGTCCGCTTTGTCAACTAAAGTACGAACTCTGAACTGCTCAGCACTCTCTGTAATCGGAAATTACCCAAGATGCACTCTGCTCCAAATCTCAACGATCACTCAACCCATAAGGGTTAGGAAACCCTGAACCACCGGATCCCCGATCCAAAGCCCACTTTGCCCATTCCGGACCGACTGAGAGATCCGTTCTCCCTCTCAGATTAACTCTCACAAGTTCTCCCCTTGCCACTACCTACACATACTGAACTAGTCCCAACACCCGCAGGTGGAAAGACCCGATACACTGATGATATCCTCGAACATCTCCCAAGATGAACCACTACATCCACCCTACACTCTGATCAGATTCACACTGAGAATTTAAAATTTTCTCTCTCCATGCATCCCTTCTGAGCCTCAACAGACATCCCAACCGGATGGGTTCCTACTCCACTTCCGCGAACACGATGCTCACAACCATACTCGAAATACTCTATCCATAACTCTGCTCTGCAGCTTTCACTTTCGTGAAATTGCACCCCTTCAGAGTTACACACCTTCCTCTTTTCCCTTTTCCAAGGAACCCTCTTGGCCATAATGCCACCCCAACCGGTGCCACGGTGCTCGCCCCAAGCGACACCACCCTTTTTGCGTAACCGCTATCCACATACTCTGGTTCTCATTGCAGGGGCTCTCAATCCCATGCACTCTCTCCACTCATCAAAATCACTGCCTCCGCTAAACAAGATCACTAACCCGGGGCCAGACCTTCCAATGCAATCACACTGCACATACATCATCCGTAAATCTCAAACTAATCCAGCAATACCAACAGAGTCTCCAGTATGACTGGACCGACTCTCACAACACATACTAGCCACTCGAGGCTATATCTCTGTGGGTCCGTACACCCAACTCTGCGAACCCTTAGGTTCTAACTCTGGGAACCTTCCGGTTCCAGCTCTAGAAACATGCACAACATAATCCCGTGGGATTAATGCAGTACAACCCATCTCGTACCTCAAACGTACCAATACTCTGATCGCAAAATTCCGATTACTTACTCAAGCTTGATCCCGACCTCCTCTCAGGCCTCCACAATCAAATGCCCTAGGTCTGTATCTCGCCCCGCATACCCAACACTCGCTCTCGTCGGCCTATACTTTGCGCTGACAAACACTGCTGAATCCCAACAGCTAAGCACCCTTACATACTCATCGATCTCCCGGAGAATTTTACAATTCTCCCCCACTAAAGCACTGACTAACTGCCACCGATCGTCATTAACGACCTTTCAGAACCATCCTGCACAAAGAGAACATTTACCCACTGACTGCTTCCCACAAGCGTAAGCAACCCTCAGCAAAACACATCTCCTCCCTGATCAATCCGCTCAAAAGAATCCGATCTTTCAATTATCCACTCCACAACTGCAGATGCTACCCGTCATTCAACCCAGTGCCGCATCTCCACTATCAACCCTCACGAACGATGACCAACAGAATTCCCAAGCAATAACCCATAACCAAACCCACAACCTGCCAAAGGTTGAACATCGCATCGAAAACCGCACAAGGCTACCGGTACCAAAACGCCAAACTATAATCATACTAAACCATCAGGGAACAACGAATGCCAAGCGAAAACCTGAAGCACCAATCCATAACCATGCCAAACCCGTGAAACAACGAATACCGCATCGAAATCCACACCAGACACCAGCACAAACGATACGCCACAATCAACGCAAGCTACTCAAGACATCAAGAGAGCATCATACCCGCAGCTGCCTCCGGCACTGCTCCGTCTCCCTCTGCCGCAAGCCGATAAGCACGACCCTGAGCCCTTGGGCTCTGCTCCATCCTGTCCTCCTCCTGAACTCCTCAAGGTGGCCGATGCTAGAGCCTGCACCGGTTCTGCAGAAAACTGTGGACGGTTGACCCTCAAATGTCCAACCTGCCGACACTGATAACAATCCTGAAACCCCGAATTGGCATTGACTGCCGACAATCCCGTGCACCATGCCCCTCCTTTCCGCACTTGCGGCATGCACCACTGGGCCAACAAGCTCCGGTGCCATCTCTCTCACACTTCCCACAAGTGTGACCGCTCCGATCCCCCATTCTGACGTCTACGGTCATGGACCGTTTCGGCGCCGACTGCGACTGCATCGGGGCCTGCCTCATCTCACGCAACTGCAACTCGACCTCTAACTCACGCCACATGGCGGCCTCCTGCGATACCAACACGGTCTCGCGCCTCTGCGCAGACACGAACTGTCTGATACCCCCCCCCCCCTTGAGCATACTCGGATATCGGGACATCTGAGCCTGCTCCGAAGCGAACTCAGGGCAAAACATCGCCCTCTCAATAAACATCCCGGTGCTCTCAGTCACCGACTCCAAATCCTGCTTCAGCTTAAGGAACTTCCGAGCCAATTTCTCCTTTTCATCCCGCGGAACATAGCGAGTACTGAACATTCCTCTGAATTGATCCCATGAAACCGCATCCCTCTGCGCATCGGAAAATGACCTCGTGGTCAATCTTCACCAATCCTTCGCCCCGAGCCTCAACAGGTTCAGAGCACAACCCACCCTCTGATCAGCAGGGCATAAACTCGTGGAGAAACACCCCTCCATGTCTGATAACCATCTCATAGCAACAATCGAGTCCTGAACTCCATCGAATGTGGGAGGCCTCGCATAATAGAAGTCCCGATACTGAAAACCCCGACTAGCCCCTTTTTTTGCCGTTGCTACAGCCGCTGTAACCGCCGCGGCAGCCGTCTCTGCGAAAGCCACATATCGCTCATCAAACTACTTCAATCATAGTGGTCCTGATCGACCCAAACAATTCTGGCGACTCAGCCCGCAACAATGCAGCAACCTCATCACGCCGGATCTCGCGAATCCTCGCATCCCGCTCGCTCGTGCTCGTCCGATCGATAACCGGATAACAAGATAGCCACAAGCATCATCCACTACGAACCATGGTACTCATCCCATGACATCCCTCCTCAACATGCTTCGGTGTATGGTACCTGAACCATAACACCACTCCTCAATCTGCTCCAATGTATAGCACTCGAACCACAACATCTATCTCAAACTGTTCCGATGTATGGTGCCCTGACCATAATATATGTTGAAACAAGATATGCCCAAAATAAGTTAGCAATATCCGACAGATAGGTTGTTGAAACAAGGCTTAATCGGAACTAAGGTAGTCTAAGAAACAACTTTTTTTTGGTTTGATAGAAAGTAATTAGACGATGAGTCATCGTCACACTTAAATTCTTCATCAATATCACTATCAAGATATGCCCAAAATAAGTTAGCAGTATCGTTATGTTTGTCCGAGTCATGTCTGATTGTCTCAGGAATAATTTCCTCAGTAACACAATTGTTTGGAGGACTAGAGTTCAGAAGATATACTCCGGTACCCTTTGTGTTATATAAATTTTCGAAGACTGATTTAGGTCTAAGGATATCAGAGGCTAAAGTTGCATGGAATCAAGATATGTAATAGTGATTGTTTTGAGCTCAAGAATCAATGATTGATATATTCCCAAACTCTTCTGAAAGGAAGACAATGGTGAGACAGGAATATCTGAATAGGTATCGTTCAGAATGAATTGGTTCAAACATATATATATATATATATATATATATATATATATATATATATATATATATATATATATATATATATATATATATATATATATATATATATTCGTGATGTCGAAGGAAATGCGACCAGGTATTGAAAAGGCATATATTTGGACATAGAGAGTTAAAAGATCTATTATTTTACGATACATATTAAGTGCATATATATATATATATATATATATATATATATATATATATATATATATATATATATATATATATATATATATATATATATATATATATATATATATATATATATATATATATATATTCGTGATGTCGACGGAAATGCGACCAGGTATTGAAAAGGCATATATTTGGACATAGAGAGTTACAAGATCTATTATTTTACGATACATATTAAGTGCATACTTCCATCGAAAGAAGTCGTGCTAATTATTTGACATATAAACAATACGTAATGCATAATTGCTTTGTAAAACGTCTTTTTAGTACATGACTCAAAAGATGGTTCTTTCTCGGTGCTTAGTTTTGAGTTTGTTTGTAAGTAGTCGCCTCTGCAAATGTGCTGCAACACCTGCACCCTCCTCTTCCGTAGGAACGTCCACCACCACAGCAGCCATACCTGCAACCTCTGTTTCCTCCACCATTGTTGTTCCCTCCTCGTCCACCGCCATTGTCATGTCCTCCACGTCCACCATTGTCATTTCCTCCGCGGCCACCGCCATTGTCATGCCCTCCGCGACCACCGCCATTGTCATTCCCTCCACGTCCACCACCATTGTCATGTCCTCCACGTCCACCATTGTCATTTCCTCCGCGGCCACCGCCATTGTCATGCCCTCCGCGGCCACCACCGCCGCTGTATCCACCACGTCCACTATCGTTAATCTCACCTGCAGCCAACTCCTTAGCTGCAACCATTTCAGAGGTAATGAGAAGGACAACCGCAAAAGCTAGAGCAAGAAAAAGGAAAGCTCTTGGAGCCATTTTCACTTGTTTACTACAGAAGGAAATATATGGAAGAGGGATGTGGAAATTAGTGTGTTACACGTCTCTATATATAGAAGGTTTTATGAATGAAAAAGTTATTGCTATGTCCTACTCCTTATATAGTGGTTGGGTGTTGAGGATTGGGGCCAAGATTGCAGGTTCTTTGACAATTCGCAACCAATTCTTATCCTTTACCTCAATTAAATTCTTATTTAAGTGTTTTTCGTAACATACTGCCATTTTTTTTGCATGTGATTGAATTATATTATTAGTAGTTTTTATTTTTAAATGAAAACTATTATAAGCTGCCGACAAAACAAGGAAGAAGAAAACAAAGAAACATAAAGGCGAAATTGACTTAACTAGTCGGGTTTAATTAGAGTACAAAAGAATTTAATGTCATAAAATGTCACGCTATAAACCCATCCATATATATTTTCCATAAACTTTTGAATCGTCTTCTTTATTTATATTTTTAACATATATTTTTATATTAAATAAGAAAACACATTAATAACAAATTTTATTATATATATTGGGCGTGTTTGGCAAAAGTAGCTCTTAGCTGGAAGCGGGTAGCGGTTAGCTGGTAGCGTGTAGCTGGTAGCTGGTAGCGGGAAGCTGTAACTTTTATTTGTTATATGAATGTTTGGCAAAAGTAGCTGGAAGCTTTTGAAATATATAAAATTACATAAAAGGACAATTATTTAAAAATAAATAAATATATAAATATACTTTTAAGGGTAATTATGAAATTGATTTCAAAAGCTCAGGAGCGTTTTGTTAAACGCTACATGAAGTAGCTTTTAGAATCGGAACGTTTTGTTAAAACTAAAAACTAAACGCTCGTACTGCCAAACGAAACTTTTTGTTCAAACTAGAGCGTTTTATCAAAAACTAAAAGCTAGAAACTTCCAAATGTTTCCAAAAACTCCGTCCCAAACACGTCCATTATATCAAATATATGACAACAATGAAAGTATTAAAAAAATAAAACCAACGACAACTCATGGTTTCCCAACCAAAATAAAAACTAAATTTTTTTTTAATTTTATTATGTAAAAATATTTTTTTTCCCAACCAAAGTAAAAACTAATATCGATTATTTATTTTGATCATATTTTAAACATATAGATGCTATATTTATAGTAGTGTAATTTTTTTATTTACTTTTTGGTATATTTTCTTATATATTAAGCACATGTAAGAAAATGGGTAGGTCATAAAATAAAAATAAATAAAAATGAAACATAAGAGGAAGGTGTAATTCTGTAAAGATAAAAAATTAATGCAAAAGATATAACTTTAGGTTGTGCCCCGCATATAGTAACTTTCACCAAAATTTGAATCGGTCCAAGATTTAACAAAAGATTTTTTTGGAGCATTCACACAGGAAGGTTGTTTGAAAAAAAAGTAAGAGATTTTTCATATTAAAATCAAATTAGAGTAAAAAATTTACTTGAAGATATTATTATTATTATTATTATTATTATTATTATTATTATTATTATTATTATTAAGAAGGCTAACCACTTTCACTGAATTTATTAATAAACAAGTTTTTATTATGACTTTATGAGCTTTTTCAATAAGTTAATGGATATATAGTTTAGCCAATTAAAAAAAACACATATAGAAATAAACTGTAAAAAGCCACAAAACCATTTTGGAAACCCTCTTTTAAACCAGGTCAAAAATATCTATAAAAGCCATATATATATATATATATATATATATATATATATATATATATATATATATATATATATATATATATATATATATGGCTTTTATAGATATTTTTGACCTGGTTTAAAAGAGGGTTTCCAAAATGGTTTTGTGGCTTTTTACAGTTTATTTCTATATGTGTTTTTTTTAATTGGCTAAACTATATATATATATATATATATATATATATATATATATATATAGGGTAAAGTGAATATACCTAACAACTTTATATAAGCTTAGGTACCTAACTTCATCAAACTACGTCATTTTGAATTAAATTTTCATTACAATCATCCAAGGTTCTTAAACTTCATCCCTAAACTTGATTCACTTCAAAACTTTTTGGAAATTCATCATTATATTTCTCCAACATCCTAACATTTGTAGCGGTAGGATATGAATCTCATCAGATGGTATTCAATAGAAAAATGTGATGTAAAAGAAAGATATTGTTGAAAGTCCAAAGATTTTGGAAGTAATCAAGTTATGAGGTTGAAGTTTAAAAACCTTAGGCAATTACAATGTAAATATGATACAAACCGATGTAGTATTATAGAGTTAGGTACCTAAGCTTATATAAGGTTGTTAGGTATATTCAATTTACCTAACTTATATAAGTTTATATAAGGTTGTTAGGTATATATATATATATATATATATATATATATATATATATATATATATATATATATATATATATATATAGGAAAAACTGAATATACCTAACAACCTTATATAAGCTTAGGTACCTAACTCCATAATACTACATTAGTTTGTATCATATTATATTGTAATTGCCTAAGGTTCTTAAACTTCAACTTCATAACTTGATTGCTTCCAAAATCTTTGGACTTTCACCAATATCTTTTTTTTACATCACGTCTTTCTATCGAATACCACCTGATGGGCTTCATATCCTACCGCTACAAATGAAAGGATATAGGAGAAATATAATGATGAATTTCCAAAATTTTTTGAAGTAAATCAAGTTTAGGGATGAAGTTTAAGAACTTGGATGATTGCAATGAAAATTTAATGCAAAATGACGTAGTTTGATGAGGTTAGGTATCTAAGCTTATATAAGGTTGTTAGGTATATTCACTTACCTATATATATATATATATATATATATATATATATATATATATATATATATATATATATATATATATATATATATATATATTACTTTATTGACCTCTTAAAAAGGAAAATAAGTCTATAAACTCCTAAATTTTCTTCACAACTATCCTCTACTTGTAATAAATAGAATAAATAGTGACAATTATATTAAAATATTATTAATTTATAATATGTATTAAAATATTTAATTTCTTATAAAAAAATTCCTATAAAAGAATCGCCTATAGATTGCATGCTTTTGGTTTTTTCCCCTATTGTTCAATGCATGTCAATTTTCCTACATTTATTGTATCTTTAAAATTTTCATTTGGATGGACTTGCATTATTGGTTCATGTGAAACGAAACCAAAAGGAACTTCGGCGACCAAAAGAGAGTGAGTAACGTCGCACATTTATGACTTCTTACTCCCGTATCTTTACTTTCCTAATAACGGATTTCTTGTAACATAATATAAGTATTTTTACTACATTACCAAAAAAATAATGCGATGGTTTTTCTTTCTAAAAAATAAATCAAATATACCTATTTATTTTGTTTGAAGCAACAACATTTAAAAAATTAATAAACCGGAACTAGAAACATGTTAAAAAAAATACAAAAATGGGATTACAATGTCAAAGACAAAGCTTCAAGGATACCACGTCCTACACCAATCTATTATCGGGTATTGACGGGTATTACTCAATATTTGAACCGGATGGAGACCTGATGTATACATATTAATATCTTATGTGTGTATGTGTTATTTAGTCATCCAGATCATTTTTCATACACACACACTTCCTCTCCGAGTAAACTCTCTTTAGATTAGCTTTTGTTCATATGTTGTTGTTCAGAGTGTTGTAGCTATTGATTGTCCGGTTAATCTAGATTTGTTTTCGTTGTGTCTAAATCTTGAAAGTGAGTGTTTATCTGTAGTAAGATTTCCTCGTAATTTGTATCTTCAACTTTAAAAGAGTTTACGTTTTATAACATAAACACAAATTATAACCTACCACGGAGGTTTTAGTATTTTATATAGATATAAGTCGGGAATAATTGATGTATAGCTTTGATGTGAAAGGATCTATGAACGGAATTGGAAGGAAAAAAATTTCAATTCCCTCGAATTCATGTGTTTAGTTGGACTTATAGAGAGGAAAATGACCACTACCATCACCCACCAATACGATCGTAGCCGCTGTTACCAACATCTTTATCACCAACACCACTGCCACGATCGCCGCCACAACCATCACCGCCACTGCCGCAGCCGCCGCGACAACTAACATCACCCACCGCAATTACCACCGTTGGTAGTGGCAGGTGAAGGTGGTGGTGATTGTTGGCGGCGGGGGCGGCGGGGGCTGGCGGTGACAATGGTGGTTGTTGTTGTGGTGGAAGTGGAGGTGGTGGTGGTTGCTACCACCACTATTATTGCCGCCGCATCCACCATTACCACACCAAACACTCATACCAACGCCGCCGCCACCACCACCAACGCCACGTCCACCACTACCATGGTCGCCGCCGCCATTGTCGAGAATTTATAATTTTTATAATTTTTAAATTTATCTTTACATATAAGTTAGAAAATAAAGTAAAAAATTGAGCAACTCAATGAAAAAAAATAATTGTTTTATTTTTCATGGATTCCAATTTCATTTCATGTGTACGAGACACAATCTAGAATTAATTCTAGTTCAATTTCTTATCAACAAAACAAGATATAAAATTGGATTAAATTCCTAAAGTATACTTTTTCCAATTCTTTCAAAACCATTCTTCAAACCAAAGAACCCTTTAGTCTCGCGGGACAGACAACCAAATTAGAAAACAGTTTCTGTTCAAACCTTAGAGAAACTGCTTTCTTGAAGTAGAAAATACAAATATTCATGCGATGGCTAAACCTTCAACATATTGCTTGATGATTATGTACCTAGGTATTAATCACTTCCATGTTCTAATGATTGCTATATATTTTATTCTTGTTTTTTATTTTCATAATAACTTCTTGGGCAATTATCAATTATTTTATGATACATTCATTAAAGTCACTAAAACCTTAGACAAAGGTTCTTGTTGATGCTTACACCGACTCCTACATATTTGCTAAATGGTAATTGTTGCCATCAACCGAAATTTCTTACAGTCACGAACTCTGATGGCTTTCCATCAATGAGAAAATGATGCCAAAGAGATTTATAATGCTTTTCACAAAAGTCACGATATCAGTGCAAAAAAGAGCTTTCGTAGACATACTACAGAAGATATTGGGCAATTTGGTTTAAAAGAAATTGGGCAATCTTGTTTAGATTTTAGGTCTGAGTGCAAGAATTAGTATTATACTTCCATTTATCCTTTTCATATAGTACGCTACATTCATTTCTTTTTATTACATCATTGCATTTTCTTGTTTCAACTATATTTATTAGCACCGTCTTGCTTAGCACCCCTGTTTAACTTACTATATATATATATATATATATATATATATATATATATATATATATATATATATATATATATATATATATATATATATACATATATATATATATATATATATATATATATATATATATAATATACATATACATATATATATATATATATATATATATATATATATATATATATATATATATATATATATATATATAATTTGTGATATAGAGAAAAACGGGAGAAATTTGACAAGGTATTGAAAAGGATACATTCTTGGACATAGAGAGAGTTAAAAGAGATCTCATATTCTACAATAGAGTAAAAATATCTCTTATTTTACAATACATATCAAGTGCATACTTCCATCGAAAGAAGTTGTGCTAATTATTTCACATATAAGCAGTACATAATGCATAATTGCATGGCGAAGCATCATTAGTTAGTTTTGAGTTTGTTTGTAAGCAACTGCCTCTTCAAACGTGCTGCAACACTTGCACCCTTTGTATCCACGTCCACCACAGCAGCCATGTCTGCAACCTTTGCTTCCACCACCGTTGTTGTGCCCTCCTCGTCCACCACCGTTGTCATGCCCTCCACGTCCACCTTTGTATCCTCCGCCTCCATGTCCGCCTCCTCCCCTGTATCGTGAATGTCCACTGTCGACGTTAATCTGACCTGCAACATTAATTAGTGTTATTCTATAACTTTGAAGAATTATATGCTTTATAAAAATAGAGCACGTAAAGGATATATTTTACTTACTGTCAGTGTTTTCAGCCAACTCCTTAGCTGCAGCCACTTCGGAGGTAATGAGAAGGACAACAGCAAAAGCTAGAGCAAGAAGAAGGAAAGCTCTTGTAGCCATTTTCACTTATTTTCACTTGTTTAATACAAAAGAAAATATGTGGAAGAGGGATGTGGAAATTAGTGTATTAGGCAGTCTATTTATAGATGGTTTTATGAAAGAAAAGTTTATTGCTATGTCCCACTCCTATATTTTACTCCAACCAAATTCATATTTATATGTTTGGTAGGATACTGCCATTTTCTTTTTCTTTTTTTTGCATGTGCTTGAATTTTATTATTGGTTTATTTTGTAATTGAAAATTATTACGACTGAAAAAAAGCTGCCGACAAAACAAGGAAGAAGAATACATGAATATCGAAATAGACTTAATAGGGGTTGAGACCAAATCCATGAAAAATAGAAAAACGATTTAATGTAATAAAAATGTCACACTATAAATGTCGACTTGAGGAGATATTGACTTTGGAAGACTTTAAGTAAACTAAATCAGTCATAAAAGATGGCACACTATAAACCCATCTTTATTTTGATGTTATCCATAATCTTTTGAGTCAGCTTCTTTATTTATATTTTAACTAATATTTTTGTATAAAATAAGAAAGCACATAAATAAATAAAAAATTCTTTTATATCAATTATATGACAACTATAAAGTATAAAAAAAATGAAAATTACCAACACATCTCATGGTTTCCAATGGGAAAAAAACTCCGAAACAATTTTAAGTTTTGTTTTTTAAATTATTATAAACTGTAATATAAAACTAATATCAATAATGTTTAATATTGATCTCATTTTAAACATATAGATGATATATTCTTAATAGTGTAATTTACTAGTTTTGTTTTTTGTATATATTTTTTTATATTAAACACATCAAACGAAATGGCTTGGTCATAAAATAAAATAAACTTACGAAGGTGTAACGTACCTTTCATCAAAATTTCAGTGCACGTTTTAACAAATGTTTCTCTCCGAGCATTCACACCGGAAGCTTTTTGAGTTTTTGTTAGAGAAAATTACTATGCTAGCTTAAATCTTCAATGACTTATCTATTTTTAACAAAAAATACTCATTTATCCCAAAATAGCCCACGAATTCCGTAGACGATCGTCTACGGTCAAATACAATTTTACTACGGTCAACGAATTTTTTTTAAAGTTTGATTGTTGTTTCGGACAACGACCTACTTTTTCATTGTCCGTCTACTCTTTTAGGACTCATCGACTTACAATATATAATGGTTTATTTTCAAGATTAAGTCGTTACCTACTTTTTTCTTGGTTTGGCCTATCATTTTCTATTAACAGAGCTTTTAAAGAACAACGAGATATGTGTCGTTTTTTGTCGAAATTTTACCATATTATTGATTAGGAGTAGTTTTATGCATATAATTTTTTTTTTCTTCAAAAAATACCGAAAAAAATATGAAATGGTATGCTTTAAATGAAACCTACGGTGTACAATTATATAATTGTGTATTGTGTAGTTGTACACCGTAGATTTCGTATGAATCCTATGTTTTTGAGGTTTTTTATTTCTTTTAAATTTTTCGATTTAATTTGCTCGTCAGTTGTATATAAATGTATTATGGTTCATATTTAATGTTTTTTTTCTTCAAAAAAATAAGAAAAAAAAGGGAAACCGTAGTCCAACCATAGGTAAAATAATCCCTACGGTTTTAGTCCAAAAAATTATTATTTTTGTATATTTTTATAATGAAACCGAAACAGTAGACAAAAATACGAAATAGTTGACAAACCTAAAAGTCTAGGGTTTCAAGGGCTATTTTGGGACAATTGGTAATTTTTGGTTAAAATTGGTAAATAATTAGTGTTTTTGGCTAGTTAAGGACTTTTTCTCATTTTGTTAATAGTTTTTTCATGTAAAAATCTAATGAAAAGTAAACAAACTATCGGAAGAGTTCGTTTTTTTAATTGAATTTATTAATTAACAAGTTTTTGTTACTGAAGTTTTTTTTTTTTTTTAATAATTTGATAGGTTTTATAGATCGCAAACAATTATAGATTGACAACTTATATATGTTATATATAAAATTAAATTAATTTTATATATTTAATGAAAAATTCCTATAAAAAGGAATCTTATTTTTTTGGATTAGGTCCAAAATAATTTTGAATCGCAAGAATGATCAGTTGGTGGTTTTATTGGGTTTTCGTCCCTAAATGTAACAGACGTTAAGTTCATAGCATTTGTCTCCCTCGCATACATGAGGGCAAACACATATTTTCGTCATAAAGAACCAAGATAGCAATACAACCTTTCTACTTAACCTTTGTTTCAGCTGTCTTCCCCAACGGCTACATCATGTTCACATCAAATTCTCACCATGGTGCGTGCTCTACTTCTTTGCCAATCACGATGTTGTGCGTACCTCCTAAATGACACCAAATCCACAAGACACTTCTACTTCTTCCCTCTACCGGTTAGTCAACTATTCATTGTAAATAATTTATCATGTAGCCCTAATTTTGTGTTTATAATGTGTCAAAAGGACTCAAAATGTTGTTGCATTGAATGGTTTGACCTACTAATGTGTGAGACTGCTAAGGCTATCATACCCATTCTATTCTAGAGCATGAACATACTGTGAAGTTGTCGATCAAAGATTTGGATGATGAAGTTCAAAAGTTGAGGTTTTACTTATTGTCAAACTGAATTTTCTTTCTTCTATCCGTGTTATAGAGTTATGGTTCAGTAAAGATTTAAAAAACTTCTTTTGTTGTTATGGTTTTTGTATGGTGCTTTGGGGTTTTGGATATACTTATTTTAATGAAGTAACCAATATGATGTGTAAAGGTCGGTCCATGTGCCTTGTACCTTATGTGTTTATTTGTTTATCAATGAAATATTATGCATTGTAATTAATTTTTCTTTTGTATGAGATTAAAAATCATAACCATAAATAGTGTAATGGCACCTTTCATAAATGATAATAAACAATGTAAATTATCATAATGTAAACCATTGAAGTTACATGAATCATAATCTCTATTTAAAAAGGCACCATTCATCATTACAATAACTAGTTGTCTTTAACAAATATAAGACAAAAAGATAAACCTGAAAGGTATATGAAATGCAAACTACAATGCCATAACACATTAACTATTACCATAACGATTGGGCATTACAATAACAAATTATCATCACTAAAATAAGACCCAAAATAAGCGTAACAACTACTTTACAAAAACAATCATCAAATAACCTTGTTTTCACAAATACAAACCACAGTTAGTTACTAAACATATTCAACTACCAAAATATGTTCTAAAGATGTCAACCATGACCTGCTCCTCCCCTCTCCTATTGAACACATAACATCCTGTTTTTCAGTATGTTAATATTTTGGTATTTAAATTATTTTTAATTATTGGAAATTTAATGTTTTATTTTTAAATAGTTTTGAGGGACTAACTAAGAGTTTATAGAAACTTAAAATGTAATGGGGGGCCAAGTAGTTA
The DNA here is from genome assembly GCF_002870075.4 of Lactuca sativa. NCBI lineage: Eukaryota > Viridiplantae > Streptophyta > Magnoliopsida > Asterales > Asteraceae > Lactuca > Lactuca sativa. Next base: position 173,236,674 of record NC_056629.2, on the reverse strand, counting down.
ATTGCGAGGAAACTAATTGTGTAAAATTTGAATTTGGTCCATATTTTGGACATGTTTAGGACATGATCACCCCTTACCTTAACAAGATTTGATCCAAGGAGGGGTTAATTCCTAGAGTAGCTTGTGTGTGTGTATGTTTTATTTACTTGTTCCGGAAAAAAATGAGAAAAACACACACACACACACACATAGAGAGAGAGAGAGAGAGAGAGAGAGAGAAAGAGAGAGAGAGAGAGAGAATAACAATCGAGACAAAGAGAGATCGAGATAGGAGAGTGTTTGTCAGAGGTTGCTATTGGAAATGTTGGTAGTGCTAGGGTGTTGGTTGGTGGTGCAATCTTGCTATTGAGGTAAGCATCTAATTTCCTCTTTCTCCCTTTCTTTGGTTCGATTTCTATCCGAGGCTACCATCACCACTGTGTCACTGCCATGCATTGGTAGTTCAATATGACTATGTCACCACCACAGTCTCACTTCTCCATGGTGGCTGTGGTTGGTTGCTTGTAGTTAAGGGCAGTTGTCGGTGAATCCGAAACCCTAAGTAGATTGTCACTTTGTATGTAAAATCCTTTTGGCAATTCTTAGTTAGGCATTGTAATTTTGTAACTGGTTTTGACCACCAAATAACCATCATGTCGTCACAACATTTTAATGGTTTTTAAGTACTTATTTTTATAACCTTTTCTTTGAACCATGAAGGAAATTCCATTTTGAAATCACTTTCAGGCAATTGTGATTTGAATTCACTGAATATGGGACAAAATAATTAGAATAGTTAAAATATATTATAACACTATCAAAAATGTAGTTAATAGATCAGAAGCTTACGATTTGTAGCTTCTCATCTCATCCTCATCGCAATTGTTTAGTACAAATCAATGCAATGATTTTTTGGCCTCTTTACAAAGATCAGCAGTTTTCTTAGCTGACATTGTTCGACATTGTGATGAGAACACAGAAAATTGCCTTTTGGGAAGGCCGGGATCATCATTTCAATTAGCATGGGTGAATTTAGTTTGCATACCCTCAAGATACATAGAGCAGAATACAAAGCTTTGTCTGCAATATAACCCTCTGCTATTGAACCTTCTGGTTTGGATTCGTTTCTGACATAATTTTTAATTTTTTTTTCATATATCTTTCAAAAGGATACATCAATCTCATGTGTACAGGCCCTCCAAGAATGGCTTCATCAGGTAAATGAAGAATAAGATGAATCATTATGTCGAAAAATGCTAGAGGATATATCAACTCAAGATTGCATAAGATCTTCACCACTTTTGTTCTGGTATTTCTCATGTCGTTAACATCCAATGACCGTGCACAAATTTTTTTAAAGAATGTACATAGTTCAATGATTGTTCTTGAAACATTTGGTGGGAGACATGCTCGAACCTCTATAAGTAGCAGTTGTTGCATGAGGATGTGATGATCGTGAGACTTCAGCCCAACCAAATTTGATTCAGTATCATTAACATTCTTCTTAAATTTCGATCCAAAACCATCAGGTAGTCTCACTCCTTTAATGAATTGACAGAAACATTGTCGATTAATTGGTTTGAAAGAGTAAGAAGCATGTGGGAGTATTTCTTTCTTCTTGTTTTCTTCCTTGTTGTGTTTCTGCATCTTCTTGACTTTCTCTTTTGGCCATTGATCTAGTCTAATGCCCATATTTTTCAAGTCAATTCTTGCTTCTTTTTTGTCTTTGCTTTTATCGTTCATCAGTGCAATATTCAACGCACTCTCATTCACATTCTTTGAAACATGCATAACATCGAAATTGTGTTTTAGGTCGAGGGAAGACCAATACTCAAGCTGAAAGAAGATACTTCGTTTCGTCCAGTTTAACTCTCTCTTTTTTCTTTCATCGCCGCACTTTCTTTTTTTACCCCCATAATCAGGATGTTTCCCTGGAATTCGATCAGAGAGACAATTTACTTGCTTTAATATATTTGCATTACTAAATTGTCTAGGATGCAGTGTTGTCTCAGGTTGACCATCAAACAATAGGCTCTCCCTCCAACTATGGTTTATATTTAAGAATCGTCTATGACCAACATAAGACATTTTGTTGGTCACATAAATGGAAGATGTGTCTTCGTTACAAGTAGGGCATGCTAAAAAACCTTGACCGCTCCATCCATACAGACTACTACGTGCTGGGAAGTAATTGATAGTCCATAACAACATCGCACACATATTGAATACAGTGTTGGTTGATGCATCTCTCATTTGGACTCCTTCGGCCCACAACATTTTCAACTCATCCACCAAAGGCCTCAAGTAAACATCAATGTCCTTTGCGGGTGATCTAGGGACATGAATCAGCAAAGTTAGCATGAAAGAAGACTCTTTCATAGATATCCATGGTGGTGTATTTTAGGTAGTAAATATAACCCGCCAAATACTATAATTGTTATTAAAGTTGCCAAATGGATTAAAGCCATCAACAACTAAACATAGACAAACATTTCTAGGTTCTTTGGCAAACTCTGGATATCTCTTATCAAATTCTTTCCATGACTTACCATCTACCGGATGATACATCATACCATCCGTTGATCTTCCAATATTATGTCAAATCATATCTTTAGCTGTGAATCTGGAACTATACATCTGTCGAAGTCTAGGAGTTAAAGGAAAGTATCGCAACACTTTTTGTGGTACTCACTTCCCCTTTCTGGTTGTCTCCACCCATATACTCTCGTTATAAATAGGGCAATTCTAAATGGAATCATTATCCTTCCAAAACAAAGCACAATCATATTTGCAAGCATGGATGGACTCATATCCTAACCCTATCTTTCTCAACTTTTTCTTAGCATTATAGTGTGAAGTTGGAATCTTGCTCTTCAGGAAAACAACTCTTAGTAAGTCTACAAGTTGGTCAAATGAGCTATTTGTCCATTTATTGATCACTTTAATATGAAACAACTTTGCCAAAAAGTTTAAAGAAGACATCTCACAATCAGGGTATAACTCGGTATTGAGCTCCTCAAACAAAGCATCAAATTATGGGTCCATGCCTCGTTCTTCATCATCTATATTTTATTCATTTGTATTTTGTTCCGCCATAAGATCATCAATTACATCAAACATCTCATTAGTTATTGGAATGTTTATTGGAGTCGAATTGTAGCCCAAATGCGAAACAAGATGCTTCTCACCGTGATGAATCCATATAGTATACGACTTTAAAAACCCACAGTCATGTATGTGGGCATAAACCATATCAACAACTATCGATACATATTCACACACTTTACGCACAGACAACACACTTTGTCTTCAGATTCAACATGTTTCCTAGCAATCTCCATAAAGTTTTCAAGACCTTCCAAGAATTTTGGGGTCGTTCGGTTTTCATGAATCCAACTCTTATCGATCGTCATTACTGTTTCATTATTAAAAATTACATTGTATAAATAGTTAAATTGTCTGAGTTTTTTTTTGAGAAAAAAACGGACGGAATGGATAGAGTATTCACAAGTATATAAAGAAATATACACCTTGGAAGTAGAAATCGGACGGAATTGATAGAGTATTCACAAGGGTAGGCTTCTAAACCCACTTTATAGCAATGTACTTTTATTAGTTTGTTTAAAGCATTCTATTTTTCACTTCTCTTTCATATTAAAAAAGGTATGTTGCTATTAATAACCTTTGTAGTATTTACTTAATAAACTTTATTCTCAATAAACATACTTTTATTAGTTTAAATTTTTTTATATTTTGTTTTATGTTGCTATTAGTAACGTTTGTTCTTAATGACAAACATTTTAACTTAAAAATTAAACACTTTATCACTTCATTCACTCAAGCTAATAAACTAAATAAGTAACACACCATACATATTTTACATTTATACATAAAAATACATATCAACCAAAACAAAGATCACAATCATACATATTTCACAATCATACAAAATTTCAATTTCATATAAACCTAAACAAGTAAATTAACATTGTATACATACAATTTCAATTTCATATGTACCTAAACAAATTTGAATTTCATATAATATTTTAACCACAATTTCAATTTCATATAACATTAAGCAAGTAAATTAACATTTTAATCATACAATTTCAATTTTGTATAAACCTAAACAAACAAACAACATACATATACCAAACAAACAACACAATCACACATATACTAAACAAACAACACAATTTTATAATCAAAGGAGGATCAATTTCAATTTCAATTTCATGAAAACTTATACATATATACAATTTCAATAAAAATTTGAAAAAAAAAAAATAACATGTGTTTCGTTCTTCTTGTTGTGATGGACGTACTCCGCTTGTTAAAGTCGATGGTGATCCTCTGGTGGTGGCTGGTGGTCACAGGAAATAAATAAAATCAGAAAAAAAATTAAAGATGAAAAACCTTTGTTACCTGCAATAAAAAACGAAAGGTGGTGAAAGAGAGAAGCTGGAATGAGGGTTGTCGGTGAACGACTCGTCGGTGGGGAAGGTTAAGGCGGTGGAAGACGGACGGTGGTGCTTCACCACTGGTGAACAACTATAAACACCAAAAATAACCCCTCAAATTCGGTGTAAGAATCATTACCACACAACAATAAAAAAACTAAATAGGAGTAGAAAATACGTTATCTGGGGTTAATCGCCGGTTATGGAAGTTGGAAGCTGATTTCGTCGGTGAGGGTGAATGAAGACTGCGTCGCTGTGTGCAAATGAACGAAGACTGCGTTTTGTTAGGGTAAACCCCTATGCCGACGACATGTCGTCAGTACAGGGTCTATATAATTGATGACGTTTCGTTTTTTGCTGAAAAAAAAAATTAAAAACCCGTGTCGACGTGTAACATCCAGAGTTTCGGGTATGATTTAATTTTAATTATTTATTTAAGAAAGAGGAGGGACTCGACGAGTTGTGCCATGACTCGTTGAGTAGGTGAGGAAGTTTCCGCAAATCTCCGCGACCAGACTCGACAAGTCGGGCATATGACTCGCCGAGTCTGTGCTGGCAATTAAAACCCTAGTTCCCGGGTTTTGGAGCCTATTTAAGGGCACTCATAGCCTCCCATTGCGGCTACCAGTCCCTTGAGAGAAATCCTAAGTGAGCTAAATCGTTTGTGAGGAAGGAGAGGTCATATTTGATCTTTCTATCATTGGTTTAGCAAGAAGAGGGTGATCAAGATCAAGAGGAGGCTGAAGGAGGTGCTATTTGGAGGGATTCTGAGTTCAGGAGTGCTTATTTGAGGTATAATCTCGATCCATCTTCTGTTTTGGTGATTGTTTATAGAGTTAGGGTTTTCTAGACCCTTTGGTAGATGGTTTTGTTGAGTATGTGGTTTCTTTTCGTATTATGGTCTTGGATCTGGATCCATAGAGGTCCAGAGACCTTACTCCCTTGAGCTTTATGAGGATTGTTGGTGAATATGAACTTAGGATGCTATATTAGAGGTCATTTCTTCAAATAGAACCTTAGAGCTTGTGCATAGGCGTCAATCTTCGAACTTTACGTGGTTATTGGGACTAGAAAGGATATATCTATTGAGTAGAGCATCAGATCTGACCTCAGGAAGCCATTTGAAGTTGAGCATGGATTGGACTCGCCGAGTCCATGAACAAACTCGACGAGTCGAGTTGAGTTGTCCCGAGACTGTGAATCTAGAGAGTGACCCGCCAAGTTAAGTGAGTGACTCGGTGAGTCAAAAAAGAATCAGAGGAGTAGAGTTCAGGACTGGACTCGCCGAGTCGTTGAGACAACTCGACGAGTCTAGTCAAGGTTGACCGTTGAATTTGTTGACTTTTAGGGTTTTGGTCAACAATTGTGCTTTTGGATCAGGAAGGGGTAAAATGGTCTTTTACCCTTCTGAGGGATTGTAGAAAGGGGTGTAGTCTAGCCTTGAGAGCCGTTAATGATTGAAATAATTACTTTATGTGATTAGGCGGGGCTAGGTTGTTGTTTCGAGGTTCAGAGATACCGAGTTGTGATTTTCTAAGACATTCCCAAGGTGAGTCTTCTCACTGTACATTACCTAGTGTAGTAACCATGATCAGACCGGAGGGTCTTATATGTTATGTGCTATTTGTGTATTTGTGTTGTGATATATGTATGCTATGTGATATAGACCGGATCGGAGGGTCCAATGACATAGAACGGGCCGGAGGGTTCAACGAGACAGACCGGGTCGGAGGGCCCAACGATACGGAACTGGAGGGTTCCGCTGAGACACATCGACCAGAGGGTCATATTGTAGCCTTGAGTGGCATATGTGCTGTATGTGGTATTTTGGGGAACTCACTAAGCATTTATGCTTACCGTGTTGTGTGAAATGTGTTTCAGGTACCAGCGAGGATCACGGGAAGGCGCCAGCTTGATTGTACACATTGTGGGAGTATTTTGATGAGACTCTGGGGAAATGTTTTTGGATACTTATATTTTGAGATGAATGTTTATGATTTGAGATACATTTTGATTTTTATAATGAATTATTATGCTTTTGAAAAGTGAAAAATTGGTTGAATTTTTACGATGTTACACGACGACTTGTCGTCGGGATAGCCGTATCACGCAGATCGTCATGTGTCATGCCGATGACTCGTCGTCGGTATAACATACACAAAACTACGTCGTCCTGTATTTCTGGCACATGGAATAAAAATAAATGGAAAATAGATTTTTTGATACCTGTCGTCGGTATAGACTTTTAGAATACCGTGAACAATTTTGTCGTTCCCACCAAACTTGTAGCGACAACTTGTCATCAGCACATATATCGTGGTCAAAGGAAATCAGTCAAAGTTTGCTAAAGGTACGACGAGGACATGTCGTAGGGATAGGGGGCTTGTAGCGACGACATGCGTCATCGGGATAGGTGTCGTCGGCATAGCTCCGTATTCTTGTAGTAGAAAATATCTGTACTAATAAAAAAGTAGTTCTTTTTGCGATGTGTTATCATTTTAAGTTTTGTAATTAATATTATGTCACTTTTCAATCTATTGATTCTCCTTTTAAATTTCAAAATTAAAAAAATTAATTTCTCATTTTAATTACATTAAATTAATAACATTTGAATAAAAAATAAAATAAAATTTATACAAATTATAATAAAATAAAATTTATATAAATTATAAGATGATATTTATTTGAATGAACGGTTCTAATTTTATATATAACTAAAAAAGTATATCTTAATTAACAAGTTATTTAAAATAACTAATTAATAGTTTTGAATTTTTAGTTACAAAGTTTAATTAATTTTGTAACCGTGGTTCCCACGGGTTATAAACTAGTATACATATTAATGGGATGACTAAACCTTCAACATATTGCTTGATACTTATGTACCTAGGTATTAATCACTTCCATGTTCCAATGGTTGCTACATATTTTATTCTTGTTTTTTTTCATTAGTTCTTGGGCAATTATCAATTATTTTATGATACCTTCATTAAAGTCACTAAAACCTTAGACAAAGGTTCTTGTTGATGCTTACACCGACTCCTACATATTTGCTAAATGGTAATTGCTGCCATCAACCGAAATTTCTTAGAGTCACGAACTCTGATGGCTTTCCATTAATGAGAAAAATGATGCCAAAGAGATTGATAATGCTTTTAACAGAAGTCGCGATATCAGTGCAAAAAAGAGTTTTCGTAGACATACTACAGAAGATATTGGGCAATTTGGTTTAGAAGAAATTGGGCAATCTTGTTTAGATTTTAGGTCTGAGTGCAAGAATTAGTAATATACTTCCATTTATCCGTTTATTATAGTACATTACATTCATTTCTTTTTATTACATCATTGCATTTTCTTGTTTCAATTATTCTTATTATAATAGCACTCTCTTGGTTAGCACTCCTCTTTAACTTACCATATATATATATATATATATATATATATATATATATATATATATATATATATATATATATATATATATATATATATATATATATATAATTTGTGATATAGAGAAAAACCGGAGAAATTTGACAAGGTATTGAAAAGGATATATTCTTGGACATAGCGAGAGTTAAAAGAGATCTCATATTCTACAATAGAGTAAAAATATCTCTTATTTTACAATACATATCAAGTGCATACTTCCATCGAAAGAAGTTGTGCTAATTATTTCACATATAAGCAGTACATAATGCATAATTGCATGGCGAAGCATCATTAGTTAGTTTTGAGTTTGTTTGTAAGCAACTGCCTCTTCAAACGTGCTGCAACACTTGCACCCTTTGTATCCACGTCCACCACAGCAGCCATGTCTGCAACCTTTGCTTCCACCACCGTTGTTGTGCCCTCCTCGTCCACCACCGTTGTCATGCCCTCCACGTCCACCTTTGTATCCTCCGCCTCCATGTCCACCACCTCCACTGTATCGTGAATGTCCACTGTCGACGTTAATCTGACCTGCAACATTAATTAGTGTTATTCTATAACTTTGAAGAATTATATGCTTTATAAAAATAGAGCAAGTAAAGGATATATTTTACTTACTATCAGTGTTTTCAGCCAACTCCTTAGCTGCAGCCATTTCGGAGGTGATGAGAAGAACAACAGCAAAAGCTAGAGCAAGAAGAAGGAAAGCTCTTGTAGCCATTTTCACTTGTTTAATACAAAAGAAAATATATGGAAGAGGGATGTGGAAATTAGTGTATTACGCAGTCTCTATTTATAGATGGTTTTATGAAAGAAAAGGTTATTGCTATGTCCCACTTTACTCCAACCAAATTCATATTTAAATGTTTGGTAGGATACTGCCATTTTTTTGCATGTGCTTTAATTTTTGTTATTGGTTTATTTTGTAATTGAAAATTATTACGACTGAAAAAAAAAGCTGCCGACGAAACAAGGAAGAAGAATACATGAATATCGAAATACACTTAATTAATAGGATGATGAGAATGAATCCATGAAAAAAGAAAACAATTTAATTAATCTACCCTAATAAATGAAAATGACTTTGCCATATGTCATTTTCTCATTCATTTGGACACATGACATTTTATAGAAATTTTAAATTTATCTATTTTCCACTTGTCATTTTATTGTATTTTTGATTTTATTAAATTAAAATCTACATTTAATATATAAGGTAATATATATGTAAGGTATTTATTAGAAATGGTTTATATATGTAATGTATCTAATGCATTAAAGTCTCATTAATTTTAATAATTCAAAAAATTTCTTATTTTTCTTATAAATTTAAAGTTTTTAAATTGTTAAAATTTTATATTTAATTTTTTTTAAATAAACTCATATAATACATGGGTCTCACACCTACTGTCAATAAAATGTCGCGCTATATATGTCGACGTGTCGAAACATTGACTATGGAAGACTTGAGTAAACTAAATCAGTCATAAAAGATGTCACATTATAAACCTATCATTGATATGATGTTATCCATAATCTTTTGAGCCAGATTCTTTATTTATATTTTAACTAATATTTTTATATAAAATAAGAAAAGCACATAAATAAAAAAAATTATTTTATATCAAATATATACCAACTATGAAATATTAGAAAAATGAAAACCAACGACATCTCATGGATTCCAATGGAAAAAATTCCACCACAATTTTTTAAAGTTTTTTAAAAATTATTATAAACTGAAATATAAAACTAACATCTAATGTTTAATATTGATCTCATTTTAAGCATATAGATGATTAATAGTGTAATGTACTATTTTGTTTTGGTATATTTTTTTTATATTAAGCACATAAAACAAAATGGCTTGGTCTCTAAAATAAAATAAACTTACGAAGGTGTATGTACCTTTCATCATAATTTCGGTGCACGTTTTAACAAAAGTTTCTCTTGGAGCATTCACACCAGAAGCTTTTACAGTTTTTGTTAATAGTTTTTTCATGTAAATATCTAATGACAAATAAACAAATCATTGGAGGAGCATTTTTTTAAGCTAAGTTTTGTTTATTAAATTTATTTTGTTGCAGAGTTTTTTTTTTTTTTTTTTAATAATTTGATAGGTTTTATAGATTCCAAACAAATATAGACTGACAACTTATATGATTATATATATGTTATATATAAAAATAAATTAATCTTATATTTATAATGAAAAAATTCCTAGAAAAAACTCTCATAATGTTTTGGATTATTCACAAGTGTGGTTTTATTGTGTTTTAGTCCCTAAATGTAACAGACCTTTAATGGTTAGCATTTGTCTCCCACTATAAGAAAAATGATAATTTGCGTCGACAAAAGTCGTCGCTAAAGAGTGGAAAAGCCGTCGGTAAAGGAAATAGGTGCGACACATCACAGATAAAAAGTCGTCGCTACTACTTTGTCGTTATTTATCAGAATGTCAAATGTGAAGACAATTGCCGTCGCTAATGCTATTGTCACCGGTAATACTTCATGTCGCCGCTAATGCTCTTTTCGCCGGTAATACTTCATGCAACCGGTAATAACGGTTTTCATTTTTTATTTTTGTTAATCTACGATTTTGGGTGCAAAAAAACCGATACATAATGATATTAAATGCATAAAAAATTATATAATAACATCCCATTAGATACCAAATACTATTATAATTAATTTAATACCAAAATAAACAACCAAAATGTTACAATTCTAACAAGTAGCAAAGTGTCACGACACATGTAACATACAAAACATAAATTAATTATCCGACGAACCATCTCTGTTCCCATCGTTTCCTCATTGATATTTCTCCGATTGAAAAAACGTATAAAGCTCCTCCCTACATGTCGGGTCGTTGAACATTGCTCGGAAATTTTCTAACTACATAATAAATAACAACATACATAAATTTATAAGTATAATTATCAAACATAAACAAAAACTACAAAAGTAAATTACTATTTCTTGCACTTAAATACAAGATATACCAAAAGTACATTGCTATTTCTTGCACTTGGAACAAAAACACAATTACCAAATCAACATGCATTTATCGATGTCAAAGTTGATTGTTATTTTGAAACTAAGACAAAAAAACCAAAGTACATTGCCATTTCTTGCAATTAGGACAAAAACCAAATCACCAAAGCTTTTAGGAAATATTCACCACAAACCAAAATTACCAAATCAACATGCATTTTATAATGCCAAAGTACATTGCTATTTTTAAGCTAGAGACAAAAAACCAAAGTACATTTGTATTTGCTGCACATAAAATAAAAACACAATTACCAAATCAACATACATTTATTGATCATTATATAGATATATGAAACTTTGAAATTAAATAATTTACTCTATTTTTGTTAAAGAACCTTAAATATAAGAAATACCAAAGTACATTGCTATTTCTTGCACTTAAAATACAAGAAATACCAAAATTAAATTGTTATATCTTGCACTTGGGTCAAAAGCACAATTACCAAAGCAGCATGCATTTATTGATGCCAAAGTACATCGTTATTTTTTAACTAAGACAAAAAACCAAAGTACATTACTATTTATTGCACTTGGGACAAAAAAAGCAATTTTCAAAGCTTTTAGAAAATAATATCCACAAACAAAAATTACCAAATCAACATGCATTTATTGAAATTAAATATTCTTCTTTTACCTGTGATGGTTGTGGTGGTGGTTGCGACCGCTGTGGAATTGGCGAGATAGCGGAAGGTTTCCGGCCGATGCCTCTGATATAGCCACATCGTTATCCTAATACTTTCTTGAAAGTAGATCTTTCTTGAGCAGGTGTTAACTCTCTTTCACCCTCTAGTCTTTGCGTTTGTTCTAAGAGCTCTTCCACTAACCAATTATGTATTTCCCAAAAGTGATTTACAATTAAGTATAAATAAACACTTAATTATATGATAAAATTATAATTGAATACTTACGTATTGTTGTTCTGCATCGACACTAAAAAAGGCACCATTCATATCAGTATGAGCCTTGCGAAACGTTTCCACTCTCTTAAGGTTCTGTTTAATATTAAAAATTAGATTATATTTTAAATAATTACATGTATCATACGTTACCTTCTTATAGCATATACTGTTATATGAGTTCGACCCCATGGTCGTTTTCGTTTCACAAATTTTTTTTCCTTTCTGCAGCAGCTTGGTGTACATTTGTTTGGAAATACTTAATTATTTTCCTACAATTATAACCATCCATATCATCTGGGGGTGGCTATTGCTCTCGGGATATCCTCATACCCTCCGAATTGCAAAAAATATTCTTTTTCATCAGCTTTACGCTCTCGATAACCTTATAACAAAGCTGCTTCAAAACTCTCTAACAACATAGCAGCGTCTGGATCCCGATACATTCGGTTGAAAACAAACTTTGTCTACAAAAACAAAAAAAAGTTAACCACGTAAAAACAAGTCATAATTAACCATATAAAATACTTTCATATAAATCAAATTATTCATTTTTGCAAGGGGCTTCGATGAGTTGGAGGCCCAAACTCGTTGAGTAGGGATGGAATTTGGACGTAGGATTTAAGTCACCTAAACGACAAGTTGAGATCCTCGACTCAACGAGTAGGGCTGCCATGATGAAACCCTAATTTCAGAGTTTTAGACCCTATTTAAGCATCCTAATCCCCACTTCTTGGCCTCATTTGCAGCCTCCATTACCCCAAACCCTAGACACGAAACCATAATCCACCTTTGAGTGTTTTTGAGTCATTGTTGTTATGTCCTTTGTGATTTTGAAGCTAGAGAAGGAAGGAGAAGCTTGGGAGTTCAAGAGGACGAGAGTCGATCCAGAAGTTGAGCTCAATTTACAAGTTCAATAGAGGTAAAAAGCTTCTAACTTGTCGATTATGTGCTTAAATCTCTTCATTTACACTTTTTTTTTTATGTTTTGGTCCAAGTAGATTAGTCTTTGGGAAATGGACGTCCCAAGTGACTTATCTTTCAGATCTAGGGTCTAGAAGGGGTTACATGACATAAAGGTCCAAACTTTATGAACATGGAAGCCCCATGAAAGCTTTAAGGTATCATTTTGGTCTTTTAAGCCCCAAAAGGCCATACATGGAAGGAAAGTCTGAGACTTTACTTATTCATTTGGTGTCTAGGGCATAGATCTCATTTTTCATGCTTTAGTTTGGAATATTATGGCTTTTGCACCAAGAACTAAGTCCTAGAGAACTAGCGTTTGAGCTAAACCCATTAAGAAGGACTATTAACGGGTAAAGTTGGAAACTTTACCCTTAAAAGGGCATTTCTAGTATGTAGACGAAGTATTGGGTTTGGATCCGAAGGATAGGAGCTTAATCTACTAAGATGGCTCAACAGACTGGAGAACTCGTCGAGTCTATAGAGGAACTCGACAGTTGGGTTGGAATGTCCCGTTTTTGTAAAAAGGAAAACTCGACGAGTAGAATGGGAAAATTCCTGATATCATGGATACAAGGAACTCGGCGAGTTGGATCGACATTTTTAGGGTTCTATGGATCATGGAACTCGACGAGTTAATGGACCAACTCGGCGAGTTAAGTCAACCAGGAAGTTGACTTTGACTAGGATGTTGACTTTGAATTTGACTTTGACCAAATATTTTATGTGTATGATTTTGAAGGAGTTGATTTTAGAGCCAAGGACAATTCAGCTACTTTACGACATTGAGGTGAGTTACCTTCCACTAGAAGTGGGTCTAAGGCCACAATGCCAACCCACTAGTAGGAGTTGCTTGTTATATGATTGTCTTTGTGATAATTGTCTGATGTGCCATTATCTGTTATTTTCTATGTGCTAGTATGGTATGATGTTATGTGGTAGTGGTACTAGGGGAGAATAATCCCCGGTTACTAGTCGTAAGGACCGAAGGGGTAGTTAGTACCTAATTATGTTAGACAAATTATGATATATATATATATATATATATGTATATATATGTTAGTATATTATGTGGTAGTGGTATGGGTGAAATAGTCCCCGGTTACCGGTTGAAAGGGACCGAAGGGGAGGCCAGCACCCAAATATGCTAGGTAGTTACCAGTTGAAACAGACCGTAGGGGAGGCCAGCACCCAGGTATGCTATGCATTATCTGTTATATGGTATGAGGTGTGATGGGGGAACACACTAAGCTTTTTGCTTACGGTTTTTAGTTTTTGTTTCAAGTCCCACTTCTTCGAAGGGAAAGGAGTCGGCACGGTAGCACCGCATCACCCACATGATATTCCGCATATGAGATTCTTGGGATTTGTACTCTGACATTGTTTTATCGTGACATGCTTTGACTACTGATACTTTGATTTTGTTATGAATTGATATTATGGTTGTTTCCAGACCAATGGTTTTATAATTATTATATTTAAAATGAAATTTTTGGTCTTAAATTTTGGGATGTTACAAGTTGTTATCAGAGCCTTGGTTTGAGGGATTCGGACACAGCTTCGGGGGTGTTTGAACTCAAATCGAGGGTTTGAAAGTTTTTACATAGAAAATAAGTTTTAAAAAATTTAATAAAGAGTTTTAAGAAAGAACAAGGTGTGTGATGCGTGCAATCGGCCGAGCTCAAGTAAGTTTTCCCTAAGATACCCATGCATGTTATGTTTTGATGTGATATGATTATGAGAATTGCATGATAGATTAGGGATAAGGATCTAGGAATGATGCCTTGTATTCCTGTTGTATGTACATGAGAACTGCATGCTAGACTAGGGCTAAGGATTTAGGAAGGATGCCTTATACGCATGTTGTTTGTGCTATTAGAACTCGGTGCTAGAACAGATTAGTCGGTGATATGATGGCCTGAGTAGGATATGCTTGGTTTTGTTTACCCTATGCCCAAATGCTACTTGCTTTGTGCTTTAATTACCTTTAACTAAGTAGTAAACGAATACTTTAAGTTATATATTACGAGGACTATATAATTTCAGAAGGTTAGGTCTAGCCCTATTGTGCAGCTCTTGTTTGAGTCCAACTGTAGTAGGGTAGGGTGTGACATCCCCAAATTTCACAGCCAGAAAAGACCGATTTGTTTATGCTTCATTTTTAAAATCAGAGTAATCGTCTAAAGAAAACTGTTGCGGAATTTGTTCCCAAAAACAAAAATATGATAATCATTTATCAAAACATTTCTCAAAGAAAATATATTTTCATTAAATAATAAAACCTCGGGATGTCATGTTCGATACAGACCAAAAGCATAAACAATATAAAATAAACCTTACAACAGTTATCTATAACTACTGATCTATAATCCAAAATCTCTCGTCCAGTCCACCAACTTATACCCTTGTGCCATTACCTGTAATGCAAAGAAAACTGAGTGGGTCAGGCTTGGGGGCCTGGTGAGCATATAGGGTTTTCAACCCACAATAGTACATTAATTATATTCAATTATCAAACAATCAACGCAAATACCCATCCCCATATCTCCTTTATTTTCTCAGTGGTTTACCCTAAGAATCCACTATCCTTCATTCATTCATTCCTAAGGATTTACCTAAGGAATTGGCACAAGGTCCATTTGCTACCACGGTTTATACAACAGGCGCTACGTCACATAGTCACCAGGGTTCATACAATGGGCACTACGTCTCATAGTCACCAAGGTTTACACAACAGGCACGAAGTCACATCGTCACCAAGGTTTATCAAACAGGCACGAAATCGCATTGTCACCAAAGCTTACTCAATAGATATGAAGTCAATCGCATCTTCACCGAAGCTTTACTTAATAGGCACGAAGTCGCATCGTCACCAACTATTCCATCTACCTATGTTCTACCCAACATTTTTGTAGATATAAATACAAGCACAATTTAAATCATTTAACACCCGTATATAAACATCAACTCCAAGCCCATCTCAAATAGACAAATAATATATAACACATAGCACGTATTTCATAGCTAATACTTTATATTTATGTGTTAGAAGAAAGTAACTATACACTCACTTGATCAGAAGATTATCAGACAACACTACGCCTTGTAAAAGTAGTATTCTTCGGTAGATCTGGAAGATCTTCACAAAAACCGGGCTCCTCGCGGGCAGAGCTTCGGCTTGGTAATTTCACTTCTCGGGATCTTCGGGGCCTCGGGACTTGCTTCGGGGCTCGGGAATGATACCGGGGCTTCGGGATAATTCTTGCACGAAAAACGATGCAAAAACGTAAGAGAAAGAAGAGAAATGAGCAAATGAATCGGCTGCACTCGACTCCCTTTTATAGGGTCTGGATTCACGATTTACGATGGGCGTAATCTTAGGTTACACTGGGCGTAACCTGGAGAAGCCCGGTGACTCCCCCCTTGGATAATATCGAAAATTTATATTTAAATTTAATATCGAAAATATTTAATAAACTTCAAAAATTCATATCTTCCTCATACGAACTCTGTTTTTGACGTTCTTTATATCCCCACGTAGGTGAGACTACGCTCTACAACTTTCGTTTAGACTCCGTTGACTAATTTTGATTTTATTTTTATTATTTATTTTTAGTAGGCCGGGACAGGAAAACTCCGTTATAAATTCATAACTTCTTCATCCAACGTCCGTTTTCGCCTATCTTTTTATCGTTTCATTACAATTAACGAGATCTTCGATTCTCATTTAGATTGTTTCGGCTAAAAACCGCTCGGTCTCAAATCAAGTATTCGGGCTGCATACTGCTAAGTCGAAACATAGAAAAATCACAACTTTCTCATATGTAGTCAGATTTGGACATTCTTTTTATGCACGCTCACGGTTTAATGTATTCTACGACTTTCATTTAGATTTATAAGGCTAAATATCGCTCTAACGTAAATTCACTTTTTACGTCACGCTGTGTCGTGCCGGTTCTGTCGTGAAACTTCGACAGGTCATAACTTCTTCGTTATAACTCGGATTTCGGCGTTCTTTATATGTCCGGAATCCTTGTAACATATACTACAACTTAGTTAAGATTATTCATTCTAGATAATCTTTTATAAAAAAGTCATTTTTGACGCTTATCGTCTCTAAATTGACTAGCCCTGATCTACGGGCATTACGTAGGGCTTCTCATTCGAAGAATTATCTGGTCTTAGTAATATATAATGGTATTCGCGAGCAAGTAAGGTGGAGATAACAGGGACTCCTTATGTAGCTGATGGCAGAGAGTGAGTCGAAGATTACCCTAGAGGGAGCCTAGGATGAGATTAGCAGGGAGAGCAATTGTGGTAGAAGGGACTTGGTGAAGTCAAAGCCATCCTTGAGTAAAGTACGGATAGATGTGGAAGGTAGTATGGGCCCGTACTACTAAAAGCAGAGGATCAGTACTCGAGTCAAGGAGGGCTGAGATAGAACTAGGGAACTTGTAGTGTGGGAGACCTCTCAAGGTTATACATGACCCTGGTGGTTATGTGTTTTGTTTTAGAATGGTGGTGACACGTCACGGAGCAGGAGGTTTAGGTTCTGGGCCTGGTTCAGGTGCAGGTTTCGAGCCACTTGATGACGGACTACGCGAGTTCATCGCATCTGAGAGTACGAGAGGCATCCTTGAGGCGACCCTGGTAATTTTAGGGTCGACCAAGGAAGTGAATGTTGAGTTGATGGAGGATCGCCTTAGGGAATTTCGGAGTGACATGGCATCTAGCCAGTCAGGGACACGCACACTATCCTTCAAGGACTTCAGGGCGTGTTATGCGTCAGACTTTCATGGGGTGAAGGACCCCATTGTGGCCAGGAGGTGGATTGTAGACATCGAGTCTGCATAGTTGATAAGCTTCTGCCCTGAGGGATCGAAGGTCCGATATGTTGTAGTGCATTTGAGAGACAGAGCTAGAGATTGGTAGGAGGCGGTCAGTGATTCAGTAGGAGCCCCAGCCATTGAGGTTATGACTTAATCAGACTTTGTGACCAAGTTTAGGGCTGAGTTTGCGCCGACCGTGGAGCTTCAGCCGCTGGACATGGAGTTTCTTGATATAAGACAGACTACTGAGATGGTGGCAGAGATTACCCCCATGTTTAGAGAGAGGGCCTTACTGGTGCCTCAGTACGTGGGGGATGCCGAGACGAGGAAGACCTGATACCATAACATGTTGACGGCTAATATCCGGAAACATGTCAGCTACTCAGCATGCCCGACTTTGGATGATGTGATAGCGAGATCGAGGGAGAGGGAGATTGACATAAAGCATCTTAAGAAGTGGAAGGCAGAGACTGGGTAGGTTACTATGGTTTCAGGGAAGAAACCCAAGGGATTCGACTCTAGGTCGAAAGGCCAGCAGGTCCGGGGCCACTGTGGGAAATACGACAAGTCACATGAGGGAGTTTTCTGAGCTGGGGGATCGGGCTGCTATAAGTGCGGCAAGACTAGGCACTCTGACAGGGATTGTACTGCCCCTACCCCCACGTTTTAGACATCAGACCTGATTTGCTTCCACTGCAATCAGAAGGGACATAAAAGGCCAACTGCCCGAGATTGGTACCAGCGGCGCTAGCTCCAGCAACCCTGCGGATCACAGATAACCAACGGGTCAAGACGGATGCTCCAGTGGTGAGGAGTCGAGCCTTCCAGTTAATCGTCGAGGAGGCACGTGCCGCACCGGATGTGGTGGCAGGTATGTTTTCTTCTCCCTAACTCTTATTAAATGTCGTTTATGATAGTTATGTTCTATGTTTTATGTGTTTTTCTATAGGATCGTTCCATATGATCGGTATCCTAGTTCAGGTGTTATTCGACTCGGGGGCTACCCGATCAATTGTGTCTCTTGCACTTAGCAAGAGGTTTTCTGAGTCTTCAGGCATGTTGGATTGTCCTTTAGAGGTCAATATTGAGGACGACTGATCTATCCAGGCATCGGAGGTCTTTAGAGACTGTGTTTTGAGGTTGTATGACGAGCATTACATTGTGGATTTGGTTCCTATACCTTTGCGTGGGAACAAGGTTATTATAGGCATAGATTGGTTGAGTCCTAATGGGGCAGTGATTGAGTGCGAGCAGCATATGGTACGTGTCAGGACCCCAAGTGGGGGAGAGCTAGTGATTCAGAGCGAGAGGCCACATCGTGGACCAACTTTATGCTCAACAACAAGGGTTAGGCACTACCTTAAGCAGGGTTGTGCAGGGTATGTCGCCTACGTTATGGATACACGTGTTTGATTAGGTGTCTAAGGCAATAACTATAATTGGTATGTACTTGACCCGAGAGTAGCATGGTTCGTTTGGGTTGCATATCACCAAGACAATTTGATAGGATGGACTTTTGAGAAGAGGTTATTTGTGATTTATTACTATATTATACGTTCTAATATGTTAATATGAAATCATATGATATAAGTACTATTGATCAAGAATTAATTTGAAATTAATTCAGTGATCAAAAGAAACTAATTAAATTAATGGGGACTAATTGTGTAAATTAGTTATATAGATATATATATATATATATATATATATATATATATATATATATATATATATATATAGTTTGGGCTTATGATACGTGATGGACTAAGTTTATGGAAGAATCCACAAAGAGTTTTCTACATGATTGGTGCAGAATCAATCATACATGCACACAATAGATAGTAAAAACAAAATAACCTAACCCTATATATATATATATATATATATATATATATATATATATATGTATATACATACATACATATATATATATATGTATGTATATATACATACATACATACATACATATATATATATATATATATTTATATATACATACATACATACATACATACATATATATATATATATATATATATATATATATATATATATATATATATGACCCCATAGCTAAAATTGGAGATGCTAGTGTTCTTGAAGTCCACATAACCGAGTTTGAGTGTAAGAAACTCTCTCAAAAGTCATCCTTTGTCCTAGGTGTGTTGTGATTCCATTTTAGGCATTCATACTATTGGTGCTAAGTTCTTAAAGGCCAAACACAACAAGTTCTATAAGCTACATATAGAGGTAAACTCCTAGCTAACTAGTATTTTATGCTTTTTTGAAATAAATCCTTATTCCTAGTTCGCTTAAACTAATTTTCTGATACCAACTGTGACATCCCCATTTTTCACTGCCAGAAAAGACCGATTTTGGTTATGCTTTATAAAAATCGGATTACTACTTTTAATAAAAATGTTGCGGAATTTGTTCCTAGTAAAACATGATAAATACATTATCAAAGCATTTTCGAAGAAATGTATTTTTATTCATTTTAAAACATTTGGGATGTCATTGTAAATACAAAAACATAAGCATAAACAGAACTTACATTCATTTACACTAATGATCTACACCTCTTTAATCTCTCAGTGTAATGTAACTTTGTGGGTCAGGTTGGGAAACCTGATGAGTACATAGGTTTTTCAACCCACAATAATATATTTATTATGTTTAAACATCAGACAATCAACCCAATTACCCATCCCCATTATCTTCTTTACTTTTAAGGATCTACCCTAAGAATTAGCTATTCCTTGTTCATTCATTCCTAAGGATCATCCTAAGGAATCGACACGAAATCCATTGTTTCCAGGGTTTACTCAACAGGCAGTAAGTCGCATAGTCGCTAGGGTTTAGGCACTAAGTCTCATAGTCGCGATGGTTTGTACAACAGGCACTACGTCACATAGTCGCCAGGGTTTAGGCACTAAGTCTCATAGTTGCCAAGGTTTATACAACAGGCACTACGTCGCATAGTCGCCAGGGCTTAGGCACTATGTCTCATAGTCGCCAGGGTCTAGGCACTAAGTCTCATAGTCGCTAATGTTTACTTATATCCCTTTTCATCCCTCCTCGTTCATCTACCCATGTTTTACCCAACATATTCGTAGATATAAAATACGTATACAGTTTAAACCATTTAAAACATGCATAAAATCGTTCATCCAGTATAGATAACAAGTATATAGGTTATATGCATACATAACACGTAATTTATATAAAATAATTCATATCTATGTGTACGATGAAAGTAACTATGCACTCACTTGTTAAAGTGATGAATCCGAGCTTAGATAGCGCTTCGCTTCTTAAAAATAATTTTCCTTTGACAAACCTAGTATCATTACCACTAGATTTTAGTCTAACGTTCATCGTCACTAATTAATAGGCTTAGTGTTATTATTATCATATAAGCATTAAAACAATACTCTTCACCCACTATGAACAGACAGGGGCCAGACATGAAACACTGGAGGGTAGGACCATTTTGGCATATAGCACTTCTGAAATCCAACAACCCAAGCGACCTTTCAAACCAGATTCCCCATATCGCGAGTGGTTAAGAAGATATTGTTACGAAACTTATATAACTCATAATAATAGCCCAAATAATTATTTTAAGGTCCTATTAACGTTACTATATTTAAATAAAAGCTATATTTAAAATATGGTAGGCGTAGCTCATTTACAGCGGGTTTTATAAAAATCGGGCTTTGCTGGAGCAGCGTTTCCAAGCCAAAAAGCACTTTTTCTCGGAGCCGTCGGGAGCTCCGGGGTTTCCTTCTCGCACTTGGGAGGTACCCTAGGCTTTGGGGGGTTTGAAGGAGTTAGAGAGAAGTTAGAGAGAGAAAGAAAGGCTTATGATTTGAAGAAAATATGAAGAGTTCATGTCTTATTTATAGGGGTTTCTGGTAGAGTAGGCCCTAAGTTTCTTCCGTATCATCTGCGTACGAGATCCATTTTCTACGTTATTTATATCCACTCATTGGTATTTACGAGTACTACAACTTTCATTTAGACCCCATCGGCTAATTCTCAATCTATCTTAGATTTATAAAACTGTATCGAATTCGTCATGCTCGAAGAGTAGGGACTAAGTTTCATCCATATATTTCGCATACAACCTCCGTTTTCGACTGTCTTTTTATCGTTGAGCTCCTATTAAAGAGATCTTCAATTCTTGTTTAGACTGTTTGGATTAAAAATCGACCGATCTAAAATTCGAATTTCGGGTTGCGCACTACTATGCTAAATCATAGAAAAATCATTACTTCCTCATATGAAGTCAGATTTGGACATTATTTTTATGTATACTCTCAGTTTAACATATACGATGACTTTCATTTAGATCACTAAGGCTAGAAAGTATTTTATCGTAAATTCATTTTTTACGATTCTCGGTGTCGTGCCATTTTTGCTGTAAAACTTCGACGGATCATAACTTCTTCGTTATAACTTAGATTTTAGCGTTCTTTATATGTATGGAACCCTTGTGACATATACTATAAGTTGGTCAAGATTATTTATTCTAAACAATATTATATCAAAAAAATGTTATTTTTGATGCTTGTTGTCTCTAAATTGGCTAGCCCAAATCTGCGGGCGTTACATTAGTACCCAGTTATGTTTGATAGATTATGATATATGCGTTAGTATATTATGTGGTAGTAGTAGGGATGAAATTGTCCCCGGTTACCAGTTGAAAGAGAACGAAGGGGAGGCCAACACCCAGATATGCTAGGCAGTTACCGGTTAAAAGAGACCGAAGGGGAGGGCAGCACCCAGATATGCTAGACAGTTACCGGTTGAAAGAGACCGAAGGGGAGGCTGACACCCAGATATGCTTGGCAGTTGTAGGTTGAAATAGATCGCATGGGTGGCCAGCACCCATATATGCTAGGCATTATATGTTATATGGTATGGGGTATGATGAGGGAACTCACTAAGTTTTGTGCTTACGGTTTTCAGTTTTTGTTTCAGGCCCCTCTTCTTCGAAGGGAAAGGAGATGACATGGTAGTAGCACATCACACACATGATATTCCGCATATGAGATTCTTGGGATTTGTACTCTTACATTGTTTTATCGTGACATGCTTTGACAACTAATACTCTGGTTTTGTTATGAATTGATATGATGGTTGTTTCCAGACTAATGGTTTTATAATTATTATATTTAAAATGAAATTTTTGGTCTTAAATTTTAGGATGTTACATGTATCCTTTATCATTAGGGAAACTTTTTTCCAAGTCCATTTATCAAATGGAACCATCCGCCACATTATTTTCCCAACTTCTTGTGCAAACATGTCTTTCGTCTCTCTCACGGGATCATATGTCATATCTCTAGCACACTCCATGTAAATCGGTTTGCCCTTATTCAGTAAGAGTGTTGTTTCAAGCTTGATATTTTTCCTTATCCACAGACTTTCTTACGTTGCTCAAGTACACATATAATTAAGAATTAAAAGAAACGGTATTTAATTTATAATAACTGAATAAAAATATAATTCAAAATTATTAGAAACGGTATTTAAGACTTATGATCCTGCTTATGAAGACTAATACCTCTACCGCATGGGAAAGGTGGGTCCTCAACTCCATCACCTCCTTGTCCACGACCCATAACAGCGGCCATGGTGTACAAAAAACAATAGCCATATCAACACCATTTGCTACAAAACTATAAGATATACATTTACAATTTCTATTACAAATACACATTACATAGTGTATTTGTTTTTTTTTTTTTTTTTGTTTTTTTTTTTTTTTTACAGTCCACATTGTTTTGTATTGTCTTGTTTGTTTTTTTTTCAAAAAATAGCATCCTACTTTATTTGTTCTTTTTTTAATAATAGCATCGTGCAATAATAATATCCTACTTTATTTGCTTTTTTACAACACACATTTTTTTTTCCAGAAAATACATACATTCCATAGTACATACAAATTCAAATATACATACATAATGTCATGTTTTCATTTGTACAAATATAAAATATACACACGTACAGTCCAAATAACATACACAAACACATATATACTTTAATTAACATTATCAGTAATAAAATCCTATTTTATTTGTTCTTTTTCCATTATAGCATTGCAATATTCACATTTCATACACACAATACACATTACACACATATATACATACATTCTATATTTCTTACATACATACAAATACCAATTTTATACATACATATAAATACACTTTTCATACATACATACAATCTACATTTCATACATAAAAACACCAAATATACATTTCATACAAATACTCATATACACAAATATGGGTAATTTCACATAATAGACACAATGTAACAGCCCGGATTTCCAGGTATCTTTTATTCATATATTTTTTTGGTGTGTTGTGAGGGGACTCTGCGAGTTGGAGCTCAAACTCGCCGAGTAGGATCGCGGTTCTGGACGCGGGATTGCGCCTGGACTCGGCGAGTCCTAGGAATGGACTCGGCGAGTCCGCGCTGTTTAATGAAACCCTAATTTCCCGGCCCTAAGCCCTATTTAAAGGACCTTATGGCCCTTCATTGCGGCTACCTTGACCTTGAGAGCACCAAAGCAGCTAAGGGTTCGTGTGAGTGAGATAAGAGGCCATTGTTCACCAAATTTGTGTGTATTTGCAAGAAAGGAAGGGGAAAGTCAAGCTAGAAGAGTTGGGGAGCTTGGATCTACTTCCATTTCGCCAGGGGAAGCTTCTTGAGGTATCATTCAGAGCTTATTTCCGTATTTTTGTTGATAGGGTCAAATCTAGGGTTTCTTCTTGCCTCATTTGCTTTGTAATTGAAGTGTGAGAGGTCCCATGGGGATATGGTACCTAGATATGGACCTTAGCAGGTCCAGAGAGTTCCTAATGCTATGCTTTATGTCCTTCCTTTTTGGGTTGGAGACTAGGGTTGCCATCTTAGAGGTCATTTCTCCAAAAAAAAGCCTTGTAGGTGTTGCATGATAGCCAAGACTATGACTTTACGTGATGAATGAGCTTAGGAGGGCCAGATCTATGAGTGGATGGAGTGGATCTGACTTCAGAAGCGAGATTTAGTTGATGCATGGCATGGACACGCCGAGTCTGAAGAACAGACTCGACGAGAAGCATGAAGATTGTCCTTAACCACACAGTGAGTGGTCCTGCCGAGTTATGGTTGACTCAGTGAGTCAGGGAGAGTTAGAGAGGGTTGACAGGTGGACTGAGTCGAGCTGGAACTCCCCGATTTGTTCTTGAGACTCGGCGAGTTGAGTCGTGGTGGCCCCGCGATTCATGCCAGGTGGAACTCGTCGAGTCAGGGGAGTACTCGACGTGTCAAAAGAGAATCCTAGAGAGTTGGTGAAAACGTTTAGACTCGCCGAGTCGCTCTAGTGCACTCGCCGAGTCCGGTCAAAGTTGACCGTTGACCGTTGACCAGAGTTGACTAGTGTTAACTTGATAGGGGTGGTCAACCTTAGTGGTAAAAGTGTTAATATGATGTTATAGGAGGATTATAGCTCGGGGGATCGAGCACGAGTGATTTCCAGGATTCGCGAGTTATCGAGATATACGAGGTGAGTCTTCTCACTATAGTTTACCTTGAGTAGGTAACTAGAGTTATGATATAGTGCTTGGATGCTATATATGTGTTATGTGTTGCATTGCATTATTCTATGTGATTTATGCTGTGCATGTTACAGAGTTAGAACCTGAGGGTTCGCAGAGTTTGGGTGCACGGACCCACAAAGTTATAGCCTCGAGTGGCTAATATTTGTTATATGTGGTATTTTGGGGAACTCACTAAGCTTTGTGCTTACGGTGTTAGTGTTGTTTGTTTCAGGTACTAGTGATGACCGTGGGAAGGCGCTGACTTGATCTGTACACACGCACGAGATTTTTATGATATGTGATCTTGGGATTTTGTATGATATGGATTGGAGTTTTAACTTGATGTTTTATGAAAATTAAATGAAAAATGTCTTTATATTATGCGAAAAATTATTTTGAAATTCACGGTGTTACAAGTTGGTATCAAAGCCTTGGTTTGAGGGATTCGAGTACACCTTCGGGCTTATTTGAACTCAAACTAAGGATTTGAGAAGTATTTTCAAAAAAGAGTAAAAGATTTTTGGAAAAACGCAGAGCAGAGTTGTGTGTACGATCAGTCCGCGCCCGAACGGTGATTTCCCAAAATACCCTCATGTTATGTGATATTGATACTGATATGATGTATTCGCATGCTAGAGTAGGCTAGGTATTCCTATTAGGACTAGAGTGGCCTGATTTGTGATGCTTTAGCCTAGGTAGAGGTGAGCTGCTATGAGATGCTTGAGAGTGAGTAGGTAGCAGCGAGGGGCTTATGAGAGATTTATTAGAGAGTGGTCTATGCATGACAGAGTACATGGAATTTAGGACCCGAAGAGGAGGACTTGGGGTGTATTCTAATACGGTGCAGACAGTAGTATTGGGCCCGTACTACTGAAAGCACTGGAGCGGTGTACAGCCCAAGTAAGAATCTTTGGAATACCAAGGATCAAGGAGGAATGAGTTGTCGAGTGTGAGTATACTCAAATGGATTCTAATTTATCGTATGTTGTATTTCAGAGTTAGATCATGGTGAGGACACGTTTGATGCCTGAGAGCAGTGATACCAGTGATGAGGAGATCCGCCGGATCATCCACGAGGAGGTGGCTGCGACCATCAGGGCAGAGATACCAGAGATGTTCGGGTCTATTAAGACCACGCTGATTGAGGCCTTTGAAGAGCGTTATGCCGCTCTTTCCGAGGCTGCTGTTGTAGTGGCCACCACAACTATATTGCTTCCGCGAGGCCGCAAGGTGGTGATGCGTTGCTGTTCCGGGAGTTCAGCAACCCAAAACCACCAGAGTTTGATGGGACCTAGGATCCGGTGGCAGCTATGAGGTGGATTTCTGATATAGAGGGGTGTTTCTTCACTTGCTCATCTCCTGAGCAGTTGAAGGTTCGGTTCGCGCTGAACCAGCTTCACTTGGGAGCGAAGGACTGGTGGAAGTTTGTGACGGCGCATTTTACGCCTGCTGAGCTTGCGGCAGTGACCTGGGAGAGGTTCACTGCCATGTTCCGAGATGAGTACGTTCCCCAGGTGGAGAGGGAGCGTTTGGCCCAGGAGTTTCTGACCCTCAAGTAGGGTACTGAGTCAGTTACAGCGATTACCAGGATGTTCCATTAGAGGGCAATGTTCTGCCCTGAGCACGTGTCCACTGAGCAGGCACGTATGAGCCGATATTTGAGCATTTTGAGGCGAGACGTTCGGGAGTTCGCGGAAAAATCCTCGTATCGGACATTTGCTGAGCTTCAGGCAAATGCCCGGAAGAGGGAGATTGAGCAAGAGACTCAGGCCAAGTAGGAGGCGGTGTCTCAGGGTAGGGATCGGCGACCGACATAGTCTCAGCCGGCAGCCAAGCCCCAGGGATCCAGAAGGGCCGCACTTGTGGGAAGTGTGGCAAGGGTCATGATTGAGTCTATAGAGCGGGATCTTGCTACAAGTGTGGCAAGGAGGGGCATATGGCCAAGGACTGCCCCAAGGGGTTTGCGGTGTGTTTTCACTGCAACCAGACCGGACACCGGAAGGCGGAGTGTCCGCAGTTGCGGGGATCAGCTCAGGGAGCACCTCAGGGATCTGCCCCTGCCGCCATCAGAGCTACAGAGAGTCGGCCAGTGAAGGTCGAGGCGCCAAGGGCACGAGGGAGAGCCTTTCAGCTGACCGCGGAGGAGGTCCGCGCAGCGCCCGATGTTGTGGCTGGTATGTATTCTTTCATGTATTTATTTTGATGTTGAGATATTATGCTTATGTTATGTTATGCGTAGGTACTTTTCTTGTGAATTCTGTACATGCCTTGTTGTTATTTGACTCGGTTGTGAGTCGGTCTTTTGTATCTTTGGCTTTTAGTCAGCATATCAGTGTTAGTCGTGAGGCGTTGAGTCAGCCTCTGAGAGTTTCCATAGCTGATGAGAGGGTGATATATGCCACAGAGGTTCTCCGAGGTTGCATAGTCGAGATTTTCGGTGTTGAGTTCCCGATTGATCTGGTTCTTATTGCGATGGGTGATGTCTGTGTCATCGTGGGCATGGACTGGTTGAGCAGATTCGACGCGGTTATCGAGCAGATTCAACTAGTGACCATATGAGACCCTAGTGGGGGAGTTCTTTCGGTGTACGGTGAGGGTACACGTTCAGGATCAACGTTTTGTTCGGCCGCTAGGGCAAGGCAGTGTCTACAGCAGGGCTGTAAGGGTTTTGTGGCGTACGTGATGGATACACGGGTGGATTCCGAGAGGCCGAGTTCAGTAGAGGAGGTCCCGGTGGTGCGTGAGTTCCCGGATGTATTTCCCGAGGAGTTGCCGGGTGTGCCTCCTGTGAGGCAAGTGGAGTTCATTATCGATTTGGTTCCGGGGGCCGCGCCTATCGCTAAGGTGCCCTATCGCCTTGCACCTCCAGAGATGCAAGAGTTATCCTCGCAGCTTCAGGAGCTGTTGTGGAAGGGATTTATTCGGCTGAGCAGTTCGCCGTGGGGAGCACCTATCCTGTTCGTCAAGAAGAAGTATGGGTCACACCGGATGCGCATTGGTTACCGGGAGTTGAACAAGCTGACGGTCAAGAACCGTTACCCGTTGCTGAGGATAGACGATTTGTTCGATCAGTTGCAGGGAGCATCTTGGATCTCCAAGACCGATTTGAGGTCTGGATATCATCAGGTGAGAGTGCGGGATGAGGACGTCCAGAAGACAGCGTTCAGGACGCGTTATGGGCATTATGAGTTTGTGGTGATGCCTTTTGGGCTCACCAATGCCCTGACGGTGTTCATGGATCTCATGAACCGAGTGTGTAGGCCGATGCTGGATCGGTCGGTGATTGTATTTATCGACGACATTCTGGTATATTCGAGATCTAGAGAGCAGCATGATGAGCATTTGAGAGAGGTTCTCGGAGTTCTGAGGTCGGAGAGGCTGTATGCCAAATTCTCCAAGTGTGATTTCTGGTTGCGGGAGGTCCAGTTCTTAGGACATCTCATTAACCAGGAAGGGATATTGGTCGATCCGGCCAAGGTTGAGGCGGTAATGAGTTGGGAAGTGCCGAGATCACCCTCCGAAATCAGTAGTTTCCTAGGGTTGGCAGGGTATTATCGGAGGTTTATTAAGGATTTCTCCAAGATCACAGTGCCACTCACCAGATTGACCCGGAAGGGTGTTGCTTTTTCTTGGGGCCCCGAGTAGCAGGCCTCCTTTGAGACACTTCGCCAAAGTTTGTGCGAAGCCCCGGTGTTAGCTCTCCCGGAAGGGATGGAGGACTTTGTGGTATACTGTGATGCATCGATTTTGGGGTTGGGAGCGGTGCTGATGCAGAGAGGGCATGTGATAGCATATGCATCGAGGCAGCTGAAGCCTCATGAGACGAGATATCCCACCCATGATCTAGAGTTGGGGGCAGTGGTGTTCACCCTCAAGATTTGGCGTCACTACCTGTATGGGGGTCGGTGTACGATTTACACGGACCATAAGAGCTTGAAGTATTTAATGGATCAGCCCAACATAAATATGCGTCAGAGAAGGTGGTTGGATGTGGTCAAGGATTATGATTGTGAGATCCTGTACCACCCAGGAAAGGCTAATGTGGTAGCCGATGCATTGAGCCGCAGGGCGGAGAGCATCCCGCTGCGGGAGGTGTGTTTGAGATTGACCGTGATAGCTCCAGGGTTGGACGCCATTCGTGGGGCACAGGCCGAGGCTGTGCAACCTGAGATGCAGAAGAGGGAACAGATTGTTGGTTTGGTTTCAGAGTTTGTTACCGATGGTCGGGAGCTTATGACATTTCAGGGGCGTATCTGGGTGCCGTTTGTGGGTGGAACGCGTACCATTTTGATGGAAGAGGCTCATCGGTCGAAATTTTCAATCCATCCGGGGGCCACTAAGATGTATTTGGATATGAGAAAGGAGTATTGGTGGCCCTGTATGAAGAGGGATGTCGCATGGTTTGTTGAGAGGTGCTTGACCTGCCGTAGGGTTAAGGCCGAGCACCAGAGGCCGCATGGTAAGTTGCAGCCATTGGAGGTTCCCGAATGGAAGTGGGAACACATCACTATGGATTTCATCACCAAATTGCCAAGGACTACCAGGGGAGTTGATGTAATTTGGGTGATTGTGGACAGGTTGACGAAGAGCGCTCACTTCCTTGCCATCAGTGAGAGTTCTTCAGCAGAGAAATTGGCGGAGGTGTATGCGAGGGAAGTGGTATGTCAGCATGGGGTGCCGATCTCGATTGTTTTAGACCGTGATGTGTGTTTCACTTCCAGGTTCTGGAAGAAGTTTCATGAGGAGTTGGGTACTAGACTGCATTTTAGTACCGCATATCATCCCCAGACAGACGGTCAGAGTGAGCGGACGATTCAGACGCTCGAGGACATGCTCCGGGCATGTGTGTTGGATTTCGGGGGTAGCTGGGATGCATATTTACCCTTGGCAGAGTTTTCCTACAACAACAGCCATCATTCGAGCATTGGTATGCCACCCTTTGAGCTGTTGTATGGGAGGAGGTGTCGGACCCCCAATTGTTGGGGAGAGGTTGGACAGATGGTGATGGGCAGTACAGAGATCGTGCTTCAGATGACAGAGCAGATCCAGCTGGTCAGACAGAGGTTGTTGACCGCTCAGAGCCGACAAAAGAGTTATGCAGACAGACGCCGGTCTGAGCTTGAGTTTCAGGTCGGCGACCTTGTACTCCTGAAGGTGTCTCCTTGGAAAGGAGTGATTCGATTCAGGAAAAAGGGCAAGTTGGGGCCCCGATATATTGGTCCTTTCCGTGTGATCGCGAGGGTAGGCCGGGTAGCCTATCATTTGGATTTGCCAACAGAGTTGGGGCAGATTCACGGCACTTTTCATGTGTCGCAGCTGAGGAAGTGTATAGCCGACGAGTCGACAGTGGTTCCATTAGAGGATATTCAGGTAGATGCGAGCCTGAATTATGCCGAGAGACCAGTGGCCATCAGAGATCGGAAGATCAAGGTTTTGAGGAACAAGGAGGTACCCCTGGTGTTGGTTCAGTGGCAGCATCGGAAGGGATCAGAGATGACCTGGGAGCCAGAGCGTGAGATGCGTGAGCAACGTCCGGAGCTATTTGCAGAGCGAGACTTCGAGGCCGAAGTCTAGTGCTACTGGGGGAGAATTGTAACAGCCCTGATTTCCAGGTATCTTTTATTCATATATTTTTTTGGTGTGTTGTGAGGGGACTCGGCGAGTTGGAGCTCAAACTCGCCGAGTAGGATCACGGTTCTGGACGCGGGTTCGCGCCTGGACTCGGCGAGTCCGCGCTGTTTAATGAAACCCTAATTTCCCGGCCCTAAGCCCTATTTAAAGGACCTTATGGCCCTTCATTGCGGCTACCTTGACCTTGAGAGCACCAAAGCAGCTAAGGGTTCGTGTGAGTGAGATAAGAGGCCATTGTTCACCAAATTTGTGTGTATTTGCAAGAAAGGAAGGGGAAAGTCAAGCTAGAAGAGTTGGGGAGCTTGGATCTACTTCCATTTCGCCAGGGGAAGCTTCTTGAGGTATCATTCAGAGCTTATTTCCGTATTTTTGTTGATAGGGTTAAATCTAGGGTTTCTTCTTGCCTCATTTGCTTTGTAATTGAAGTGTGAGAGGTCCCATAGGGATATGGTACCTAGATCTGGACCTTAGCAGGTCCAGAGAGTTCCTAATGCTATGCTTTATGTCCTTCCTTTTTGGGTTGGAGACTAGGGTTGCCATCTTAGAGGTCATTTCTCCAAAAAAAGCCTTGTAGGTGTTGCATGGTAGCCAAGACTATGACTTTACGTGATGAATGAGCTTAGGAGGGCCAGATCTATGAGTGGATGGAGTGGATCTGACTTCAGAAGCGAGATTTAGTTGATGCATGGCATGGACTCGCCGAGTCTGAAGAACAGACTCGGCGAGTAGCATGAAGATTGTCCTTAACCACACAGTGAGTGGTCCTGCCGAGTTATGCTTGACTCAGTGAGTCAGGGAGAGTTAGAGAGGGTTGACAGGTGGACTGAGTCGAGCTGGAACTCGCCGAGTTGTTCTTGAGACTCGGCGAGTTGAGTCTTGGTGGCCCCACGATTCATGCCAGGTGGAACTCGTCGAGTCAGGGGAGTACTCGACGTGTCAAAAGAGAATCCTAGAGAGTTAGTGAAAACGTTTAGACTCGCCGAGTCGCTCTAGTGCACTCGCCGAGTCCGGTCAAAGTTGACCGTTGACCGTTGACCAGAGTTGACTAGTGTTAACTTGATAGGGGTAGTCAACCTTAGTGGTAAAAGTGTTAGTATGATGTTATAGGAGGATTATAGCTCGGGGGATCGAGCACGAGTGATTTCCAGGATTCGCAAGTTATCGAGATATACGAAGTGAGTCTTCTCACTATACTTTACCTTGAGTAGGTAACCAGAGTTATGATATAGTGCTTGTATGCTATATATGTGTTATGTGTTGCATTGCATTATTCTATGTGATTTATGCTGTGCATGTTATAGAGTTAGAACCTGAGGGTTCACAGAATTTGGGTGCACGGACCCACAAAGTTATAGCCTCGAGTGGCTAATATTTGTTATATGTGGTATTTTGGGGGACTCACTAAGCTTTGTGCTTACAGTGTTAGTGTTGTTTGTTTCAGGTACTAGTGATGACCGTGGGAAGGCACTGGCTTGATTTGTACACACGCACGAGATTTTTATGATATGTGATCTTGGGATTTTGTATGATATGGATTGGAGTTTTAACTTGATGTTTTATGAAAATTAAATGAAAAATGTCTTTATATTATGCGAAAAATTATTTTGAAATTCACGGTGTTACAAGTTGGTATCAGAGCCTTGGTTTGAGGGATTCGAGTACACCTTCGGGCTTATTTGAACTCAAACTAAGGATTTGAGAAGTATTTTCAAAAAAGAGTAAAAGATTTTTGGAAAAACGCAGAGCAGAGTTGTGTGTACGATCAGTCCGCGCCCGAACGGTGATTTCCCAAAATACCCTCATGTTATGTGATATTGATACTGATATGATGTATTCGCATGCTAGAGTAGGCTAGGTATTCCTATTAGGACTAGAGTGGCCTGATTTGTGATGCTTTAGCCTAGGTAGAGGTGAGCTGCTATGAGATGCTTGAGAGTGAGTAGGTAGCAGCGAGGGGCTTATGAGAGATTTATTAGAGAGTGGTCTATGCATGACAGAGTACATGGAATTTAGGACCCGAAGAGGAGGACTTGGGGTGTATTCTAATACGGTGCAGACAGTAGTATTGGGCCCGTACTACTGAAAGCACTGGAGCGGTGTACAGCCCAAGTAAGAATCTTTGGAATACCAAGGATTAAGGAGGAATGAGTTGTCGAGTGTGAGTATACTCAAATGGGTTCTAATTTATCGTATGTTGTATTTCAGAGTTAGATCATGGTGAGGACACGTTTGATGCTTGAGAGCAGTGATACCAGTGATGAGGAGATCCGCCGGATCATCCACGAGGAGGTGGCTGCGGCCATCAGGGCAGAGATACCAGAGATGTTCGGGTCTATTAAGACCACGCTGATTGAGGCCTTTGAAGAGCGTTATGCCGCTCTTTCCGAGGCTGCTGTTGTAGTGGCCACCACAACTATATTGCTTCCGCGAGGCCGCAAGGTGGTGATGCGTTGCTGTTCCGGGAGTTCAGCAACCCAAAACCACCAGAGTTTGATGGGACCTAGGATCCGGTGGCAGCTATGAGGTGGATTTCTGATATAGAGGGGTGTTTCTTCACTTGCTCATCTCCTGAGCATTTGAAGGTTCGGTTCGCGCTGAACCAGCTTCACTTGGGAGCGAAGGACTGGTGGAAGTTTGTGACGGCGCATTTTACGCCTGCTGAGCTTGCGGCAGTGACCTGGGAGAGGTTCACTGCCATGTTCCGAGATGAGTACGTTCCCCAAGTGGAGAGGGAGCGTTTGGCCCAGGAGTTTCTGACCCTCAAGCAGGGTACTGAGTCAGTTACAGCGATTACCAGGATGTTCCATTAGAGGGCGATGTTCTGCCCTGAGCACGTGTCCACTGAGCAGGCACGTATGAGCCGATATTTGAGCATTTTGAGGCGAGACATTCGGGAGTTCGCGGCAAACTCCTCGTATCGGACATTTGCTGAGCTTCAGGCAAATGCCCGGAAGAGGGAGATTGAGCTAGAGACTCAGGCCAAGTAGGAGGCGGTGTCTCAGGGTAGGGATCGGCGGCCGACATAGTCTCAGCCGACAGCCAAGCCCTTGGGATCCAGAAGGGCCACACTTGTGGGAAGTGTGGCAAGGGTCATGATTGAGTCTACAGAGCGGGATCTTGCTACAAGTGTGGCAAGGAGGGGCATATGGCCAAGGACTGGCCCAAGGGGTTTGCGGTGTGTTTTCACTGCAACCAGACCGGACACCGGAAGGCGGAGTGTCCGCAGTTGCGGGGATCAGCTCAGGGAGCACCTCAGGGATCTGCCCCTGCCGCCATCAGAGCTACAGAGAGTCGGCCAGTGAAGGTCGAGGCGCCAAGGGCACGAGGGACAGCCTTTCAGCTGACCGCGGAGGAGGTCCGCGCAGCGCCCGATGTTGTGGCTGGTATGTATTCTTTCATGTATTTATTTTGATGTTGAGATATTATGCTTATGTTATGTTATGCGTAGGTACTTTTCTTGTGAATTCTGTACCTGCCTTGTTGTTATTTGACTCGGTTGTGAGTCGGTCTTTTGTATCTTTGGCTTTTAGTCAGCATATCAGTGTTAGTCGTGAGGCGTTGAGTCGGCCTATGAGAGTTTCCATTGCTGATGAGAGGGTGATATATGCCACGGAGGTTCTCCGAGGTTGCGTAGTTGAGATTTTCGGTGTTGAGTTCCCGATTGATCTGGTTCCTATTGCGATGGGTGATGTCTGTGTCATCGTGGGCATGGACTGGTTGAGCAGATTCGACGCGGTTATCGACTGCGAGCATCAACTAGTGACCATACGAGACCCTAGTGGGGGAGTTCTTTTGGTGTACGGTGAGGGTACACGTTCAGGATCAGCGTTTTGTTCGGCCGCTAGGGCAAGGCAGTGTCTACAGCAGGGCTGTAAGGGTTTTGTGGCGTACGTGATGGATACGCGGGTGGATTCCGAGAGGCCGAGTTCAGTAGAGGAGGTCCCGGTGGTGCGTGAGTTCCCGGATGTATTTCCCGAGGAGTTGCCGGGTGTGCCTCCTGTGAGGCAAGTGGAGTTCATTATCGATTTGGTTCCGGGGGCCGCGCCTATCGCTAAGGTGCCCTATCGCCTTGCACCTCCAGAGATGCAAGAGTTATCCTCGCAGCTTCAGGAGCTGTTGTGGAAGGGATTTATTCGGCTGAGCAGTTCGCCGTGGGGAGCGCCTATCCTGTTCGTCAAGAAGAAGGATGGGTCACACCGGATGTGCATTGGTTACCGGGAGTTGAACAAGCTGACGGTCAAGAACCGTTACCCGTTGCTGAGGATAGACGATTTGTTCGATTAGTTGCAGGGAGCATCTTGGATCTCCAAGACCGATTTGAGGTTTGGATATCATCAGGTGAGAGTGCGGGATGAGGACGTCCAGAAGACAGCGTTCAGGACGCGTTATGGGCATTATGAGTTTGTGGTGATGCCTTTTGGGCTCACCAATGCCCCGACGGTGTTCATGGATCTCATGAACCGAGTGTGTAGGCCGATGCTGGATCGGTCGGTGATTGTATTTATCGACGACATTCTGGTATATTCGAGATCTAGAGAGCAGCATGAGGAGCATTTGAGAGAGGTTCTCGGAGTTCTGAGGTCGGAGAGGCTTTATGCCAAATTCTCCAAGTGTGATTTCTGGTTGCGGGAGGTCCAGTTCTTAGGACATCTCATTAACCAGGAAGGGATATTGGTCGATCCGGCCAAGGTTGAGGCGGTAATGAGTTGGGAAGTGCCGAGATCACCCTCCGAAATCAGTAGTTTCCTAGGGTTGGCAGGGTATTATCGGAGGTTTATTAAGGATTTCTCCAAGATCACAGTGCCACTCACCAGATTGACCCGGAAGGGTGTTGCTTTTTCTTGGGGCCCCGAGTAGCAGGCCTCCTTTGAGACACTTCGCCAAAGTTTGTGCGAAGCCCCGGTGTTAGCTCTCCCGGAAGGGATGGAGGACTTTGTGGTATACTGTGATGCATCGATTTTGGGGTTGGGAGCGGTGCTGATGCAGAGAGGGCATGTGATAGCATATGCATCGAGGCAGCTGAAGCCTCATGAGACGAGATATCCCACCCATGATCTAGAGTTGGGGGCAGTGGTGTTCACCCTCAAGATTAGGCGTCACTACCTGTATGGGGGTCGGTGTACGATTTACACGGACCATAAGAGCTTGAAGTATTTAATGGATCAGCCCAACCTAAATATGCGTCAGAGAAGGTGGTTGGATGTGGTCAAGGATTATGATTGTGAGATCCTGTACCACCCAGGAAAGGCTAATGTGGTAGCCGATGCATTGAGCCGCAGGGCGGAGAGCATCCCGCTGCGGGAGGTGTGTTTGAGATTGACCGTGATAGCTCCAGGGTTGGACGCCATTCGTGGGGCACAGGCCGAGGCTGTGCAACCTGAGATGCAGAAGAGGGAACAGATTGTTGGTTTGGTTTCAGAGTTTGTTACCGATGGTCGGGAGCTTATGACATTTCAGGGGCGTATCTGGGTGCCGTTTGTGGGTGGAACGCGTACCATTTTGATGGAAGAGGCTCATCGGTCGAAATTTTCAATCCATCCGGGGGCCACTAAGATGTATTTGGATATGAGAAAGGAGTATTGGTGGCCCTGTATGAAGAGGGATGTCGCGTGGTTTGTTGAGAGGTGCTTGACCTGCCATAGGGTTAAGGCCGAGCACCAGAGGCCGCATGGTAAGTTGCAGCCATTGGAGGTTCCCGAATGGAAGTGGGAACACATCACTATGGATTTCATCACCAAATTGCCAAGGACTGCCAGGGGAGTTGATGCAATTTGAGTGATTGTGGACAGGTTGACGAAGAGCGCTCACTTCCTTGCCATCAGTGAGAGTTCTTTAGCAGAGAAATTGGCGGAGGTATATGCGAGGGAAGTGGTATGTCGGCATGGGGTGCCGATCTCGATTGTTTCAGACCGTGATGTGTGTTTCACTTCCAGGTTCTGGAAGAAGTTTCATGAGGAGTTGGGTACTAGACTGCATTTTAGTACCGCATATCATCCCCAAACAGACGGTCAGAGTGAGCGGACGATTCAGACGCTCGAGGACATGCTCCGGGCATGTGTGTTGGATTTCGGGGGTAGCTGGGATGCATATTTACCCTTGGCAGAGTTTTCCTACAACAACAGCCATCATTCGAGCATTGGTATGCCACCCTTTGAGCTGTTGTATGGGAGGAGGTGTCGGACCCCCAATTGTTGGGGAGAGGTTGGACAGATGGTGATGGGCAGTACAGAGATCGTGCTTCAGATGACAGAGCAGATCCAGCTGGTCAGACAGAGGTTGTTGACCGCTCAGAGCCGACAAAAGAGTTATGCAGACAGACGCCGGTCTGAGCTTGAGTTTCAGGTCGGCGACCTTGTACTCCTGAAGGGATCTCCTTGGAAAGGAGTGATTCGATTCAGGAAAAAGGGCAAGCTGGGGCCCCGATATATTGGTCCTTTCCGTGTGATCGCGAGGGTAGGCCGGGTAGCCTATCATTTGGATTTGCCAACAGAGTTGGGGCAGATTCACGACACTTTTCATGTGTCACAGCTGAGGAAGTGTATAGCCGACGAGTCGACAGTGGTTCCATTAGAGGATATTCAGGTAGATGCGAGCCTGAATTATGCCGAGAGACCAGTGGCCATCAGAGATCGGAAGATCAAGGTTTTGAGGAACAAGGAGGTACCCCTGGTGTTGGTTCAGTGGCAGCATTGGAAGGGATCAGAGATGACCTGGGAGCCAGAGCGTGAGATGCGTGAGCAACGTCCGGAGCTATTTGCAGAGCGAGACTTCGAGGCCGAAGTCTAGTTCTAGTGGGGGAGAATTGTAACAGCCCTGATTTCCAAGTATCTTTTATTCATATATTTTTTTGGTGTGTTGTGAGGGGACTCGGCGAGTTGGAGCTCAAACTCGCCGAGTAGGATCACGGTTCTGGACGCAGGTTCGCGCCTGGACTTGGCGAGTCCGCGCTGTTTAATGAAACCCTAATTTCCCGGCCCTAAGCCCTATTTAAAGGACCTTATGGCCCTTCATTGCGGCTACCTTGACCTTGAGAGCACCAAAGCAGCTAAGGGTTCGTGTGAGTGAGATAAGAGGCCATTGTTCACCAAATTTGTGTGTATTTGCAAGAAAGGAAGGGGAAAGTCAAGCTAGAAGAGTTGGGGAGCTTGGATCTACTTCCATTTCGCCAGGGGAAGCTTCTTGAGGTATCATTCAGAGCTTATTTCAGTATTTTTGTTGATAGGGTCAAATCTAGGGTTTCTTCTTGCCTCATTTGCTTTGTAATTGAAGTGTGAGAGGTCCCATAGGGATATGGTACCTAGATCTGGACCTTAGCAGGTCCAGAGAGTTCCTAATGCTATGCTTTATGTCCTTCCTTTTTGGGTTGGAGACTAGGGTTGCCATCTTAGAGGTCATTTCTCCAAAAAAAGCCTTGTAGGTGTTGCATGGTAGCCAAGACTATGACTTTACGTGATGAATGAGCTTAGGAGGGCCAGATCTATGAGTGGATGGAGTGGATCTGACTTCAGAAGCGAGATTTAGTTGATGCATGGCATGGACTCGCCGAGTCTGAAGAACAGACTCGGCGAGTAGCATGAAGATTGTCCTTAACCACACAGTGAGTGGTCCTGCCGAGTTATGGTTGACTCAGTGAGTCAGGGAGAGTTAGAGAGGGTTGACAGGTGGACTGAGTCGAGCTGGAACTCGCCGAGTTGTTCTTGAGACTCGGCGAGTTGAGTCGTGGTGGCCCCGCGATTCATGCCAGGTGGAACTCGTCGAGTCAGGGGAGTACTCGACGTGTCAAAAGAGAATCCTAGAGAGTTGGTGAAAACGTTTAGACTCGCTGAGTCGCTCTAGTGCACTCGCCGAGTCCGGTCAAAGTTGACCGTTGATCGTTCACCAGAGTTGACCAGTGTTGACTTGATTGGGGTGGTCAACCTTAGTGGTAAAAGTGTTAATATGATGTTATAGGAGGATTATAGCTCGGGGGATCGAGCACGAGTGATTTCCAGGATTCGCGAGTTATCGAGATATACGAGGTGAGTCTTCTCACTATAGTTTACCTTGAGTAGGTAACTAGAGTTATGATATAGTGCTTGGATGCTATATATGTGTTATGTGTTGCATTGCATTATTCTATGTGATTTATGCTGTGCATGTTACAGAGTTAGAACCTGAGGGTTCGCAGAGTTTGGGTGCACGGACCCACAGAGTTATAGCCTCGAGTGGCTAATATTTGAGACTCGGCGAGTTGAGTCGTGGTGGCCCCGCGATTCATGCCAGGTGGAACTCGTCGAGTCAGGGGAGTACTCGACGTGTCAAAAGAGAATCCTAGAGAGTTGGTGAAAATGTTTAGACTCGCCGAGTCGCTCTAGTGCACTCGCCAAGTCCGGTCAAAGTTGACCATTGATCGTTGACCAGAGTTGACCAGTGTTGACTTGATAGGGGTAGTCAACCTTAGTGGTAAAAGTGTTAATATGATGTTATAGGAGGATTATATCTCGGGAGATCGAGCACGAGTGATTTCCAGGATTCGCGAGTTATCGAGATATACGAGGTGAGTCTTCTCAGTATACTTTACCTTGAGTAGGTAACCAGAGTTATGATATAGTGCTTGGATGCTATATATGTGTTATGTGTTGCATTGCATTATTCTATGTGATTTATGCTGTGCATGTTACAGAGTTAGAACCTGAGGGTTCACAGAGTTTGGGTGCACGGACCCACAGAGTTATAGCCTCGAGTGGCTAATATTTATTATATGTGGTATTTTGGAGAACTCACTAAGCTTTGTGCTTACAGTGTTAATGTTGTTTGTCTCAGGTACTAGTGATGACCGTGGGAAGGCGCCGGCTTGATCTGTACACACACACGAGATTTTTATGATATGTGATCTTGGGATTTTGTATGATATGGATTGGAGTTTTAAACTTGATGTTTTATGAAAATTAAATGAAAAATGTCTTTATATTATGCGAAAAATTATTTTGAAATTCACGGTGTTACACACAAATACACATTTTTTTCCAAATAATCTCGAAATTAAAGGAGAAAGGTACCTATGGTGGCCGAAAATTAACAATGGTGACCGGAAAATCCAGCTTCAATCATCGGTGATAGTCAAAAACTCAAAAAACAGAATATATTATTTTTAAGAAATTAATGTTGAATATAAGCTGAAAATTGAATTTATATGAGAAAGAAATAGATAAATGATGAAAGAGATGCTCAGCGTCGTCGGTGAAGCTTTTAAGTCGCCAGTAAGTGCCGACTCGTCGCTGGAATTAGGTGGCAAACACCGGTTGTGGTTCATAGCTTGTGGCTGAAGGTGGAGGAAGGGAGAAGTGTATGGTAAGGAACGATCACCGGTTAATGCTCAACAATGAACATACGAATCAGAAGCAAAAAGTAGGAAGAAAGAAAGGGATATTGATGATGGGTTTTATTTTGTCAACCTTTAGCGGCGACACTTAATAGCGGTGACGAAAGGTTTTTAGCGGTGACAACTTGGTATTTGTGGCGACACCAAAGGATGGAATTTATCCTGCTTCTTTTTTTTTTCAAGACCTTTAGCGGCGACAATTTTACCCTTTAGCGGCGACAATATGTCGCCGGTATTGAAGTTGTGCGAGAATAGACCCTAGCCATTGGATTAGAACGTTTATTCGACGGTTGGAATTTACAAAAAGGGGTAACCACAGATTAGAATTGTAGAGTCTTACCAGTGACAATATTAGTACCGACACGGAGCTTTAGCGGCGAATCAAGCTTGAGTTGCCACTAAAGCTCTGTGTTGTAGGTAATAGCATCACCGGTAATGACCAGATTTCTTGTAATGTCCCTCAAATACCTTGCACATGAGGGAAAATATGTCTTTTCAATTGAAAGAACCAAAATAGTAATATAACCTTTCTACTTAACCTTTGTTTCGGCTGTCTTCCCCAACTTCTTCGTCACGCTCACTTCAAATTCTCACCATGGTGCTCTACTTCTGTGTCAATCACGATCTGGTGGGCACTCCAAGACTACACCAAATTTAGAGGATGCTTTTACTCCTGCCCTCTACCAATAAGCCAACTATTCATTGTAATAAATTTCTCATGTAGCCATAATTTTGCATTATCATGTGTCAAAAGCACTCAAAATGTGGTTGCATCGAATGGTTTGACCCTCCATTTTTTGAGCCTGCTAAGGTTATCATATTTAATCTACTCAAGAGCATGAACAAACTGAAGTTGTCGATCAAAGATTTGGAAGATGAAGTTCTGAACTTGAGCTTTTAAATTTCTTACATTTTTTCGTGCTATAGAATTATGGTCTGGTAAAGATTAAGAAACTTCTTTTGTTGTTATGGTGTTTAGGTTTTTTTATATGCTTATTATTGATGAATTAACTTATCTGGAGTGTAAAGGTCAAACCATATACCTTGTACCTTATTTATCTTTTTGTTTATCAATGGAATATATGCATTGTACTTAATGTTTCTTTTGTTAAACTTTTAAACCTTGTGTAATGTTTTGAATGATGTTAAATAATTGAGTAAATTACACGAATGGTCCCTATGGTTTAGCATAATTTGCGTGTTTGGTCCCTAACTTATTTTTTTAACTCGGAAGGTCCCTACTGTTTGTTTTTGTTATGCGCTTGGTCCCTGTCTTACCTAAAGATACTATTTTTCCCTTGATATTTTAATTTATTTAAGTAAACACACCCCTAACCCCACGCCACTCACCTTACCTTATCTACCCCACCATTTTTCTTATTTAAATAATAGTCTTTTTAGGTAAGAAATGGACCAAACGCGTAACAAAAAAAACCGTAGGGACCAAGCACGTAACAAAAAACAAACCGTAGGGACCTTCTGAGTTAAAAAAACAAGTTAGGGACCAAACGTGCAAATTATCCCAAACCATAGGGACCATTCGTGTAATCTACTCTAAATAATATAACCATGAATGGTGTAATGGTAGCTTGTTTGAAAAGTTGTAATGGTTATAAAATTGTAGATTATCATGATGTAATTCATTGAAGTTACTTGATGAATCAAAATCCATATTTGAAAAAGCACCATTCATCGTTACAATAATAAATTGCCAGTACTAAAAATAAGATAAAAAGATAAACATTAAAGGTACGTGAAAGGGCAGTGATTCTTCCATGACTTATTTTTATTCATCCACAAAATTTTATTGTTAACTGACAAAATTGCCCCTGATGACTTCATCAAAAAACTGTGTAAGTCTGACACCCTTGTATTTTTCATAGGCTTCTTCTTTCTTAAGATTAGAATATGTAAACACAGTTATATTAATCAAAATAACTCTTTGATTATTGTGAGAATATCACTCAAAACTCACGGTGTCTACAATGTTTTCCAATGATTATAGCTCGACCTAAAACAATGTGTATATAATCCTAACTACCGACTTGTAATTAGATTACAATTAGGAAACTAGAAACCGACTTGTTTATGATTTCCTAAAAACTAGGATGGTTTCCAAGTTCTACTGGACTTAGGCTTCTAACAATCACCCCCGAATCACTAAGTCCTTCTAGAGAATTTTCAACCCCGTTTTCTTTTTAAAAAACGGATTCGTCACTATCGTCATGTTCCGAAAAATCACATTCTTGTAATTTTTGGAGTCGTTCCGAACATTCAGAAGCAAAGAGACCCGGTTTGTCACACTGAAAACAAATCACCTTAGATCGGTCTTTTTCCCTATTTTTTTTTATTTTTGTCACAACAACAATTAGATTTTTTTTCAATTCTTGGAATTGGGTTGAGATAAATCAAAATTAGAATTAGGCTTTTTTTTCTTGGGCTAACTTGGTTTTGTTCAACCGTGTGGCCCATTAGCTTGACTTAACCCGGATGACCCATTTGATCCTTTCCACTTTCCCTTTGTTCCCGATGAGTTACCCCCACCAGCCGACGAGCCACCTCCTTCAGTCATCGATTTCACAAATAGCACCTTTGACTGATCTGCCTCACTGATATCTTCTTCACTTATTATTTCCTCGTATGCTTTGAGCCTTCTGACGACATCTTCAAATCCCACCGTCTTCAAGTCCAATACCTGCTCAAGGGAGGCAATGATCTGGATGAACTTCGATCGGGGCAGAGTTTTGAGGAACTTCTTTACCAACTTCGATTCATCAATGGTTTCTCCAAGGGCTGCTGATTTGGATGCGATTCTAGATAGCTTTCCAGCATAGCTATCAATTGTTTCAGACTCCTGCATCCTCACTCAATCAAATTTTGCTTTAAGGGTTTGCAATCGAGCCTCTATCACATGATCAACACCTATATATCTCGCCTGAATCGCTTGCCAAAGTCCCTTGGCAGATTCCACATCTCCGATTTGCATGATTAGATCCTCCAGGATTTCCTGATACAACAATCCTATTGCAAGGTAAACTTTCTCTTTATTCTCTTCTGTTCCATGATCTATTACAGTCCAGGCCTTATGGATTCTGAGAACTACCTTCATCCTTAGTGACCAGATTGTGTAATTTGTTGGGTTTAGCATAGGACACGCTATAGTGGTTGAACCAATCTCCTTCACTCTTACTTGAGGGGGCTGTGCACCATCTTCACCATTCGACATGTTAACCTAGCTTGTCAATAGATAACAAAATCGATCTCACAACCTTTGATTCGTTGGCTCTGATACCAATTAAAGATCAGAATATGTAAACACAGTTATATTAATCAAAATAACTCTTTGAGTATTTTGAGAATATCACTCAAAACTCACGGTGTCTACAATGTTTTCCAATGATCATAGCTCGACCTAAAAAAATGTATATATAATCCTAACTACCGACTTGTAATTAGATTACAATTAGGAAACTAGAAACCGACTTGTTTATGATTTCCTAAAAACTAGGTTGGTTTCCAAGTCCTACTCAACTTAGGATTCCAGCACTTTCCACGCCGGCAACCCCTTTTCCAGTGCAAAACCTTTTGTGCGTCGTTGTAAATCCATCCTCACAAATGGAAGCAAAAATACTCCCTTGCCAATACAACTCAAAGATCCAATGCCCTACTTAGGTTAAGAGATCATGGCTGATGGTGGTCTTACAACTTGAAGAGGATGAATAACATCAAAAACTCTCATGACCAAGGATTAAGTTGAAGCTTTGTAGGGAAGGTCTTTGAGCAACATTGGCTCTCTTTTCCCTTTTTTGACCCAATGACCACCCCTATCTTATCGTTATTCATCCTTGTTCCATTGAAAAAGACGATGATGTAGATCATTGACGATGCACAAAAACAAACCTGGGAGTGCCCCTTCGCTGAGAATTTCGCCTTCAAGCCTTGTGTTTTATCTATTTTGTACTTTTTTTTGTGGTGGTGGTGTTCAGAGGTTTCGTTGGAGGTGATTAGTAGAGATTTCTAGAGATTTCTAATGGTGGTGTTGGTCTAAGATTTTCACCAACCAACCTTTTACTCCGTAAACTGATAAACACCATCAATGTCATCACTTGCAGGTGTAAGGTGAGTTATATCGAAGAACTGATTTCAAAACAATAAAAAAAAACTTTTCACTGTCAACAATTTTCAATGGGTTATTTTTCAAAGTTTTCAAATTGATTAAGGTATTTCCTGCAAGCAAACCAAAAGACGGGAACAAGGGTGTGTCTCTAGTATACCCAAGAAGGAAGAAAGATCCCCTATGTTTGG
Source organism: Lactuca sativa (assembly GCF_002870075.4). Taxonomy (NCBI): domain Eukaryota; kingdom Viridiplantae; phylum Streptophyta; class Magnoliopsida; order Asterales; family Asteraceae; genus Lactuca; species Lactuca sativa. The sequence continues at coordinate 173,192,160 of NC_056629.2, read as the reverse complement.
AAATAAATGTTTAGGTTTCTCTCTCTTTTGTAAATCTATCAAGGGGCATAGTTGTTAGTTAAATAGAAAATTTAGTGGATAGATAAAAAAAGACATGGAAAAATCAGCACCCTACGTAAAATGCAATATAACAGTAAAATGACCTATTGTCATTACCAAAATAAGACCCAAAGATAAATATAGCAACTAGTTTACCAAAACAGACATCAAATAACAACGTTTTCACAAAAATACTAACCATAATTATTTATTAAACATATTCAACTGCTAAAAGATGTTTCAAAGACATTAAACTTAAACTACCCCTCCCCTATCATGTTGAACATGTAACATCCTGTTTTTTAGTATGTTAATATTTTCGTATTTTAATTATTTTTTTGATTATTGGAAATTCATATGTTATTTTTAAATAGTTTTGAGGGACTAAGTAGGAGTTAATTGAAACTTCAAATATAATTAATAAATTGACTTGAGGGGACAAATAATTAATTGCGGTGAAGCTTAGCAACTAATTTTGTAAAAATTGAATTTGTCAATATTTTGGACCTATTTAGGCCATGGTCACCCATTCCCTTAACAAGCTTTGATCTAGCCATTTTGACTCCCAGGATGGACTGATTCCTAGAGTAGCTCGGTTATGTATATGTGTTTGTGTGTTTTTTTGTACGTGAAAGGAAAAATATAAGAAGTTGAGAGAGAGGAGATAGATAGATAGGTAGAGAGAGATAGGGAGACAACGATCGAGACAGAGAGAGATCAAGATAGGAAAAGGTTAGAGGTTGCTGACCGAATTATTGGCGGTGCTAGGATGTTGGTTGGTTGTAGCATTATGATTTTCAGGTTTTACAATTAAGCCCTTGTGTTAACTTTTATTTCAAAATGGTCCCATGTGCTTGTTAAAAGAAACACATGTTTGGGCTCTATACACCCAACGTAGTATGGGGTATGCCCAACGTAATCGGTTTATTGAACATGGGTGGCTAAGGCACTACACCCCGTGTATATCGAGTACGCATATGCGTCCCCGCACTCTTGATTAGTGGAGGGTCGTTAGCCGAACGAGTAGGATAGGACATTAATTATCTCATTAATAAGTATAATAATAAATATAAAGTAACTAAATGTTTTTATAAATTCCAAATCTTAGTTACTTTAGGAAAATGTGAATTTGATGCTAATCCACAAAATTGCACATTGCACTTTGTCAAGTCATTAGTGGAGTGTGTGTGGTTAACCAACACACTAACTTGGGCTAACAAAGGGTGGCAATGGGTAACTCGTAAATTGTCATTGATCAATGGAGCGTCTGTGGTCAACCGACACATTGATTAGGTGGTAAAAGACAACAAGAGTACCAAACTAATTTGCGTGGTTATTCACACCATATTTATGATCCTCGATATCCCAGTCACAGATTTGAAGGGCATAATCGAGATTAAACATACCAATGAAAAGTTCAATGAATCTCAAAGATCTAGGAACTTCTAATAAAACTTAATTTATTTAAATTTCATTTTTCATGGTGGAGTTGGTAAATCGTCATTTACTTACCTTCAAAATAACTTGCAATTGGATTATGACATCCCTCTTCCGAATTGTTAATCATTGTGTTGGGTCCTAGCCTTAATATTTCATTTTGGGTGTTTTATTATGGATTCCTTATCTAATCAAAACTTGTCCTTCTTCTTTTGTAGATGTCTTCTTCAAACAATGCTTCTGGCTCCTCAAAAACAACAACTCCTCCAACTCTTTATCGCTCTTGAGCATCTATGCCAAAGTGACATTCAATGGGTCCAATTTCAATGATTGGATCCGCAACATCTGAATGGCCTTGAGATTCGAGGACAAGGAGTATGTCCTTGAAAAAGAGCTGAATGAGGTTGATGAGTTCAAATCCACTCCTGAAGAGATTGCTTAGTGGTTCTACGAGAACTATTGGCCTTACGAGATGTTCCAGGACATGATGGAGAAGTATCATCAAAGAGCGCGTCAAGAGAGGTACGAGATAGTCACTCAATTCATCACCACAAAGATGAAGGATTGAGAGTTCATCACGTCCCACCTGTAACGCATGCTGAGATATGTGGATCGTTTGCTCAAACTGAATGTGAACTTCTATAAAGAGTTGACTATAGACATAGTCGTACACTCTTTGGTTCCCTGCTATAATCAGTTCAAGATGATTGATCATTTCAGCAAGGGTGAAGTCACCTTTAGCAAACTTCAAGGTTTACTGAGAGCTGTTGAAAGTGGTTTAAAAGGGAATAATGTCGTATCGACTCCTACTACTGCTACTCTTGTCCTGGCCATTGGACAAGGAAAGGGAAAAATTGGAAAGCTCCCTCTAAATTGAACTGGAATGGAAAGTCTGATGAAGGGTCCTTTAGTGGATCCAAAGGAAAATTCGATTCTACCCCTCCCCCCTCATCCCTGAAAGAAGCAACGTGCTTCTATTGCCAAGGCATGGGGCATTGGAAGAGAGGCTGACCCAAATACCTGCAGGACATCAAGGATGGCAAGATCAAGCCGACCTCCGTAGGAATTTAAACTATTATATCTAAAAATTCGTCGCATTCTAATTCTTGTTTCCTTGACATAGGATGTGGTTTTCACATTTTCTTTGTTTTGTAGGGTCTAAAAAGACGTAGGAACGTGGAACATTGGAAAATGAATCTAATCACGGGGAATAGGAGAACGTCGCCTGTGACCATGATTGGTGATTACTCTTTAGTGCTTAGTAATGGATTTGGTTTAGATTTAAATAATTCTTGTTACTCTTCAGAAATGAGAAGGAATATTATTTCCTTACATGGTTTGTACAGACAAGGCTTTAGATATTAATTTAATAATGAAACTAGTTCTATTAGTGCTTAGTATAAGCGTGTGTTTTATTTTGAAGCATTACCTTGTGATGGTGTATATGAAACTGTGATGGTTGTAGACAATTTAGGAAATAATGTATTGCAAATTGATTCGTCTAATGGTTTAGACAAAGGATGGTTGTGGCATTGTCGTCTTGGACATGTCAATAAGAAGCGCATTGCCTAACTCCAAAAGGATGGTGTGTTGGAATCATTTGACCTAAGGTCGGATGATCAATGCGAGTCTTGTTTGCTTGGAAAGATGACTAAATCACCTTTCACTGGTACTTGTGATAGAGGTGAGGGATTGTTGGATCTCATACAGACCGATGTGTGTGGGCCCTTAAGATCCACCACAAGGGATGCAAGTTGATTTTATGTGGCTTTTACCGATGATTATAGCAGATATGGATATGTCTACTTAATCAAGCACATGTCAGAAACCTTTGAAAATTTCAAAGAGTTTAAACATGCAATAGAGAATAAATTGGACAAGAAGATAAAGATGCTTAAATCTGATAGGGGTGGTGAGTATCTTAGTGTCGAGTTCCACGACTATCTTAAGGAATGTGGAATTATTTCACAATTGACACCTCCTAGGACACCACAACTGAATGGTGTAATTGAGAGGCTTAGTCAGACTTTATTGGACATGGTTTGTTCCATGATGAGCCGAGCTTCGCTTCCAATATCATTCTGGGGGTATGCCTTAGAGACTGCCGCCGATATCCTTAATCTAGTCCCGACAAAAAAGGTTGGCAAAACACCTCACGAGATATGGAAAGGGATAGTTCCCTCATTGGCACATATCAAGGTTTAGGGTTGTGAAGCTTTCGTTAGACGAGAGACTCACGAAAAGATTGAACCTCGAAGTGAGCGGTGTATTTTCATCAACTACCCACAGAAGTCCTTTGGATACTTGTTCTATAGACCTACTAAGAACGTGGTCTTTGTAGCGTGAAGGGGAGTTTTCCACGGGAGGGAAGTGATATGCCAAGAGGACAGTCGCAAGATAATTGATCTTGTAGAAATTTAAGAGTCAAGCAATGAAGCAACCTTTATCACTAGCGCTCAACCCAAGGAAGAAATTCCATTCAAGTTAGAATGGCACCAGAGTTTTATGGTTTTCATATTACTATAAATGGTGATACATTTATTAGTGATAGAACATTGATAAAATTGGATGAGCCTTCTAACTAAAAGGAAGCAATGGCGGGCCCTGAGTCAGTTAAATGGAAAGAGGTAATGGACAATGAGATCCAGTCCATGTATGACAATCAAGTTTGGAACTTGGTTGATAATGTACCAGCTTGTAAGACAGTTGGGTGCAAATGGATATTCAAGAAGAAGACCGACATGGATGGAAAGGTGCACACATTCAAGGCACGACAGGTTGCGAAGGGCTTTACTCAAACCCAAGGGGTTGACTATGATGAGACCTTCTCACCAGTGGTTAAGATTAAGTCTATTAGGGTCATGTTAGCCATCGCTGCATTACATGATTATGAAATATGGTAGATGGATGTCAAAACCTCTTTCCTTAATGGGAAGTTGGGTGAAGATGTTTACATGTGTCAGCCAGAGGGTTTTGTGGATGCTAAGTACCCAAATAGAGTGTGCAAGCTTGAGAAATCCATTTATGGATTAAAACAAGTATCTCGTAAATCGAATCTTTGTGCAATGAGAAAGTCAAAGAGTTTGGCTTCTCTAGGAGTGAGGATGAGTCTTGTGTATATGTCAAAGCTAGTGGGAGTATAGTTAGCTTTCTAGTATTGTATGTTGATGACATACTACTTATAGGAAACGACGTTCTAACCTTGCATGAAGTTAAGTCGTGGTTTGGAAAGTGTTTCACTAAGAAGGATCTAGGAGAAGCTGCTTATATTCTAGGAATAAGGATTTTGAGTAATAGGAGTAAAATACTAATTGGACTTAGTCAAATTACTTACTTGGATAAAGTGTTAAAACATTTTTGCATGGAGAATTCCAAGAAGGGGGAGTAGCCTATCCATAGGAATACCAATCTGAGTAAGACTCAGAGTCCAAGTACCGATGTCGAGATAGAAAAAATGAGTCGGATTCCATATTCTTCCGTCGTTAGATCCATCATGTATGTTATGACATGTACTCGTTCCGATGTGGCTTTTGCTTTGAGCATGGTCAACCGATATCAAGGGAATTCGGGTAAAGCTCACTGGACAGCGGTTAAGAACATTGTTAAGTATCTACGACGAACAAAGGACTGGGTCCTTGTGCTCGGTGGTAGTGATGAATTAAGAGTTACTGCTTATAGTGACGCTAGTTTTCAGACAGACCGAGACAACGTCCTTTCTCTGTCTGGTTGGGTGGTTACACTCAATGGAGAAGCAGTGACTTGGAAAAGTTCCAAGCAGTAAACCATGGCTGATTTAATGTGTGAGTCAGAGTATATAGCCATGAGCGAAGCGTCAAAGGAATCCATATGGTTGAAGAACTTCATTGGAGACCTTGGAGTTATGCCAACCATAAAGAAGCATATGGAGATTTTCTGTGATAACGAAGGAGCGGTTGCCTTAACCATGGAACCAAAGGATCATGGCAGATCCAGACATAACGACAAAAAATACCATTTCATCATACATCGTGTAGAAGGATGACTCCTCGTCGTCCAAAGGGTATCGTCAGAAGAGAATCCTGCAAATCGCCTCACAAAGGGTCTGAGTAGGGTTAAGCATGTTCGAAATGCGAGGAGCATTGGTCTGAAGGACGATATTAGTTTTAGGGATTAGATAGATTTTTAGAAACTTGTTACAGTATAAATGTAATTGAAATTTGATGATTAATTAATGGAAGATTTATTTATAAGTAATTGTTCACTATCTTTTGTCAATTGTTTTTCTTGTGTTTCACTTTTGCATGTTTTACGTAATGAATAATTGGATTGTTCAAATTATCCATAGTCGATCATACTTTGGAAGTAAGTAGTGAATTAAGACTGTCATGAATTGGCTTGTAGATTGTCTAAGTGATTAGACATAGCAAACATTTGCTGCAACATTCATAAGTACTCTTGAAATAGGAATTTGAGTATTGAATTAAACCCACACTCATTTGAATTACTTCATGGAATTTATCACGAGTAATTGTGTGATGAGAATATTGTATAATCTTTAAACTGAGAAATATGAATTGTTGTTTACGATTTGATTGTGCATTGATAATTCATAAACACATCAATAACTTGGTGTTATAAAACGTATTGTTGTGCATGATTTGATGAGTAAATAGTACAAACATATAAGTCAAAAAGTGTATCTGTTCCTTTTACCTCAAGGAGTAAAAGCTATATTTTGGGCCCCTCGTTGATTTTGTGTTGACTTATGTGTCTGGCCCGGTACGGATTGAATTAACGTGTTCAATTAAGTTCTATATCATACAAATCATAAATAGGGAAACAAGCTGTTGGACAATGAGAATGATTCTGTTCCATGTCTTTTTCCACAAGATATCTTGTAGAACAGAGGATTATATGATCCCTTATCTAATGGATGCGTCATTGACTAGATTAGAGTTCAACAACGGCTTATTAGATCTACGATTGCTGATCAGATTCTGAAGTCATACTTGCAATTATAATTATTAAAAATATCCAAGTGGAAGACAGTTGGATTAGGTGTCTAAGCCCATAACTATATTTGGTAAGCACTTGATTTGATTGGAGCATGGTCCTTTTCGGTTGCCTTAACCAAAGTAACTTGACAGGATGACTTTTGGAGAGGGGGGTTAATTAATGATTTATTAGTATATTACAAGAATAATATATTAATTAGAAATCATATTATTTAATTAGTATTTAATCAGAAATTAATTTGATATTAATTTTGCGATTTAAGGAACTGATTAAATGTACGGGGACTGTTTTTGCAAATCATTGATAGTTGCAAACTGAGTTGTTGGACTCCCTTGGATTGGGGTGGACGAATTTCTATAGGGAGACCCTATAGAAATCGTGCAAGGCCTTCTAGAAGGGATGTCCATAGGCTTCTTAGTCAAATAATTCACTAAAACTAGGTCTTTGATACCAATTGTAACATCCCTAAATCACGATTAGTATTTCGTTTTTAAATTAAGAGAAATCATTGTTTTCAAACAAAACACATATCAAAACAAAGTATCAACTACAAATATCGCAAGATCATTGTATCAGAAAATCTTCCAGAAACATCTCATCGAAGGATTTGTACGATCATGGCTTTGCTTTCCCCGATCATCTGAAGTACCTGAAACCATAACAACCAAACTACAAACACAAAGCTTAGTGAGTTCCCCAAATTACCACCACACAAACATATAACAACATACATATTGGGTCCACAACAAAGAGGCTGGATTACCGCGAAGCCAACAACATGAGTCTGGCTTTCCTTCTGGCCCACAACTCATGTCTAGGTTGCTCCCGAGCCCACAATATAATTCTGGCTCGCCTTACTAGCACACAGATTATGCCTGGCTTGCTTTCTATACTACAACATAAGTTTGGCTTGCCTTACTGGCCCACAACTTATGTTTGTCTTGCTCCAAGGTTTGTTGGCTTCTGCACAAAGTAGTATTGCCTCAACCCAACCATACTATGTCGAAATATACATAACAAATAACATATATCGAACAAACAAAGAATCATATAAGCACTCAGACAAACACGTAGATCTACAGATTAGTACCGCATAGAAACATCATATATATACCAGGACACGGATCTCACAGATCACTACAATATACCAACATCCTCTATACCCGGATACATGACCCACTGGAGTGGCATTGGTGCCTTTAACTAACAAGTGCAATGAGGTAAACTCACTAGAATCGAAGAATTCTAAAACACTACGATACGATCCATTTTTCTGCACTACTTTCACCTGCAAACCCACTAATACCAGAACCAGATACAATCTCAATTATTTGTCCAAAATCCTCATGTTTTATCGAAAGTCAAACTTGATCGAAGGTTAACGGCCAACAGAAGTCCACAATTGTGAAAGTCCAAGGCAACTGAGTATGCCCACCATACTCCACGTATGCCCAGCGTACGTGATTTAGGGACGATAGGCATAACATACTCTCAGGTATGCCCGACATACATACATCCAAGATAATTACTTTCATTAGTGCTAAGTCCCTTAAGACCTTCTGTCCAGAGCTCATACCTAGATTCAAAACATCCACTTGAGTCATAAAGTTTCCACCTTTATGACTTTCCATGGCTAGAAAAGGTCAAAAAGCTAAAAACCTAACTGATTTATCGATTAAGACATCTTAACTCTTGCACGGAAGGGATAGAAGGACCAATATAAAATTTTTAAGGATCCTAATAAATCATGGAAAAATTTTCCAAATTTATCCATTATAATGGTCCAAGCAACCAAGAACTAGTCTTTTAAGTTTCAAAACGACCAAATGTTCATCTATCTCACTTAATCTATTAAGTCCAAGTTTCCAACCCTTAGACGTAAATCAAAATGATGTATAGATGGATAAATTTCCAACTTTATCCATAATAAGTTTGCAAACTTTCAAGATCTAAAATTTATGTACTAAAGTGACCAAAAGCTCATAACATCCGAAAATAGATAGATCTAACAATTGCATAATCAAGATTCAAGATTTATACCATCAGAAGAAAGATCAAGGTGAACAAGGTCTGGATCTATAATCTCCAATGCAACCAACACTTCTCCAATGAGTTCCTTCTTCTCCAAGGTGCACCAAGAACACTCCAAACCACTCAATAACTCATTCTTTAGCTCACAATTTCAAACTAGGGTTAGGGTTTCAAGGGAGGATGCTGAAGGGTTGGAGGACGAGAATGGAAAGGGTTTGGGGAAGTTAAAGAGCTTAAATAGGGCTCAAAAATTAGGGTTTGGGTGCTGGTCACGTACGCCCATCATACTTCTAGTATGCCCATCATACTTTTGCTATGCCCAACATACCAGGTTAATCCTCCACGATTAGCCATTGCCTAAACGCCCAACGTACACGTTGTACGCCTAACATACTCGACTTAACCTAAAACCTTCTTAACTTCTGATGGTCATAACTTCTTCGTTCCAAGTCCATTTTTGATGATCTTTATATCGAAACTCTTGATCGATACTGGTATGAGGTCGATTGGGAATGAATGATCATCTAGCGTGAGGGTGCAACCTATGTAGATTTTGTTAGAGCTCTCTGTTTTTCTGTTAGACATTTCTACGACGAATGTTTCTTTTAGTGGTTGTGGGGATTGCTTAAGTATGTGTTTAAAGTTTTGGTTTATGAAGATTCTTTCTGCACCACTATCGAATAAGATACAAGCATAATATTTGTTGAGAAGGAACGTACCTGTTACTACTGTGGGGTCTGATACTTCTTCGTTGTTGCCAATAAAAAGTAGTCTTCCTGTTCCTCCCGTATTCCCGGCCTTCAGACAGTTTTTCTTGAAATGTCCAACCTCACCGCAGCTATAGCAGGTCTGACTCACTCCCGAACCGGAGACTTGGGAGATAGGTTTGGGTTGGGATCTGCAAAACCGGACGGTATGGCCCTTCCGGTCGCACTTGGTGCAGTGCAATTCACGGCAGGGACCGTTGTGATGGAAAGGGCAATTGGGGCACTTGGGGCACTTGGGCAAGTTTCCAACATAGGTTTTTGCTAGTATAGGGGTAGCAGGAGTGGTGGCAGCATGGACAACCACTATCTGTTGGTTTTTGGAAGAGGGTTGAGCTTTCTTATCCTTCTTTTTGTCCCACCGCTTCCTCTTGTTGTCGTATATCTTGGGCTGTGCAGTGGCAGTTGTTGTTGTTGTTGATGGAGTGGGAGGAGTTTCATGATCGATCAACCTGTGGGACAATTCGTTGGCACTGTCAAAGGTCATAGGACGTGATGCTAATACGTTCCCTCGATACGGGGTACTTAACCCCAGATGTATCGTTCTATCTTCTTACTTTCAGAAGGGATCATGTTGGGACACATAGCTACCAGGTCGCAGAACCTGGCAGTATAAGCTACTATATCGGTCCCCTTCATCTTGAGATTCCAAAGTTCTTCTTCGAGTTTCTGAACTTCGCCCCTAGGGAAATACTCATTCATTAGTAGGTCCTTCATTGTGTCCCAACCCATGGCGTTGGCTGTTACCAAGGAGAATGATTTGACATGGCCATTCCACCATGTCAAGGCCCTCTCAGTGAAAGTGGCAGCAACAAACTTTATTTTTCTTTCCTCGGGGCATGAGCACATTTCAAAGATAGCTTCAGTCCTCTCGATCCATTGGGACAAAGCAAGGATTCCTCCAGTCCCATTGAAAAACGTCAGTTTTCAGTTCATGAAGACCTTATAAGTACACCCCTACGCACGTGGGGGAATTTCTCCATGTCTGGCGTTGATGCCCATTCCAGCTCCGCTTGCATCACCGGAATTCATTTGAGCCATGGCTGCCGTCGCAGATGCGGTCACAACTGTCTGAAACAACACTGGATCGAACTGCGGAGGAGGAGGTGGTGGAGGTGGAGTTTGAGTTGCAGGTCTGCCTTTGTTCGGGCGCTTGCGGGGAGGCATCTTTTACTGAAAGTTTATAGGGATAATGACAGTAGTGAGAATCAATTGCATATATGATGAGAGCATTTCATGGGCTAAACCATAGTACAACTATCAGATAGAGTCATAGTAACAGAGTAGGTAACTGCCAATATTACTGGTATTAATGATGTAATTTGAGTTCGGGAAAAGTGACCTAACAGTAGGTCTTACATCAAACCATAAGGAAAATGTTGGTAGCCTAGAGGCCTAATTAGAGTACTTTCAAAGTTAGGAATGTTTACAAACAAGTGCCCTACCGAGCATAGAAAAAGAAAGGCTATTCCTTAAACAAAAGGGAAAGATAAGTAGATATCTTCTACTAATGACAGGTACTCGTTGGGCGAACCCTAAGATCAACCAGTTGGCGAACAAATTCCTGAAGGTGTCTCTCCTGAACCCTCTGACATGCTCAGAGTTCCCTAACTTCGGCTCGGGATGCAGCTAGTTGTTGCTGCAGAGCCTCATTGGTCCTCCTAGTCCTATCCATGGCTTCTTCCAGTTGGCGGATGCGGGCAGTGTTAAGGCTGGAGTTGGCATCAATTTCCACGACTCTGCCGATGGCTTATTGACCTTGTTCCGTGTTCCAGGCAATCCTACGGACCATGATGGGCAAACTCGGTCTGCTGATCCTCATTCGCTTATGTTGTAGAAGCTTTAGTCTCCGTCGAAAGGCACAGGCTGACCCTACTCATCGCTCCATCGGTTTAAGGTTATTGCCCACATGGGGGTGGGGCCTTGAATTACCGGAGAGAGGTTAGGGTTTGGAGCTACTGGGGGTAGGTTGTTGACTTCTGGCTCGGAGTTGGAGCTATCCGAAAAGCCTTCAGCACGGTGATCATCCAACGGGATCGGGTGATCATCTTCTGGCTCCTCATCGAGCCATCCTCCATTGCCTTGGTTCGGATAGTACGGATCGCCGGGATGGTGGAAGTCAGCCATGCTATCTACACGAGAATGGGGAATGAAAGGTTAATAGACGTACTAATCTAGGATACTTATAAGATGATCGTTATTAGTCGAACCAATACTTGCATAGTGCATACCAATTACATGTAACCGAAGCAAGATAGTCCTTTGAATAAGCAACCCTAACTCCAGATCCCCAATCAAACAAGACTAGGAAATGAAGCAAAGGTCACAGATTCTAAGTCTATATCGCCCTAATCACATGTAACCGTGGTGTATCCACTTAGCAACTATTGCCCTACTAGTAACGACCCTTTTAGTTATCAGATATATATAGTTAGTAGAAGGAAGAATACTCCTATAGTATTCTTGTTCTAGAGTTCTTGTGGTAGTGTTGGTAAGTTTTTAGACTTGTTGCGACACCACAATCACTCTTAGGCATATGCTAGTCGCTCCTAGAAAGATGTAGTTGATCAGGCTACATCCACCCAGATGTGACTATATGTCTCTAAGCTTAATTGTGTTGTTCAACAATCTTAATAATTTTGTTCTATTCTAGTATGATACTGACCCTTTGTATTGGTGAATGTATATATATATATATATATATATATATATATATATATATATATATATATATATACTTAGTTAAATATTTTAGTATTTAAAAGTATATATTCTTGGTCAGAGTGTCTAAGTCCCGAAGTGTTTATAGTTCGTATATCTTTTACGGGTTGATATACTTGATTAACTATAAACAATGCTCTGACACCAATCTGTCACACCCCACAACCGAGAACGGCGGAATATGTTCTGGGGTGGAGGACGTCATGTACAGTATCATAACAATTGCATAATAGTAAAAACAAGCGACAACAACCATTTCATTAATATAGTGATTATAAATACAAACGTGTTCTGCACGATTAATAGACACCAAAAGTATAAACAAAAGCAAAAGATGAGTCTTGTATACGCTCCATCTTCTCAAAAGCTGCAACAGTACCTGTCTATCTTTGACCTGAGGATACAAGTCATTTTGCAAACGAGTATCAGCATAAAGCTGGTGAGTTCATAAGATTTTAGTGTCATTGCTTGTATAAAAATGCTTACAATCATGTAATATAAAAGCTGAATTTAATGCTTGAGAGTAGTAGAAATCCCTAGAAAATCCTATATTTTCCAGAATTGTCCATTTGTAAGTTAAATCCTTCGAGTGTGTAAAAGTATTTTCATTGAAACTTTCAGTTATAAAAATAAGGTAATTAATTTCATTCAAGTAACGTAGATGAGGAAAAGTATTGCCGGCTGGCTGTAGTAGTGTTGCAAACTTCAATTATTAATAGGTATTTATTTACTTTGGGAAGTTAGCTTAGACTTTAAGTCTTAGTGTATTAATTTGGATATGGATGTAATCCCTCATGTAACCAAACTGAGTGATAATAGATAGCCCGATGACCTTCCCGATCATACGTAGTGTAGTGGTGTAGTGGCACCTCTGGGCCTAGTCAACTCGGACTGTAGTTAACAGTCGGGGTGTACTAGCGTCCGTCCTATATAGATCTATACATGTAGTGTTGCTTTCCTTCCGAGAAGCCCTGGTTACATGGTGTTTGCACAGTAGAGTGTCGTATAGAGGGATAGTGTGTCATGTTCTGGATTAGTGTATTCTCTTGTATTATAGCACAGTAAACTTTTAGTATAGTATATAGAGTGTTCTCTTTAATTTGCATTATCTTGTAGTAGTAGTAATGGTAGTGAGTATCATAGTAGTAGAGGTAATGAGTAGTAGTCTTAACTATACCTATTATAGTTAAATAGAGTGTGGGATTTCATGCGTTTGATTTACAAAGGTATTGAATAAGATGAAGACTTTCATATCTAAGACAAATATATATGATATATAACTAAGAAATCAACGACAGTCGGACGGATAACAATATGCCCTAAGACCACAATCAAACAAGAACAGGAAATAAGGCGAGCTATCGGTCCTAAGTCCTTCAAGTCTTACATATATAAATATATTGGTGTAGATATACTTTAAAAGAAAAGTAGATTTAAACACAATTTGAAAATAGTTTAACAACAATTTAACCTAGAAAATGCGTTTGATAATTATTAAAAACAGTTTTATTGACAAATAGCTAAAAGTATAGAAAATCCCTTTTTGGTTGTAAGTTATGAATCACATATGATTTGATACTAAAACTTGTTTCATTTAACTTGTATCCCCCCATAAAACAGGTAAAAACATTTGAAAAGGTTAATTAAGGGGTATGAACTCACCTGTAGCGAGTAGATCGGGTGGAAGTGTCGGATGAGCGTTTGGTGTCAAGTAAAGACTTGAACACACTCTATGACCCTAGTAACATATGAAGACATATGTTTACAAGTAATTAGTGATTAAGAAACTAATTAAACACATATAGACATCCTAATGCGAAGAAAAACTCTTTCGTTAAGTGCTAGGTGGCTATTGGGTTGCAAGGAAGGAGTGTTAGGCCTCACTATGGAGTTTACTCCTCAAAGGCTCACTTTGGGTGAGTTTACGACTGAAGGACCACTTCCCCCATGAGTTTACGACCATAAACTCATGGGAGGCGTATATTTGTGTGCTTTCAAGTCTCTTATATCACTAGGAAGGGTTCCAAGCTAAATTCCAAGGCTTGAGGGGTGTTTAGGGTTCAAAAGGGGGCACTCCCTTGGAGTTTGCGGTCCTAGGACCACTCCATGGGAGTTTACAGTCGTGAACTCCTTGGTTTACAGCCGTAAACTATTAAACACTCCTTATCCTTCGATTTTGAGGTCCTTAGCTCACTCCTACATGTTTCTAGGTGAAGGTATAAGGCTAGATAGGGGTTTTAGGGCTTGATTTGCATAGTTTGAGGGAGTTGACGGCCTAAGAATGTTGTTGGGCCGTAAACCCTCTTTCAAGCCTCCAATCTTGGTGTTTAATGTCTAAAACACTTCAAGGTTAAGTTCTAAGCTAGTCTCTATAACTAAGGGAGGGATTTGGGGCATTCTTGGCACATTTTTAGGGGTTTACGGCCTAAGAAGGTTCTTGGGCCATAAACTCCTTGTTCTTGTCCTCCATGGATGATTTTCAAGCTATGTACACATGTAATGTGCTTTAGAACAATCTAGGGTAAGAGAACTTACAATTTGGGAGCTAAAACTTGCGGATTTTGGAAGAAATCGAGCCTTGAAGAGAGAGAGAGAGAGAGAGTAGAGAGAGAGAGAGAGAGAATGACTAGAGTGGTAAAAGTTCCATTTAGTTCCCACTCAACCCTTATATAGGGGTTGGTTTTGTGGCCAGGTGGGAATCTACCCGATACCGACATTAAACGGGGCTGATGGCCGTACCCGATTAAATTGTCGTAATTTAATGTTTTTGTAACTAAAAACTTTTTAACAGAATATTGAGGGTGTTTCCATGTTCCTAATTTATTCTGATCCTTAGGGAGTCATAATAAAAGTCCAAATTTTAATTTGTCGGATCCCAATGTTAACGAAAAAGTTTGATAAGAACGAGTTCTATTAACGGAAAACGGGTTACGGTGACGGAATAAATTTCAGGTCGTCACATAGTCTATCCAAATGCATGATGTCATGCAACCCAAATGGACCATGCCGGGTCGGGTCAAGTCTTACCAATTATAGTTATGGACTTAGACATTAATCCAACAATAATATATTAATAAACCTTCAGTGTTATTTCTCTCATTTTAGTCTATCCAAATACATGATGGCATGTACCCCAAATGGACCATGCCGGGTCGGGTCAAGTACATACTAATTATAGTTATGGACTTAGACACTAATCTAACGGTCTCCTACTTGGATAAGTCTAATAACTATTATTGTAAGTATGCCTTCAGAACCTAACCAGCAACCGTAGCTCTTAAAAAGCTGTTGCCGAACTCTGAACAACTCAATGACACGTCCATTAGATAAGTGATCATATATTCCTCCATTCTTGATATCATATGGACTGAGACACAGATTATAATCATTCTCTCTATCCATTTGTTGTTTCCCGATTTCCGATTTATGACGACTGACTAATTGAACAAATCAAAATCAGTCCAGGCCCGGCCCGGCCGAGCACTTACATTTTGTCATCACTAAATCATCGAGGGGCCCACAGATATTGCTTTTATCCCTTTGTGGGTAAAAGGAATGGATAAACTTCGACTCATATGCTGGTACTGACTACTTGTTGAATCATACACAAAGGCATGTTTTATAACATCGAGTTACTAATGCGTTTTCGTGCAATCAATGTATAACCAACTCATAGTCAACAACTCATATCTCTAGGTTTGAAGAATATAAGATATTATCATCTCATGATTCACTCATGATAGAATCCATGAAGTGATTCAAATGAGCATGGGTTGAATCCAATACTCAGAACTGATGAGCACTCATGAATGTTGTAGCAACTCTTGCTATGTCTACTGCACATTAGACAAATCATACAAGCCAAATTCATGAATATCTTGATTCATATCTAATTCAAACATATGACTGTCTGTGGATGGTTTGAATAACTTAATCATTTAGGAAGAATGATCTAATTATTCTGGAAGTCAAAACATGCAAAGTGAAACACATAAATAAAACTAATCCTGTATGGCCTCAACACTTTGAGTGTAAATAAAAACCCTTTTATCTAGGCCCCATATTGATTACTCATTATTCATTATTTCGATTTATCAACTTAACACATGAATTGAAACAATAGTCATGCCATACACCAAGCTGCATACTATGTTTACCTACGGTACTTTCTTTTGTGAAATAGATCAACTGAACATGACTCCACTGATGCTCATTTCACAATCCCAATCCCTTTTGTAAATGTAAGAATACCAAACTCTTTTTATTTATTGTAAGCTGTTATATTCTAAACTCATATGCAATGATTTCCTTGTAATGACTATGCACGAAAGTCACAAAGACTCGGCAACAGACATAACAGAGTATTAAAATGGAAAGCAATTCCATGGAAATGAAGTCTCATATTCAAAGTACATTCCCTTGAACATCCTTCTTTGCATTATGTTCTTTATGTTGGATATAGTGTCTAAGTCCATAACTATATTTGGTATGTACTTGACACGACCTGGCATGGTCCATTTGGGTTGCACTTCACCCGAACAATTTATGGATAATCTTTTGAGAATAGTACAAGTTATGATTTATTAATGTGTTATAAGTTCTAATATATTAATATAAGATCATATTATTTAATTAGTATTGATCTATAATTAATCTAGGATTAACAGAGATCAAAGATATTACTAATTAAATATGGGCTTCTATATTTATATAGTGTGGGCTAATGCTTATTTGGAATGGGCTAGGCTTGCATGGAAAAGTCCATGGATACTCCATGGAGCTTTAACCCATGGATCTCATGGAAATGAAGAGACATGGGTATTAGGGTTTACATGGATGTAACCCTAATCCACCACACTATATAAAGGAGGCTTTGGTTCTTGAAATCACACACTAGTTGACACTTGTTGAGGTGAGGGCCGATTTCAAGATAGTAGTGACTATTCTCTCAAAGTTCCAAGTTTGTGGTGATTTCTGATTTCCATTTGAGGCATCCACACTATTGGTGCTAGGCTCTAAAACTCCAAGCAATCAACTACTACTACAAGGTAAGTATTCTACTAGCTTTATTTGATTCATGTTCCCCATGCCATGCTAGTTAGGATATGAACCTTGGAAAATTAATTAGTTGCATGTATCTTAGACAAGCATAGATCCAAGGTTTATTAGGGTTGCATGTACACTTAGGAAGTGTTAGAATGCTCAAAACCCATCAGTGGTATCAGAGCCTAGGCTTGTTTGTTTGATACTCTATGCAATATATTGGAAAAAGTCGAAAAACTTTTCGTCTGCCTAATGAACTCGCCGAGTCCATGGGGGGACTCGCCGAGTTCATGTGTATCTTCAACCTACTCGCCGAGTAGGTTCATGCACTCGGCGAGTAGGAGCCACAGAGTGCAGATTTTCAACTTTAGTTGCTGGAAATGGACTAGAAACATTACCGTAAACTGTTTTGGTACTTGAAAACTTGTTTTAGATGGTGTAATGTCTTTGCTAATCCATTTACAACAACTAGTTATCAAAATTACAAAGTTTTAAGTGTAATTTTTGATTAATGAAAGTGTTCATATTCACGTTCTTGATCATATGATGTTTAGATGATCATAGGAATTATTTGTAACCTATGTGGTAGATTAATTCTTGATCATAATGTGTTTTAATGGAGTCCATAACTTGTCCTCAAGTTATGGAAAACCAAGAGTCACACTTGAATTAAAACCATTAAAAGAACACAAGAGTTAGAAAAATGAAGAGTCTTCATTTTATTACTCTATTTAACTCATAAGTTACAAGAAATGAAAAGTTTTGAAAGTTTACAAAACTTGCCCTCAAGTTTTGGAACAAGCAAAGTCATATTAACAACTTTAGTTCCAACCCTTAGAATTTTAAAAGTTAAAATTCAACCCTTATAGTTATAGTATTATGATTTAATAATTATATATATATGTATAAGAACAAAGTCGTCTTACCGCTAGTACGCCTCATTCACGAAGCCGGTCTATAAGGTGGGTATAAGGTTGTTGCCTATAAAATGGCAACTTAATGGGTGTCCACTCTCACCCACCGCTTGCTTGACTGGTGGAGGGTCGTTAGCCGAACGGGTAAGACAAGGACTTATAAATTCTCATTAAAAGTATGATGAATATTATAAAGTAACTAAATGTTTTATTAAATTCCCAATCTTAGTTACTTTAGGAAAAATGTGAATAAGGTGCTAATCCATGAAATTACACTTTACACTTTGTCTAAGTCGTTAGTGGAGTGTGTGTGCTTAACCGGCATAGTAACTTGGACTTAACAAGGTAGGTAAAGGGTGACTTAATATTTATCATAGTATCGATGGAGCGTGTGTGGTTAACCGACACATTGATTGAGGGATAATTTATTAAGGGTACCAAGTAATTTGCATGGTTACTTCACACCTCGTTTTGTGATCCTCGGCATCCCAGTCACAAAACTTGGAGGGCACACTCGAGATTGAAATATGCCTTTGAAAAGTTCATTGAATCTCAAAAGAATCTACGAGTTTCTAAGAACCAAATTAAATATTTTAATATTTCAACTTTGGTGGAAATTGGTGAATCGTCATTCACCTACCTTTCAAATATGTTATTACTTAGATTACGGCATACCTCTTCTAAGTATAATATATTGTGATTGGGTCCTAGCCTTAATACTACATTTGGGTGTTTTATTAAGGACTATCTCTATACCTAAACTAATCCTTCTTTCTTCTTTTATCAGATGTCTGCAAACAACGCTGCTTCTGGATCTAATCCTAGTGGCTCCTTTTCTCTTATGAACTTGTGTGGGAAAGTCACTTTTGATGGATCCAACTTTAATGAATGGATCAGAAACATCAGAATGATTACTCGCTACGAGGACAAGGAATATGTCCTTGATAAGGAGCTTAGGGAGATTGAAGAGACAATTGCTACTCCTCAAGTGATCGCTGAGTTTAGGGCACATGAAAGGGATGCCACCAAAGTGACATGCATCATGATGGCCACTATGACCGAGGATCTCCAAAAATCCTATGAAGATTTCTACCCCTATGCGATGCACCAAGACTTGATGGAAAGATACCATCAAAGTGCTCGTCAAGAGAGGTATGAAATCATCTCCTCCATGATAACAACTCGCATGAAGGATGGTGAACCCATCATGGGCCACATGCAGAAAATGCAAGGATTTGTGGACCGTTTGTTGAAGCTAAATGTGAACTTCCCTGAGGAGCTTGCAATAGATATCATTTTGCACTCCTTACCTTCAAGTTATGATCAATTCTGCATGACATACCACATGAACAAGGAAGAGGTCACTCTCAGCAAACTTCAAGGACTCTTAAAGACCGCAGAAAGTGGTCTTCATGGTAAGGTGGTTGTAACTACTCCTACTCCTACCAATCGGGAAAGGACGAGGGAAGAAGAGAAAGAGTTCTTCGAAGGGTACCAAGGTTAGGACCCTTGATGGCTCTTCTTCAAGTGGAATCAAGAAAGGTTTCATCACTCCTTCTTCTGACCCAAAAGAGGCTGAATGCTTCTATTGCCATGAAAAGGCACATTGGAAGCGGAACTGCCCAAAGTACCAGCAAGATGTGAAGGATGGGAAAGTTAAACCCAACCATGCAGTTATTTACACTATCATTTCTAATAACTCACCCAATTCTAACTCTTGGGTCCTTGATACCGGTTGTGGTATTCATATTTGTTGTGACTTGCAGGGACTAAGAAGAAGTGAGAATGTGGAGCAAGGAAGGATAAACTTAATCATGGGGAATAGGAAAGTTACACCTGTCACCAAGATTGGAGTTTATACTTTATCGCTAAGTAGTGGGTTAAATTTAGATTTGAATAAATGTTGTTATTTTCCAGAAATGGCAAGAAATATTATTTCCTTTCATGCATTGTATAAACAAGGTTTCACCTTTTCATTTGATAATGAAGTTGGTTCTATTGATGCTTTCTTTAATAATGTTCTTTATTTTAAAGCATTACCTTGTGATGGTGTGTATGAAGTCGTGTCTGTTGTAGATAACTTAGGAAATAATGTGATATGTATTGATTCTATTAATAATAATAACTTGGATAAAGCATCATTATGGCATTGTCGTCTTGGAGATATAAGCAAGAAACGCATAGGCCAACTACAAAAGGATGGAGTCTTGGAGTCGTTTGACCTAAAGTCAGATGATAGTTACGAATCATGCCTACTTAGAAAAATGACAAAGTCACCCTTCACAGGCTCTTGTGAGAGGGGTGAAGCTTTGTTGGACCTTGTACACATGGATGTGTGTGGACCATTCAAACATGCCACAAGGGATGCTAATCGTTATGATTTGACTTTTACTGATGATTACTGTAGATATGGATATGTCTACTTAATCAAGCATAAGTCAGAGACTTTTGAAAGGTTTAAGGAATTTAAACAGGAAGTCGAGAATCAATTGGGCAGGAACATTAAGATGCTTCGATCCGATCCAGGTGCTGAGCATCTTAGTTCAGAGTTCCTCGACTATCTTAGGGAATATGGGATTGTCTCACAACTGACACCTCCCAGGACACCACAGTTGAATGGTGTAGCTGAGGGGCATAATCGAACCTTGTTGGATATGGTTCGTTCCATGATGAGTCGAGCTTCGCTACCAATCTCATTTTGGGGGTATGCCTTAGAGACTGCCGCCCATATTCTTAATCTAGTTCCTACAAAGAAAGTTGCCAAAACTCCTCACGAGATGTGGACTGGTAAAGTACCTAAACTAGACCACATCAAGATTTGGGGTTGCGAGGCTTTTGTGAGGCGCGAGACTCATGACAAGCTAGAACCCCAAAGCGGGAGGTGTATTTTCATCGGCTACCCACAAAGATCCTTTGGTTACCTCTTCTACAGACCTAGTGATAATGTGGTCTTTGTAGCAAGAAGAGGAGTCTTTCGAGAGAGAGAATTTATAAGCCAATGAGACAGTGGGAGGCAAATTGATCTTGAAGAAATTCAAGAGTCAAGTGGTGAAGGAACTCCAAACGCTAGCCCTCAACTTGAGGAGGAAACTTCTGTTGAGCCAATTGATAAATCTGTACCTCTGAGGCGTTCCACTAGAGTTAGGAATGCACCTGAGCATTACTATGGTTTCCATATTACTGCAGAAGGTGAGACACTTATTAGTGATGAGACACTAGTAGGTCTGGATGAGCCTAACAGCTACATGGAATCCATGGAAGACCCTGAGGCTGCTAAATGGAAAGAGGCTATGGATAGCGAGATAGTGTCCATGTATGACAATCAAGTTTGGAACTTGGTTGACCATGTACCTGATCGTAAGGTAGTTGGGTACAAATGGATCTTCAAGAAGAAGACCGACATGGATGGTAATGTACACACTTTTAAGGCACAACTGGTTGCAAAGGGTTATTCTCAAACTCCGGGAGTTGATTATGATGAAACTTTTTCACCAGTGACCAAGATAAAATCTATTAGGGCTCTGTTAGCCATTGATGCATTTCATGACTATGAAATATGGCAAATGGATGTCAAAACCGCTTTCCTTAATTGAAAGTTGGCTGAATATGTTTACATGGTTCAGCTAGAGGGTTTTGTCAGTACAGAGTACCCCAATAGAGTGTGTAAACTCGAGAAATCCATTTATGGATTGAAACAGGCACCTCGCATATGGAATCTTTGCTTTGATGAGAAAGTCAAGGAATTTGGCTTTTCAAGGAGTGAAGATGAATCTTGTGTCTATATCAAGGCTAGTGGGAGCATAGTCAGTTTTTTTGGTACTGTATGTGGATGACATACTACGCATAGGAAATGATATCCCAACCCTGCAGGAAGTAAAGTCCTGGCTTGGGAAGTGTTTCGCTATGAAGGACCTTGGTGAAGCTGCCTATATCCAAGGGATAAGGATTTTGAGAAACAGGAGTAAAAGAATAATTGTACTTAGTCAAAGCACCTATGTGGAGAAAGTGTTGAAAAGATTTAACATGCATAACTCCAAGAAAGGTGAGTTACCCATTCAGAGTAATGGCAGATTGAGTAAGACACAAAGCCCTAGTATTGAGGCTGAGATAGCAGAAATGAGTCGACTACCTTATGCTTTAGCTGTAGGATCGATCATGTATGCTATGACGTGTACTCGACCTGATGTAGCCTTTTCTTTGAGCATGGTTAGCAGGTATTAGGGGAACCCTGGCAAGGCACACTTGAATTCGGTAAAGAATATCCTCAAGAACCTGCGGAGGACTAAGGACTGGGTCCTTACCCTCGGTGGGAGTGATGACTTGAGAGTTGTAGGGTATAGTGATGCTAGCTTCCAGACTGATAGGGATAATTTCCGCTCTCATTCGGGCTGGTTCTTTACCTTAAACGGAGGAGCAATCACTTGGAAGAGTTCCAAGCAGGAGACACTGGCTGATTCCACTTGTGAATCAGAGTATATAGCAGCAAGCGAGGCAGCAAAGGAGGCTATATGGCTAAAGAACTTCATCAGAGACCTTGGAGTTGTACCAACTATAAAGGAGCCAATGGAGATTTTCTGTGATAGCAATAGTGCCGTTGCCTTAGCCATGGAACCAAGAGATCATGGGAGATCCATACACATTGACAGAAAATATCACTTCATCAGACATCGAATAGAAGAAGGAATCCTCGTGGCAAAGAGGGTATCATCGGATGAGAACCCAGCAGATCCCCTCACGAAGGGACTGAGTAGGGTTAAGCATCTCTAGCATGCTCGGAGCATATAAATGAAGGATGATATAAGTTTTAGTAGTTAGATAAATTATGAAATTTTTAAAGTGTAATTGACATTAGATGATTAATAAAAGGTGTTTTATTTATGAGTAAAGTGTTGCAATCTCTTGTCGATCGTTTACCTTATTTCCTTTTGCATGTTTTGACTTCCAGAATAATTATCATATTATTCAAACCTCCACAGTCGGTCATATGTCAGAAGTAGGTATGAATCAAGGCTGTCATGATTGGTTGCAAAGGTCTAAGGTGTTAGACATGGCTACAACAATCATGAGTGCTCATAAGTTCTAAGCATTGGACTCAACCCACGCTCACTGGAATCACTTCATGGAATTTTATCTCGAGTGATCGTGAGACGGTAATATCATATAAGTCTTCAAACCTAGAGATATGATTTGTTACTTATGAGTTGGTTATGCATTGATTGTACGAAAACGCATTGGTAACTCGATGCTATAAAACGTGCCTTTGTGTACAATTCAATGAGTGGTAGAACAAACATATGAGTCGATGTTTATCTGTTCCTTCTAGGATTAGAAGCGATATTTAGGCCCCTCGATGATTTTGTTTTGACCTATGTACTGGGCCCGGTCAGAACTAAATTGATGTGTTCAGTTAAGTTCTATGTCAAACAAATCGGAAATCGGGAAACAAATGCTGGACAATAAGTAAGACCATGTTCCATGTATTTGTCCGGCTGATATCTAGAATAGAGGATTATATGATCACTTATCTAAAATGGCGCGTTCTAGTTCAATAGAGTTTAAAGAGCTATGATTGTTGATCGGTTCCTGAAGTCATACTTGCAACTATAGTTATTAGACTTATCCAAGTGGGAGACTGTTGGATACAGTGTCTAAGTCCATAACTATATTTGGTATGTACTTGACCCGACCCAGCATGGTCCATTTGGGTTGCACTTCACCCGAACAATTTATGGATAATCTTGTGAGAATAGTACAAGTTATGATTTATTTATATGTTATAAGTTCTAATATATTAATATAAGATCATATTATTTAATTAGTATTGATCTATAATTAATCTAGGATTAATTTAGAGATCAAAGATATTACTAATTAAATATGGGCTTATATATTTATATAGTGTGGGCTAATGCTTATTTGGAATGGGCTAGGCTTGCATGGAAAAGTCCATGGATACTCTATGGAGCTTTAACCCATGGATCTCATGGAAATGAAGAGACATGGGTATTAGGGTTTACATGGATGTAACCCTAATCCACCACACTATATAAAGGAGGCTTTGGTTCTTAAAGTCACACTAGTTGACACTTGTTGAGGTGAGGGCCGATTTCAAGATAGTAGTGACTATTCTATCAAAGTTCCAAGTTTGTGGTGATTTGTGATTTCCATTTGAGCGATCCACACTATTGGTGCTAGGCTCTAAAACTCCAAGCAATCAACTACTACTACAAGGTAAGTATTTCTACTAGCTTTATTTGATTCATGTTCCCCATGCCATGCTAGTTAAGATATGAACCTTGGAAAATTAATTATTTGCATGTATCTTAGACAAACATAGATCCAAGGTTTATTAGGGTTGCATGTACACTTAGGAAGTGTTAGAATGCTCAAAACCCATCACTTTAATCTTACACAGATTCAAAGAATAACTTCCACCTATGGAACTAATCCGATACTCCCATTTTGACCATCAGTTTTGAACAAGAGTTGCCTCTTTTCAAAATATGTCAATATGGTCCTTACTATATACTTCCAATTGTCCATGAGTGACCAATCTTTAGTAAACCTTATATTGTCCTCGACAATTGCTTTATCATTTTAGTCATATACAGTTCTATTCCTTTTTCCCTCTTAATGTCCTAGGCATTTGGAAAATTTAAAATGGATAAATATTATAGCACACGCAATTAATCATATATCTAAAGCATATGGGACACTATTCATGCTATACAAATTTTTATTTTCCATGTTCTCACAATTCGAACTATGAAGAGGTATGTCGTAATCATATTCAAATTTTGAGAACGCAACATATATAGAATTTCCTTATGTTGAACCATTCCAACATAACATTCATATATATCCTTGACTAAGGTTGATTAAAATCTCAATCTAAGCTTGTAGAACTGGAAAGAAGTATAAAATCCTTTCCCTTAATTATAGCATAACAACCTTTCAAAACCGAATTGAAACTTTTGTTTTCTACAATTAACATTGCTAACTTGCAACACTTAACATAATAATCATGCTCCCACTAACATGATGATTATTAGCATAACACTTATGCTCCCACTAGCTTTGACATGTATCCAGAAATTAGTTGGACTTCTTGAAATCAATACTTTATTGACTTTCTTACCAAAGTTCAGATTTCTGACACGAGATGCTTTGATAAGGCTTTATCAAAATCATACACCTTTCCTTAGATAGCTCACAAGTTTGTCTAGACCTTTTGCAATTCTCACTAGTTAGTGTGTCGGTTAACCACAAATGCTCCACTAACTATATGAGAATGCAAATATAACAACTGCTATCTACTTAAAATCTTTTTAGTGAAAGGTTTCCTCACCATCATTTTAATGAATCAAAGAGAAACCTTATGACACTTAGATTTTATGGTGTATGTGTTCCTATCCATGTGAATTTGTCAAAACCATAATAAAAAAGAAAAGGTTAGTGACAAATCCAAGCTCAAATGGACTGAACTTGTTCAATCTCATTTTTTTGCCACCCGTCAGTACAAGGGCCTACCATTGCTTCCAAGTTTTTATGCACACAATTGAGAACTCATAGAACTCACAAGCATAGCCAACTTTAATTGGAATGGCACAGAGACAAGAATAAGTTAACACGATTGGTAATAAACCTTAAGTCATGGGCTAGTGATTAACAATACTCTTGATAAGTTTTCAAAACTATCTCAAGACTCCCACTGTCCTCTTGACATAAAAGATTATCTTATTCAACAACCAAACCTTGACAAAACTAATATTTAGGAGTTAGTGCGGATTCTTATCAAGGATAAACATTTCTCACAATTGGTCTTAGTTGGTATTTATTTTATCCAAAACATCACAACTTACCAATTTCAAATGTACAAGAGTAACAAAACATTTTTCTCTACATTTGACAAGCGTTTTAAACCTTTCTTAAGATTATGTCACTCAAGGCTCAATCTTGGAGTATGACTCTAAGATTTGATTTTGGAACGAAGTATGATTTATCTTTTGATTTAACCATTTCTATAATTCATGATTCCTATCCTTAGCCAAACAAATGAACTAAGGTGTCCTTAGAGGATCAATTGCGATATGGTTTCATAATCACTAAGATAATCATAAAACAAGATACTCAAGTACTCTCCCATCTCTTCAGATTGGAGAAACTTTTATCTTCCTGCCTTATTTGATTCTTCTTATCCGTTCTGACATACATTGAAACCTTTCCAATGTTTCAAAATTACTCTTAAACTTGTAAGCATAACCATATTTACTAAACCTTAGTAAATCATAACGAATAATCTTATCAACCTTTGTAGTGGACCTGATTAGCAAATAACCAAGTGTACCCAATCCTTTAGTCCTTCACTTGACTCACATGTACATGTGGACAAGGAATTAGTCTTAATTACCCAAAGATGAAAATTCTCATTCATTACACAATACAATTTGCATGATTCCAAGTTTATATCCAAATGAAACCTTGGGTGATGAGAATATTTCATTATTTGGTAAATTATGACACTACCACAAATGAAAGAATCAAATCCATTTACCAATATTGCTTATCAATGGAAACATATAAACAACAATTTTTTCAAAAATGCCATTGTAAGGATACTTTAAAAATAAATAAAAACAAAATTTTCTTTTATTTTAACACTTGCGGAAAAAACTTATCCTTACAATGCAAATACATATGAAAACTTGTTGTTATCTATTCCTAAGCAATATTCCATAACTCTTATGTAGCGGCTCAAAATTCTGGTCATCGAACCATGCGATCAGAATCAGCACACACTTTCATTAAGATTCCTTTGATTCTTCCAAAACATCAAAATGCAATTAATAGAGTTAGATAATGGGCTTTACCGAAAGTAGAGTCAAACATTTGACTTTACTATCCTTATGGACTTTTAGGTAAATTCGGCAGCTTTGCAACTAATGGCCCTTCCTTTAGCAAAAGAAACATATGGACTCTTTGGACATGGTACACGAGACTATCACAGACTTAGCCTTTCTCTTTACCATTGGGTCAAACGACTTGACCATGACCGATCCCTTTCCATTGGGAGGAGAATGCTTTTTCTGGACTTCTAGTGTTATCATTATTAATGTCCATGAAAGTTTGGGAAGTAGATCTTCCAATCTAATTTGCTTTATCAATGCTCCAAATCATTGTTGATTCAGCAGCACCAAGCAAATAGATAAGATCATTAAAGGATCATGTCGTGATCTGTCATCAAGGAGTGGTTGAAGAACCAAGTCAACAGCCAGCTACCTCGAGACTTTGACACCCGACTCTCCAGGCTTGTCAATATGTGACTTAACCTCTAAGATGTAAGCACATATAGACTTTGCTTGCCAATAGGGATTGAGTGACTTAGATTTCATCAAGTCTTGTAACTTGTGTGATAGGGAGATTTACTAGAGGAGGTGAAGTATGATTTCAAGTCCCACTAATGCACTACACAGGGATTGATCTTTCACCTTCGTTGCCATTTGGGATATCATCTTCATTAGGAAGCTTGTTCCTAAATATTTGGAAAGACCATAGTTGTCTGAAGGAGATATCTATAAGGGAGAAATTCAAGTTAGTTGATTTAAAGTCCTTAATATAACACCCAATAAGAAATATTAAGGCTAGGTAAATGACGGTAGGTAAATGCCAATTTACCAATTTCCACCATGAAAAACGAAATATAATTAAGTTTTAATTGGTTTTGAAACTCCTAGATCTTTTGAGATACATTGAACTTTCAATGGCATGTTTGAATCTCGATTTTACCCTCTCAAGTTTGTGAATAGGATGCCGAGGATCACAAACAAGGTGTGAATAACCATGAAAATTGACTTCGTACGCTTAACTTTATCACCTAATCGATGTGACGGTTAACCACACACGCTCCACCGATCTATGATAAAGTCAAGTTACCCTTTGCCACTCTTACTAGTCCTTATTAGTGTGCCGGTTAACCACACACGCTTAACTAACGACTTGGTAAGGTACAAAGTATAATTTCATGGGTTAACACCTATTTCACATTTTCCTAAGTAACTAATATTGGGAATTTTTAAGTGTTTAGTTACTTAGTATTTATCATTATACTTTTAACGAAGGGAGAATTATAGTCCTTTCCTACCCGTTCGGCTAACGACCCTCCACTAGTCAAGGAAGCGGTGGGTGAGAGGGGACACCCATTAGACTGCCATTTTATAGGCAATAACCTTATACCCCCCTTATAGATCTGCTTCATGAATGAGGCCTACTAATGGTAAAATTGACTTTAACTTATACATATCTATATAATTAAAATTATAATAATAGTATAAGGTTGTATTTTAAACATTTAAAATACTTGGTGGTTTAATCTATTAATTTAACTATACTCTTAATTTAATTAAACTTAAACCATGTCTTTATGGAATTATTAACTCTTTTAATAAAACAATTTAATTAATTTAATGAAGTCCATAACGTTTGAATTTTATCTTTTAAAATTGTAGAATTTGGAACTAAAGCATTAATGTGTGTGAGACTTTACAAATTCCAAAACATGAGGGCACGTTTTTAAACTATTCAAAACCTTTCATTTCATTACTTATGAGTTTAATGGTTCATTAAAATGAAGACTCTTCATTTTTATGTAACTCCTTATCTTTTAATAACAATTTTAAGGAAGTGACTTGTCAACATCCATAACTTGAGGACAAGTTATGGAGTCATCAAAACAATTTAATGAAAAGACTCTTCATTTTTTGTGTAACCTATGGAACTTTTATGAGCATTAAGATTCATAAATGTGACCTTTTATGTAACTTTGATGACAAGTTACAAAAACACCTTTTATGAACTTCATTTAGATTAATATGGATTGAAAGCAACTAAGAACTAATATTTTTCATCAATCTAAATTACTCATAAAACAATACAACACAAAAAAAACTTTTGGTAATCCATAACTTGAGGACAAGTTATGGAGTCCATACAAGTTCATCAAGATCATGATTTATACTAACAAACAATTTGTACATAATTTCTATGATCTAACAAAACTCCTAAGAATGAACATTCATAATCAACAATTTTTCAAGAATTACATAAACACATATAAAACTTGAAACTTTGATTACAGCATTGAAATTGGTTTAGCATAATCATTACCATATTAAAAAATAGGTTTTATAAGTCCAAAACAGTCAAAGGTAATGATTCTAGACCAATTCCTGCACCAAAACTCGAAGATATGCTGTTTTGGGGTGCAACTCGTCGAGCGCATGAACAAACTCAGCGAGTTGGATGAGTTTACACTTGGACTCATTGAGTCCCTTCATGGACTTGGCGAGTCTACTATGCAGACAACACAAAAATTCGTTTTTCAACCAATTTGCATCAAGTATAAGTGAAAACAAGCCTAGGCTCTGATACCACTGTTGGGTTTTGAGCAATCTCACACTCCTATGGTGTACATGCAACCCGAAATACCTTGGATATATGTTTTCTCTATTATACATGCAAATATGAATTTTCCAAGGTATTGTTCTAACTAGCATAATATAAAGTACACATAGTATAAATTCAAGTAGAATTACATACCTCTTGTTTGGTGCTTGATTCCATGGAGCTCAAGAGCCTAGTGCCCCAAATGTGACACCTCAAATGGTTCACACAACATCATATTTACTTGGAATAACTTAGAGAGAAATTACCACTTCATGAAATCGGCTTGCCCTCCACACATAGTCTTAGTGGCCGAATTTGACAAGAATGATATGTTTATATAGTGTAACACAATTAGGGTAAACCCTACCTGTCATGGCTTTCCATTTCCTTGGATCCGGGGGTTCAAATACACCATGGAGCATCCCTAGGGCATCCTATGGGTTTTAGCCCAACTTGATAATCCATGAAGCATTACCCCACTATATAAGTATGGATGATTTACACAATCAACCCATATATTTAATTAGTCTTCTTTTGATCACATAATTTATTCTATATGAATTCTTGATCAATCCTAATTAAATAATCTTATTAATATATTATAACTTATAATATATTAATAAACCTTAAGTGTTATTTCTCTCATTTTAGTCTATCCGAATGCATTATGCCATGCAACCCAAATGGACCATGCCGGGCCGGGTCAAGTATATACCAATTATAGTTATGGACTTAGACACTAATCCAATAGTATATCCCTTAATTGAAGGAATTACGTCTAATCTATATTAATGATCAGATCCTTATCACAAACATTACATATCTAATATCTATTCTATATTTATCTACAATAACCTCTTAATATACAAAAGATTACAATCGGATAACTATAAGCTAACACTGTTGTACTTGAGATGTTGGTGTTGTTGATAAAGTTTCCAACTTTATCCATTATCTAAACAACCAAGAATATAAACTGAAAGTCTCAAAGGGACCTCATACCTTATACCCAGGCTATTGGCGCTACTGATAGATCAACATGTAATGTGCTTGACTCATCAGATCATAAGGTGTGACCTAACACCTTATACCCAAGCTTCAAAATTTTCGGATCTTGTACGTAATAACTTCATAATGGATATTGTTTCCAAGTTTATCCATTAAGATGATCTCAACAACCAATAATCTAAACTTAAAGTCTCAAAGGGACCAACGATGCCACTTTCTCACTTAAACTATTAAGTCCAAGTCTATAACCTTCAAATCTGAATCAATATGATATTTAGATGGATTAAGTTTCCACCTTTATCCATAATAATGTTGCAAACATCCAAGATCTAAACTTTAATACACCAAAAAACCTAAAGGACCAAGATAACATGCATGGATTCATGGGAACGC
Source organism: Lactuca sativa (assembly GCF_002870075.4). Taxonomy (NCBI): domain Eukaryota; kingdom Viridiplantae; phylum Streptophyta; class Magnoliopsida; order Asterales; family Asteraceae; genus Lactuca; species Lactuca sativa. Next base: position 173,161,373 of record NC_056629.2, on the reverse strand, counting down.
AAAAGATCCTAACTTTCTAAGTCCACAAGGTCCAAGAAGCATTCCAAACTGATCAAAAGATGTTGGAGTCCACTCAACTCCAAGATCACCCATAAAATGTACCAAAAGTGTCAATAACCACACATGCCAAGATCCAACGAACTAAAAAGAAAAATATGAACTTTATAGTCATAATAGACTAGAAATGGAGTGACTTTGAAGCATCCAAACTTGAAAAAACCTTCCTTTAAAACAAAACAACTTTCTTGATCTTCAAGCGTCATCAAAACAATACCAAAACTACCCAAAAGTGGAGAAAGGAGAGAGGAGAGGGGAGAAGCTCAAATCATGAAGAGGTAGGCAAAGGTTTCTACCAAAGAGTTCTAGATGAGATGTAGGATAAGAAAATGCCGTAGAACATGAATCAATACCTTTAAATACGTTGTGAACCCTAAAAATCATGGGATTAGGTATGCCAGGCTTCCACTACGTGGAACATAATTCTCCAATCCGTCTAAATTACCACTGCATGGAAGACAATTATGCACTGCATGACAATTGACACAAGATAATTCTCCACCATGTGGCATCTGGATTCCACTCAAATCCATTACAACTTCAAATAATCATAACTTCTTTGTTACAACTCCATTTTCGTCGATCTTTATATGCACACGAAGGTATTGATGAGCCCCACAATTCTATCATTTTTCCTTTGACTGAAAACATAGTTAATTAAAATCATGAATTCATGAAAAAAAACCCAAATTATCAGCTTTCCCGTTTTACCCTTTGCTTCAAAGCACAATTAGAGGGATTTAATCACTTAACAAACATTATTCATATCTGATATGAATCGAAATCCCTAAATAAGAAGCATCCTAAAACAGGATGTAATATCTAAACCCTAGGATTTATCATTGGCAGCCTATACAGCCTCTAGAACCTCCCTTGAGAGAAACCATATCCCCTTTGAGTGAAGTGAGCTCAACCTTTCTACCAAACCCAAATTTACGTTCTCTTTTGGTGATGTTTGCTCACTCGAGTGAAGAAGACTAGAAAGGTTGGTCATTAATGTGGTTTCAAGTGAACATTTAGCCATCCTGGCACTTCCAGACCTCTATATGTCCTAAAGTACATTGCTTTATTGAATTTCATGATAGGATCAAAGGGTATTTAATGTCTTGGTTCATTATGTAATGTTTTATCCCCTTACGTGGTTTAATCTTGGGAGTTTTGTGACATCCCCCAACTTTCAGAACTGAAAAAAATTCTTTACGCTTTTAAAAATCATTACAGCTTTATTTGTTGAAAAATCTCGGTACATTTATGTTGGATTAGTGTCTAAGTCCATAACTATTTTGGTATGTACTTGACTCGATGGTGCATGGTCCTTTTGGGTTGCCTTCACCAAAGCAACTTGATAGGATGAATTATGGAGAGAAAGGATTAATTATGATTTATTAATATCTTATGAGAATAATATATTAAAGGAGAAATCGTATTGTTTAATTAATATTAGTCAAGAATTAATAAGAATTAAGTTTGTGACTAAAAGACATTAATTAAACTTAAGGGACTAGAACAGTCAATTGTGTGATAGTTGAATATTAGGCTAAGGGACTCCATAGAGGATGGAGTGGATGAATTCTATGGGAAACCCATTAGAAATTGTCCAAGGCCTCTAAGGAGGGAGTCCATGGGTTGCTTAGGGCCTAAGCATCCAAATTAGGGTTTCCTTGTTAGATAACCTTAATAGCCTCACTATTTAAGGACCCCTTGGGCACTAAAAACGTGGTGAACTTGTTCTTTAGGGTTTCCACACGTTTTGGGTAGCCTCCTCTCTCCTTATTCTTCATCCTCTTTCTCTCGGTGATTGTGAACCATTAGAGGAGTGACATTTGTGACTCTAAGATTTCTAAAGTCATTACAAGGAGGGTTTGAGATTGTTATTGCTACATAACAATCAAGGTAATATCTTAAACCCATTATTATGTTAATATGATTACTTGTATGCTAGTACTAGGGCTTAAAGTCTTGGATAAATTGCATGTAGAATAGAGAAACCTAGATCCAAGCATTAGGGATTGCATGAGCACATAGGATGTTCTTATGGCTAAAACCCATCAGTGGTATCAGAGCCAAGATTGGTTTCTATTGTATTGATACCTTGTTTATTTTTTCATGCTTGAAAAATTCGATTTTGTGAGTCTGCCTGATCAACTCGGTGAGTCCCACTGTGGACTCGGCGAGTTGTCTCCAACTCGGCGAGTCCATAGAGGAACTCGGCGAGTTCGAGCGTCAGAAGGAGGCTGTTTCGGGATTTTTGCCTATTTTGACTCAGGATAACTGCCACAATTGTTTAAAATTGATAAAATTCGAATTTTATTGATTTCTTATGATTATCTTTGTCAAATAAAAGATTTTGGTCATCTAATTAGATAATTGTTGCCTTATTTGATAAATGTTAAATTATTTGGATTATTTGATCATTATCTTGCATGATATTGAATTAGGTCATAATTAGATAATCACCAATTAATTGTTTAATTGCCTTATTTGTATTTTGATCTAATAATTTTGAAAGGTTTCAAAATTTGCCCTCAATTTTTGGAATTTGAATTTTTGATTAAAAGGTTTGATTTTGAAATATTTAAATTCTAAACCCTAATTATTTGAAATGTTTCAAAACTTGCCCTCAAGTTTTGGAATTTAAAAGTTGATTAAAAGTTTAATTTAGAAATGTTAAATTCTAAAACCCTAGTATAGTTTTGAAAAGTTCAAATCACACCCTTATGGTTTTATTAATTAATTAAAGTGTATAATTAAAAGAGATTTAGTAAATCCATAAAGTGTTGGTGTACAATTTAATTAAATTAAAAGTATAATTATTAAATTAGAACACCTAGTATTTTAAAAGTGCAAAATACACCCTATACTATATATCATTAAAAGTCTAATATTATATATGTATGAGTAAAGTGTCAAGTCTTACTGTTAGTAGGCGTCATTCACGAAGCTGGTCTATAAGGGGTGTTAAAGGAAATTGCCTGTAAAATGGCGATTGAATGGGTATCCACTCTTACCCACCGCACTCTTGACTAGTGGAAGGTCGTTAGCCGAACGGGTAGGATAGGACAGAAACCTTCCATTATAAGTATAATGAAGTATAAAAGTAACTAAATGCTTTCATGAAATTCCCAATCTTAGTTACTTTAGGCAAAAGTGAATTGATGCAATTCCATGAAATTACACTTTTTACCCTTGCAAAGACGCTAGTGGAGCGTGTGTGGTTAACCGGCACACTAAATGGTTCTAAGCAAAGGTAGCAAATGGTGACTCAATGTTTGTCATAGTTTGGTGGAGCGTGTGTGGTTAACCGGCACATCGAATAGGTGACTGTAACATGTGGGGGCACCATGTAGATTTGCATGGTTATTCACACCCGCTTTGTGATCCTCGGCATCCCAGTCACAAACGAGAGAGGCATATCGAGATTTAAACATGCCACTGAAAAGTTTAATGAATCTCAAAGGATCTAGGAGTTTTCAATACATTTAAAACTTAATCTGTTTTTCGTTTTTCATTGTGGAAAATTAGTGAATCGTCATTCACTTACCTTCAAATGTTCTATAATTTGGGTTACGGCATCCCTCTTCTAAGTTGTAGAATGTTGTGCTGGGTCCTAGCCTTAGTATATTATTTGGGTGATCTACTGAGGACTCAATAAATCAACTAACTTGAATTCGTTTTCTCCCGTTTTGTAGATGTTAAAGTATGACAATCATGGTCTTCCCAAATTTCAAGGAAAAGGTGTTCCTGCTGAAAACAAGTTGTTCCGCTATTCAAGTGAAGAATCAAGGTGGACTAGTTTGATTTCACTTCCTCCTCCTCCTCCCGTTGTTCTCCCTAACCCACACGATCGAAGAATTGAAAGGTTCAATGTCACTAAAGCCCTATTGGCAATGAAACATGAAGATGGTAAGCCTGTGTGTGCCCACGTTCTAGGAATGAAATCACACATCGATAGGTTGATTATGTTGGGTGCGTCGTTCCCTGATAAATTGGCTGTAGACTAGGTTCTGCAGTCACTCCCTGAATTATATAATAAGTTCAATAGAAAGTATTATATGATGGATCATGACACCAACCTAATTGACCTAACTTACATGCTCATTGCTGCTGAATAAGAAATGATTTGGCAAAGCAATGGAGCATATTTGTTGGAAAAGTCAACCAACCATGCTTCCGAGGACGTTCTAGGAGACCCGACCTGTGTTTGCTGCCAAGTGAAAGGGCGTTGGATACAAGTCTGCCCTAAGAGCCTGAAGAGTCCAGAAGATGGGAGAGTCAAAGAGTATGGATGTGCTTCAGGTAAAATCCACTATCTAACTCCATTAAGTTCCTATTCATTGATTCTTAATACATAATGTGATAAGATTGCATTTGAATGTTTTGCAGGATCAGTGAAAAGAGAGGAAGCCTGATGGAAAAGCAAGATGAGTCTGATCACGAAAAGATGGATCTCGATCACATGGATTCGAAGATTAGATTTTGAGCTTAGAAAGTTATGATAGAGTTGTTAGGAATATTTGATTACATAGTCTTTCAGTTGATTTTGCATTGTAAAGACAAATGTTTTCCGCTACTTTTATGAACAAAATAAATTTTTGTTTGACGTATTTATTTATTTCCTTGCAATGAAATTGTTATGAGAAATTGATGTTTGGATATTTCTACAACGAATGGATGTGATTCTTAATTATGTTATTTGTGGAAAGGTCAAGAATTTACCAAATAGGGAAAGTTTCTCATCGCCCAAGTTCAATTGGACAGAAACTTAGAATCATGCAACAAGTATTGCATGATGAATGAGAAATTTCATATTTGAAAATTAGACTAATTCATTGACAAAGTGTCAAGTTAAGAACTAGGATATCGAGTACACAAAGTTGTGTGTTGATCAAGTCCACCATAAGAGTGACAAAGATATTCGTCATGATTTACTAAAGGTTTAGTGGATATGATTATGCTTATAAGATTAAGTGTAATTCCGAGTTGATTTGAAAGAGTTTAAATCAATAGCAGAACGAATAAGAAGAATCAAGTAGGCAGAAAGATAAAAGTTTCTCTATTCTAAGAAGAAGGGAGAGTACCTTTTATTATGTTGTATGATAAGTCTTAATAATTAAGAACCATATCTCTATTGATCCTCTAAGTAAGTCTTAGTACAATTGTATGTCTGAGGAGAGGAATCGAGAATTGAAGAAATGGTTAAATCAAGAAGTCAATCATACTTCGTTCCAATACCAAATCTTAGAGTTAAGATTGTGACATGTGAGTGACAAGTCTTAAGAATCTTTATAAAAATCATCAAATGTGGAAATTTGTGATGTCTTGGATAAGACAAGGACCAACTAGGAACAATTTTATGAAGTGTTCTGTCTTGATAAAAGCTACATTAACTCTTGAATATTTGTTTATCAAGAAATGTTTATTGACAAAAGAATCTTAAATGTCAAGGAGTCAGTGGGAGTCTTAATGGTCTCGAAAAGTTTGAAGAACTAATCCAGAATAAATCTTATTGATCTTCACTAGCACACGACTTGAGGTTTACAACCTATTGTGTTGACACTATCTTGTATCTGTGCCGTTCCAGTTGAGTTAATTATGCATGTAAGTTCTATGAGTTCTCATTTGAATGCATAAAAGGAAAGCAACTTGATCAATGAAAAGTACATTGATAAGAAAAGTGTGAGCTGCTTAACTACTTGGAAGACATGGTGGGCAGCCGTGTTACCATAAGGCAAGAGATCAAGATTGAGAAAGTTCCGTCCATTAGAGTTTGGATTTGTCACAAACTTTGGTTTTGACAAATTCGCATGGATTGGAACACATACACCATTGAAATCTAAGTGTCATAAGATTTCTTCCTTCATGAAGATGAGTCTGAGGAAATGCTTTCACTAAGAGAGATTTTAAGAAGATAGTGATTGTGAAATTGTATTCTCAAATTCGATTATGGTTACGGTATCCCTTTCCATGATCCGAATTGTGAGATTTGGCAATTAGTCTGACTTGTTTAGACACACATATGAGCTATCTTAGACAAAGGTGTATGAGATTAAGAAGATTAGATAAAAGATTATCAAAGCATTAAGTATTATTAATATGAACTTAAGAAATTCAATAGGTATTGTTTTTTTTTTTTGGATGTTAAGTTGTTTTCTAAATACATGTCAAAGCTAGTGGGAGCATAAGTGTTATGCTTATGTGATAATAATCATCATGATAGTGGGAGCATTGAAGTTGTGTTGGTATGATTATTAAGGTAACTAATTTCAAAGTTAGCAATATTAATTATAGAAAACAAGAGTTATACTTTGCAAAGTCGTAAAGGTTGCATAGTTGTTTTGCTAAAGCTTAGATTGAGAAATTTTAATAAATTTAGTCAAAGGATACATAGTGTGTTCTTACATTTCGATTATGATTACGGTATCCCTTTTCATTGTTCGAATTGTATGAACGAGACACATAAAATATTATGGCAGAAGATTGATAAAGTATCATATCTTTATGTAAGACATTATGCATCATATCCCATATGTTTCGGGTATAGGATTGATTGATAGTGCTATTATATTTGACCATTCTAAGATTTTCCAAAGGTCTAGCGCATTTAGAGGGAAAAAGGACTAGAATCGGTTTTGACTAAGATAATTAAATAACTATCAAAGGACGATCCAAAGCTCAATGAGGATTGGTCGCTTGTGAGTAGTTAGAAGTATGATATTGGATGGACTATATTGACATTATTATGAATACATCGGATTCTATTAAGAATGAGTTGTGATATGGTAAGTATGGAAAGGTTTCCATATTGGGAGTTGGATATTGAGAATCTATGTCTAGATTAGAAACTTTTAGGCAAAATGATGTTCAAAGGAATGTACTCTGAGTAAGAGACATCACATCTATGGAATTGTCTTGTAACAATTTCCGATAGAGAGTTTTGTAATTCATTGGCAATAGTCATTGTGACCTTAGTGCAGTGACATTACAAAAGGATCATTGCATAAAATGTTAGATTCTAACGTATTCTATAAGTAGCAAGAATTTGATATTCTTACACTTGTGATAAGGATTGGGAGTTGTGAAATGAGTGTGATTGGAAATGTGTTCATTTGACCTATTTCACAAAGTAAGGACCGTAGGTAAACATTGTGTGCATGCTAAGAGCATAGGACAAGTATAGTTATAATTCATGTAAGAAGTTGATTACCCAAAACAACAAATAATGAGTAATCAATATGGTGATTAAATAAAATGTTTTACTTATACCCAGAGTTTGGGGCCATATGGGATTAGTATTATTCTTGTGTTTCACTTTGCATGTTTTGACTTCCTGAATAATTTAATTGGTTCAGAACAGTCAAATTATTCGAACGGACCATAGTCGTTCATATGTTGGAAGTAGGTATGAATGAAGACTATCGTGAATTGGTGTGTGGATTGTCTAAAGTGTATTAGACATAAGCAATTGTTTGCTGCAACGTTCATGAGTGCTTATGAATATGAATTGAGCATTTGATTAAACCCACACTCACTTGGATCACTTCATGGATTTTATCATGAGCGATTGGTGAGACGATAACATCTTATATTCTTGAAACCGAGATGTGTGAGTTGTATCTTGCGAGTCGGTTGCACATTGATAATATGTAAACGCACCAGTAACTTCGTCTTATAAAACATATTGTTGTGTGTAATTTCGTAAGTGAGTACAAGCGAGCATTGAGTCATAGTTTATCCGTTCCTTTTATCCAAAGTAGGATAAAAGCGTTATCTTTGGGCCCCTCGATGATTTAGTGATGGCACCTAAGCGCTTGGCCAAGCCGGGACTAAATTAATGTGTTCAATTGTAGTCTGTTGTCAGTCATCATAAATCGGAAGTCGGGAAATAGTATAGAAGGAATGATTAAGTTCATGTCTCACATCTATACGATATCTAGAATCGAGGAATACATGATCCCTTATCTAAAGGACACGCGTATCTGATAAGATCTGAGTTGACAGCGGCTTTGGAAAGATACGATTGCAGATCAGGATCTGAAGTCATACGCAGAATAGTTATTACACTTATCCAAGTGGGAGACTGTTGGATTAGTGTCTAAGTCCAAAACTATTTTGGTATGTACTTGACCCGATGGTGCATGGTCCTTTTGGCTTGCCTTCACCATAGCAATTTGATAGGATGAATTATAGAGAGAAAGGATTAATTATGATTTATTAATATATTATGAGAATAATATATTAAAGGAGAAATCATATTGTTTAATTAGTATTAGTCAAGAATTAATAAGAATTAAGTTTGTGACTAAAAGACATTAATTAAACTTAAGGGACTAGACTGTCAATTGTGTGATAGTTGAATATTAGGCTAAGGGACTCCATAAAGGATGGAGTGGACGAATTCTATGGGAAACCCATTAGAAATCGTCCAAGGCCTCTAAGGAGGGAGTTCATGGGTTGCTTAGGGCCTAAGCATCCAAATTAGGGTTTCCTTGTTAGATAACCCTAATAGCCTCACTATTTAAGGACCCCTTGGGCACCAAAAACGTGGTGAACTTGTTCTCTAGGGTTTCCACACGTTTTGGGCAGCCTCCTCTCTCCTTATTCTTCATCCTCTTGCTCTGGGTGTTTGTGAACCATTAGAGGAGTAACATTTGTGACTCTAAGTTTTCTAAAGTCATTACAAGGAAGGTTTGAGATTGTTATTGCTACATAACAATCAAGGTAATATCTTAAACCCATTATTATGTTAATCTGATTACTTGTATGATAGACCTAGGGCTTAAAGTTTGGATAAATTGCATGTGCCATAGAGAAACCTAGATCCAAGCATTAGGGATTGCATGAGCATATAGGATGTTCTTATGGCTAAAAGCCATCAATTTAAACATTTGAGTACAAATGAGTATCTCAAAATATTAAAAACTTCTAAGGACGTCATAACCGATAAAAAAAAAAACATATGTTACAGCATAAAGACATAATAATCCTGAACACTACTGCATGTATTCTCTTCATTCATTCAACATCTTAAATCTTTAGAAGTCTTAACACCGCTACATGTGACACATATAAAATGAGTGGGTCAGGTTGGGAAACCTGGTGAGATATATTGGGTTTTAAATCCTATAATAACCAAATGATGTTGAATCATATATCTCAAATGTACAAAACTAACTGTTATCATTAACATGGATATACCATATCTATAACATAATCTACCTCATCCCACCGGTCCTCACATACTTATCATATGCAATGGTATCATGTGATTTATTTAAATGATCATTGTGAACATCGAGTTGCTTCATGGATTCCTTGGGTACAGGTGAGGATCAAAAAGACAACACATGATAAGAATGGAGTACCAGAATGAACATATAACCCTCATCAAAAGATTAGTATAAGTTATTAACACCAAAAGATATTTAAGTCACGAGTGGCCATCTATACCCAGTTATATGATTATGCCTAGTACTGGTCTAATTCCAAGAGTTATTGAACATATTTCTACCCTTTGAACCACCATATCTAGCAAGATAGTATTAAACGTACCTAGTTGTAGTCTAATACATGCACACCCTATTTAATAGTCTCTGAAGTTCCATTGATTACTTCGTGAATCGAAACACTGACCATCAATATCATCGAACAACAATAAGAATATAGTACTCATATACGTGAAAAGTACCCTACCAGCCATCAAGGTCATTGATCTAAATTTTAGGAGGGGAATACAAATTAGTACTCCTGTATGTAGAATGTATCCCACCGATCATCAATATCATCGAATAGACTTCCAACCTCTATTCTCATCTCACACATGCCTTTAATAAGATGTTACCCAGCATCCAAATTTAATTGAACCAAACATACCTTTTAAGTCTTAGGGTATGACAAAACAAGAATGTAATTTCCGTAATCATTATAAAGTTCTTGCCTATGTAATATCCTTACAATACAGGGTATATGTAACATTTATTCGACTTATCTAAAACTAAGCATCCTTTGTAAGTCTTATCTCATCACTAGGCAAGACTATAATTCTTAATATTGACTCCGAATACCAACTCGGTTTAAGCAAACTATCCTATTCTAGTATGTATGTTTAACATAGAGTATTGTCACACCCCAAAACCAAGAACGGCGGAAATGTTCTGGGGCGGAGGACGTCATGTATAGTATCACAACACAGTAAATGTAAATAAGCAAACAACATCATCCATTGCATTAAATATATAATTTTAATACAAGTGTGTTCGGTATAGTTATAGACACCAAAAATAATGAAACACAAAATAATATGAGATGAGTCTTGAAAGCACTCCATCTTCTCAAAAGCTGGCCTCGGTACCTGTCTACTGCTGGCCTGAGAATACAAGTTATTTTGAAAGAGTTTATCAACATTAAGCTGGTGAGTTCATAAGTATTTTAGTGTCAATGTTTCTTGTAAAAACGTTTGAACCCGTCTCAATGTATAAGTTTGTAAAAATGTAAGCAAATGTTTGAAAGTGTTTGTAAAAGTTTGAATCTCTTAAAAAATCCTATATTTTCTATAAAAGTAACCTTCTACCAAGGCTAAACTGTTTTGTAAACTTGTCTGTTGTAAAAGTGTGTAATTACCCAAGTATAACTATCATTTGTTAAAAATATAGTTTGTACACTAATGCTTAAGTGAGATTATCACTAAAATATGTAATGGGTAAATCATTGTAGTACTGTAGCTTTGTATAATAAGACTACTGCTGTACTAAATACTACTACCTTAAACCGGATTTATATTAAGGCATAATGTGATAAATTGCACCATGCTATCGACTGGTAATAACGACATAATGAATGGTTGTAATAAAAGGAATGACGTTTGGCACCCGCAGACCTGCAGGTCCGGCTGTAGCTAGCAGCAAGGTGTAGGATAGTCAATCCAGTATAGATCTATACGCAAACTCATGCTCTCCCTCCAAGAGAATTCTGGCTACAACTCGGGCCATGACATTTAAGGCATGCCCGATACAGTGGATCACAATTATTACGTATTTATGTATATGTATTGTTTCTCGTATAGCTGTATATGTATTGTTTCTCGTATATCTGTATATGTATTGTTTCTAGTATATCTGTATATGTATTGTTTCAAGTATATCTGTATATGTATTGTTTCTAGTATATCTGTATATGTATTGTTTCTAGTATATCTGTATATGTATTGTTTATAGTATATCTGTATATGTATGATCCTGCGTTACCCCGGTGGTAACCAGCTAATGATGTACTGATGAGTATGAATATGGAAGTACTTTTATGTCTATATATGTATGTATGATATATAAGTAATATTGAAACGACCTTCGGATGGTCACCCGAAATCCCACCAGACCACATCTCAAGGCGCGAAAAGGAAATAGGGCGGATGGCCTTCCTAAGTCCTTTAAACATTATTTATACATCTATACATATATGGGCATGCAATTGAATATATATAAAGCATAAATAAGTTTTCATAAAACATTTTGAAGCATAAATATAATTTCAAGAGGAGATCAACTTGATGTCGATCTATAAAACAATTTGAAGGCATAAGTTAATAAAACAGTTTAAGTATAAGAAGCATTTGTTTAAATCACAGTCTATAAGTAAGTTTGGATAGTAAAACAGTTTGTAAAACATTTCAAAGTAAGGCATTTTGATAAACAGTTTGAACAGTGTGAAAATCGTTGTTTTCCTAGTTATTAATCACATGTGATTAAACACAATCACATGTGATTGAAGTAATAACTTATAATTATTTGACTTGTATCCCCCCCATAAAGTATTTAAAACACTTAAAATCATTTCAAAGGTTGATTCAAGGGGTATGAACTCACTTGTGGTGAGTCGTTTGAATTGTAGTGTCGGCTACCGTGCTAGGTGACAAACGGAGACTGGTTTACACGCACGAGCCTAGTTATCATATAATAAGCATATATATAACTAATTAGACAAATAATAACTTAATAAATAAGTTAATACACATAGGAAACATTTAAACACTTTTATGAGTGTTTATGGTCCAAATGGTTGCATCTAAGTTGCTACGGGACAAGGCAAAAGGGTTTGAAACATCAAAGGGCCTTGTATAGGAGTTCACCATCCAACAAACCCCACACCTTGGAGTTTACGGCCGTAAACTCATGGGTTTATGGCCGTGAACTCCTCAAATGGTGTTTTTGGGTGTTTTGTGGTGCTATCTTGATCCTAGAACACTCCTAGCTTTATTGGAATAACACATGAAGTAGTTTAAGGCTCTAGAACACTCCATAAGGGAGTTTACGGCCTAAGGTCCTTCATCCTAGAGTTTACGGCCGTAAACTCTTGGAATGTAATTGTTTTGAGGCTCTTAAACATCAAGGATTGCTTCCATGAATTTATCTAAGGCTAATGGGGGCAAGAGGCACACTTTGGTGCCTTCACTTGGAGTTTACGGCCCAAGTCATGTTCCTTGGCCGTAAACTCCTTTCAAGGAGTGGTTTAGATGTGTTCTACTCTCCAATCTAGTCCCAAAGGTGCAAGGTAAATTGTCTAAAGGCCTTAGGTGTGCTTGGAATGATTTTTGTCCCACAAAAAGGGGTTTACGGCCCAAGAAGGGTTCTTGGCCGTAAACTCCTACTAACTTGTGATTTTGATGAGCTTTTGGTGTTCTAAACAAGCACAAGTACTAGTAGTTAAAGTCCTTAAGCATTTGTGGAAGATTTGGGGCACTTTAAGCCATTAAAAAGGGGTTTACGGCCCAAGGGAGTTCCTTGGCCGTAAACTCCTAGAACTTGTGTTTCTTGGATGATTTCTATGCTACAAAGATCATACACTAAGTCCTTTATAAGTCCTCTAACATAGGAATGGGTCTAGAAAGCATTAAATTTCCATTTTGGAGTTTACTCCCCAAGAACGTTCTTGGGCGGTAAACTCCCGGATCTTGTAATCTAAACATGTTATTGTTGTTAATAAGCATTAAACAAGTATTGAATAACATATAGAAAAGTAGACTCACAATCTGGGATGAAAACCCGAAGATCCGTCAGAGAGAATATGGCTTTTCTCTATTTGGAATTGTGAATAATGAATTAATTTAATTCAGAAAACTATTTATAGTCCTGGAATATTTTGGCAGAAAATAATTTTATTCCTGATGTTGGACTGTGTCACACCCCCAAACCTGAACGGCGGAAACGTTCGGGGGCGGATGACTTCATGTGGTAGCGTAACAAATGAATACATAGTAAAGAAAGCAATACAACCAACATATATATAATTGAAAGTTTACATTTGTCAAAAGTTACATGTTCAAAACTCAATTACAATATGATGTCAAAATACGAGATTAAACTGACGCCGCAACATCCCTTCATCAAAAGCGAAATGAATACCTGAAATTACTGATTTCCTGGGACATACAAGTAATTTTGAAAGAGTAGATCAGCATTTAAGCTGGTGAATTTCATAAGTATTTAAGTGACAATGTTTGAATGAAATGAAATATTTTATCTTTGTTTGTTTGTGGTTAGAAAATCCTATATTTTCTACTAGTATAAAAGTAGCCTTCACTCAAGACCAATGTTTGTTTCCAAAATGTATGTAAATGTAAAATAACCAATGAGTTTGAAAACCTTGTAAATCAATGCATTTTAATACCCCTTGTGAGTTTTATAACCATACTATTGACTCTGAATGCCTATACACAACGTTCTTCAGGCGTTGGAATGTTATGACGTTTGTCACCCCAAACGGTGGACTGCAGCTAACAGTCAGGGCGCGGGTTTGTCAAGCCCATATAGATCTATACACAAACACCACGCTCCCCCTCCAAGGGATTCTGGTATATAATACAGGACTTGAAATGTGTACTCGAACGTACATGAAGTTAGTGTCTCACAAATCCGTGGTATAAAAACAGATCTACTTGTCAAAATGTTACGTTTGTTCTTGTATACGAAAGTAAACTTCTTGAAATATGTGTTTCTAGTACATAAGAGTTAGAAATCTGTTCGTAAAACTATACCTACTATAGTTTCCAAAAAGCGTGTCTTGTTTGTTTAGAAATATTGAGAAAAGGAATCACTTGTTTATGAAAGTATAGATTTTTGGTGTAGAGTCTAGGATAGACACGAAAAATCTAAGAACAGTTTAGTTTATACATGCATTACAACAACATTATATTTTAAAAGGTAAAATGCTATTGTGACATATGTTATATATATATAAAAGTTCCTTTAAATGTTTATAAATCGCATGTGATTTGAATATATAACAGTATATAAAAGAGTTTCTTTATGTAACACACGATAATACTCGTGTGTTTTACTTGTAATCCCCCCCTTGAAAGCATATAAAAGTATTTAGAATAATTAAAACGGTTGATTAAGGGGTATGAAACTCACTTGAAAGTTTTGGAGATAGCGAGATGGAAAACCGGGCAGAGTTTCGTCTCGAGAAACGGATTTTCCTCGGGATTCTCGGAAATCTCGGGAGCAAAATCGACCTTCGGGACTTGAGCCAAAAAGACCAGAGCTTCGGGTTTGAACGGACACGGAAAACGAGGAAATGTTGAGAGAGAGAGAAGAGAATTGAACCCTTTCTTTGGAAACCCTCGCATCCTATTTATAGAAAGGCTGGTCTGCCTCGGTACGCGGGGTGTACGCCCGTACGCAGCGCGTACGCGTACGTCATGCATGACCGAGGCCTCGACTGCCTCGGTTCGGATGGGACGGGTTGCTGGGTACGCGGGTCGGATGGGACGCCGGGTCGGATGGGACATCGGGTCGGACGGGTCGGGGCTTCGGACGGGTCGGATGGGTCGGTTTCTTCGGATAGCGCGATGTGGACGATCAGAGGCCAATCCCCTCGGTTACGCGGGGCGTACAGGGGTACGCAGCGCGTACTTCGGAGGAGGATGCTGACTCCCCTTCGGATAATATCCGAATTTTGATTTAAATAAATAATTAATTTATTTAATAAACTTCAAAAATTCATATCTTCTTCATACGAACTCCGTTTTCGATGGTCTTTATATCCTCGCGTAGGTGAGACTACGCTCTACAACTTTCGTTTAGACTCCGTCGGCAAATTCCAAAATTATATTTTTATTATTTATTAAAAATCTATCGTGTTTAAGGAATTTCTTAGAAAATTCATAACTTCTTTATCTGATGTCGGTTTTTGCCAGACTTTTTACCGCTGGAATACCATTGACGAGACCTTCGATTCTCGTTTAGGTCATTCCGGCCAAAAGTCACTCGATTTCCGATTCGAGTTTTTTTAGTTGTCTGATGCTAAGCCGAACTTGGAAAATCATAACTTCGCTATATGAAGTCGGATTTGGGTGTTCTTTTCACGTACGATCATGGTTCAAAGACATTTAATTAAAGAAGGAAATTAAATAGGACTTATTTGTACATTTTATTATGAAAGTAAATTATTATTATTCAGAAGTGGTTACGATACTTGACCCATTTTGGTCGTTACAAAGAGTTGAAATATCGGGTTGTCACATCATCCCCCCGTTAAAGAGAATTTCGTCCCGAAATTTAAAGTAGTAAAGATACTAGTGAACATGAAAGAGATGAGGGTACTTTTGTTTCATCTGATCCTCGCGTTCCCATGTGAATTCGGGTCCCCGCTTGGCGTTCCAGCGAACCTTCACGATGGGTATGCGACTTTGTTTTGTTTGTTTGACCTCTCGGTCCATGATTTCTACTGGTTGTCCCACAAAGTTGAGGCTCTCGTTGATCTCGATCTCGTCGAGTGGAATAACAAGAGTCTCATCGGACAGGCACTTTTTCAAGTTTGAGACGTGGAAGGTTGGATGGATGTTACTAAGTTCGCGCGGTAGGTTAAGCTTGTAAGCCACTGGGCCGATTCTGGCAAGAATCTCGAAAGGCCCTATGTATCTTGGATTTAGTTTCCCACGCTTTCCAAATCGTATTAAACCCTTCCACGGTGAGACCTTTAATAAGACGTGGTCTCCTACCTGGAATT
Organism: Lactuca sativa; assembly: GCF_002870075.4. NCBI lineage: Eukaryota > Viridiplantae > Streptophyta > Magnoliopsida > Asterales > Asteraceae > Lactuca > Lactuca sativa. The sequence continues at coordinate 173,145,314 of NC_056629.2, read as the reverse complement.
CCAAAGGTTTCCTCCTTTGGTCAGCGTAGCTTTTCTTTCGGTCTCTTGAGGCTTTCAATCGTTCACGAATCTGAACGATTTTCTCTGTTGTTTCACGTATGATCTCCGGACCTGTGAGAGTGCTTTCAGGAACTCTTCCTCTATCTAACTGGGTATCGCCAACTTCAGTCCAGCACAGAGGGGATCTGCACTTTCGACCATAGAGGGCTTCAAACGGAGCAGCCTTTATGCTTGTATGATAACTATTGTTGTATGAAAATTCGACAAGGGGTAAATGAATATCCCATGCCTTTCCAAAGTCAATCACACAGGCTCTCAGCATGTCTTCTAAAGTTTGTATTGTTCTCTCACTTTGTCCATCTGTCTGTGGGTGGTAGGCTGTACTCATGTCTAGCCTAGTTCCCAGGGAACTTTGTAGTGACTGCCAGAATCTTGAAGTGAATCTACTATCTCGATCGGAGATAATGGATATCGGAACACCATGCAGTCGTACTACTTCCCTTAAGTAAGTTCTTGTAAGCTTCTCCATTTTGTCAGTCTCCTTGATGGGTAGGAAATGTGCGGATTTGGTCAATCTGTCGACAATGACCCATATGGTATCGAGTCCACTTGTCGTCTTGGGTAACTTGGTTATGAAGTCCATAGTAATCCGCTCCCATTTCCATTCCGGTATCTCTGGTTGTTGTAGTAGTCCTGACGGTTTTTGATACTCGACCTTAACCTTAGCGCAAGTAAGACATTTACTCACGAAGGTAGCAATTTCTGCTTTCATGTTAGGCCACCAGTACAGTTTCTTAAGATCCAGATACATTTTATCTGAACCCGGGTGAACGGAATATCTTGAGTTGTGAGCCTCGGTCATGACTACGTTTCTGAAACCACCATGTTTTGGGGTCCAAATTCGGTCCATGAGATAGTAGGCTCCGCCACCCTTGACTTCTAAATTCTTCTCCATTCCTCGCAGGGATTCACCCGCCACATTTTCAGGTTGCAAAGCTTCCATTTGTGCTTCCTTAATTTGTGTGGATAAGTGGGAATGGATAGTCATGGTCAGAGATTTGACCCTCCGACCAGTGTATTCCTTTCGACTGAGGGCGTCGGCTACTACGTTGGCCTTGCCAGGATGATAACGAATTTCGCATTCGTAGTCATTCAGTAACTCAACCCATCGTCGTTGTCGCATGTTGAGTTCCTTCTTGAAAATGTGTTGAAGGCTCTTGTGATCGGTGAATATTGTACTCTTTGTTCCGTATAAGTAGTGCCTCCAGATCTTCAGAGCAAATACCACTGCTCCTAATTCGAGATCGTGTGTCGTATAGTTCACTTCGTGTGTCTTAAGCTGTTGGGAGGCATAAGCGATAACCTTCCCTCTCTGCATAAGAACACATCCAAGTCCTTGGTTTGAAGCATCGCAATATACTACGAAGTCTTCTATCCCTTCGGGGAGGGATAGTATCGGTGCGGTGCACAAGGCCTGCTTTAGTGTCTGGAATGCCTTCTCTTGTTTCGCTTCCCAGTCAAAGGCCACACCTTTCTGGGTTAATGAAGTAAGAGGTTTCGCAATGCTCGAAAAGTTCTTTATGAATCTGCGATAGTAGCCAGCTAGACCTAGAAATTGACGAATTTCTGTAGGTGTCTTTGGTGCCGACCAGTTCTCAATAGCCTTAATTTTGGAGGGGTCCACGTGTATACCTTTCTCGCTAACAACGTGACCTAAAAATTCGACTCTTCGAATCCAAAATTCGCATTTAGAGAACTTCGCATAGAGTTTCTCTGTTCGCAGTGTTTCTAGGACTTTTCGTAGGTGCTGACTATGCTCTTCCTCACTTCGAGAGTAGATAAGTATATCATCGATAAAGATGATGACGAACTGATCCAAGTAAGGGCGGCATACCCTATTCATTAGGTCCATAAATACTGCTGGTGCATTGGTTAATCCGAACGGCATCACCACGAATTCGTAGTGTCCATAACGAGTTCGGAAAGCTGTCTTTGGAATGTCCCCCTCTAGAACTCGTAATTGGTGATATCCGGATCGTAGGTCTATTTTGGAGAAGTAGTTCGCCCCTTGAAGTTGATCGAATAGGTCGTCGATACGGGGTAGAGGATAGCGGTTCTTGACAGTAAGTTTGTTCAGCTCTCTGTAGTCGATGCACATACGGAACGATCCGTATTTCTTCTTTACAAACAAGACCGGTGCTCCCCAAGGTGAGAAACTTGGTCTTATGAATCCTTTGTAAAGGAGTTCATTAAGTTGACTGGAAAGTTCCTGCATCTCTGCTGGTGCAAGACGATAAGGCGACTTCGCTACTGGGGTAGCTCCTGGAATTAAGTCGATTCTGAACTCGACTTGGCGTTGCGGTGGTAATCCTGGCAGTTCTTCTGGAAAGATATCGGGAAAGTCGCGTACTACCGAGATGCTCTTGATGTCCTTCAGTTCTTGACTTGTATCGACGATGTGCGCTAAGAATGCTCGACAATCCTTCCGCAAGCACTTTCGAGCTTGGATGCACGAAATGATGCGAAGGTTTGCACTAGATTTGTCGCCGTAGATAACTAATGTTTCGTTGTTTGGGAGGTTAAGACGGACTGCTTTCTCAAAGCACATGATGTCGGCGCGAAGAAGGCTCAACCAATCCATGCCGACTATGACGTCGAAACTTTTAATTTGAACCGGCATGAGATTGATTGGGAAAGAATGGCCGTCTAATGTTAACGTACAGCCCATGTATATGCAATTTGTGTTTTCGGTTTTTCCATTGGCCATCTCTATAGTGAATGAATTTTCTAACTTGCTAGGTTTAGGTTTAAGTAAATGAATAAAGTTTTGACTCACGAAGCTTCTCTCCGCTCCACTATCGAATAATATGCATGCGTATGAATTATCGAGAAGGAACGTACCAGCAACTATAGTTGGGTCAGCTACAGCTTCGTCGTGGCCTATTGCCAAAACTCGTCTCACACCTCCGGTGCCTGCTGCCTTAGGACAGTTTCTCTGGTAGTGGCCCACCTCGCCACAACCGTAGCAAGCCTGCCCTACCCCCGCACCGGGAACTTGAGTGATCGGCTTTGCGGGTTCCTTGCAGAAACGGGTTGTGTGCCCTTTCTGGCTGCAGTTGGCGCACTACATAGCTCGACAAGGTCCATGGTGGTGGTAATTGCATTTGGTGCATTTTGGGAGGTTGCCTATATAAGGCTTTGTTGGGTAGGTATTTATAGGGGCTGTAGTAGGTACAATGGCAGCATTTACTGACACCAGTTGTTTCTTCGCGGATTCTTGGGAAGACCCACCCTTCCCTTTAATCCATGCTCTCTTCCTGCCATTGTTGTTGTTGTTGTTGTTGTTGTTGTTGTTGTAGTTGTTGTAGTTGTTGTTTGCTTTCTGTGGTGCTGGTGCAGAAGTGGTTGAGTTCTGATGACCTCCGTAGTCGATCAGAGATTGTGCCAGTTCCTTAGCACTTTCAAAGGTGTCAGGTTTAGAAGCTAACACGCTTGATCGCATTTGGGGCGTCAGTCCCCAGATGTACCTTTCTATCTTCTTGCTCTCGGGAGCAATCATATCTGGACAAAGGATTACCAGTTCGCAAAATCTGTTGGTATAAGTAGCGATGTCGGTACCCACCATTCCGAGAGTCCATAGCTCGTGTTCAAGCTTTTGAATTTCTCCCCGTGGGCAGTATTCTCTCATCATCATGGCCTTCAAGCTCTCCCAGCTTATGGAGTTCGCCACGATTAGGGTAAGTACTTTAACGTGGCCATTCCACCAAGTTAAAGCTTTATCGTGAAGGGTGAAAGTTGCAAATTTGACCTTGCTGTGCTCGGGGCAGGAGCAGATTTCAAAGACTGCCTCCGTCCTTTCAATCCACTGCCTCAGGGCCATCACACCACCAGTACCATAAAACATCCAGGGCTTGGCATTAGTGAAGTCCTTATAGGTGCATTCTCGAGGTGGTCCATGACTCTCGCCATGGTTGGATGGGTGTGTGCCAGATCCCGAGCCATTAGCACTTGAGTTATTGATCTGTGACATGGCAGCTGCCACCGCTGCGGTGACTGCTTCTTGAAACATTACAGCATCAAATTGGGGTGGTGGAGGTGGTGGTATAGGTGCTTCCTCACCGTTGTTTCGCCTCGGATTCCTACGCGGAGGCATCCTTCAACTATAGATTGAAAAGACAAGGATAAGAATTTCATAGAATGGAAAATGTATGTGTCTCATGAACTAAATCGCTATAGTTCAACAACAGATGATAGTATGAGTCTTACAATAGAAGAATGAAAGTTATTTGTAAGACTGAAGGTATGAAACAAATATTTGGGTTCACAAAGACCATTCAAGGTTCGAACGAAATACTCAACATAGTAGTAATAGTGCCACTTATATTATTATAAAAGTTGTTACAACGATCATGAAAATTTGACCCCTATAAGGGTCTCTGATTACAAAGTTCGAGAAATTCAAAGACTTTTAGCCGAGGTCCTAAGCTATAACAAAATTTGAGTCCTTGACAAGCACTACTTGCGTCGAAGGTTGCGCTTGGAGCTTGACTCCGTATCTGATTGCTTTGACTCCATTAGACGCCTATCGAAAGCAGCTTGTTGTTCCCTTAGTTCGGCGAGGGCTGCAATCATTTGCGCTTGAAACGCTTCAGCTTGGAATTGGGCGTTGTCTTGCATCTTGTCCAGCCTACGGATGTCAGAAGTGTGAACCTTCACTTCTAAGTTGATATCCCGGAGTCGACTAGCTTGTACTCCAGACTGATAGGACTGATTGGCTAACTTACCCACCATTACCGGGAGTGCTCGATCAGCCGAACCTCCGCCGCGGACATCATAGAAGTCCCGGCACATGCCGTAGGGAGGGCGTAGGTTTTGCTGTTGGCTCCAATGGTGGAGGTGACTTCCCCAGACGAGAGTTGGTCCTTGAAAGTTCCTTACGAAGACGGGAGGCTGAATGGGTGGTGGATCGATAACTTCCGGCTCTGAGTCGGTACCGGAGTCATCACCCACTTCTATGGGTTCCTCGTCCTCTTCGGGATCATCTTCGATCCATCCTCCGTTGCCTTGGTTGGGAAAGTAGGGGTCGCCAGGGTGGTGAAATCCAGCCATTTGACTGTACGAGAAATGGGATTATAAGAATTGAATAAAGTCAGAACATGTAAAACATGTAAGTTTAACTAGTTTAGATAGCAAATACTCCTATAGTATTTAAGTTTTTGTGTTTGATTCTTGTAATGGTTTGGTAAGTTTTGACTTGTTGCTTACTACGATCATTCCTCGATATACGTTGGTCCAATCTTGGGCAAATATAGTTGATCACGCTATATTTGTCCAAAATCTGATTACATATATCGAGTCTTAATCGTAGTGTCAACTTGTCTAAATACTTGTATAGTTGTATAACATGAAAATAGTTTGTGGTATGCATGTAATTGTACTTAAATGAATTATCAATTTAAGTTGAACGAAATGCTGCTTAAGTGTAAAAAGAAAATTTGTTTTGTCAGAGAGTATTAGTCCCTTAAGCATTTATAGTTTGTATATCTTATGTGATTCGATATACTTAGTTCACTATAAACATTGCTCTGATACCAATCTGTCACACCCCCAAACCTGAACGGCGGAAACGTTCGGGGGCGGATGACTTCATGTGGTAGCGTAACAAATGAATACATAGTAAAGAAAGCAATACAACCAACATATATATAATTGAAAGTTTACATTTGTCAAAAGTTACATGTTCAAAACTCAATTACAATATGATGTCAAAATACGAGATTAAACTGACGCCGCAGCATCCCTTCATCAAAAGCGAAATGAATACCTGAAATTACTGATTTCCTGGGACATACAAGTAATTTTGAAAGAGTAGATCAGCATTTAAGCTGGTGAATTTCATAAGTATTTAAGTGACAATGTTTGAATGAAATGAAATATTTTATCTTTGTTTGTTTGTGGTTAGAAAATCCTATATTTTCTACTAGTATAAAAGTAGCCTTCACTCAAGACCAATGTTTGTTTCCAAAATGTATGTAAATGTAAAATAACCAATGAGTTTGAAAACCTTGTAAATCAATGCATTTTAATACCCCTTGTGAGTTTTATAACCATACTATTGACTCTGAATGCCTATACACAACGTTCTTCAGGCGTTGGAATGTTATGACGTTTGTCACCCCAAACGGTGGACTGCAGCTAACAGTCAGGGCGCGGGTTTGTCAAGCCCATATAGATCTATACACAAACACCACGCTCCCCCTCCAAGGGATTCTGGTATATAATACAGGACTTGAAATGTGTACTCGAACGTACATGAAGTTAGTGTCTCACAAATCCGTGGTATAAAAACAGATCTACTTGTCAAAATGTTACGTTTGTTCTTGTATACGAAAGTAAACTTCTTGAAATATGTGTTTCTAGTACATAAGAGTTAGAAATCTGTTCGTAAAACTATACCTACTATAGTTTCCAAAAAGCGTGTCTTGTTTGTTTAGAAATATTGAGAAAAGGAATCACTTGTTTATGAAAGTATAGATTTTTGGTGTAGAGTCTAGGATAGACACGAAAAATCTAAGAACAGTTTAGTTTATACATGCATTACAACAACATTATATTTTAAAAGGTAAAATGCTATTGTGACATATGTTATATATATATATATATATATATATATATATATATATATATATATATAAAAGTTCCTTTAAATGTTTATAAATCGCATGTGATTTGAATATATAACAGTATATAAAAGAGTTTCTTTATGTAACACACGATAATACTCGTGTGTTTTACTTGTAATCCCCCCTTGAAAGCATATAAAAGTATTTAGAATAATTAAAACGGTTGATTAAGGGGTATGAAACTCACTTGAAAGTTTTGGAGATAGCGAGATGGAAAACCGGGCAGAGTTTCATCTCGGGAAACGGATTTTCCTCGGGATTCTCGGAAATCTCGGGAGCAAAATCGACCTTCGGGACTTGAGCCAAAAAGACCAGAGCTTCGGGTTTGAACGGACACGGAAAACGAGGAAATGTTGAGAGAGAGAGAAGAGAATTGAACCCTTTCTTTGGAAACCCTCGCATCCTATTTATAGAAAGGCTGGTCTGCCTCGGTACGCGGGGCGTACGCCCGTACGCAGCGCGTACGCGTACGTCATGCATGACCGAGGCCTCGACTGCCTCGGTTCGGATGGGACGGGTTGCTGGGTACGCGGGTCGGATGGGACGCCGGGTCGGATGGGACATCGGGTCGGACGGGTCGGGGCTTCGGACGGGTCGGATGGGTCGGTTTCTTCGGATAGCGCGACGTGGACGATCAGAGGCCAATCCCCTCGGTTACGCGGGGCGTACAGGGGTACGCAGCGCGTACTTCGGAGGAGGATGCTGACTCCCCTTCGGATAATATCCGAATTTTGATTTAAATAAATAATTAATTTATTTAATAAACTTCAAAAATTCATATCTTCTTCATACGAACTCCGTTTTCGATGGTCTTTATATCCTCGCGTAGGTGAGACTACGCTCTACAACTTTCGTTTAGACTCCGTCGGCAAATTCCAAAATTATATTTTTATTATTTATTAAAAATCTATTGTGTTTAAGGAATTTCTTAGAAAATTCATAACTTCTTTATCTGATGTCGGTTTTTGCCAGACTTTTTACCGCTGGAATACCATTGACGAGACCTTCGATTCTCGTTTAGGTCATTCCGGCCAAAAGTCGCTCGATTTCCGATTCGAGTTTTTTTAGTTGTCTGATGCTAAGCCGAACTTGGAAAATCATAACTTCGCTATATGAAGTCGGATTTGGGCGTTCTTTTCACGTACGATCATGGTTCAAAGACATTTAATCAAAGAAGGAAATTAAATAGGACTTATTTGTACATTTTATTATGAAAGTAAATTATTATTATTCAGAAGTGGTTATAATACTTGACCCATTTTGGTCGTTACAAAGAGTTGAAATATCGGGTTGTCACAGACTGCAACAGTATGAAACTTGAAATGCCCAAGTTTCACAAAACCAGGAGTATCCACTCTCCTGATATCATCTAAAACATAAACCCTAATTTACACAAACTTGTTCGGAAAAGCTTGAAAATCACTGAAACTGAACTAGCTTCTATCGAATAGATGATGTTCGTACAATGGAAATTTCGGGTTGTCACATCATCCCCCCGTTAGAGGGAATTTCGTCCCGAAATTAGAATTTAAGCAAATAAAAGTTACAAACAATTAAGCGAAAAGATGAGGGTATTTCAACTTCATCTGATCCTCGCGTTCCCAAGTGAATTCCGGTCCTCGCTTGGCGTTCCAGCGAACCTTCACGATAGGGATACGGCTCTGTTTCGTCTGCTTGACCTCACGGTCCATGACCTCTACAGGTTCTTCCACGAAGTTGAGGCTCTCGTTGATCTCGATCTCGTCGAGTGGGATTACGAGAGTCTCGCCGGACAGACACATTTTCAAGTTAGATACGTGGAATGTAGAATGTACGTTACGCAGTGTGTCAGGTAGATCAAGTTTGTAAGCTACGGGGCCGACTCTGGCAAGAATCTCGAAAGGCCCTATGTACCTCGGATTAAGCTTCCCACGCTTGCCGAAGCGTATCAAGCCTTTCCAGGGTGAGACTTTGAGAAGGACTCGGTCTCCCACCTGAAATTCCAAAGGTTTTCTTCGTTTATCGGCGTAGCTCTTCTGTCGGTCTCTAGAGGCTTTCAATCGTTCACGGATTTGAACGATTTTCTCTGTCGTTTCCCGAATGATTTCTGGACCAGTGAGAGTACTGTCGGAAGCTTGCCCTCTCGCTAATTGGGTATCACCAACCTCAGCCCAGCACAGAGGGGAACTGCACTTGCGGCCGTAGAGAGCTTCGAATGGAGCAGCCTTGATGCTCGTGTGATAATTGTTATTATAGGAAAATTCGACAAGGGGTAAATGAGTATCCCATGCCTTCCCAAAATCAATCACACAGGCTCGCAACATGTCTTCCAATGTTTGGATGGTCCTCTCACTCTGTCCGTCGGTCTGTGGATGGTAGGCTGTGCTCATGTCCAGCCTTGTTCCCAGGGAACGCTGTAGGGATTGCCAAAATCTTGAAGTGAACCTACTATCTCTATCGGAGATAATGGAAATAGGTACACCATGCAACCGTACAATTTCCCTAATGTATGTTCTTGTAAGTTTCTCCATCTTGTCGGTTTCTTTGATAGGCAGGAAGTTTGCAGACTTGGTCAATCTATCAACGATGACCCATATGGTGTCAAGTCCACCTGTTGTGTTGGGCAACTTGCTTATGAAATCCATAGTGATCCGCTCCCACTTCCACTCTGGGATCTCTGGTTGTTGCAGTAAACCAGAGGGCTTCTGGTACTCGACCTTAACCTTCGCGCAAGCAAGGCATTTACTCACAAAGGTAGCAATCTCTGATTTCATATTAGGCCACCAGTATAGCTTTTTCAGATCCAGATACATCTTATCTGAACCTGGGTGGATGGAATACCGAGTGTTGTGCGCCTCGGTCATGACCAAGTCTCGGAAACCACCGTGTTTCGGTGTCCAGATCCAGTTCATGAAATATAAAGTTCTGTCACCCTTGGCTTCGAAGTTCTTGCCCATTCCCCTAAGGGCTTCACTCGACACATTTTCAGGTTTCATGGCCTCAAGTTGAGCCGCCTGAATTTGCTTGGTCAAGTGTGAATGGATGATTATGGATAATGACTTGACCTTGCGACCAGAATATTCTTTCCGACTTAGGGCGTCTGCTACTACGTTGGCTTTGCCCGGATGATAACGAATATCGCATTCGTAATCACTGAGTAGCTCAACCCACCGTCGTTGTCTCATGTTGAGCTCCTTCTGATCGAAAATGTGTTGTAAACTCTTGTGGTCGGTAAAGATAGTGCTCTTCGTTCCATACAGGTAATGTCTCCAGATCTTCAGAGCAAACACTACTGCTCCTAGTTCAAGATCGTGGGTCGTGTAGTTAACCTCATGTGTCTTCAACTGTCTCGAGGCGTAGGCGATGACCTTACCTCGCTGCATCAGAACACATCCGAGTCCTTGATTGGATGCATCGCAATAGACTACAAAGTATTCTATTCCTTCAGGAAGGGATAGTATTGGTGCGGTGCACAAGGCTCGTTTGAGTGTTTGGAATGCCCTTTCTTGCTTCTCTTCCCAGTCAAAGGCCACGCCTTTCTGGGTCAGGGTCGTAAGAGGCTTTGCTATTCGTGAGAAGTTCTGAATGAATCTGCGGTAGTAGCCAGCGAGACCTAGAAATTGGCGAATTTCTGTAGGTGTCTTTGGTGCTGACCAGTTCTCAATGGCTTTTATTTTGGATGGGTCCACGTGGATTCCTTCTTCGCTAACCACGTGTCCTAAGAATTCGACTCTTCGGATCCAAAATTCACATTTCGAGAACTTCGCATAAAGTTTCTCCTTTCGTAGTGTTTCTAGAACTTGTCGTAGGTGATCACCATGCTCCTTCTTACTTCGGGAGTAGATCAGGATGTCGTCAATGAAAACGATGACGAACTGATCTAAGTAAGGCCAGCATACTCTATTCATCAGATCCATGAAGACTGCGGGCGCATTGGTCAATCCGAATGGCATCACCACGAACTCGTAGTGTCCGTAACGAGTTCGGAAGGCTGTCTTCGGCACATCCTCCTCAAGCACTCGTAACTGGTGATATCCGAATCTCAGATCAATCTTGGAAAAATAGTTCGCCCCTTGCAATTGATCAAATAGGTCATCTATGCGTGGCAGAGGGTAACGATTTTTGATCGTCAATTTGTTGAGTTCTCTGTAGTCAATACACATACGGAATGATCCGTCTTTCTTCTTAACGAACAAGACCGGTGCTCCCCAAGGTGAGAAACTTGGTCTTATAAAGCCCTTGCTGAGCAGTTCGTTAAGTTGACCAGAGAGTTCTTGCATCTCGGCTGGTGCTAAACGGTAGGGCGACTTGGCTACTGGGGTAGCTCCTGGGACTAAGTCTATTCTGAACTCGACTTGTCGTTGCGGAGGTAACCCGGGTAATTCTTCTGGGAAAATGTCGGGGAAGTCGCTCACTACTGGGAGGTTCTTTAGTTCTTTCGTTTCTAGGTTCGTGTCGACGACGTGAGCAAGGAATGCGTAGTATTCTTTGCACAGATATTTCTGTGCTTGAATACTAGATATAATGCGAAGACTCGCACCAGGTTTGTCGCCATAAACTATAAGAGTTTCGTTAGACGGGAGGTTTAGTCGGACTGCTTTCTCGTAGCACATGATGTCGGCGCGATGAAGACTTAACCAATCCATGCCGATAATAACGTCGAAACTTTTTATTGAGACCGGCATAAGGTCAATTGGGAATGAATGGTTATCTAAGGTTAGAAGACAACCTGAGTATATGCTATTAGTACTTTCAGTTTTCCCATTGGCCATTTCTACTGTGAATTGTTCATTAAGTGCTTGTGGTTGTTGCTTAAGCATGCGAGCAAATTTGTGGTTTACGAAGCTTCGATCCACTCCACTATCGAACATAATGCATGCATAGGAGTTATCAAGGAGGAACGTACCAGTCACCACTGTCGGGTCAGCAACTGCTTCCCCGTGGCCTATTGCTAGTACCCTCCCTGCTCCTCCAGTATTCCTCGCCTTAGGGCAGTCCCTTTTAAAGTGGCCTGTTTCGCCACATCCATAGCAAGTTGGGCTCGCGCCAGAGCCAGGAACTTGGGAGATCGGTTGCGCCGGGAATCTACAGAATCGGACGGTGTGTCCTTTCCTGTGGCAGTTAGTACACTGCAATTCACGGCAGGTGCCGTTGTGGTGGAAGTTGCATTTGTTGCACTTCGACAAACTTCCAGAATACTGCTTCCCCGGAGCAGTAACAGCAGTAGGGGCTACCGCAGCATGTACTGCTACGATTTTCTGTTTCTTGGAAGCTCGCTGCTTCTTCTTCTCATCCCAAAACTTCCACTTGTTGCCAGCGGGTTTGGAGGGTTCTGGGATGGCTAGGGTGGTTGTGGCTGCAGGGGTCTTGACTCCATGGTCAATAAGTCTTTGTGCCAATCGCTTGGCACTGTCGAAGGTAGCAGGGTTAGATGCTAAGACATTCCCCTGGTACGGAGGTACTAGCCCCCATACATACCGTTCAATCTTTTTCCCTTCAGTGGGAACCATATTGGGGCATAGGGCCACCAGTTCGCTAAAGCGGGCAGTGTAAGCGATCACGTTGGTGCCCTTCATAGTCAGATTCCAGAGTTCATGTTCTAACTTCTGGACTTCGCCCCTAGGGCAGTACTCCTCAGTCATGAGGTCTTTCATCGTTGCCCAGCCCATGTCGTTAGCCACGACGAGAGTTAGGGCTTTGACGTGGCCGTTCCACCACGTTAGGGCTTTATCCTCGAAGGTGCATGCGGCATATTTCACCTTGAATGCTGCAGGGCACGAACAGATTTCGAAGACTGATTCAGTCTTCTCGAACCATTGCGAGAGAGCAAGGACTCCGCCGGTGCCATAGAAAGGCTTCGGCTTGCAGTTTGTAAAATCCTTGTAAGAGCACTCTCTCGAGCGCATAGGGATTTCAACTGGGATAGATTCAACAGGGGTTCCACCTCTGCTAGCATCCGATGAGTGATACTGAGCCATGGCAGTTGCCACTGCTGCGGCTAGGGCAACATTCAGGGCTGCAGTATCGATGACTGCAGGTGGTGGAGGCGGTGGAGGTACAGGATTATTCCTATTTGTGGGAGACTTGCGAGGAGGCATCCGTCAGCTATAAGTTTATAAAAACAAGAAGGATGATAAGAATCAATTTGTAAGCAATGTGAGAGTGACCCATGGACTAACTAACCATAGCCCAACAGTTGAATGAGTGTTGAAATCACAATAAGGAATATTAGTAGGAATACACAAGTGTAAAAATTTTTCCCACAGATTAGATAGATTTCAATAGTACGGGTATTACTGATGTAATAAGTTCAAGGAAAATCGACCTAACAGTAGGTCTTACATCATACCATAAGGACAATACTGACAGTCCTAGATTCCTAATTAGAGTATCGAAAGTTAGGAATATTTTACAGACAAGTGCCACTTAGTGCACATAAGTTCAAGGCTATCCCTAAATCAAAAGACAGAGATGTACTAGACATCATCTAATGGCGATGGGAATTCCTCGGGCGATCCCTGAGGTCAGACACTTGGCGAAACACCTCTTGAAGGTGTCGGTCCTGAGCTCTCTGATGAGCTCGAAGTTCTAAGACTTCAGCACGGGAGGCAGCCAGCTGTTGCTGCAGAGTTTCGTTGGTTCTCCGGGTCCGTTCCATGTTTTTCTTCCAGACGGCGAATGCGGACTGTATTGACGCCTGAATTGGCATCAATCTCCATGACCCGGTCGATGGCTGCTCGACCTTGCTCGACATTACGAGTTATTCTGCGGATGATCACCGGCAGAGCTCTGTCAGCAGAGCCACCATCGCTGATGTTGTAAAAGGTTCGGTCCCCAAAGTATGGTAAGGGCTGACCCTGCTCATCACTCCAGCGATTCAGATTGTTTGCCCACATGGGAGTAGGACCTGGAAATGCTGGTCGAGGGTTGTTGTTTGGGGATTGACCTACAAGCGGTAGGTTTTGACTTCAGGCTCGGAGTCAGATCCATCTGAAAAGCCTTCTGCGAGGTGATCATCCAATGGGATTGGATGCTCATCTTCAGGCTCTACATCGATCCATCCGGCATTGCCTTCATCGGGAAAGTACGGGTCGCCATGATGGAATCCAGCCATTTAGATCTACGCGAGGAGAGAGTTATAAGAATATAGTATACGTGTAACTAATAGCACAAAATACTCCTATAGTATTTTAAGGTTAAGTTCTACTGATCTTCTTGTGGTATTGTTGGTAAGTTTTTAGACTTGCTAACATATCACAACCATTCTAGGGCATATGCTAATCACTCCTAGGACCAGCATAGTTGATCAGGCTATGCCATTCCTAGGACTGACCATACATCCCCGAGCTCATTTGTGATATTCAACAATCGTAATACTTTTGTTCTTGTCATTGTGACACTGATTTTAGTATGAATGTAGACTAGTATACTTAATTAAATATTCGATTATGTAAAGTATAGACTCTTGGTCAGAGTGTTTTAGTCCCTTTTGGGTTTATAGATTAGTATATCTTTTATGGGTTGATATACTTGATTCACTATAAACAATGCTCTGATACCAATCTGTCACACCCCAAAACCAAGAACGGCGGAAACGTTCTGGGGCGGAGGACGTCATGTATAGTATCACAACACAGTAAATGTAAATAAGCAAACAACATCATCCATTGCATTAAATATATAATTTTAATACAAGTGTGTTCGGTACAGTTATAGACACCAAAAATAATGAAACACAAAATAATATGAGATGAGTCTTGAAAGCACTCCATCTTCTCAAAAGCTGGCCTCGGTACCTGTCTACTGCTGGCCTGAGAATACAACTTATTTTGAAAGAGTTTATCAGCATTAAGCTGGTGAGTTCATAAGTATTTTAGTGTCAATGTTTCTTGTAAAAACGTTTGAACCCGTCTCAATGTATAAGTTTGTAAAAATGTAAGCAAATGTTTGAAAGTGTTTGTAAAAGTTTGAATCTCTTAGAAAATCCTATATTTTCTATAAAAGTAACCTTCTACCAAGGCTAAACTGTTTTGTAAACTTGTCTGTTGTAAAAGTGTGTAATTACCCAAGTATAACTATCATTTGTTAAAAATATAGTTTGTACACTAATGCTTAAGTGAGATTATCACTAAAATATGTAATGGGTAAATCATTGTAGTACTGTAGCTTTGTATAATAAGACTACTGCTGTACTAAATACTACTACCTTAAACCGGATTTATATTAAGGCATAATGTGATAAATTGCACCATGCTATCGACTGGTAACAACGACATAATGAATGGTCGTAATAAAAGGAATGACGTTTGGCACCCGCAGACCTGCAGGTCCGGCTGTAGCTAGCAGCAAGGTGTAGGATAGTCAATCCAGTATAGATCTATACGCAAACTCACGCTCTCCCTCCAAGAGAATTCTGGCTACAACTCGGGCCATGACATTTAAGGCATGCCCGATACAGTGGATCACAATTATTACGTATTTATGTATATGTATTGTTTCTCGTATAGCTGTATATGTATTGTTTCTCGTATATCTGTATATGTATTGTTTCTAGTATATCTGTATATGTATTGTTTCAAGTATATCTGTATATGTATTGTTTCTAGTATATATGTATATGTATTGTTTCTAGTATATCTGTATATGTATTGTTTCTAGTATATCTGTAGATGTATGATCCTGCGTTACCCCGGTGGTAACCAACTAATGATGTACTGATGAGTATGAATATGGAAGTACTTTTATGTCTATATATGTATGTATGATATATAAGTAATATTGAAACGACCTTCGGATGGTCACCCGAAATCCCACCAGACCACATCTCAAGGCGCGAAAAGGAAATAGGGCCGATGGCCTTCCTAAGTCCTTTAAACATTATTTATACATCTATACATATATGGGCATGCAATTGAATATATATAAAGCATAAATAAGTTTTCATAAAACATTTTGAAGCATAAATATAATTTCAAGAGGAGATCAACTTGATGTCGATCTATAAAACAATTTGAAGGCATAAGTTAATAAAACAGTTTAAGTATAAGAAGCATTTGTTTAAATCACAGTCTATAAGTAAGTTTGGATAGTAAAACAGTTTGTAAAACATTTCAAGGTAAGGCATTTTGATAAACAGTTTGAACAGTGTGAAAATCGTTGTTTTCCTAGTTATTAATCACATGTGATTAAACACAATCACATGTGATTGAAGTAATAACTTATAATTATTTGACTTGTATCCCCCCATAAAGTATTTAAAACACTTAAAATCATTTCAAAGTTTGATTCAAGGGGTATGAACTCACTTGTGGTGAGTCGTTTGAATTGCAGTGTCGGCTACCGTGCTAGGTGACAAACGGAGACTGGTTTACACGCACGAGCCTAGTTATCATATAATAAGCATATATATAACTAATTAGACAAATAATAACTTAATAAATAAGTTAATACACATAGGAAACATTTAAACACTTTTATGAGTGTTTATGGTCCAAATGGTTGCATCTAAGTTGCTACGGGACAAGGCAAAAGGGTCTGAAACATCAAAGGGCCTTGTATAGGAGTTCACCATCCAACAAACCCCACACCTTGGAGTTTACGGCCGTAAACTCATGGGTTTATGGCCGTGAACTCCTCAAATGGTGTTTTTGGGTGTTTTGTGGTGCTATCTTGATCCTAGAACACTCCTAGCTTTATTGGAATAACACATGAAGTAGTTTAAGGCTCTAGAACACTCCATAAGGGAGTTTACGGCCTAAGGTCCTTCATCCTAGAGTTTACGGCCGTAAACTCTTGGAATGTAATTGTTTTGAGGCTCTTAAATATCAAGGATTGCTTCCATGAATTTATCTAAGGCTAATGGGGGCAAGAGGCACACTTTGGTGCCTTCACTTGGAGTTTACGGCCCAAGTCATGTTCCTTGGCCGTAAACTCCTTTCAAGGAGTGGTTTAGATGTGTTCTACTCTCCAATCTAGTCCCAAAGGTGCAAGGTAAATTGTCTAAAGGCCTTAGGTGTGCTTGGAATGATTTTTGTCCCACAAAAAGGGGTTTACGGCCCAAGAAGAGTTCTTGGCCGTAAACTCCTACTAACTTGTGATTTTGATGAGCTTTTGGTGTTCTAAACAAACACAAGTACTAGTAGTTAAAGTCCTTAAGCATTTGTGGAAGATTTGGGGCACTTTAAGCCCTTGAAAAGGGGTTTACGGCCCAAGGGAGTTCCTTGGCCGTAAACTCCTAGAACTTGTGTTTCTTGGATGATTTTTACGCTACAAAGATCATACACTAAGTCCTTTATAAGTCCTCTAACATAGGAATGGGTCTAGAAACCATTAAAGTTCCATTTTGGAGTTTACTCCCCAAGAACGTTCTTGGGCGGTAAACTCCCGGATCTTGTAATCTAAACATGTTATTGTTGTTAATAAGCATTAAACAAGTATTGAATAACATATAGAAAAGTAGACTCACAATCTGGGATGAAAACCCGAAGATCCGTCAGAGAGAATATGGCTTTTCTCTATTTGGAATTATGAATAATGAATTAATTTAATTCTCAAAACTATTTATAGTCCTGGAATATTTTGGCAGAAAATAATTTTATTCCTGATGTTGGACTGCAACAGTATGAAACTTGAAATTCCCAAGTTTCACAAAACCAGGAGTATCCACTCTCCTGATATCATCTAAAACATAAACCCTAATGTACACAAACTTGTTCGGAAAAACTTGAAAATCACTGAAACTGAACTAGCTTCTATCGAATAGATGATGTTCGTACAATGGAAATTTCGGGTTGTCACAAGTATTGGGTGTTAACAAACACTTACTTTCTAAAAAATGGTACATATGTTATTAATATCACATAAAATATTACATTCTCACCTTAACATATACACAACCATATCTGGTTCGCACAACTTATAATATACCTCTGGCATATATTCCAATAAATAAAAATATAATTCGCATATAAACTTTCAATATACATTTAATACTTTTATTTCGTCATGTTCTTGAAAATAACAATGCACTCACCTCGTTTAGGTGGAAGATACTCAGGAAAGCTAGCACTTCTACTAACTCTTCAGCTTATCCCTTTTAGCAATCTAAATATGAGTATTACTATGTCTTAGCATTCGTTCATATTTATAAGGCTTTATAACTACTTCCTTGATTTCTCCACACTAGTAATGAATAGATCAAGACCTATCAAATAAGAAACAACCATGTAAGATCATATCAAAGGTAGGGTCCATTGATTATACAAAGTATACTATTAAGAAATGCCACTTTAAACATCTCACTAAATCTACCTTAAACATGATTCTTGTAAGTTGATCAATTAGTATTACGAAAGGAATCACTAGCAAATCTTATTTATAATTCATAATAACGACTATGAATATAAATATAAGCTACACTTAAATTGTAGTAAGTGCAGATTAACTTACATATATTTTTCACCAAAAAACCGGAAAGTTGCGGGCATAATTTTGACCCAAAAGCTTCATTTCATCTAGCTGCAAGATACATCAGAGCCTTTCTAAAGAGCTCTATTTATTTTGAAACAATTGGATTTCTGTGGTAGGAGGTCACCAAGAGTTCTGGAGTGAGATGTGAGGAATATTGAGCCGACTTCGCAACAATTTATAGGGATTTTGGCCATGCGCATCATGTCTATGGCTATGCCTACGGTCTTGTCCGATGTCACGTGTCATCGTCCGGCTAGTCCGCGCTACTCCGTCTAGAAATTTTCCATGTGTCCACTTTTTGTGGCGTCACATGTCACTTCCATGTTGTGGCACATCATCATCTTGGGTGGAAGACTCATTCGCCTCCTCGCCACGAAGCACGCTCTTGAGCCATCATGTTGTTAGGGAAACTATTATTCTTAGATCTTTGATCAACTATAATGTTCGTAGAAGATCCCCATTTTTGATGTTCCTTATATCCCCGAAATCCTCACGATAAGCACTACAACTTTCTTTTACATATCAATAGCTAATTCACACTCAATTTTAAATTCATATTTTATAGAGCTTACAATGTTAAAATTTGAGAAAAAAATTATAGCTCATTTATATGAACTCCGTTCTCGATGGTATTTATATCTATGAGTTTGTATTTACTTGATATTCAATTCTCGTTTCCATTGTTTTGGCTAACACTCAACCAAATTGATTTTGATTTCTGTGTCGCACTTTGTTGCATAGAAACTTCGTAAAATCAGAACTTCTTTTTTTGAAGCTTAATTATGGCATTCTATATATGCACCCTCTCACTTTTATTATTACTACGAATTTTTGAGATTACTTAGGCTAATAAGCAACCTATCTCTGGTTCACTTTTACAACACTTTGTCGTAACTTCTTTATACAAAGTCAGATCTGAGTGTTCTTAATACTCATGAAATCCTCATTATGTCGACTACAGTTTATATCAAGATTATTTATTCGAAACCCTCTTTTATCAAAAATGTGTTTTATATCGATTAGTGATAAATGGTCTTTTTTCATTGTAACATGATCGGCTAACAATTATCCTATTCGAGGAATAAATTGTTTAATAAATTGAATAACTATTTATTATAATTATTCAAATCATATAGACCTAACTTGTAGGCATTACAATTATTTCCATTTAGGATGATTATATCCCAAAATCATACAACAACAACAAAAAAAGCTTTGGATGATGACTCCCTAAGTAAGGATTGTTTCGGTACAATACTACATCCACTTACTTAAAAACACAACATTATAGTTTCCATTATTAGATCTAATTACCTTGTAGACTTAGTTTCATCATCGAGTCATCCACTAAAATTAAACAACTCTTTTCCGTCGAAGTTCCCTACACAACCACTCCTATACCACTAAGGATTACATGAGAAGGTTCACAAACTTAACCGCTTCGTGTTATCCTTGAGTTTTCAAATTTTTCGGAACCAATCATTTCATATTATCATTAACACATATATTCTCTAGAATTTAAAGAATAATTAAAATGTTTACTTATTTGTGATAATGGGTTTCACAAAATGTTCCTTATAGACCGATTATCCATGCATATAATGCCCATAAATGCATACTCTCATCATTTGGTCAATTACAATTCACATCACATCATAACTCTATATGATCTTGGTACACTTGGTGATAAGTTCTAAGATAAGATCTTTCCGGTATTGTCGTCTTCAGCTTCCAAACAAAACATACATCGTTCACAACATAAATTGAAGCAACTAACTTTTTTTAGCTTCTTGTGTAGTAAGTCTTTTGGATCCCGACGTCGAATCCAAAGTCTGGTTCCCTTTTTGACTTTTGCATGAATGGCTAGGTTCTTCCCCTATTGGAGTTTGAACCATCACTTTGTGCTACATACAACCAATCAAAGCCCAATCTCAATTTATCCAGGTGATTGGTAATTATCTCTATTTTTAAAGAAGCTCTTGATCGTCATATTAAATTAATTATCATCGCCAATGTAGCATTACTATATGCGCTTACAACGAATAATCTTCTCGCTTCACACAATCATGGTCTGATAAAGATTAAGACAGGCATGAAGTCGTCTACAAATGTACATGTGTAAAAAATGGTATATGAGGGTAATACTAGCATCAACTTTTTTTTGATCATCATGAGCATATTTATAGTAAAAATGCACAAATAACATTCCTATGCATCTTCTCATCCTTTCTACATTAACCACAAATCCTCCGAGGAGTGTCAAACTCATGGTCTTCAGAATTGTTGTTGGTGTTTGAACTTGCACCCGCTATTTATCCTATGTTGGACCTTCAGTCCTAACCTTCAAGTTACAAACTTGATTTTTCATCAAAGACTCCTTCTCCGTAACAAACAAAACTAAATCTAAGGTAAGTTCTTGACCAAAGTAACAGGCCGAATGTTTACATTCTAATGACCTTTCACTACACAATGCAATATATGTAATAATGAACTAAACAGTTCTCTATATGAGTCAACATACTAACATGGAAGAAACCTTCCTTAATGTTCTATTTTGGTACAATCTCATCATATCAACTAGCATTTCTGGAAACTGATTGCTCAATTTCAACAAAGGATGCAATGCTTTTATCAACCATCTTCGTCTTCAATCTTCCAATTATAGCCTGTCACTACATAGGATGTGGTTCTCTAAACCAATCAACTCACTTTACAAAAATTATATTAATCAGATTCGATTATTTATGATAACTAGGTTCGAAGCAAAAATCATCTTCCTAGTCATTACCGAAATGAAGGTAATGAAGGAAACAGACAAAATAGAGTCCACAACCATTGCCTTAGTAACATTGTGATTCTTCCTGATCTAAGTGTGAGTACTACGCTTCGGGTAGTATAGGCATATACTACATTTAACACCTACTCATACTCATTCCTAGAATTGCCTCGTAGTTTTTCCAAGTCACTGCACATAATTACCACAAAGCAATTTAGCACACATGAAGGTGTTCAAACAAGTACATAAAACGACTCTAATCAGATCTCTTTCCTACATATGCCTTCTATAGCATGCACTATTTCTGTTCTCCTTTATTCCAATGTCAGTATTCCATAACAAGTACAAAGAGGTCTTTAGGAATGTCTCTACTTACAATGGCATCTTCAACAACATGTTATTCTCACCTAGTTTTGATTTTATACCCTTGATAAGTCATTTCATGATAGAATAAAGCAATATTATGTCGTCAAGATCTGTTTGGCGGTATAATTATATATAATCACCAATATTACTATATTCATTTTTCATCACTCCTTACGTTACCATAATCCTCTAAGGCTTACAAGATAGGGTTCCAAAAAGGCTTCATTATGTATTCAATAGCAATTGCACTTCTAAACTCTTCGTATAGGTTCCATTTAGTGTCTAGTTAACATGACACACTATAGTGGAATATACTTTAGGGGTATGGAGGCAAACGCTCTCCACCTACTTGTACCACATATTCACTTAATCTTCTTTTTTAACATCTTCATTCCTTTATAGGAGTCAATCTGTATCTCAATTGCATCTTTACTTTAGAGGGGTCACCCTTAGGAAGTTTGCACTTCGACTGCATCTCAACATGTTTTACTAGCTTCAAATTTGTTCCTTTTCATCGCTGAAATCAATACTCCACTTCATCCAACACTATAAATATATTCCTGCTTCCGCTAAGCACTCGAACTTACTAAACAAGTAAGTTACTTAGCATTTCATAAAACCATGACTATTTTCACCATCCTATTCTTGTATGTTACAGTCGACTAAACAAATTATGGAATTCTTATAAGGATATAATAGAAATAAATCGTTATTCAAAGTAACGTGTATATGGTACCTATCAACTATTGTTACACTAATCAAGCCACTTACTGCCACGCATAGGTAGACAAAAAATTAACTAATTGAATCTGGAAACTCTGTCAGTGCTAATCTCTTTGTCTTTTTGAATTCTTGCGCAACATCATATATAACATTATCTTATGTCCTAATAAAGTATCAATGACTGCTTAAATTTGGTTGGCAGAGGAAACGCCAAGTACAAGGACAACTTCATGGATCATGCCAACTGTCATTCATCCCGACAAATATACGTCAAACACACAACATCCCTCCAAAAGGTATTCTTAATTCCATAAACATACTTTGCATGTACGATACCAATATCAAGGTATCATTTACGATATCACTTGATAGGTATTATTCAGTATCATAAGTCTCCTCATCTCCTTAAAAAGTTATATGCTAGTTCTAGTATTGTAATTAAACATTTAAAAGCCTAAATACACAACATTTCGTCCTCCAAACCAAGGTCCGCAATATACCTTAAATCTCTTCAAGTAATAGCATTCTACCTAAGTAAGCTAAGGTATGCTATATTATATAACAATTAGCACATATTAGCATATAAGGTATCTCACCTAAAGTAGGCTAGTTCACATCATACAAAGTATGGTATTCAACCTAAGGGAAGCTATAAAATAAATCTTATCAGCACATAATAGTAACTAAGGCGTACACCTTAAAGGATTCTTGTTATTATGTCTATTTACGTATACAACCTAACATACACTGGACACACATCTCACCTTCATCACTTAAAATCTAACTTAAATCCAGAGATCCTTGAAATTCGTGGTTTGGTTAAACTAATGCTCTTAACGAACTGTGACATTCCCTATTTTTAAGAACCGAAAAAAATTTAATTATGCATTTAAAATTCATAACATCTTTGTTTGCATAAAATCCCAATACAATTAAACATTTGAGTACAAATGATTGTCACAAAATAATAAAAACTTCTAAGGATGTCTTAATCGATACAATACATACGTTGTGATGTAAATACCTAACGATACTAAACACGATTGCAGGTCTTCATATCAAACTGTAACACCCTATTTTCACTTTTAATTAGGATAATCGTTGTTCATAAAATTCAAACTAGATATATATCATTTTTTATCCCAAGTAATTGTCATAAACATGTAGAAGACGTTAATATGATTTTTGTAAATATGTATAGAACCGAATCTTACTTTATATGTAGAAGTTATGATTATATGAAGTTTTGTGTTCACCCTAACAAAACAATGTGTGTCGTAAAATACAATTCCAAGACAGAATGCTTATCAGCCTAAGTAATCTAAACAAAGGTTATACTACTCGTAAAAGAAAAAGCATGCATATAGAGAACTTCTAAATCTCACTTCGTATGAGGAAGTTACAATTTTTATAAGTATCAACACAGCAGTGTGTGACATGGAAATCCAAATAAAAATGATTGATTGTTAGTCGAAACAATCTAAATGAGAGTTGGAGATTACATAAATACAATTATATCTATATAAAGAGAGTCAAGAACGAATGTCTTATGGAAGAGTTTTGATTTTTATACTTCTTTTAATAGTCTAAGCCCTTTAAAAATATAATACTAAAAATAAAGTGTGAATCAGCTAATGAAGTCTAAATGAAAGTTGTAGTAATCATCTATAGCTGAGCGTGTCTATAAAGGCCATCAATAATGGAGCATGTGTGAAGAAGACAATGGATTTACAAAATTAATGTTTCGTGTCACGCGCACACACGCGCAATGCGCACTTCTATAAGCGGTCCATGTTGATCCACTGCATACATGCCATGTGTCATGAGGAGGGAGGATGACCAGAGCCAAGGCACGACATGCTCCTGGTCTAGGCGCGACATGCCTCCTCGATTTTCACCCTACGAATAGATTGACTCCCCCATTCACTTTTCCACACCATTTCGCAACTCCGTCTAAACTTCTAAGCCCGGTTTTTGAGGTGTTTCTTTGGGATTTTAGAATATTTTAAGCTTAGAAAAGCTCTGAGTATCTAGGATCAACTAGTAGAATCCCTCGAGTTGGAGTTCTGCCTGCGCAAATCTTGGTTTTTGGGTGAAACCTTTTGTAATTTAAGCTACACTTACTACGATTTAAGTGTAACCTGCGTTTATTTTCATAGTCATTATTATGAACGTGTAAATAAGATTTATCTGTAATTCCAGTCATAATACTGATTTATCTACTTATAGGAGAGGTGTCTAGAATCTCATGTTGGCTTGTTTGTTGGATTTTAGAAAGGTTATTTGCCAAAATGGTCTTGCCTCTCAATTGTCTTGAGTGGCTTATCGCTATTTGATAAAACTCTCGCTATTAATTGAGATTTGTGAAAGATCTAGATTTCATTATCCAACTACCATATGGATTAATAAATTATAGTATTATAGGTTGATACTTGTTAGGTGTGTTAGCATTTAGTTGAGTCGTCACTTTGATCACTCAAATAGTTCTTAATCATCTGAAAAGTTGTCTAAGTGAGTTTTCTCATTATATTATGTGATTCGGTATATATACTATGTATGTTAGGATATAGTTTCCCTATGCTAAGAAATCAGACCAGATTAGTTAGTTTAATGTACTGATGGAATGTATTTTTGTATATGTGTTAATATATTGACGGCATACCAGCTTCGTTCTGAAGGCCAATAGACTTAGGTCGACTCGCATTATGCTAAAGGCCAAAGTAGCAAGCCAACTTTCTGTTCAAGGTAAAAATGGGGGACAAACATTATATTGAAGGCTAAGAGGCGGACCAACTTTATGCTGAAGGATATTATGTGTATTCACTATATATGTATTATGGGATTTTGTATTTTAGGGAACTCACTAATCATCGTATTTACCCAGGCAGTTATAAATGTTTTTAGGTACCTCATCGAATCATGAGAAGGGAAAGGTTCCACTGTATACACGCACATTCATAACATGTTCTTGAATAATGTAATTTAACTCTGATATATATATATATATATATATATATATATATATATATATATATATATATATATATATATATATATATATATATGAATAAATAAAATTTAAAAATTTGGGTTTAAAATCAGGAAGTTACAAGTTGGTATCAGAGCTTTGGTTTGAAAGAATTAGATGAACACTCGTGTAAGTCCAGACTCAAACTAAGGATTTGAATATCTTAAAGCATATTAAATAAAAAGAACTATATTTAATTGAAAATAATGTGATGCATACAGTTAGTCATAGCTCGGAAAGGAAAATGATACCCAAAATATCCATATTGTTATGATCGTTGATATGTGAAATGTTAGAAATGAATTCTAGTATGCAGGCTATAGACCTTTTCAAGAATTGCAAGTTAGAATCTCCTGATGCTTAATATGCTTTATAACCAAGGATTTTTTTTTGTTAATTGATGCATAGAACCTATATTAATAGTAATTAGTTATTCAACAAGTACGTTAGGTTGCATACCCCAAAATTAAATACTTTTAGATTGAGTGATTTGATGTTATTGCGCAGCTCTCGTTTAAGTCTAACCGTTTTTGTGTCGGATCGTTCAGTTGACATACTATTTGATTTTAGAGGCATGTGATCATATTCATCCGATAATTAGTTAATATTGGTAGAAATTCTTACTCGGCCAATACAAGAGTAAAGTGGAAGGAATCCTCGAATGAGAGTCTAAGAAGTTTAAGATAACTTTGATAAGATGTATATTTATAAGCTACAACATTGGTAAAGATGCAAATCCCTAGTGAAGTCGAGCAAAAATTTGTTGTACGTGCTCATTAGGATTCATAACTGTCATCATGTGTAGTATTGGAAGTGACTTGGAAATTGCAAGACAATTCTTGGGACGAGTGTGAGTAAGTGTGAAAGGTAGTAGACGCCTATACTTCCCGAATCACAATACTCGTACTTGGATTAGGAAAAGTCGTAAGTTTTCTATGACACTGGTAGTTAGGTAGATGGTTCTTTGCATTGATTCCATCATATGGTTATGTCTACGAGAGTGGCTTTAATTTCGGGCCCAAGTGGCCACAAATGAACATGTACGGATAAAGTAGATTTGCGTAAGAGTGTTTTTTTGAAGAACCTTCTTCGACATAGTGCCGACATTAGTCATTTAAGATGAATAAGATCGAGATGATCTACAAAAGGATTGTAGTCTTCAGTGGGCCTGAGCAACTAGTAGTTAGAGTTGCTACTTGTTGAGATATGATTATATGTCGACCTCCCAGGAACAAAGAAGGAAGGATCAAGTTTTTAGTATGAGAAGGACAAGATAATGAGAGATGTATTAGGTGTTAGTTTCTCAGAAACAATGGTTTAGTACTTTATGATCTTTTTGCAGTAAAAGGTTATCAGAATAAGTAGTATCAAGTTCTGTGTAAAGAATGTCAACTACACATCATGAAACAAAGGGTTTCAGGATTATGGTTGATGATGCATTAATGCATGATTAGATTTCTACTTATATCTTCACAAACCTTACTAGAGGAATTGTCTGGTATCATTGAACAGATCACTGACAGTTTAATCATCACGTTCAAGGAATAGATCGTGACTATTCGAACTGTTAAAGAAGCTTTTTGAATTACTAAGGATGGACAGATTGGTTAAGGAACACAATTGGGAAAGAGAAAAAAATGTGGAAGACCCAACTCTAACAATAATATCCAAGAAGCTTGATGGTACAAATCTAAGAACTAAGGGCATTCAAAGTTTGGCATGTACAAGGATCAAGTGTGGAAGGTGTTGGCAAAAGGGGTACAAACATCTATACTACACACTTGAGGTGGATTTATGCCATTGTTGTCACCAGCAAGACCATATTAGGGCAGATTACATGCAATGAGCTGCATAAATGATTCAGATCCCAGCACTTGCAGTTTCGTGGGAAGCGGAAAGAGTAGTCTTGGCCCTAACACTTCATGCTCTACATTCGTTGGCAACGAGCCCTATGGCCAAAGGGAAGATGTTTTGCTTTCAGTCAAAGAAGAATAAACAAACGCTCGTACAAACTTCATATAGGATTTCAAATATATTATTTGGTCAAGTTTACATTCAAATGTTTTAGTATGAAATCCAACTAACATTGTTGTCGCTTTAAATTTCTAATACATTATCAAAAATCCTCTAGTACCAATTACTCATGTATATGCATTAGTATATCCCTAAACGACCTTACCCTATTTTGTTCATGCTATGAGAGAACTGTTGGATTAGTGTCTAAGTCCATAACTATATTTGGTATGTACTTGACCCGACTCGGCATGGTCCATTTGGGTTGCATGGCATCATGCATTTGGATAGACTAAAATGAGAGAAATAACACTTAAGGTTTGGTACTACGTTATAAGTTGTAATATATTAATAATATTATTTAATTAGTATTGATCAAGAATTAATTTGGAATTAATTAAGTGATCAAAAGTAGATTACTTAAATATATGGGTTGATTGTGTAAATCATCCATACTTATATAGTGGGCTAATGCCCCATAGATTATCAAGTTGGGTTAAAACCCATAGGATGCTCCATGGTGTTTTTGTACCCATGGATCAAGGAAATGAAAGGCCATGACAATTAGGGTTTACATGGTGTAACCCTAATTGTGACACACTATATAAGCATCTTATTCTTGTCGAAATCGGCCACCATGAAAGACTATGAAGGAATGGTGAGGGCTAGCTGATTTCATGAAGTGTATCATTTCTCTCTAAGTTATTCTAAGTGCATTTGATGTTGTGTGAACCATTTGAGGTGTCACACTTGGGGAACTAGGCTCTCGAGCTTCATGGAGTCAAGCTACATCAACAAGGTATGTATTTCTATCTAGTTTATTACCCAAGTATCAATGTTTTGTATGCTAGTCAGGGTAATACCTTAGAATATTCATATTTGCATGTATAATAGAGAAAACATAGATCCAAGGTATTTAGGGTTGCATGTACACATAGGAGTGTTAGAAAGCTCAAAACCCAATAGTGGTATCAGAGCCTACGCTTGTTTTCAATTATAGTTGATGCAAAGTGCTGAAAAATGCTGAAAAAACCGATTTTTGGGCTGTCTGGGCACTAAAATGGCTGAGTCCACTGATGGACTCACCGATTCCATGAAGAAACTCATCCTACTCATCGATTAGGTTCATACACTCAACGAGTTGGACCCCCAGACATCATATTTTTGACTTTTAAGGCTGGAATTGGACTAGAATCATTACCCTAAGCTGGTTTTGAACCCATAAACCTGTTTTTTGATGTGGTAATGTTCATTCTAATCCAATTTCAAAGATAATTTTCAATAGATTCATTTTTTGTATTAATTTAAGGTTTAGGCTAATTACCTAAAAAAGTTTGATTTGAATTATCTTGTTCTTATGAGTTGCTTAGATTAATTGAAAAGTTATGTGAAATTGTTGTTTTCAATCCAAATTAATCTAATAGTTGATTCTAAAATGTGTTTTTGTAACTTGTCCTCAAGTTATATGAAAAGTCACGTTTAAGATTCATAAAACTCATAAATATTTTCAGAGGTTATGAATAAAGAAAAGTCACATTCTTTTAATAGTTTAAAGTCTTCCTAAACTTGTCCTCAAGTTATGGAACTTGAAGAGTTTTTGGATTAAAACTACTTTAAACACATAAGTTATGGAATTGAATAGTTTTGAATAGTTTCTAAACTTTCCCTCAAGTTTCGGAATTTGAAAAGTTTTCCCTTATGAATACTTTAATTCCAAGTGAAGCCCTTAGAATTTTAAAAGTTAAAATTCAACCCTTATACTTTATAATATTATCAGTTAATATATATATATATATATATATATATATATATATATGTATATATATACATATATATATATATATATATATATATATATATATATATATATAAGAGAAAGTCGTCTTACCATTAGTAGGCCTCATTTACGAAGCCAGTCTATAAGTGGGGTATAAGGTTACTGACTATAAAATGGTAGTTTAATGGGTGTCCACTCTCACCCACTGATTCCTTGACTGGTGGAGGGTCGTTAGCCGAACAGGTAGGACAAGGACTATAATTTTCCCTTCATTAAAAGTATTAATGACAGATATAAAGTAACTAAATGTTTTTATAATTCCCAATCTTAATTACTTTTGGAAAATATGAATAAGGTGCTAATCCATGAAATTACACTTAGCACTTTGTTTAAGTCGGTTAGTGGAGCGTGTGTGGTTAACCGGCACACTAGCTTGATTTAACAAGGTAGGCAAAGGGTAACTTAATGTTTATCATAGTATCGGTGAAGTGCGTGTAGTTAACCGACATATCTATTAAGGGGTAAATATTAAGGGTACCAAGTAATTTGCATGGTTACTTTACACCCTGTTTTGTGATCCTCGGCATCCCAGTTCAATGAATCTCAAAAGAAACAAGCCATTGACCAGTTCAATGAATGTCCAAAGATCTAGGAGTTTCAAATCTAAGTAAAACCTAATTAATTTATTTCAATTTCATGGTGGAAATTGGTGAATCGTCATTCGCCTACCTTCAAATATTTTATAGCTTGGATTACACCATCCCTCTTCCAAGTTATAAAATATTGTGTTGGGTCCTAGCCTTAATATTTCATATTGGGTGTTATATTATGGACTTTAGGTCAACTATCTTGAATATCTCCCAAAAGATGTGTAGTTTAGACATCTATGATCTTCCCAAATCTCTTGGAACTTCACTTCCTCCACCTCTCCAATTAATTCTCGCTAACCCACAAGTTCAAGGTAAATCTATCCCTATTGGCATGCAAGGTCTATGTGTTCTCACATCTTGGAGATGAAGTCAAATATTGACAAGCCGGGAGAGTTGGGTGTCAAAATCTTAAGAAAGTCGGATGTTCAATCACTTTCTAAATCACATAGTAAGTTACCTTTGGGACTACTATCAAATAGACTATGACATGACCCTTAATGATCTTATCTATTTTCTTGGTACTGCTGAATCAGCAATGATTTGGAGCTTTAGTAAAGCAAATCTGATTAGGAGATCAACTTCCAATGGCAAGTCTGCGATAGTCTCATGTACCATTTCCAAAGAGTCCATATGTTTATCTTGCTAGAGGAAGGGACATTCTTTGCGAAGTTGCCAATTTTACCTGAAAGATCATAAGGCTGGTAAACTCAATAAGTTTGAATCTACTTCAGGTAAGGTCCACTATCTAACCCGATTAAGTTTCTATTATGAGATTCTTATTACATGATGTGACTGGGTTACATGGTGATGTTTTAAGAATCAAAGGAAAAGTGAAGGAAACATAAAGAAAGAGTATGTTGAATCTGACCGCGAAGATGGATTTCTATCGCTTGATTGAAGATTGGATTCTTGAGCTACTCTTAGGAGTTATGATAGATTCCTAGGAAACATGTAATAGCATAGTTTTCATTTAAAGTTGCATTGTAAGGAAAAAAAATTTCCACATTTTGTGAATAAATAAAAGTTTGTTTTACTTTATTTTATATCTCCTTGCAATGGCATTTATAAAAACTTGATGTTTGTATGTTTCTAGCAATATTTGAAATATGAATTTGATCCTTTCATTTGTGGTAGTGTCTAAATTTACCAAATAAGGAAATCTTGTCATCACCCAAGATTTTAGTTGGATAGAAACTTGGAATCATACAAGTTGTACAATATGATGAATGAGAACTTTCAGCTTTGGAAAATTAAGACTAGTTCCTTGTTCACATGTATATATGAGTCAAGCGAAGGACTAAGGGATCATGTACACATTCTTGTGCACTGGTCAAGTCCACCACAAAAGATCGATAAGACTATTCGTCATGATTTACTAAAGTTTAGTAAATATGGGTATACTTATAGCCTTAAGTATAATTCTAAAGCATTGGAAAACTTTTAGTGTATGGTAGGACAGATGAGAAGAATCAAATTAGGCAGAAGGATAAAAGTTTCTCAAATCTAAAAAGATAGGAGAGTACTTTAGTATCATTTTTTTCATCTTAATGATTAAGAAACCATGTCACAATTGGTCCTCTAAAGAAATCTTAGTGCATTCATATGGCTAAGAAGAGGAATCAAGAATTGCTGAAATGGTTAAGTCAAGAAGAATGAGTCATACTTCATTCCAAAAAACAATTCTTAGATTCATACTCCAAGTGTAGCACCTGGTTTCCGGTATGTGAATTTATTTGAGCATTGACCTAATTTAGCCTTAGACTCGGCGAGTCATAGGGTCCGACTCGCCGAGTAGGGACGGGACTCAGGACGCGTTTTAAGTAGGCGACTCGACGAGTCCATATCCTGGACTCGGCGAGTCACCGCTGCGGGATGAAACCCTAAGTTTCAAGGGTTTGCACCCTATTTAAACCCTCATTCCGCCCCAACTCGTCCCCATTCACCCCAGAACTCCCCCTACATCGTTTTTCCCTTGTTTTCTTGAGAGTTTGAGGTGCTCTTAGTGTATTCTTGAAGGTTTTGAAGTGTAAAAGGAGTAGATCAAGAAGAGGAGAAGGAGATCAGCCATCCTTGTGTCATTTCAACATTTCCTTTGAGGTATAACCCGTTTTCCCCTTGATTCTATGCTTAAAACTTCATTTGGGTCCTTCTTGGTCATTTTCCCAAGTTTGCATGTTCATTATATGTTGTAATAAGGCGTTTGGCCTTTGGATCTATGTAAGATTGAGCTCCAGGAGCTCAGATCTGTTAGCTTTTTGGTCCCATAAGGCTTGTTAGCCCTAGATCTACCATTTTGAGACATTTTGAGCCTTATAATCCTTATTGGTGGATATCCACACGTAAAGTTGGAAACTTTACGTGTGATTCGTGTCTTAGAAGTCCAGATCTATGAATGGCATGGCCTGGAACCGAGCAAATCGGTATATTTAAGGAGTGCATGGCGACGACTCGGCGAGTCGCATAGGTGACTCGGCGAGTCTGGTCGCGAGTCACAGAATTGGTCCCTTCTTCATGTGTCGAGTTGAGCCTTGAGTCACAGGGGGTGACTCGGTGAGTTGGAAGCTGAACTCACCCATGTTAGGACTCGGCGAGTCAATGCCCTGACTCGGCGAGTCCAAGGCAATCTTCATAGTTCAAGAACAGACTCGGCGAGTTGTTCATACAACTCGGCGAGTCTTAGCATAAAGTGTTCTTCGGATGAAGATGGACTCGACGAGTTGTTCATACAACTCGGCGAGTAGGATGAAGGACTTGAATATTGGTTAAGAAGGTGAACCCGTCGAGTCGTCGCCTAACTCGACGGGTAGGATCGGGATTCAGGGCAGTCGTTTGGTCAGGGACTCGGCGAGTTGGAAAGCCAACTCGGCGAGTCGGGTCAACTGAAAGTTGACTCTGACTTTGACTTAGGGCATGGTCATGGGTAAAATGGTCATTTTACCCAAGGGTCAGTGAGCAATGTTTGATTGGGTTTATTGTGGAAATTGCAGCCGGAGGATTTCCGGAGCAGCAGTAGGCAGTCAGTTTCCGATCAGTTCAGCAGCTACTTTGAGGTGAGTTACCTTCCAGTAGCGGTGGGTCTAAGGCCACAATGCCGACCCACCAGTAGGAGATGTATGGTAGATGATTGTCTTTGTGATATCATCTAAGTTTGCTATTACCTGATATGTGATATGCTCGCATGATATGTTGTCTGTGATAGTAGTAAAGTTCGGTCGTTAGGACCGAAGGGTAGTAAGACACCCCAGATACGTCTGACAGTATGTGATGATATGTTTGTATGCTGGCTTGTTATGTTATATGTGATCATAGTAGTAGGGGTTATATAGTCCCCGAGGATCGGTTGTCAGGACCGATGGGTAGTCAGCACCCCAGAATGGCTTGACACGGGTAAGACGGCACCCCAGAATGGCCGTATGGGTAGGTCAGCACCCCAGAATGGCTTGACACGGGTAGGTCGGCACCCCAGAATGGCCGTACCGGGTAGTCAGGCACCCCAGAATAGCCTGGCAGTATATATGCTATGTGTTCGTATGGTATGCGGTACGTTGGGGGAACTCACTAAGCTTTGTGCTTACGTTTACAGTTTTGTTTTCAGGTACCTCTGCATCGAAGGGGAAGGAGCCGGCGCGGTAGCGGCACGTCATACACACACTCTTCGGTTTCCGCATTTAGGAGATTTACTGGGACTGTACTCTGATATTTTGATGGGATGTATGGTGTGGCTTTTTAGAACATGGTTGCAATGTGTTATGGTGTGAACAAACAACGTTTCTTTTTATTTAGACAATGTTTTATTCATCAATGTTTTCTAAAGTAATATTTTAAAAATGAAATTTTTGGATGTAAAATTTGGGTCGTTACAAGTTGGTATCAGAGCCCTGGTTTGAGGGATTCGGACACACCCTCGGGAGTGTTTGAACTCAAATCGAGGGATTAAAAGATTTTCTAAAAGAAAATGTTTTCTAAAATTGAGAAAAGAGTTTCGAGAATGAGTAAAGTGTGTGACGTGCGCGACCGGCCGAGCTCAAGTAAGTATTCCCCATAGTACCCATACAAGTTTATGTTATGTTTATCAGCTCTATGAATAATGCATGCTAGAATAGGACTAAGGATCTAGGAGTGATGCCTTATGTGCCTGCTTTATGTGTTTTAGTTGTATGAGAATTGCATGCTAGATATTGAGTAGACAGTAAGTAGGATAGCCTGATTAGGTTATGCCTGGTAGTATGAGCTTAGCACTAAATGCTAGCTCAATTCCTGAAAGTAGATAGAGTTAATTGAGATTGTTACCCTTATCTGAATGCTGCTTGCTTCGTGCTACGTGGGACTCTGAATAATGGGTGTTAGCCATTAGGCGAATGCGTCACGTCACATGTGATCAGGGTTGAATAATCTTAGAGTGCCGGATTTGATCCTACTGCGCAGCTCTTGTTTGAGTCCAACCGTTGTAGGGACGAGTCGGGTACACGAAGGATTATCTGAGCCTAGTCACATGTGATGGTATTCGGGTAATGGCTAATTGGCATTTCAAGGAGGCCTGCAGCAGCTGAGGACTGGTTAGAGTGGAATTAGAGATTTCCCTAGGGCAAGCCTAGGATGAGTATAGCAGTGATCAGCAGTAGTGAAAGGGATCTGGTGGAGTCGAGGCATTCCTTGAAGAAGGTATGGATAGATGTGGAAGGTAGTATGGGCCCGTACTACTGAAAGCAGAGGATCCGTACCCGAACCAAGGAAGGCCAAGATAAGACCAGGGAACTTGTAAGTAGTTGTGATCCCTCAGGAAGTAGCAGTACCACTAATGATTATTATTGATGTTTTGCAGAATGGTGGTACTTCGATCGAGACCGACAGATGGCGGGTCAGGAGAGGGATCAGGTTCGGGATCTGGCACCG
Source organism: Lactuca sativa (assembly GCF_002870075.4). Taxonomy (NCBI): domain Eukaryota; kingdom Viridiplantae; phylum Streptophyta; class Magnoliopsida; order Asterales; family Asteraceae; genus Lactuca; species Lactuca sativa. The sequence goes on along the minus strand of NC_056629.2, from coordinate 173,110,957 downwards.
AGCCGATTGAGGAGAGGCTACGTGAGTTCATCACGTCGGAGATCACTAGGGGCATCCTTGAGTCGACCCCCATCATCTTTGGGTCGATCAAGGAAGGGATCATGGAGATGATGGAGGATCGCCTACGGGCATTCAGGAGCGACTTGGCCTCTAGCCAGTCAGGATCTCGCACAATGTCCTTCAAGGACTTCAGGAGCAGTGGTGCGCCGGATTTCCATGGGGTGAAGGACCCCATTGTCGCCAGGCGGTGGATTGCGGATATCGAGTCCGCCCAGTTGATCAGCTTCTGCCCCGAGGGGTCGAAGGTGAGGTACGCAGCAGGGTGTTTACGGGACCGGGCCCGAGATTGGTGGGAGTCAGTGGGTGACTCGATGGGAGCCTCGGCTGTCGAGGCAATGACCTGGTCGGACTTTGTGACTAGGTTTAGGGCAGAGTTTGCGCCAGCGGTCGAGCTTCAGCAGCTGGCCAGGGAGTTCTTAGACATGAGGCAGACGACAGAGACCGTGGCGGAGATCACCGCCAAGTTTCGGGAGAGGGCTTTATTGGTGCCCCAGTATGCAGGTGACGAGGATATGAGGAGGACTCGTTACCACGATATGCTACGAGCTGACATTCGGGAGCATGTTAGCTTTTCGGCTTGCCCTACCCTGGACTCCATGATTGCCAGGGCTAGGGAGAGAGAGATAGATTTGGAGCACATCCGGAAACGGAAACTTGAGGATGGTCAGGCATCAGGGGCTTCGGGGAAGAAGCCCAAGGGATCAGATGGGAGGCCGAAAGGTCAGTCGGGACCGAGCCGCTGCAGGAGGTGCGGCAGGCCGCACGAGGGGGCGTGCAGGATGGGATCGTCAGGCTGCTACAAGTGCGGCAAGTTTGGGCATCTCAGCAGGGATTGCACTGCTCCTACGACCGTTATTCAGACATCGGAGTTGCTGTGTTTCCACTGCAACCAGAAGGGCCACAAGAAGGCCAATTGCCCCATGTTGACAGCTTCAGCGCCAGTGAAGGCGCCAGCTCCAGCGACCCTGCGGATCACGGATGGCCGTCAGGGCAAGGCAGAGGCTCCGGTGGTGAGGAGTCGGGCATTTCAGTTGACTGCCGAGGAGGCACGCGCCGCGCCCGATGTGGTGACGGGTATGATTTCTTCCTTCTATCTTTTATTTTTCGTTGTTATGATATTGATATGTGCTCTATGTGTATGCATGTGTATTAGGATCGTTCCATGTGAACGGCATCCCGGTTCAGGTATTGTTCGACTCGGGTGCATCCCGATCGTTCGTTTCTCTTGCTCTTAGCAAGAGATTTCATGAGACTTCAGGTGAGTTAGATTGCCCGTTAGAGGTAGAGATTGCCGATGATCGATCGGTGCGAGCATCGAGGGTGTTTCGAGATTGTGCCCTGCGACTGTTTGAGGAGTGTTACCTGGTGGACTTGGTTCCCATTCCATTGCGTGGGAACAAGGTGATTATTGGTATGGATTGGTTGAGCCCTAATGGGGCAGTGATAGATTGCGCGCAGCAGCTAGTGCGAGTCAAGACCCCAAGTGGGGGAGAGTTGGTGATTCATGGAGAGCGGCCGCAGTGTGGACCCCCTGTATGTTCAGCAGCGAGGGCTAGGCGCTACCTTCAGCAGGGATGCGCGGGTTATGTCGCGTACGTGATGGACACCCGGGAGGCGGGTAAGGCGACCGTGAGCGAGGTCCCGGTGGTTCGAGATTTTGCTGATGTTTTTCCGGAGGAACTACCTGGGATACCTCCGGAGCGACAGGTGGAGTTCAGGATTGACCTCGTTCCCGGTGCGGCTCCGATAGCCAAAGCACCGTATCGGTTGGCTCCTCCCGAGATGCAGGAGTTGTCTACGCAGCTGCAGGAGCTGCTGGACAAGGGATTTATTCGGCCGAGCAGTTCGCCCTGGGGAGCCCCGATTCTGTTTGTGAAGAAGAAGGATGGGTCGCATCGGATGTGTATAGATTATCGGGAGCTGAACAAGGTAACGGTGAAGAACCGTTACCCGCTTCCGAGGATTGATGACCTCTTTGACCAGCTTCAGGGCGCATCTTGGTTTTCCAAGATTGATTTGCGTTCGGGTTATCATCAGATGAGGGTCAGGGAGGAGGATATGCAGAAGACCGCGTTTCGGACGCGCTATGGCCATTACGAGTTTGTGGTGATGCCGTTTGGGCTCACCAATGCTCCTGCCGCGTTCATGGACCTCATGAACCGTGTATGCAGACCGATGCTGGATCGGTCTGTGATAGTCTTTATCGATGATATCTTGGTTTATTCCAAGACCCGGGAGGATCATGAGGAGCATTTGAGAGAGGTGTTAGAGACCCTGAGGAGGGAGAGCTTGTATGCCAAGTTCTCCAAGTGTGAGTTTTGGTTGCGCGAGGTGCAATTTCTGGGGCACCTCGTCAACCAGAACGGGATTCTGGTCGATCCGGCCAAGGTCGAGGCCGTGATGAGATGGGAGGTTCCGAAGTCCCCATCTGAGATTCGGAGCTTCCTAGGATTGGCAGGCTACTATCGGAGATTTATCCAGGATTTCTCCAAGATAGTCGTGCCCCTGACGCGGCTGACGAAGAAAGCCGTGGTCTTTCGGTGGGGACCCGAGCAGCAGGCTGCATTTGAGACGCTGAGACAGAGATTGTGTGAGGCGCCGATCTTAGCCCTGCCAGAGGGCGTAGAGGATTTCGTGGTTTATTGCGATGCGTCCATTTCTGGGTTGGGCGCGGTGTTGATGCAAAGGGGGCATGTCATTGCTTACGCTTCGAGGCAGCTCAAGCCTCACGAGGCGAACTACCCGACGCACGATTTGGAGTTGGGGGCGGTGGTATTTGCCCTCAAGATTTGGCGACATTACCTCTATGGGGTTCGGTGTACCATCTACACGGACCACAAGAGCTTGAGGTACCTCATGGACCAGCCGAATCTGAACATGAGGCAGCGTCGGTGGTTGGATGTGGTGAAGGATTATGATTGCGAGATCCTTTACCACCCGGGAAAGGTCAATGTGGTGGCCGATGCGCTTAGCCGCAAGACGGCGCCGATCAGGGACGCCTGTTTGAGGATGACTGTGGTGACTCCCCTGTTGGAGCAGATTCGGGAAGCTCAACAGGAGGCTATCAAGGAGGAGCATCGGAAGAGCGAGCGCGTAGTAGGTCAGGTTTCCTCCTTCGATTATGATAGCCGAGGGTTGTTGACACTACACCGTAGGGTGTGCGTGTCGTATCACGGGGGCGTGCGCCAGATTTTGATGGAGGAGGCGCACAAGTCCCGATTCTCCATTCATCCCGGGGCGACGAAGATGTATAGGGATCTTCGTCTAGACTATTGGTGGCCCTGCATGAAGCGGGATGTGGCATGGTACGTCGAGCGGTGCTTGACCTGCAGGAAGGTCAAGGCCGAACATCAGAGGCCGCATGGCAAGATGCAGCCGTTGGACATTCCACTGTGGAAGTGGGAAGATATCACGATGGATTTTATCACAAAGCTTCCCAGGACCGCACGTGGAGTGGATTCGATTTGGGTCATCGTGGATAGATTGACCAAGAGTGCTCACTTTATTCCGATTCCGGAGAGCATATCGGCCGAGAAATTGGCCGACATTTATATCAGGGAGGTTGTGGCACGGCATGGGGTGCCAGTATCGGTGATCTCAGACAGGGATGTGCGTTTTACTTCCAGGTTTTGGAAGAGATTCCATGACGAGTTGGGCACTCGTCTGCATTTCAGCACCGCCTTTCACCCGCAGACAGATGGACAGAGTGAGCGGACCATCCAGACTTTGGAGGACATGTTGCGGGCATGTGTTCTGGATTTCGGTGGTAGCTGGGATACCTATCTTCCTTTGGCTGAATTCTCCTACAACAACAGCTATCACGCGAGTATCGACCGCCCTCCCTTCGAGATGTTGTACGGACGGAGGTGTAGGACCCCGATATGCTGGGGTGAGGTTGGCCAGAGAGTTATGGGGAGCACCGAAGTGGTGCTCAAGACGACTGAGAGGATACAGCAGGTCCGGAGCAGGCTTCAGACTGCTCAGAGTCGACAGAAAAGTTATGCCGACAAGCGTCGATCCGATTTAGAGTTCCAGGTCGGAGATATGGTCCTCCTGAAGGTGTCGCCATGGAAAGGCGTCATCCGATTCAGGAAGCGGGGCAAGTTGGGCCCGCGATTCATCGGACCGTTCAGGGTCTCAGCCCGGGTGGGCAAGGTAGCATATAGGCTGGATCTGCCAGCCGAGCTTAGCCAGATCCACAGCACTTTCCATGTTTCGCAGTTGCGGAAGTGCCTAGTGGACGATTCTGCAGTAGTACCTTTGGAGGATATTCAGGTTGATGACAGCCTGAACTACATCGAGCGCCCAGTCGCAATCCTCGACAGGAAGTCGAAGGATTTAAGGAACAAGAGGGTGGAGCTAGTGAAGGTGCAATGGCAGCACCGCAAGGGTTCAGAGTGGACTTGGGAGCCGGTAGACGAGATGATGGAGCACTACCCCGAGCTGTTTCAGGATCAGGCAGCAGACTTCGAGGACGAAGTCTAAAATAAGTGGGGGAGATTTGTAGCACCTGGTTTCCGGTATGTGAATTTATTTGAGCATTGACCTAATTTAGCCTTAGACTCGGCGAGTCATAGGGTCCGACTCGCCGAGTAGGGACGGGACTCAGGACGCGTTTTAAGTAGGCGACTCGACGAGTCCATATCCTGGACTCGGCGAGTCACCGCTGCGGGATGAAACCCTAAGTTTCAAGGGTTTGCACCCTATTTAAACCCTCATTCCGCCCCAACTCGTCCCCATTCACCCCAGAACTCCCCCTACATCGTTTTTCCCTTGTTTTCTTGAGAGTTTGAGGTGCTCTTAGTGTATTCTTGAAGGTTTTGAAGTGTAAAAGGAGTAGATCAAGAAGAGGAGAAGGAGATCAGCCATCCTTGTGTCATTTCAACATTTCCTTTGAGGTATAACCCGTTTTCCCCTTGATTCTATGCTTAAAACTTCATTTGGGTCCTTCTTGGTCATTTTCCCAAGTTTGCATGTTCATTATATGTTGTAATAAGGCGTTTGGCCTTTGGATCTATGTAAGATTGAGCTCCAGGAGCTCAGATCTGTTAGCTTTTTGGTCCCATAAGGCTTGTTAGCCCTAGATCTACCATTTTGAGACATTTTGAGCCTTATAATCCTTATTGGTGGATATCCACACGTAAAGTTGGAAACTTTACGTGTGATTCGTGTCCTAGAAGTCCAGATCTATGAATGGCATGGCCTGGAACCGAGCAAATCGGTATATTTAAGGAGTGCATGGCGACGACTCGGCGAGTCGCATAGGTGACTCGGCGAGTCTGGTCGCGAGTCACAGAATTGGTCCCTTCTTCATGTGTCGAGTTGAGCCTTGAGTCACAGGGGGTGACTCGGTGAGTTGGAAGCTGAACTCACCCATGTTAGGACTCGGCGAGTCAATGCCCTGACTCGGCGAGTCCAAGGCAATCTTCATAGTTCAAGAACAGACTCGGCGAGTTGTTCATACAACTCGGCGAGTCTTAGCATAAAGTGTTCTTCGGATGAAGATGGACTCGACGAGTTGTTCATACAACTCGGCGAGTAGGATGAAGGACTTGAATATTGGTTAAGAAGGTGAACCCGTCGAGTCGTCGCCTAACTCGACGGGTAGGATCGGGATTCAGGGCAGTCGTTTGGTCAGGGACTCGGCGAGTTGGAAAGCCAACTCGGCGAGTCGGGTCAACTGAAAGTTGACTCTGACTTTGACTTAGGGCATGGTCATGGGTAAAATGGTCATTTTACCCAAGGGTCAGTGAGCAATGTTTGATTGGGTTTATTGTGGAAATTGCAGCCGGAGGATTTCCGGAGCAGCAGTAGGCAGTCAGTTTCCGATCAGTTCAGCAGCTACTTTGAGGTGAGTTACCTTCCAGTAGCGGTGGGTCTAAGGCCACAATGCCGACCCACCAGTAGGAGATGTATGGTAGATGATTGTCTTTGTGATATCATCTAAGTTTGCTATTACCTGATATGTGATATGCTCGCATGATATGTTGTCTGTGATAGTAGTAAAGTTCGGTCGTTAGGACCGAAGGGTAGTCAGACACCCCAGATACGTCTGACAGTATGTGATGATATGTTTGTATGCTGGCTTGTTATGTTATATGTGATCATAGTAGTAGGGGTTATATAGTCCCCGAGGATCGGTTGTCAGGACCGATGGGTAGTCAGCACCCCAGAATGGCTTGACACGGGTAAGACGGCACCCCAGAATGGCTGTATGGGTAGGTCAGCACCCCAGAATGGCTTGACACGGGTAGGTCGGCACCCCAGAATGGCCGTACCGGGTAGTCAGGCACCCCAGAATAGCCTGGCAGTATATATGCTATGTGTTCGTATGGTATGCGGTACGTTGGGGGAACTCACTAAGCTTTGTGCTTACGTTTACAGTTTTGTTTTCAGGTACCTCTGCATCGAAGGGGAAGGAGCCGGCGCGGTAGCGGCACGTCATACACACACTCTTCGGTTTCCGCATTTAGGAGATTTACTGGGACTGTACTCTGATATTTTGATGGGATGTGTGGTGTGGCTTTTTAGAACATGGTTGCAATGTGTTATGGTGTGAACAAACAACGTTTCTTTTTATTTAGACAATGTTTTATTCATCAATGTTTTCTAAAGTAATATTTTAAAAATGAAATTTTTGGATGTAAAATTTGGGTCGTTACACCAAGATTGTAACTTGAGTGACACATCTTAAATAAGGTTTATAAAACTAGTCAAATGTAAGAGTAAAGTGTGTCCCACTCTTGTACATTTGAAATTGGTAAGTTGTGATGTTTTGGATAAAATAGAGACCAACTTAAGGCCACTTGTGTGAAGTGTTTGTCTTGATAAAAAATATGCACTATATCTTGAATATTTGGCAACATAGTCTTATATGTCAAGAGGAAAGTGGGAGTCATAAATATCCTGAAAAGAATTTCAAGATCTAATCAAGAATAAAAACTTGTAGTTTAACACTAGCACACGACCTGAGGTTTATAACCTATCTTGTTGACATATATCTATTTCTTTGCCCATTCTAGTTAAATTTGGCTTTGCATATGAGTTCTTAGAGTTCTCAATTGGTTGCATAACAACTTGGAAGCAATGGTGGGCCCTTGGGCTGCAAAGTGGCAAGAAATTCAGATTGATTTCAGTCCATATAAGTTTGGATTTGTCATTATCCTTCTCTTGTGAGTATGGTTTTGACAAATCCACATGGATAAGAACACATACACCATAAAATCTAAGTTTCATAAGGTTTCCCTCCGATTCATGAAAATGATGGTGAGGAAACACTTTCACTAAGTAGATGTTAAGTAGATAACAATTGTGATATTTGCAGTCTCAAAGTCGTTAGTGGAGCATGTGAGGTTAACCGGCACACTAACCTGGACTTGTGAGAAATGGCAAAGGTCTAAACAGTTGAGACTATGATTACGACATCCCTTTTCATAGTTCTGAAATTGTTTAGACACACATGTGTACTATCTAAGGAAAGGTGTATGATTTTGATAAAGTTTACCAAAACATCTCGTATCAGAAGTCTAAACTTTGGTAAGGAAGTCAATAAAGTATTGATTTCTCGAAGTACAACTAATTTCTGAGTACATGTCAAAGCTAGTAGGAGCATAATTATTATGCTAATAATCATCATGTTAGTGAGAGCATGATAATTATTGTTAGTATTGCAAGATAGCAATGTTAATTATAGAAAACAAAAGTTTCAATTCGTGAAGTTGTAAGGCTTGAAAAGTTGTTTTGCTATAATTAAGGGAGACGAAATTATACTTCATCTCAAATCTATAAGATTAGATCGTGAGATTTTAATGAAATTTAGTCAACTATATATATATATGAATGTTATGTTACATGGCTCAACATGACGAAATTCTATATATAGGTCTATTATTTGCGTTCTATAATTCGATTATGATTATGGCATCTGTTTTCATAATCTGAATTATGAGAACATGGCAAAAAGAAATAGAAATATTATAGCAAAAGAGTGGTCTAGTCATTATGTGAGACATCATGAATCGTGTCCCATATGCTTCAGATATAGGATCGATTGCATGTGCTATAATATTCATCCTTTCTAAAATTTTCCAAACGCCTGGGGCATTAAGAAAGGAAAAAGTCTAGAATTGGATATGACTAAAAGGATTAAGCAATTGTCGAGGACAATCTAAGGTTTACCAAATATTGGTTCCACAAGGACAGTTGGAAGTATAATGTTAATTTTGGAAAGACCATATTGACATATTCTGAAAAGTGGCAACTATTGTTCAGAAGTGATAGTCAAAATGGGAATATGGAGTTGTTCCCATAAGTGGAAGTTATTCATTAAATCTGTGTAAGATTAGGAAACTTAATGCAAGAAGAATATTCAAAGGCAATAAACTTTGAATATGAGACTTCGGTTCTATGGAGTTGGTCTCCATTGGAATACTCTGTAATGTATGTTGACAAGTCTTTATGACTTTGTGCATAATTATTACATGAGGACCAATGCATATAAGTTTAGAATCTAACAGATTTCGGTAAATGACATGAATTTGGAATTCTTTCATTTGCGGTAAGGATTTGGAACTGTGAAATGAGAATCTTTGGAATTATGTTCAATCGATCTATTTCCCGAAGTAAAGATCATAGACAAACTTAGTATGCATACTTGGTGTATGACATGACTAGTGTTTAGAAAAACATAGTGTACACGCTTGGATCATGGGACAATGTAAGGTCCTAAAACGGATCTTACCAGTGATCAAGCAAACAAAACAATCAATAACAATGAGAATGAAGTAGAAACAGAAATCAGAACAAGCTTGCACACGCTTCTATTAATGGAAAACGTCTAATACAACTTATGTAAAGCAGCCGTGAACTCTGTGGCATCAACAACCATTAAATGACCTAGCTAGCATCTATATATAGTGGACTTGGGCCAACCTTGGGTTTACGGCCGTAAACAGGCTTACGGCCTTAAACTCATAACCTGGCCGTAAACTACTATCAACACTACCAAAACTGCATATCGACACAAAAGAACCTATTACGACGAAAGCCTAGAACAATCCATTAATTGGACCCTTCAATCTCCCCCTTGGTTTGGTGCTAGCTTGAAGTTAATCTTAATCGACCACCATCACATTTGCCTGCCCCATTGCCTCGTTCCATATACGTTTATTGATGATCTCGGCAACCATAGACGTGTACTCTTTCGTCGCTTGCACAAAAATCTCCTCAGCAACTATAATTTGATGAAGAATCAAATGATGACTATCCCACTTCTTGAACTGGAACAAATCCCTTCGACCATAAAGACGGATGCATCCATTTTTAAGCTTGATAATAGCAGACGCAGTAGTCTTGTCGAAAACCTAGTACTCCATGGAGCTTTGATATCCATCTGGGTAACTTTGAAGCACAAGGATTTGTTTGACCTGATTGGTTGCAGGCCACATCACCACCTGAAGAGGATGACCAATTTTGGGATCTATGACATCAGGATAATGCTTGATAATAGACTCAACAGTCTTCGTTGAAGGAAAACCCTTTTTCACCCGGTCTTCTAGGAAATGTTTGAATTGAGTTTCTTGTGGATTATTCGAGGGATTTGAAAAGGGAGATTGTGACATCTCTGATAGATCCACCCTAGTCCATGAATTGAAATCATGACGATCTTTGTAGAGCTCAATATTGCAACTCTTTCTTCGTACTATCCACATGTTAAGAGGATCATGAAATCGCCAAGAAATTATCCCAGATCTATCACCATACATATCTCTTAAGCGCGTAGCTCCATGATCCGTAACAGTGATTGATGTTTGATCTGCATGTGCATTCGTGTCAGAATTCCTCTTAAACAAAAGTTGTCCCTTTTCAGCAGCTTCAGATTTTCTATCACGTATAATTGCCTCAACATGGGGAGCATGAGCGGGCTCCTCATCAAAACAATTAACAATCCGTGAAGTCTGAACAGTTGGCATGGTAACAGGAAAAGCTTTGAGCATGTAAATTTATCCTATACTCGTCTGCAGATGTTTGGTATTTGTCACCAAGATCACATTCAAGCTTCTTCTTCAACTCAAAATAACTGGAGGTCAGGAGATTAAAATGGTCTTGAAGATCAGATATTTGCATTGTCTTTATCGCTCGATCATCCTGAAGATCAGGCACTTGAGACTTCAACTTGGCATTCTCATTCAATAACTCATTGACTTGAATATCAAGTTCAATGTTCTTCTGATCCAGGACACTGATCCTCTTTTGATGCTCATCAACTGACAGTTTATCTGCTCCTTGACGACCTTCTTAAAATTCCTTTGCCACAAGAATAATGATCTACATTTTCATTCTGAGCGAGATGCATAGCCAATCACACAGAGGCATCATCAAGATCTATCCTAGGAGGAGAGAATCCTAGTGGAGCAGAAGAGCCACCAACTTCTAAAGTGTTGCTAGGACCTCCATGAAACGGTTCTGTTGATACGATGGCAGGTGTGGTAGTTGGCATAGTCGGCATGTCATGAGACAAATCAAAATTGAAAGGCCCAAACCTAGGATCACGTTTTCTTCTTTTAGATGGAGGCTGCAAGGTCTGGTATGTTGTATCATCACCCTGAAGTGGTTCAATAGTAGGGGAGACAACGTCAAGGGGAGGAATCCCTGACGCTGTCACCATTGGAGTTGTAGAATCAACCACTTGATCTATAGTCATGGGTGTTGATTCGAGAACGTCTTCTGGAGTCCTTATCTCCGTTGTCGTGTGAGCAACATCATTGATATTATCAAGCAACGTGTTGAGGCTGACATTCGACAAAACATCATCATTACTTCCAAAGTTGGTTGGGATCTCATCATTATCAAAACCTGTAAGATCAAGGTCTTCATATTGATTAGATTCAGATGCATTCTTGGAAGACCCTTCATTGTAGTCACCTTCAACTTGGACAGATTGCAGGTTATGCTCCTCAGCTACGGATACATTAGGAGCAACTGTCTCTTCCTCTTCTTTATCTGATGTCGTGATTACATTTCCTTCCGAGATCACCCTTTCTGATGAGGTAGACTCCGAAGATATCTTATCAGAAGATCCGTGGGACTCGGTCGCTTCATTTGGGTTAGCAAGTCTTCCGAATTTAACCAATGGATATAGTCCTTGAAAGACAACCTTCCCTTTGCGATTTTGTTTAATAAGCCCAATAGTGTGAGGGCCCAAGGACTTCATATCAAGCGTTTCTCCCTCCTTTAGCGTGTCAAGAAATTGTTTATTGATGAAGAGATGAACGAATCGAGGGTATATTAGGAAGGTATCCCGAGTGATAGCATTGATGTTGACCACAAACTCATCCAGGATAAGCCTAGAAAAGTTGAAGCCAATCCCTGTAGCGAGAGAAAAAATAGCTCCAATGTTTCTCAGGGATATTTCATCTGCACCTGACCTTCTGCCGGAGATACAACTCACGAACACGTGGGCTAGAAATCTCTAATAGGGCGGCAGAATCTTCTTCATTATAGGAGGAAAATCACCTTCATACCCCATCTTCTTTAAAATCTTCTGAGCGTCTTCAATACCAATTTCAGTGGGAAAGCTCGGTAGGTCGTTGATCAACAATGTCTCTCTCACAAACGACTCATCGATCACAATTTTGCATCCTTGCATGACTGCATATACTATCACTGCTCCATCATCGTCTCTTGTCATCTTGGAAGTCTGCCAGAACTCTCTGAAAATCTTCTGATAAACGAAGGTGTTCATCTTCATGGCGGAGGCCAGATGACATTCCCTTAGTCCATGAATCATCAACTTAAATTCTCCATGTGCCACCGGAGGATCTGCCAGTACTATTGCCAGATTGTGCATATCTGCGAACTTTAGAGCTGCCATTTGATATGCACTAAAATATACCAAGTAAGAAACGAAAGACATTTGAGCAATGAACAATATAATTTTTATTAATTTTATGAAGTCAACTTCCAAATTAGCCCAAAATTATAAATAATTTTTGAATAAGAACAATTTTGTAGTCAACATAGGGTTTATGGTCAAACTTGAGTTTGCGGCCGTAAACACATGGCCGTAAGCTACCGACAGTAAACCGAGTTTACGGTCGTAAACTCATGGCCGTAAGCGTGGGCCGTAAACTCCCACAGTTAGTTTTTCGTCCAATTTGGCCTCAAAACTCATCAATTTTATGGAACAAATGCATATCTTTGGTCAGAATCCTCTTACCTACGAGATGAACGGAGCAATTTCACAAAATCAGACAAAAAAATTTGAGGTTGAGAGAGAATAGAGGGGTGTTTGCGGCCAGAATCAGAAAAGTGAGTGGGATTCCGACTGTAAACTCTATTTATACCATTGACCCTTTTACCTCCTGACTACACAGTGTAAGGCACAGTCCAATTTTTTTCAAAAAATTTTAAAAACAAAAGTTTTTGAGGATTAAAATTAAAATTAAAATTAAAAATAAAATAAAATAAAAATCGAAATAAAAATAAAAGTAAAAATAATTTTCAAAATTTAAAATTAACAATTAAATTTTAATAATCAAAACAATAAAAATAAAAATAAAAAAAATGAAAATAAGACAAATAAAATAAATAACCTAAAAAAATTTAGTTACTGGAAATAATTATTGTGACACTGGGATCAAAATTGTTAGACATCCTTAGTCTACTTGTCGGTACCTTTATCTTCATGTTTATGTCTGATCGATCGTCGGTATTGTTGTCCACTTAAACACGATAAAATTTGTGACAATTTTGAACAGACTAACAATGACAAGACATTTTGATCCTATATTCTTAGATATATTCCTAGGGACCATTTAGCTGACGACGACCAGGGATATTGTTGTCCACCTAAATTGAGAAGTGAGATCTACGGACAATCTGTATATGTTCAATTTTAATTTTAGTAGAACATGTTTCCCGCTTCTTGATATGCTCCAATAATCAAGAATTTCCAGAAAACTCCTTACACCGGGTGACCAGACAATTATTAAGAGAGGAGATAGATTTAGAATGCATATGCTATACACCCAGGTCGGATCTCTTCCAATCACGCAGAGGATGAAGCATATGACTAACTGAAGTTTTAGAGGGATTGAGAAAAAGAATGATGCATATATTGTGTACCAGGTCGGATTGTGTGTCACGCAGAGGAGACAGTATATGGCTAACAAGTAGAAAGAATTGCGTAGAAAGAAGATGGAGAGCGATAGAATTGCATATGTTACAGTCCAGGTCGGATCTCTCGATCACGCAAAGGATGCAACATATGGCTAACAAACAGAGAGAATGAAAATAACTTTCTACAGACCTAATTTATCGGAATTCCGCAGTCACCCCATCAATACTGGAATTAAGGACAAAATCAGCACATCGAGGAAAAGTGAATCCACAGTTCTAGATACGTGTTCTTTAGTGTGACCACTAGAATCCCATGTATATCTCCCTGCTCAACCTATCCGAGCGTCGTATTGTCAGGCTAAACGGATCTAACTAGTTCAATATTTGTCAAGTCCTTGAATTCCTTAAGCTCAAATCTTCCTAGTCAAGTGCATTTAGAATCTTTCGTGCCTACCGACGCATTGAGCACAGAGCATAGACAATTCAATTTTGGTACGTTAAATAGATTCAGACTGCCCGTTATCACTTGATAACATCACTTCCCAACACATCGTCTACAAACAAGATAATTAGCAACATACTTTTGATTTTCTGATTTTTTTATTGTTTTTGGATTTTTTGAATTTTTAATTTATTTTTTTTGTTTGGTTTTTGTTTATTTCTCCCCCTAAGTTTGTGTGCATGGGTGAGAGTGAAATCACAAAAATACGCAAATTTAAACTAATCTAACTAAAAATAAAAATAAAAATAAAAATAAAGTAAAAAATAGAAGATAAGAATTAAAAAAGAAAAATAGAAAACTTAAATTAAGTAAAAAGGTAAAAATAAAATTAATCCTTAAAACGTATCATCTTCAAAAATCCCACAAGCACATTGAATCGAGCTTTGTTAAAAGGCTTGGTGAATAGATCCGCCACATTGTTAGCAGTGGGAACCTGTTCCAGCAGGATAAGTAAACGTTCATTACAATCTCTGATAAAATGAATATTGATGTCAATGTGCTTGGTTTTTGAGTGTTGAACAGGATTTTTAGAAATTTGAATTGCAACCTCATTGTCACAATAGATTGGGATTTATAGATAAACTAAACCGTAATCCAACAGCTGATGTTGGATCCATATGACTTGAGAGCAACAGGCAGATGCAACAACGTATTCCGCTTCAGCTGTTGAAGTTGAGACAGTATGTTGCTTCTTGCACTGCCATGACACCAACCGATCTCCAAGATATTGACACCCTCCTGAAGTAGATTTCTTGTCAAGCTCACAACCTCCATAGTTACTGTCAGCAAAAGCATATAAATCAAATTCAGAATTTTTCGGATACCAAAGACCCAATTTTGGATTGCCTTAAATATACCGAAAAATTCTTTTGACAGCAATAAGATGTGAAAGTTTAGGACTAGCCTGATAACGTGCACATTGACAAACTGCAAACATGATGTTAGGACGGCTTGTAGTAAGATACATCAACGATCCAATCATCAATAAGTAGTATGTCTGATCTACGTATTCGCCATCAGTATCTAGAGTTAGAAGAGGTCTTTCAGCCATCGACATCGATGCATGCTTAGCGTCTTGAAATTCGAACTTCTCAAGAATATCCTCTACATACTTGGCTTGATGTAGTAGGATTCCGGTTGAATTTTGTTTGGCCTGAAGCCCCAGAAACATGGTCATTTCTCCCAACGAAGTCATCTCGAACTACTTTTTTCATAACACCTTCAAAATCATTGCATAGCTGCCGACTGGTAGACCCGAAGATAATGTCGTCAACATAGATTTGAACTAGAATTTGATCAATACCAACATGCTTGATAAACAAAGTTTGATCGATAGTGCCACGACAGTATCCATGCTCGAGCAAGTGCTTTGTTAGATTCACATACCACGCTCGAGGAGCTTGATGTAACCCGTAAAATGCCTTGTCTAACTTGTAGACATGATTAGGAAACTTCGAGTTAACAAACCCAGGGGGCTGATCAACATAGATTTCTTCCTTCACCTTGCCATACAAGAAGGAAATCTTGACGTCCATTTGATAAACCGTGAAGTTCATGTAAGAAGCACATGCAAGGAAAATACGAATAGCCTCCAAGTGAGCCACTGGAGCATAAAATTCAGTATACTCAAGACCCTTGACTTGTCGAAACCTGCGAACCACCAATCTATCTTTATTTCGCACTATTACCCTTGAATCATCCTGCTTGTTTCGATAGACCCAACATGTGTCAAGAGACTTTTTGCCCTTTGGTAACTCAACTAATTTCCAAACCCCGAGTTTTTCAAACTGATTCAATTCTTCATGCATAGCATCTACCCAACTGGGCTCATTCAGAGCCATTTCAACATTCTTGGGCTCTATTTGAGAGATAAAGTAGGAGTAAAGACATATATTTACATCTCCACTCTGACTTCTGGTTTTAACGTCATCGCCCAGCAGGCCAATGATGTTCTCAATCGGATGATCGTGTTGAATTATTGAAGGTATCTCCTGGCTGATGTCATTAAGCGAGACGGGAAGATTGTGAATATTGACACCTCCTTCATTTGCTGATTGTTCCACACCAGAAGACTATGCTACAAACTCATTAGAAATGTCTTCAGGAAAGATTAGTTCCATAAAAGTTGAAGTGACAACGGAAGCATCTCTAGACATGAACTCTCTTTCAACAGGAGTGAGTGGTGTAGCCTTAGCATCAGGAGTATCATTCTGAACTGGAGATTTTGGACTATCAGGTGGTACAAAAAACTCCCCCTTAGGCGAAGCAGAGGACTCCCCTCAAATGGTGAAGAGGATATCATTGGAGGTCTGTAGACAACTTCTTCTTTTTCTTCTTCGTCTTCAGAAACATTCTTCAAACCTGAGAAAGACCCAAATGAGCTATCCGAAGACAGATTTATGGACTCGAAAAGTGATGTGTAATCAAACAACCAATCCGGACCCACTCGAGCAACTGTTTCGTTCTCCTTTAAGTAGCGCACGTCATAGGATTCCACAATTTGCTTCGTCTTGGTGGTTGTCAAGGCCAACACAAATAATAACCCTAAATATTACACACTAAAATAGTGTATAGTGGTAAAGGGATCGAATCCACGGAGATTGGTTCAATTTATAACTCTATGAAAAATATTTTTGTAAAAATACTTGTAAAATGATAATAAAAATAAAATGGGGGGTTTTGTTGTTTTGAAATATTTGAAACAAACTAGAATTAACTATGATTTAAATAGACAAATGCAACAAAAATAAGAGTTTGATGTAAAATCAATGAGGGAGAGATGGTTGACTTAAAGTTTCCTAACTTTGACTTTTGATGAACATATCATTAGGATCCAATGGTGCAATACTTTGATTTAAATCCTTAATTTGGCTATAGTAATCCAAGGAGCTTGAGATTACCTAGACTTTTCTTAATTGTTGAAATGGCTAGAGAAGCTCATAACAATTTCCTTAGTCAAAGTCACTAATTCCAAATAGCATGTAATTAGTGAAAGTCAACTAGCATTAAGAACCAAAAAGTCACCAAATCCAAGAGGGGTCAAATGCTTTCACCACCATGTTGGGGGAAATGTTTTTATGATTGTGTGAAGCAAAAACAACACAAAAATCATTTGTTGCTTGCTAATTTGAGGATCCTTTACTTAATCAAGAAATTAGCCAACTAATCACCACAAACACATTTAAACTCATGACCTAAAACATACAAGTAGTGATAAGATGTTAAAACACAAAACATTCCCATAAAGATTTAAAAACATGTTTATGGATTCTTCAACATACAACAAAAGTTCAAAGGATTAACCAAAAGTCAACCAAGATTAGTTTAGCCAAGCATGGCTAAACCCAAAGAAACAAAGTTAGAGGAGATTGTACCAAACATTAAGCAAGAATCAAGAGGTAAAAATATGATGTTCTTCAAGTGTTCTTGACCTTCAAAAGTCTTCAAAACTCCAGAGAGAATCTCCAAAAATCGGATGTCTAAGAGTCTCCAAAAGATGGGCACCAACCTTCCTCAAATAGCTCTCCAAATGGATTTCCGAAAATGCCCCTGCAGGGAGTTGCGCGACCCGCGTGCTGCTGCGCGGGTGGGTTGCGCGGGTGGTGCCTGACATGGGCTTCTTTGAGATTTTGGGCCTCCAAAGCATGTCCCACTAGCCCAGATCGAATCCAATCACCTCCTAGCCCATTTTCTTCAATTTTTTATTCATTTTAAGTCCAATTTAGCCTCTCCAAATCCTCCAAACTCGCCCGGTTAATAATCTACGCACGCTCGAATAAACTCCCGCGTTTTGCAAATTTAAAGTTTATTTCTCTCCAAACCTTCAAATAACCATCAAGCTCACTCCATGCACCATCTCCACAATCACTAAGCCTAACATCCTTTTTGCCTATCAAATCTTATCGCTTCCCATACGTCCCGAACACTCCCGCTCCGCTAGACCCGAAAACCTGTAATTATGCTCACAAGATTCGAAAGTACCCGAAATAGTCATAAAATAACAAAATGGAAAATATGCATGGAAATTATCTAAATTATGAATGAAATATGCTAAAATAAACTATAAAAAGAAGTAAACAAAACTAACTATCAAATCACCCCAAGCTTAAACCTTACTTGTCCTCAAGTAAGACAAGACTAAAATGAACTAGGGATGAACTATCCTAGAGAAAATAAAAAGAATGGATAGAGCCGCAGAACCTGATCACCGTTAGTCAACATGGTCAGAATTGATCTTGCTATTACCTCACAAATTTTTCATCCGATGACAATGGTACCATAAACCATATCCAGGACAACTCCTTTAGGTGAGTAAGGAGGGATGAGCAGTCGCAGCCTCAATGGAACATGCATACAATGAAGAATATCTGTAGTAGGGAGAAAGCAGCTGGATGGGCTCGGGTGGAGCTCTTCTTTAAATGTACACTCTGATCTCACGTTTGCCGGTTTCTCTCATGTGTAACTAGGTTTAATCGCTCGGGCACCGTTGTAGGAATCGGATCACTTGGTGTTGGCCCAAACCTCCCGTAGTATCTGACTCGACAGTCTCCCTAACATCACCAATTTGCGAAAAACAACTCGATCTATATACAATAAAACATACCTAAATAAATGAATATCAAACGTTGGGTGACCAAAATATTGGAAAATTTGTTCAATAATTGAATCGGTCGCCCATCTAAGATAATCGCCGCTTGGATTTGTATTTTATTTTTTTGTATTTTTTTTCTATTATTTTTTTGTTTTTGTTTTTTTTTTCTTTTTGGAGGTATCAATATGATAACACATACTTGAAGGTAATATACTAACAATCGGAATTTTTAACAAGAAAACCCTTTGACTCAAAATTTGGTTCCTAAAGTGTGTAAGTGGAACCGAAAGGGTAGTAATATAATCCGAATGGTCTCAACGAGAAAATGACCATGTGTGGAGCATAAAGATATAATGTAAGCTCCTCTTCAAATTTGTGAATTTTTTTTTTCAAAAATAATGAAAATGTCCACATGCGGACTAAAAGACTTCTCCAAAATCCTAAGAAAATCGCAAAAAGATATGGTGATGTAAAGAGACCGGATATGGATTCTACTCAGGGACAAGCACTAGTGCTTCATCCTAACGGTTCAAACATGATCAAGTGTGATCCTCTCGGCGGTAGTGACCGCAAGGCTAAGACATCCATTGCTATAGTATATCCTACAGTCATTAGTATTGTATGCATAATTCTTCATGAAAACTACCTGTCCATGATCACTTACCCCTTTAAGCTACCAGCATCTGATCCCACGTATGAGATCCCAAACTACAGCTAATGGTCCCGGTTCGATGGGTGAGATAACAACAAGATCCTGAACCAACAATGATACAATAACTGTGAACCTATTCCATGGCATCCAGGGGTGAGAATAAACAGACAACAATAATGCATGAATGTTAATGCCTAAGCTAAATGTTATGCAAAAATATAAAAGGTGAAAAAGAAAATATAAAATTTTTTTGGATTTTAAAAAAATGAATGAAAATTAGCTTAAATCTAAAATGTTATGCAACCTATTAAAAATGCATGAAAAAAAAAATATAAAAGGAAAATGAAATGCCCCACCCCAAGCTTAAGAACAAGCATTGTCCTCAATGCTTAAGGTAAGGGCAAAAATGACCTAAATCGGAGGATTGGATGACGGGAGATGTTTGTGGCGGTGGTTTCGTGAAATTACGACCAGTAGAACTCCGACAATCTTGAATTTTCCGGTGAGGTGGGTGCTGGAAGGTTATATGAGAGGAATGGAGTGGGAGGTCAAGATGATTAAATGAGGAAGAAGGGAAGCTGAACATTTTAATCTATGGGTCAAAAAGGGTCAATTTCGGTCAATGTTGGTCAAGAAAAGTCAAAAGGTCAACTCATTAAAACCTTTGGTCAACACTTGGTCCAATAATAGCCAAAAATAGCCCAAATTGCCCAGCATAGTGCGCGGGTCGCGCAGTGTAGCACGTGGGTCGCGCAGACCTTGCAGTTAAGTCTTGGGCCAATGTCGCTTCATCACACCTGGCCGCGCAACCCACCCGCGCAACAGCACGCGGGTCGCGCAACCCGCTGATGCTGATCTTCATTTTCGCTTCATTTTTCTTCGTTTTTCACCCGTTCTTGCTTCGGACAGCCCCAAACACCTAGAAACTCTTGATTTCTTCAAAAAACAACTCTTTTGAATCCCAAAAACATCTTCAAAACTCATTTTGTTCAAATTAAAAACACGAAAACACAATGCTTTCCAAAAATGTCCTTCTTTAACGTCTTTGGCGAGACGCCTCCAAACTTCACTTTAACACTTTGGGGCATCCAAATAGACGACATCTTGGACATTTGAATCAAAACCTTCATTGAATGGCTTCAATCGATGTCCATTAACCTTGCAAATTTGCCCCATGTCTACATTTTTTAATTTCCACACCTCCATTGGGACTCATTTCTTGTATTTGACTTTCTTTTTACGGGAGAACCATACCGGACTTAGACCTTTGATAATAGAAATCATCCAACCATATTCTCTCTCGTACTTGTTCCGTAAGGTGACCAACTCGTCCCTCTTTGACATGGTGGTTGAGTAGGTGACCGGTTGGGCGTCTTCTTTCTTGTGATACGTATCCTTTGAAGAGTCCGACAAATTTATCGCTTCTAGCTCTTGTGGTTGGTCTACCAATGGAGTTAGTTTCTCAATGGTAGTGGGTGGCTCAACCTCTCTTTCATTAACCCATATCACTTCCTCTATAGTTTCATTGTCAGCTTTTTCAATTTCTTCTTCTTCTTTAACAACCTCTTCCACTTCTACTTCTTCTTCCTCTTCTTCATATAACACTCTTGGGCCATCAAAATTTTTCTCATCATTCAAAGGAATGGAACATGCGCTATGCGATGGGCTCTTTTCAGATGGTATTTTTTCTTGAGCTTCCATTATACTAATTGATTGAGCAATTTGTGTTATTTGTTGCTCCAAGCTTTTGAGGCTAGCTTGAGTTGTTTCCTGGAAAATTTGGGTAGAAGTGGCAATGCTTTTCACAATGTCCTCTAAGGACATGCTTGGTGTTTTAGTTTGTTGAGGAGGGTAAGGATAGGGTTCTTGGAACAGTGGAGTTGGTTGGTATTGGTTATTTCCGCATGTTTGGTATGGGTTTTGGTAATGGTTATTTTCCCAAACTTGGTTGTTGTCCCACCATTGATCATGTTGAGGCTGATCATAAATCCATTGGTTTGACCAGTAGTAGCTTTCTTTCTCTTGCACTTCTTCCCATTCTCCTTGTAAATATGAACACGTGTCGGAATGTTGTCCATTTTGGGCACAAAAATCACAAAGAAGAGGTGTGAACTGCACACTCTGGTCACTTTCAATCATCATAACTAACTGAGCTAGCTCAGAAAGTTGGTCTTTGGTGCAAGGAGTGTTCATTTCCAAATCATACTTTTTTTTAATTTCGGGGTTTTAAATTAGATTACCTGCACAATGAGATGTAGGCATAGAGAAACAAACTGATTAAATCAAAACCAATCCCCGGCAACGGCGCCAAAAATTTGGTGGTTGTCAAGGCCAACACAAATAATAACCCTAAATATTACACACTAAAATAGTGTATAGTGGTAAAGGGATCGAATCCACGGAGATTGGTTCAATTTATAACTCTATGAAAAATCTTTTTGTAAAAATACTTGTAAAATGATAATAAAAATAAAATGGGGGGTTTTGTTGTTTTGAAATATTTGAAACAAACTAGAATTAACTATGATTTAAATAGACAAATGCAACAAAAATAAGAGTTTGATGTAAAATCAATGAGGGAGAGATGGTTGACTTAAAGTTTCCTCACTTTGACTTTTGATGAACATATCATTAGGATCCAATGGTGCAATACTTTGATTTAAATCCTTAATTTGGCTATAGTAATCCAAGGAGCTTGAGATTACCTAGACTTTTCTTAATTGTTGAAATGGCTAGAGAAGCTCATAACAATTTCCTTAGTCAAAGTCACTAATTCCAAATAGCATGTAATTAGTGAAAGTCAACTAGCATTAAGAACCAAAAAGTCACCAAATCCAAGAGGGGTCAAATGCTTTCACCACCATGTTGGGGGAAATGTTTTTATGATTGTGTGAAGCAAAAACAACACAAAAATCATTTGTTGCTTGCTAATTTGAGGATCCTTTACTTAATCAAGAAATTAGCCAACTAATCACCACAAACACATTTAAACTCATGACCTAAAACATACAAGTAGTGATAAGATGTTAAAACACAAAACATTCCCATAAAGATTTAAAAACATGTTTATGGATTCTTCAACATACAACAAAAGTTCAAAGGATTAACCAAAAGTCAACCAAGATTAGTTTAGCCAAGCATGGCTAAACCCAAAGAAACAAAGTTAGAGGAGATTGTACCAAACATTAAGCAAGAATCAAGAGGTAAAAATATGATGTTCTTCAAGTGTTCTTGACCTTCAAAAGTCTTCAAAACTCCAGAGAGAATCTCCAAAAATCGGATGTCTAAGAGTCTCCAAAAGATGGGCACCAACCTTCCTCAAATAGCTCTCCAAATGGATTTCCGAAAATGCCCCTGCAGGGAGTTGCGCGACCCGCGTGCTGCTGCGCGGGTGGGTTGCGTGGGTGGTGCCTGACATGGGCTTCTTTGAGATTTTGGGCCTCCAAAGCATGTCCCACTAGCCCAGATCGAATCCAATCACCTCCTAGCCCATTTTCTTCAAGTTTTTATTCATTTTAAGCCCAATTTAGCCTCTCCAAATCCTCTAAACTCGCCCGGTTAATAATCTACGCACGCTCGAATAAACTCCCGCGTTTTGCAAATTTAAAGTTTATTTCTCTCCAAACCTTCAAATAACCATCAAGCTCGCTCCATGCACCATCTCCACAATCACCAAGCCTAACATCCTTTTTGCCTATCAAATCTCATCGCTTCCCATACGTCCCGAACACTCCCGCTCTGCTAGACCCGAAAACCTGTAATTATGCTCACAAGATTCAAAAGTACCCGAAATAGTCATAAAATAAAAAAATGGAAAATATGCATGGAAATTATCTAAATTATGAATGAAATATGCTAAAATAAACTATAAAAAGAAGTAAACAAAACTAACTATCACGTCTTCTTATTATAGAACCTATATGCAGTTTGTGCAGCATACCCTACGAAGTAACAATCATCGGATTTGGCATTAAACTTTGTGTTTGACTCTAGGTGAAGAAGGATGCAAGGGCAGCCAAATACACGAAAAATGACTGACTGATGGCTTGTGACCATATAGAATCTGATACGGAGTTTTCATCTGAGCTTTGTTGATCAATACACGATTCTGAACATAGCAAGCAGTGTTAGTCACCTCGGCCCAAAAGAAAACTGGTAACTTGGAGTCACACAGCGTTGTCCTTGCAGCGTCTTTTAAGGTTCTATTTCTCCTTTTAGCAATACCATTTTGTTGAGGTGTGTGAGCGAAGCTGTACTGACGCATAATCCCTTTTTCAGCGCAAAAATGATCAAGAATAGAATTCTTGAACTTTGTTCCGTTCTCGGTACGAAGCGGCTTCACTCGATTGTTGGTTTGGCTCTCAACTAGCACTATGAACTTCTTTATCAGTTCTGCAACCCTAGCTTGGTTGGATAAGATGAAGACCCACGTAAACCGAGAGAAATCATCAATCACAACTAGACAGTATGAACTTCTATTGATGCTAAGGACGTTGACTGGATCGAACAAGTCTGTATGTAACAATTTGAGCAGCTGATGGATTAAGTTAACCTATTTTGGCAGGTATGGTTTTCTATGATGTTTACCCTGGGAAAATGACACACACATTTCAAACGTTATGACATCTCTAACAGGTAAGGCACGAACCATCTCATTCTTTGCAAGACAATTTAGGTTTTTGCTGTTAGCATGACCGAGTCTTCAGTGCCACAGCATTGCATTTTGTTATGAGATCTTTGAAAAGAAGAACGTAACTTGTTCTGCAAGATTTCTATTCATATCAATGATGTAAGTATTCCCATCCCTTTTAGATTTGAGAAGAATCCACTCTTCTGGGATGACAAAGCTTGGCTTGAGAATCATACATTCCTTGTCAATGAAATATGTAGAATAGCCTTTGTCGCATATCTGAGACACACTCAACAAACTATGCTTTAATTCGGGAGAAAGGTTGACATTCTCAAAGCTTAACACCCCATTTGTGAGTTTTAGAGGATTTTCTAGTTAAAGACCTTCCTCTAAATTCGTTTTCTCCTCTTGTTGACATATAATGTACAAACTTTCTATTAGGACAATTCATAGCTATATGACCACCAATACCACAATTGAAACAAATCTGTTTGTTATTGTTAAAACCTGTACTGCACTTTTCAGATTTGTTTTCCATACCAACACCCTTGTTTTTCTCACATGAACATGAACCAGAATTAGGTTGTGAGACAAGTCAGGGTGCATCAGATGGAGAAACTTGTGAAACAGGTGGTTTTTCATTAGTATCATCGCAAACATTAGAATTGTCAACCACATCACCAAACACTTTAAAAACATTCAAATCAGTGTCAGAAGGTGCAGAAAAATCACAAAAAACATTGTCACTTGCAACATCATAAAAATTAAAGTCTTTATTTAAAACTTAAACTTCAGGTTCAAACTCAGTTTTATTTTCAGAAACAGATCTTTCAACTTCGTGCTTTGACTGACTTAAGGACTGATTTGCAGGAGAAGTAGAAATGTTAGTACTTTCAACATTAATAAATCCTCCCAAAACAAAACCAGACGGATTTCCATAAACCATGAATGTCTCATTGGCAATCTCCTCCTTGGACAATGGTTGAAATTGATATGAATGGTCGAAAGGAGGAGGCACTTTTCTAAAATCGAAATCATTAGTCTCAAATTTGCTCTTTAATGTGTCAAGTTCAGTAATTAATTCAGCGTTTTGTCTCTTTATGTAGTCATAATTCTCACATTTATTGTTGTAGTCTTCCTGAAGTCTTCTAAAGTCCTTTATTTTAGTTTCTAACTGGGCCTTAAGGGTATTTTGTCCTTTTCTAAGTTGATAGCCCTCATATCTAGGGTCCTTTACTTCTCTACGTAATGTTTCTATTTCTTCATGAAGAATTTTAACATAATCAATACAAGCTTGAGAGCATGAAGGCAAACTTACCTCACTTTTCTTTGGTTCAGAAGTAGAAGACACCATCAACGCAAATTGAAGCTCCATCATATTTTCTTCAATAGCAACACTATCCCAGTTATTCTTCCTGGTCTTCATCGCAAACTGCTTTTCCTTGAAAACTGCCATGGCAATTTGCCATGTAATATCCATTTCTTCTACATCTTCAGGATGAATCTGATCAAGATCAGCAAATGACAATTATGGCGGAAGATCTCTAGCTACAAGAGCATTGTAGCAGTTAACAAGACCTGTAGCGAGAGCAAGATTTTCATCACACTCCTTGTCGTTTGAGGAAGAAGCCACATTAGAAGGAGAAGCTGCTTGAGTAGCAATGAAAGATTGGTTCTTAGAGAAAGGCATGGCTGATGCAGCGGGAAGTGAAGTAGCTGATGGAGTGGAAAAGGATTGAATATGAGCTTGCTGAGCAACAAAGGGCTGACCCGCAGAGGAAAAGGTGAGAGATGGAAGAGCATTGTTAGATGAGATCCCAAGGTTTGCAACTGAGTATGAATTCACATGATTTATCTCCCGCTGTTTGTCATCAATATCCCAGGCCTTGATGACTGCCATCCTTTCAGCAAGAGTAAGGCGACTTAGATCCTTGGTCTTCTTATTAACAGCCACATTCATGTCCCATGACTTTGGGAGAGCATTCAGTAGCTTTTTATTTATTTCAGAGTTCGTGAAAAATATCCCAGCTACAGTAATATCAGTGGTGAGAGTTGTGAATCGCTGCAACTGTGCCTCCAGGGTTTCTATGGAATGTAGTTGAACATGTTAAACCTTTGTCGCAGCATATCCTGGAGACTCTCCTTCATGTCTTCATTCCCTTCATATACCTCGATTAGGGCTTCCCACAAAGCCTTTGCTAAAGTATACTCCCTAAAACCTTGATCTATATCCGGAGACCGGGCCATGGTCAAAGTGACCAAAGCCCGTTGCTGCTCCTCAACCTTCTTAAAATCTTTATCAGTGTAATTTTCAACCACTTTTTCAACTACTTGACCTGCAAAAGTGGTGGTTATTCTGATAGTATTTTTAATGATGCTTCTCCAAATCTTGAAGTCCTTCATTTTAATGTACTTCTCTATCCTGTACTTCCATTCACTAAAACCTTCAGCAGACAGCAGTCTTGGAATGCGAGTGGTTGTGCCTATTACAAAGTCCAACTCATGGTAATGTGTTTGACTTTGACAATCCATTGAATATTAATTTAAATAAAAATTAAATTATTTCCTTTTCTAAAAAAATTTAAAAAAATTTGAGTTTCCGGTCAAAACCTACGTTTACGGTCAAGGGGTGTTTATGGCCGTAAACTCTGTTTACGGTCGAGAGTTTACGGTTGTAAAGAGTTTGCAGTTTCTATATACGGTCTATAAATCTAAGCTTGTGGTTACTGAAGATGCTTGGTTCACAGTCTAAGAATGAAGTTTACGCCCAAGAAATTTCTTGAGCTTGCGGCTGTAAGCTGAGTTTGCTGCCGTAAACTCTAGGGGGTAAACTCTTAGAACTTCAAGAAATCACGATTTTTGGATTAAACTTGATTCCCCTTCGCAGCAAACACCAACTCCCGTCGCAAACAATGAGGAATATGGCTAGAAACTCGATAGTAGGATGTTTTGACACTAGTTTTGCTCTGATTCCAATTGTAAGGTCCTGAAACGGATCTTACCAGTGATCAAGCAGAGAAAACAATCAATAAAAACAAGAATGAAGTAGAAACAGAAATCAGAACAAGCTTTCACATGCTTCTATTAATGAAAAACGTCTGGTACAACTTGTCTAAAGTAGTCGTGAACTCGGTGGCATCAACAACCATTAAATGACCTAGCTAGCATCTATATATAGTGGACTTGGGCCGACCTTGGGTTTACGGCCGTAAACTCATTACCTGGCCGTAAACTGCTATCAACACTACCAAAACTGCATATCGACACAAAAGAACCTATTACAACAAAAGCCTAGACTAAACCTTTAATAGGACCCTTCAGACAACTATTGTTTTAATTCAAGTATAAAGTTGATAGTTTGAAACAGTATGCAATGAATGATGGGTAATCAATATGGTGATAAATAAAAAGTGTTTTATTTATATTGATAAGTTCTGAGACCATATTGGATTCGATTAATCTTGTGTTTCACTTTGCATGTTTTGACTACTGATTGACTAAGTTATTCAAGCCATCCACAGTCGGTCATATGTTGGAAGTAGATATGAATCAAGAATGTCATGGGTTGGCTTGTAGAGGTCTAAGATGTTGGACAAAGTGGTGCTACAACACTCACGAGTGCTCATAAGTTTTGAGTAATAGATTAAACCCACTATAACACCCCGAGTTCAAAAGAGCAAAGTTCAGGGTGCTTATTGTAAATATGGAAGACCGACTCAGCGAGTCAATGGGTAGACTCGGTGAGTCGGGTCGCGAATCTGGTCATGTGTTAAGTGACCAACTCGGCGAGTCGGAGGAGTGACTCGGCGAGTTGGCGCTGGGTGGAGAGAACCTTAATTTTCGGGGTTGTGCCCTACATAAAGGACATTATAACCCACCCTCAACATCTTTGTTACCTTCCAATACCCAGAAAAACCCTTAAATCGTGTATAACCTCCATTGATGAACAATTAGAACTTGGGAAGAGAAATTGAGAAGAAGAAGGTTGAAGATCAAGAGGCAAGCATTTGGATATCATTGTAGATCGTGGATCTACTCCTACTTTGGATCATTTCTGAGGTAAGAATCTATTACCTTGAGTTTCCTTCTTCTAGATTCGTTCTTCGTTGCTATTTTGGGGATTTTGGCTTGAGTGGAATCAATTTCGAGTTTAGAAGCTAGATCTGAAGTTGAAACTTCAGATACAAGATTATAATGATCCTATTTGTTGTAAAGGTGTTGTCCTAGAGTGGTTGGTGAAGTCCCTTTGACTTAAGCCTTAGCCCTAGAGTATTTTGGGCTTATTACCCTATGGTTTCACGTAAAGTTTGCACCTTTACGTGTGGGGAAGGATGTAAGAGGTCAGATCTATGGTTGGGAGTCCTTGCATGGCTTAGAAAGCCACTGTATGGATTAAGAACTAGAGGTACTCGGCGAGTTGGATGAAGCAAGGCAGGAACTCGACGAGTTGGAAGAATAACTCGGCGAGTCTGTTCTTGGACTCGGCGAGTCTAGTCGCGAAGTCCTAACCTTTTTTGGTTGAGCTGTGAATCGGTGAGTCGAGGGACGACTAGGTGAGTTGAGCAGGAAGTGACTCAGGGTTCGTGGGACTCGGCGAGTCTTGGGGCGACTTAGTGAGTTGGGTCGCAATATGGGAGTTTTCAGAGCCTAGGGGCTCGACGAGTCAGCGGGATGACTCGGCGAGTAGAGTCAGTTAGGAAGTTTGACTTTGACTGAGGACTTTAACTTTGACCAAGAGTTGACCAGTTGACTTCCAACGGTATTTTGGTAATTATTGGTATTTATTGAGTTCAGTCATTTGGTATTGATCAGTGGTAGAGTTCGTGTCAGAGGTTGGAGTAGCGTGATCTTATCTTTCTAGTCAGCAGTTGTAGGGTGACTTATCCTTACTTTATCAATAGGGTCTAAGGCACCAAGGTCGGCCCTTTATCAGATTGTAATACGGGTAGTTGTAGTGATATGTTATTGCTTTGCAATGTTTATATCTTGGTATTTAGGATGGTATATGTTATAGACCTGGCTAAGGTCGGTATCCTGGTATGTAGGGTGGTATATGTTAGTGACCGGTTAGGTCGGTATCCTGGTTACGATGTTGCTATGTTATGTGATCTGTTAGATCGGTTGATTAGTTGTGAATGGTTATATGTTATATGTTATATATTTATGTGCACATTGTTGTTGGACTAGGTTGGGTTGAGGCGGGTCCTGCTTTGTGCTGAAGGCCAACATACCCAGGGCAGACCGGTTAGACCGAAGGCCCAGCGAGCGGTCCAGATAGGCTGTAGGGCCCACGAGGGCGGACCAAACGTGCCGAGGCTCGGAGAGTGGACCAGGCCGACTAAAGGCCCAGTACAGGCGAACCAGTCATATTGTAGACTTAGAGAGTGGACCAGCTGGATTGAAGGCCCAGTGCGAGCGGACCAATCACACTGTAGATTCGATGTATATGGCTACACTCGGAGGGTGGACAGGGTGGACTGAAGGCCCGGTGCAGCGGACCAGTCACACAATAGACCCGGAGTGCATGCTTGTCCTATTCTGTTATAATATTTTATGTGTATGGTATATGTGGTTGGTATTTTGGGGGTATCTCACTAAGCTTTCGAGCTTACAGTTGTGGTTTAATTTTTTCAGGTACTTCAGGAGACCGTGGCAAGACGAAGGCGTGATTGTACTACTCCTCATGTTCTTGTTTTATGATATGGTTTTGGGAATACTCAGATAATAAATGTATTGAAAAGCTTTTTGTAATAACTTAATGAAATTGGGTTGTTTTTGAAAAGTTTAAATTGGCTTGAATTTTTAGAGTGTTACAAGTTGGTATCAGAGCCTTGGTTTGAGTGAATTGGAGGAACATTCGTGTGAATCCAATCTCATATCAAGGAGAGTTTTCAAAAGAAAATTTAAAATGGTTTTCAAAAATGAGTAAAGGAGGACGCGGAGGTACGATCAGCCGGAGCTAGTAAGTAGCCGCAAAATACCATGCAAGTTGTTTATGTGATATGATAGAACAACATGCTAATACTAGGCTAGGGATCTTCAGGAATTGCATGATAGAATTTCCTGATTGTATGTTGCCTGCTAGCCTAGGCTTCTCTTGTAACAGAATTGACATCATTACTGCAGTTATTTAGTGTATGCATCATAGTTATACATAATTAAGATCTTATAGCCTGAGAATGTTTGATCTGGCCTTTTGTTATGTACTTGTTTGATTGGGAGCTTAGGGTAGAATTGGATATTCGAAAGTCTTGGGTCCAGTATTATGTATGACTAGCATACATTAGTACTGTAGGGTTGGTGGAAGTTTCATGGATGAGTGAGTTGTGTGGGACTAGTAGGTCGGTTATGAGGTAGTTAGTAGTTCCTCTAGAGGTGAGGATTGAGTGTTGCTATTTATGATTATCGTTAGGGTGTTGTGATGATACTTGATATAAATATGGGTAGGTGTGGAAGGTAGTATGGGCCCGTACTAATGAAAGCACAGGACCCATACGCGTATCAAGGAAGTCACAACCTCTGGGGTTGAGTTGAGAGTTGGTTCCCGGGCTTGGGAGGGCATCTGATATTTTGTGGTGTATTTTGTAGTATGGTGATTACGAGGCATGCTAGGAGTGGATCCGGATCAGGATCGGGTGTAGGAGAGGGAGGTCAGGGTGGATCAGCGCCACCCGAGACCATTGGTCAGATGAGTACGGACGACTTGGATGCCAGGATTTATGAAATCCTGCATGATGAGGTTGCTGCTATGTTCAGGGCTGAGATGCCAGAGATGTTTGGGTCGATCAAGATCGCCATGATTGAGTACTTTGATGAGTGTTATGCAGCTTTTGCAGAGACGGCTGTAGCGACGGCAGGCGGTGGAGCCAGTCGAGGGTTTCAGTATCGGGACTTCGATAATACGAAGCCCCTTACTTTTGATGGAGTTCAGGATCCGATCATTGCGATGAGATGGTTGTCGAATGTGGAGGGTTGTTTCTTCACGTGTTCACACCCTGCGGATCAGAGGGTGAGGTGTGCTCTGAACCTTTTGAGGCTCGGGGCGAAGGATTGGTGGAGGTTGACCACGGGATCATATTCTGATGCGCAGCGAGCTACAGTTTCTTGGGATCAGTTTAGAGAGATGTTCAGTACTCTCTATGTTCTGCGAGTTGAGAAGGAGAGATTAGCTCTAGAGTTCCTGGAGCTAAAGCAGGATTCCGACTCGGTGACAGAGATCACCAAGATGTTCACTGAGAGGGTGATGTTTTGCCCTGAGTTTGCTTCTGAGCAGGCCCAGATGTCCCGATATCTGAGCGTGCTGCAGAGAGATATCAGGCAGTTTGTGTCTACGCAGAGGTGCGAGATATTGTTGGAGTTGCAGGAAGCCACTAGGCGGCGGGAGTTGGAGATCGATTTACAGTTGAGAGGGTAGAGGCAGGCTCCGGTACAGTCGCAGTCGGCGCCAAAACAGTCTAAGAACGTTGATTTCAGATTGAGCAGTCAAAGCAGCCGCACTTGTGAGAAGTGCTGGAAGAGTCATGCCGGAGCTTGTAGGTCCGGTGGTGCATGCCGCAAGTGTGGGAGAGAGGGGCACTACGCGAGGGATTGTCGTCAGTCGGCCCCAGTCCAGGATATGAGGATTTGCTATCAGTGTCATCAGGTTGGTCACATGAGGGCCAACTGTCCACAGCTGGTTGGGAGGTCGATGCAGGCTCCAGCACCGTCCACATTGAGGATTACTGGCGGGGGCCAAGGTGGAGCGGGCCTTCGAGGGCTCAGGGGCGCGCTTTTCAGCTTACTACAAAGGAGATCAGGGAATAGCCAGATGCAGCTGCAGGTATGTTTCCTTCTTGATATCTTGTTATCTTATGGTTGTTATGGAGTATTATATCTGCTAGTCTTGTTCGCATAATTTATAGTATTGTATCCATTCGATCTTTTGGGTTTATAGTATTATTGAGGGGTCAATAGTTAGGGGTCAGATTCAGTTAGCATCCAAGGCATTGATGGTCAGATTTTGGTTGACTGATCTTGTTTTTGGGTATGGCATTCGCGATGTGAGAAGTGTTCCGCAGGAGTCGGACTCCCTTGGGATTCAAGATGTACAATGTCGAGAGAGCAGTTTTGTGAAGGTTACTCGTTCAGTGGAAAGCAATTTATGGATAAGGAAGGTATGGGATAGAGATGATTATTCTAGGCTGGATGAGTCACCGATATTTGGAGGTCAGTGTTCTAAGTGGGGAAAGTTGGAAGATTCTCTAAAGGATCGACAAGCGTTTGAGTTTGATTAGCTGTGTGGGATTCAGCAATATTCAGTCAGCCAAGAGTGTGGACTGGTATGAGTAAGGGGCAGACAGATGGGAAGGGGTATGGACCGGGGTTCCTGGAAAGGTGATCGGTTAATAAGAGGCCTAGGATTAGGCTGGGATCAGAGTATGGGAATGGAGTTAGAGTTCGGAACCCCTAGAGGGCTAGAACAGTATGTTCGAGAGACATTCCCGGGAAAGAGAGTTCGAGTTGATGTATGTTAGTCTGAACGGTCGGGGGATACTGAAGGCCGATGGGCATACCAGTTAGGCCGAAGGCTCAGAGAACGGTCCAGACAGGCTGAAGGCCCTGGAGGGCGGTCCAGACATGCGGAAGGTTTTGAGAGTGGTCCAGATGAACTGAAGGCCTGGTAAGGCGGTCCAGTTGTGCTGAAGACTTTGTATGTGTTGTTAGATCTGTATGAGGAGATGAATTGAGCATGTTGCGATGAAATAGGTAGGTCTGACCCCGAGTATTGATCATGTTAGTGGAAGGAAGTGCGAGGATCCGAGAGTCCTAGTGACCAGATTAAAGCATGTGTAATGTGTGAAGTAGCGGTTACTCTACAAGAGATAATGTAGAGTGGGGGTGTGAGCACTGTGGTACTTGCTTGAAGTAGCAAGGTTGGTTGGTAGATTTCCTTGGTTAAGGAAGGGTATGTAGCTCCGGGAGGGAGTGTTGGTCCACGGAAGGGTTTCTAGTGATGAAGAACCAGACGAGTTCAGAAGGGATGCAAGGGTGGAGTCTTGGATTCTCAATATGAGTGTGATCAGGAGGTTATGTATGTAATGGAAGTTTATCCTGGGGGATGTCTAGAGGCGCCGTCAGTGTGTTGGGTTAAACTAACCTGAGGATGCTAGAGCAGGGTCAGCACATTTATGCGATTACAGAAGAGAGCTCATGAGAGTGCTCGGGAGGTGAAGGATGCATCATCCTGTCAGCATCAAAAGAGTAGAGTCGAATTCGGAAAGGAAGAGGGATAAGTCCCAGCAGTGAACTCAATAAGGTTGTGTTAATCAAGGCAAGGGATAACAGTTGGTAGCAGTGAGTACCCGGTCCGAACTCGATGGTTCAAGGTATCATCTTGTCTTGTGAGAGGCAAGTGTATATGGAGATCAAGAATGATAGGTGTCGCTATCAGAGGAAAGAGTTGGTGGTCGGCTTGGGAGACAGTTGATATGTATCGGTAAGCAAGGAGTTTGATCATTTTTGGGATGATAGCAGTGATTGGAAGGATCTGAGTCAGTAGAGATCCGAGGTTGCAGTGTGGGATTATGCTTATTGGAATTGTGTGCTGCAGCAAGCTTCGAGGACGAAGCCTAATTTAAGTGGAGGAGAATTGTAACACCCTGAGTTCAAAAGAGAAAAGTTCAGGGTGCTTAGTGTAAATACGGAAGACCAACTCAACGAGTCAATGGGTAGACTCGGCGAGTCGGGTCGCGAATCTGGTCATGTGTTAAGTGACCAACTCGGCGAGTCGGAGGAGACTCGGCGAGTTGGTCCTGGGTGGAGAGAACCCTAATTGTCAGGGTTGTGCCCTACATAAAGGACATTATAAACTACCCTCAGCCTCATTGTTACCTTCCAATAACCAGAAAAACCCTTAAATCGTGTATAACCTCCGTTGATGAAGAATTAGAACTTGGGAAGAGAAATTGAGATAAAAAAAGGTTGAAGATCAAGAGGCTAGCATCTGGATATCATTGTAGATCAGGGATCTACTCCTCCTTCGGATCATTTCTGAGGTAACAATCTGTTACCTTGAGTTTCCTTTTTCTAAATTCGTTCTTGGTTGCTATTTTGGGGATTTTGGCTTGAGTGGAATCAATTTCGAGTTTAGAAGCTAGATCTGAAGTTGAAACTTCAGATCCTAGATTATAATGATCCTATTTGTTGTAAAGGTGTTGTCCTAGAGTGGTTGGTGAAGTCCCTTTGCCTTAGGCCTTAGCCTTAGAGTATTTTGGGCTTATTTCCCCATGGTTTCACGTAAAGTTTGCACTTTTACGTGTGGGGAGGGTTGTAGGAGGTTGGATCTATGGTTGGGAGTCCCTGCATAGCTTAGAAAGCCACTGTATGGATTAAGAACTAGAGGTACTTAGCGAGTCACATCGGTGTACTTGGCAAGTTGGATGAAGAAAGGCAGGAACTCGACAAGTTGGAAGAACAACTCGACGAGTCTGTTGAAGATTGCCTTGGACTCGGCGAGTCTGTTCTTGGACTCGACGAGTCTAGTCGCGAAGTCCTAACCTTTTTTAGTTGAGCTGTGAATCGGTGAGTCGAGTGACGACTCGGTGAGTTGAGCAGGAAGTGACTCAGAGTTCGTGGGACTCGGTGAGTCTTGGGGCAACTCGACGAGTTGAGTCGCGATATGGGAGTTTTCAGAGCCTAGGGACTCGACGAGTCGGCGGGCTAACTCGGCGAGTAGTATCGGTCAGGAAGTTTGACTTTGACCAAGAGTTGACCAGTTGATTCCAAGGGTATTTTGGTAATTATTGGTATTTATTAAGTTTAGGCATTTGGTATTGATTAGTGGTGGAGTTCCTTTCGGAGGTTGGAGCAGCATGATTTTATCTTTCAAGTCAGCAGTTGCGAGGTGAGTTATCCTCACTTTATCAACAGGGTCTAAGGCACCAAGGTCGGCCCTTTATCGGATTGTAATCCGGGTAGTTGTAGTGATATGTTATTGCTTTGCAATGTTGATATCCTGGTATTTAGGATGGTATATGTTATAGACCTGGCTAAGGTCGGTATCCTGGTATGTAGGTTGGTATATGTTAGTGACCGGTTAGGTCGGTATCCTGGTTAGGATGTTGCTATGCTATGTGATCTGTTAGATCGGTTGATTAGTTGTGAATGATCATATGTTATATGTTATATGTTTATGTGCACATTGTTGTTGGACTAGGTTGGGTTGAGGCGGGTCCTGCTTTGTGCTGAAGGCCAACATACCCAGGGCGGACCG
The DNA here is from genome assembly GCF_002870075.4 of Lactuca sativa. Lineage (NCBI taxonomy): Eukaryota > Viridiplantae > Streptophyta > Magnoliopsida > Asterales > Asteraceae > Lactuca > Lactuca sativa. The sequence goes on along the minus strand of NC_056629.2, from coordinate 173,076,152 downwards.
GTTAGACCGAAGGCCTAGCGAGCAGTCTGGATAGGCTGTAGGCCCCACGAGGGCAGACCAGACGTGCCGAGGCTCGGAGAGTGGACCAGGCCGACTAAAGGCCCGGTGCGGGCGGACCAGTCATACTGTAGACTCAGAGAGTGGACCAGGTAGATTGAAGGCCCGGTGCGTGCGGACCAATCACACTGTTGAATCGATGTGTATGGCTAGACTCGGAGGGTGGACCGGGTGGATTGAAGGCCCGGTGCACGGACCAGTCACATAGTAGACCCGGAGTGCATGGTTGTTCTGTTCTGTTATGATATGTTATGTGTATGGTATATGTGGTTGGTATTTTGGGGATATCTCACTAAGCTTTCGGGCTTACAGTTGTGGTTTAATGTTTTTAGGTATTTCAAGAGACCGTGGCAAGGTGAAGGCGTGATCGTACCGCTCCTCATGTTCTTGTTTTATGATATGGTTATGCAAATACTCTTATAATAAATGTATTGAAAACCTTTTTGTAATAACTTAATGAAATTGGGTTGTTTTTGAAAAGTTTAAGTTGGATTGAATTTTTATCGTTTATACCCACGCTCATTGGAATCACTTCATGGATTTTATCACGAGTGATCATGAGACGATAATATCATATATTCTGCAAACCTAGAGATATGAGTTGTTACTTTGAGTTGGTTATACATTGATTGCACGAAACTGCATTGGTAACTCGATGTTATAAAATGTGCCTTTGTGTATGATTCAACAAGTAGTAGAACAAGCCATATAAGTCGAAGTTTATCCATTCCTTTTACCTTCAGGATAAAAGCGATATTTGTGGGCCCCTCGATGATTTAATGATGACACATGTGAGTTCTTGGCCAAGCCCAGACTGATTTCATCTGTTCAATCAGTCAGTCATCATGAATCGGAAATCGAGAAACAACAAATGGACAGAGAGAATGATTTATAATCCATGTCTCAGTCCATATGATATCTATAATGGAGGAATATATGATCCCTTATCTAATGGACAAGTCATTGACAAAGGTCAGAGTTCATCGACATGGTCAGAGTTCAACAGCGGCTTTTGAGAGATACGATTGCCAGTTAGGATTTGAAGTCATAGTCAATAATAGTTTTAGACTTATCCAAGTGGGAGACTGTTGGATTAGTGTCTATGTCCATAACTATATTTGGTATGTACTTGACCCGACTCGGCATAGTCCATTTGGGTTGCATGGCATCATGCATTTGGATAGACTAAAATGAGAGAAATAACACTTAAGGTTTGGTAATATATTATAAGTTCTAATATATTAATAAGATTATTTAATTAGTATTGATCAAAAATTAATTTGGAATTAATTAAGTGATCAAAAGGAGACTAATTAAATATATGGGTTGATTGTGTAAATCATCCATCTTGTATAGTGGGATAATGCTCCATGGATTATCAAGTTGGGCTAAAACCCATAGGATGCTCCATGGTGTTTTATACCCATGGATCACAGAAATGAAAGGCCATGAGAATTATGGTTTACATGGTATAACCCTAATTGTGACACACTATATAAGCATCTTATTCTTGTCAAAATCGGCCACCATGAGAGACTATGAAGGAATGGTGAGGGCCAGCCGATTTCATGAAGTTATTCCAAGTGCATTTGATGTTGTGTGAACCATTTGAGGTGTCATACTTGGGGCACTCGGCTCTCGAGCTTCATGGAGTCAAGCTACATCAACAACGTATGTATTTCTATCTAGTTTATTTCCAGAGTATCAATGTTTTGTATGCTAGTTAGGGTAATACCTTGGAATATTCATATTTGCATGTATAATAGAGAAAACATAGATCCAAGATATTTAGGGTTGCATGTACACTTACGAGTGTTAGAATGCTCAAAACCCAACAAGAACATCTCTTGTAGTAGGCATAAGCAGTAGTACTCTGATGGGAATATTGAAATTCATTAGATTTGAAGATCACGAGTTTCTTCAAGGTCAAGTGGGGCTACAAATCATATAGGTGAGGCCAATGTGGGCTTTAATCAGTCTCGGGTGGTAGCAGATGATGGGATAAACCCATGTAGGGGAGAACTAACCCTTAGCAAAAAGTGTGAAAGGCAGTTTGGCTATTGATTTTGAGATCACAATCCAAAGTGAATCGTGGCACAAGTAGATAGAAGTTGTTAGTGTTGGAACAGTGTCTAAGCCCGTAACTATATTTCGTATGTACTTGACCCGGTTGTGCATGGTCCTTTTGGGTTGCCTTCTCCAAAGCAACTTGACAATGTAATTTAAGGAGAAAGAGAGAATATTATGGTTTATTAATATATTTTAAGAATAATATATTAAAGGAGAAATCATATTTATTTACTTAGTATTGGACATAAATTAATTAGGAATTAATTTGGTGATTAAAAGAGATTAATTAAATAAAGGGCTATAAACTGTCAAATGTATGATAGTTGAGTTTTGGACTAAGGAAACCTAATGGATCAACGGGTGAACGAAATTATGATGGGGATCCATCAAAATTTCGTCCATAGTCCTTATTCCAAAAGGTTCTATGGGCTTCATGGTCAAGAAGCTGTCTGTTAGGGTTTTGACTGAAACCCTAGCAACCAGCAGTATAAATAAGACCCGTAGGCTATGGAAATTGGCTACTACTTGATTCTAAGAGAACCCTAGGCTGATTTCTAGCATCTCTCACCCTCTCTCATATTGCCTTCTTGCTTGAGGGGTTTGTGAACCATTTGAGGAGTTACATTTGTGACTCTAAGCTCAAGATCAAGAAGACTACAAGGATTCAAGCTACTTGGAAGAGGTAAACCACTTAGATCTGTTTTCCTTATGATAATTTCGAAATATTTATGATAGATCTAGGTTTGTAAGTCTTGGAATCAAAGCATGTACAATAGAGAAACCTAGATCCAAACATTAGGGTTTGTATGAGCATATAGGAATGTTTCTTATGCATAAAACCCATCAGTGGTATCAGAGCCTTGATTGGTTTCAATTGTATGTGATGGTTAACTGTTTTGTTTGCTAAAAAATCGTTTTTTGCCTCTGCCATACTCAACTCGGCAATTCAATATCTGGACTCGGCGAGTTGGCCCTACTTGGCAAGTCCATGTCTGACTCGGCGAGTTTAAGCGTCAGACAGAGGGTATTTTGGGATTTAGCCACTGTTTTGACTTGGATATGATGCATAAATCGTTTTATGAAGTTAAAATCCAAACGTTTTCTTATTTAAATGATTATCCTTGCCAAAACAATAGATAATTTCAAATCTTTTAAATATTGGTTGTTTATATGATAAATATGGATTATTTAAAATTATTTGGTAATTATCTAATGACTAAAATAAGATTAGGTCAAATATAGATAATTATGAAATTGATTGTTTAATTTAAATTTTTTGTTATTTGATCCCTTATGTTTTGAAATGTTCAAAACTTGCCATCAAGTTTTGAAATTTGAATTTTGCGATTAAAAGTTTAATTTTGAATAATTTAAATTTCAAACCCTTAGAATGTTACAAGTTTAAAATTCAACCCTATATTATTATATATATTATTACAAGCTTCATTAATATATATATATATATATATATATATATATATATATATATATATATATATATATATATATATATATATATATATATATATATATATATATGTATGTATGTATAACTTAAAATGCTAGTCTTACTGTTACTAGGCCTCATTCATGAAGTCAGTCTATAAGGTGGGTATAAGGTTGTTGCTTATAAAATGGTGCTTAATGGGTGTACACTCACACCTACCACTTGCTTGACTGGTGGAGAGTCGTTAGCCGAAAGGGTAGGATAGGGAAACCCTCTCCACATTAAAAGTATAATGTAAGATACAAAGTAACTACATGTTTTACAAATTCCCGATCTTGTAAAATGTGAAAATGATGCTAACCCATGGAATTACACTTCGTACCCTTGTCAAACGTTGGTGGAGCGCGTGTGGTTAACCGGCACATCAATTTGGGGATGACATTGGTAGCAAAGGGTGAATCAATTTTTGTCATAGATCAATGGAGCGTGTGTGGTTTACCGGCACATTGATTAGGTGATAGAGACATTGAGTGCACCATGTTGATTCGCATGGTTATTCACAATTTGTTTGCGATCCTCGGTATTCCAGTCGCAAATTTGAAATGCATATCGAGATTTAAAGATGTCATTGAAAAATTCAATGAATCTCAAAGATCTAGGAGTTTTCTATACATTTAAAACCTAAATTGCTTTTTCGTTTTTCATGGTGAGAATTAGTGAATCGTCATTCACTTACCTTCAAATTATTTATTTTTAGAGTACGACATCCCTTTCTAAGTTGTAAATAATGTTTTTGGATCTTAGCCCTAATTTCTTATTTGGGTGTCTAATTAGGGATTCATTTCTAATCAAACTTTGTTCCTTTCTTTTTCAGATGTCTGCAAACAACAACAACAACAACAACAACAACAACAACAACAACAACAACGCTTCTGGGTCATTCTTGTTGATGAACCTGTGTCAGATAGTGACATTTGATGGGTCAAACTTCAACGAGTGGATGAGGTATATTCGCATGATCACACGCTATGAGGACAAAGAATGTGTCCTCGATGAAAAGCTTGAAAAGATCATCCCAGATGTTGCTACTCCTGAAGAGTTGGCCGCCTTTGAGGCCCACGAGCATGATGCTACGAAAGTTCACTGCATCATGCTAGCCACCATGAACCTCAAACTCCAAAAGTCCTATGAGGACATGTATCCGTATGAAATGCATCAGGATTTGTTGGAAAGGTATCACCGCTAAGATGGGGAGTGGAGAATCCCTAACCTCTCATTTGCAGAGGTATGTTGATCGTCTTCTCAAACTTAATGTCAAGTTTGATGAGGATTTGGCTATCGACCTAATCCTCCACTCCTTGCCCTCCTGCTACAGTGAGTTTAGGATGACCTACCACATGAACAAGGAGGAGGTCTCCTTGAGCAAGCTCCAAGGGCTCTTGAGGACTGCTGAGAGCAACCTCAAAGACAAATCCGTTGCACCATCCCCTGCTATGGTTGCGCCTGTGATGGCAATAGGTCAAGGAAAGGGTAAAAAGAGGAAGGCTCCATGTAAGAGCCACCAAAAGGAGAAGCCCCAAGATGGTTCGTCCTCAAGTGGGTCCAAAGTCGGCCCTGCTAAACCCTCTTCCGATCCCAAAGAAGCAAAGTGCTTTTATTGCCACCAAAAGGGCCACTAGAAGTGAAGCTGCCCATAATATTTGCAAGACATAAGAGATGGGAAGATTAAGCCCACCTTTGCAGGTATGTATTCTATTAAATTTAATAACTCATCATTTGCTACTTCATGGGTTCTTGATACAGGGTGTGGTTACCACATTTGTTCTGATATGCATGGCCTAAAAAGAAGTAGGGAGGTGGAACATGGAAAGATGAACCTGATTATGGGAAACAAAAGATCATCGCATGTGACCAAAGTCGGTGTTTATTCTTTAGTGTTGAGTAATGGGTTAGGGATAGATTTAGACAATTGCTGTTATTCGCCAGATATGGCAAGAAACATTATTTTATTTCATGGGTTGTTCAGACAAGGTTTCAGATATTCTTTTGATAATAGTAATGGTTCTATTAATGTTTACTTAAATGGTGTCTTTTATTTCAATGCATTATCTTGTAATGGGATTTATGAATGTGTGATGGTTGTTGATAATTTAGGAAATAACGTTTTGAATATTGATTCATCTACTAGTCTAGACAAAGCATGGTTGTGGCATTGTCGCCTTGGCCATGTCAACAAGAAACGCATAGCCCAACTCCAAAAGGATGGAGTGTTGGAGTCATTCGACCTTAGAGACAATGACACGTGTGAATCTTGTTTACTTAGGAAGATGACCAAGTCAACCTTTACTGGCACTTGTGAAAGGGGTGAGGGTTTATTGGATCTCATACACACCGATGTGTGTGGGCCCTTTAGATCCACCACAAGGGATGCTTACCGCTTCTATGTGACTTTTACAGACGATTATAGCAGATATGGATATATCTACCTAATCAAGCAAAAGTCAGAAACTTTTAAAAAGTTCAAAGAGTTTAAGAATGAAGTGGAGAATCAGCTGGGCAGGAAAATCAAGATGCTTCGGTCAAACCGAGGAGGAGAGTACCTAAGTCTTGAGTTTCATGACTATCTAAAAGAATGCGGAATTGTTTCGCAATTGACGCCTCCGAGGACGCCACAATTGAATGGTGTGGCTGAGAGACGTAATTGGACCTTGTTGGACATGGTTCGTTCTATGATGAGTCGGACTTCGTTACCAATAGCTTTCTGGGGGTATGCCTTAGAGGCTGCCGCCCATATCCTTAACTTAGTTCCCACCAAGAAGGTTTCCAAGACTCCTCACGAAATGTGGACAGGGAAGGCTCCCTCATTACCACATATTAAGGTTTGCGGTTGCGAGGCTTTCGTAAGACGAGAGACTCACAACAAGCTCGAACCTCGTAGTGAGAAGTGTTATTTCATTGGCTATCCGCAAAAGTCTTTTGGCTATCTTTTCTATAGACCGAATGACAATGTTGTCTTCGTTGCTAGAAGAGGATTTTTCCAAGAAAGGGAATTGATAAGCTAAGAAGACAGTGGCAGGCAAATTGAACTTTAAGAGATTCAAGATCAAAGTGATGAAGGAACCTCTGACACTGGCACTCAACCTGAGGAGGAAACTCCTGTTGAAGTTGTTGACGAGTCATTACCTCTTCGACGTTCCACTAGGGCTAGTGTTCCACCCCAGTTTTATGGTTTTCATATCACTACTGAAGGGGATACATTTATTAGTGATAGTACACTAATAAATTTAGATGAACCTAGCAGCTACAAGGAAGCCATGGCAGGCCCGGAGTCTGCAAAATGGAAAGAGACGATGGACAGCGAGATTCAGTCCATGTACGACAACCAAGTTTGGAATTTGGTTGATAATATATCGGGTCGTAAGACAGTCGGGTGCAAGTGGATTTTCAAGAAGAAGACGAACATGGATGGGAAAGTGCATACTTATAAAGCGCGATTGGTTGCGAAGGGCTTTACTCTAACTCCCGGAGTTGACTATGGTAAGACCTTCTCACCAGTTGTGAAGATAAAGTCTATTAGGGTAATGCTTGCAATAGCTGCATTTCATGATTATGAAATATGGCAGATGGACGTTAAAACCGCTTTCATTAATGGAAAGTTGGCTGAGGATGTTTACATGAATCAGCCAGACGGTTTTGTCCATCCGAAGAATCCAAATAGAGTATGCAAGCTTGAGAAATCCATTTATGGATTGAAACAAGCGTCTCGCAGATGGAATCTTTGTTTTGACGAGAAGGTTAAAGAGTTTGGCTTTCTGCAAAGCGAAGATGAATCTTGTGTATATGTCAAAGCCAGTGGGAGTATAGTGAGCTTCCTCGTATTGTATCTCGACGACATACTGCTCATAGGAAACAACGTCCCAACCTTGCAGGAGATCAAGTCCTGGCTTTGGAAATATTCCACTATGAAGGACCTCGGAGAGGCTGCTTATATTCTGGGAATAAGAATAGTAAGAAACAGAGAAAAGAGAATGATAGGACTCAGTCAGGATACATACTTGGATAAGGTACTAAAGCGTTTTAGTATGGAAAATTCCAAGAAAGGGGAGTTGCTAATCCAAAGCAATACCAAGCTGAGTTAGACTCAGAGCCCGAGTACAGAGGCAGAGATAGCTGATATGAGCTGAGTACCTTACGTTTCCGCAGTAGGCTCTATCATATACGCTATGACTTGTACTCGCCCTGATGTGACCTTTGTTTTGAGCATGGTCAACAGATATCAGGGGAACCCAGGTAGAGCTCAGTCGATTGTGGTAAAGAACATTCTTAAGTACCTACGAATGAGCAAGGAATGGTTTCTAGTCCTCGGTGGGAGTGATGACTTAAGGGTACGACGGTACAGTGACGCTAGTTTTCAGACGGATCGGGATAATTTCCCATCACAGTCAGGTTGGGTCTTTACCCTAAATGGAGGAGCAGTGACTTGGAAAAGTTCCAAGCAGGAGACCGTAGATGATTCAACGTGCAAATTAGTGTACATTGCGGCGAACGAAGCGTAAAAGGAGGCTATATGGTTGAAGAACTTCATTGGAGACCTTGGACTTGTGCCATTCATAAAGGAGCCGATGGAAATTTTCTGTGATAATGAAGGAGCGGTTGTCTTTACCAAGGAACCGAGAGATCAGGGTAGATCTCGACATCTCGACAGAAAATACCATTTATCAGACATCGGGTAGAAGAGGGACTCCTCGTTGTGAAGAGGGTATCATCAGAAGAAAACCTAACAGATCCCCTTACGAAGGGACTGAGTAGTATCAAACACTTGCAGCACGCTAGGAGCATTTGGCTGAAGGATGATATAAGTTTGGATTAGATAGGAAACGTGTAATAGATAGTTTGTACTCGACATTTGATGAATAAATAAAATTGTGTTATTTATGAGTAAAGCTACTATCTTGTGTTGGTTATTTATCTATTGTTTCCATTTTTGCATGTTTTGACTTCCTGAATGATAGGATTATTCAAACAGTCCACATTCGCTTATATTTTGGAAGTAGATATGAATGAAGACTGTCATGAATTGTTTGTAGATTGTCTAAAAGGTTTTAGACATAGCAAAGGTTTGCTGCAAAGTACATGAGTGCTTACGAATATTATTTGAGCATTGGAATAAACCCGCGTTTGATGGTATCACTTCGTGGTGTTTTTGCCTTAAGTGATCGCAAAGCGATAATATCATATAGTCTTAAAACTTAGAGATATGGTTGTTGTTTGCTGGTTGGTTATGCATTAATGATGTGTAAACGCATCAGTAACTTGATGTTATAAAACACATTGTTGTGCATGATTCAATTAGTCAATAATAGATGCATATGAGTTGAAGTTGATTTGTTCCTTTTGTTCTATGAGAATAAAAGCGGTATCTTGGCCACTTGATTATTTGGTTTGACTTATGTGTCAGGCCCGATCAGAATTAAGTTGATGTTTTCATCTAAATTCTATGTCAAACAAATCGGGAATCAAGGAACAAATGTTGGACAATAAGTATTGTCAGCATGATATCTAGAACGGAGGATTATACGATCCTTTATCTAAAGGACAAGTTGATCAGAGTTGACAACGAAGTATAAGAGCTACGATTGCTAATCGGATTCTGAAGTCATATGTGAGACATAGTGACTAGACTTATCCAAGTGGGAGACTGTTGGAATAGTTTCTAAGCCTATAACTATATTTGGTATGTTCTTGACCCGATTGTGCATGGTCCTTTTGGGTTGTCTTCTCAAAAGCAACTTAACAAGGTAATTTAAGGAGAAATAAAGAATATTATGGTTTATTAATATATTATAAGAATAATATATTAAAGGAGAAATCATATTTATTTACTTAGTATTGGTCATAAATTAATTAGGAATTAATTTGGTGACTAAAAGAGATTAATTAAATAAAGGGGTATAAACTGTCAAATGTATGATAGCTGAGTTTCGGAGTAAGGAAACCTAATGGATCAAAGGGTGAAAGAAATTATGATGGGGATCCATCAAAATTTCATCCATAGGCCTTATTCCAGAAGGTTCTATGGGCCGCTTGGTCAATAAGCTATTCCTTTGGGTTTTGACTGAAACCCTAGCAGCCAACAGTATAATTAAGACCCCTAGGCTATGGAAATTGGCTACCACTTGATTCTAAGAGAACCCTAGGCCGATTTTTAGGATCTCTCACCCTCTCTCATATTGCCTTCTTGCTTGTGGGGTTTGTGAATCATTTGAGGAGTTACATTTGTGACTCTTAGCTCAAGATCAACAAGACTACAAGGATTCAAGCTACTTGGAAGAGGTAAACCACATAGATCTGTTTTCCTTATGATAATTTCGAAATATTTATGACAGATCTAGAGAAACCTAGATCCAAGCATTAGGGTTTGTATGAGCACATAAGAATGTTTCTTATGCATAAAACCCATCAGTTAGTTATGCGCGTAATAGAAGAAGTAAGTCTTATGTTAGATTTCCCATAGGCTATGAGTTTCTTACTTCTCAATGAAAGGTTGGTCTTTCCTCACAAGTGTTTGATAGGATTTAGAAACTAGCCAAATTCCCAAGTACAGCTTAGATATCCATGATAACATTTGGGTTCGTACCTTCACGGATAAGGGATTTGTCCTCGCAATGAAGGATTAGCTATATAAGGAATGCAATAGGTGGCATATTTTCCCATAGAGAGAGTCAAGTACTCAGGACACATACCAGACATATAAACCATAGTAAGGACTCGATTACCCCATGCCAAGGAATTACAACAGTAAAGAACAATGTCAAAGGACAGAGTGTTTTGTCGTACAACCATTTCAAGTCATCATCAGGTGCATATGGGTAATATAAGAGACACCTATAAGAAGGATCATTTATGTCCATTAATAAAGGCACGAATACCTCCCATGGGTTATTAGAGTAGCAGCAGAATACACAATTGGATTAGTGGATCAAATTGTTGATTCATGTTTCGCCAGTCAATCTTAATGTTTTTGGTAGTAGTTGAGGTTAAATAAGAATCCCCAAAATAAATTGGAAGGATTCCAAGCTTAGGAGTGACTCATTGTGAAAGTTTTAATAAACAATAGTAGTTACTGAGGATTTAGTTATGGAAACACATCATCAGATGTCAATAAAGGATCGATCTGCAAGGAAAAGATCCAAGGATTTCCTCAGAGATTTAGAACTACAGTAAGATAGTAGGATATTGTGTGGAATTGGATCAAAATTTTAGGATGCAAGGTTTTAGTGGGTGATAGAGAAAATAAAAGGATAGTAAGAAACTAGTGTAAATTCTCTAGATATATTCATTCAATATGAGTTATGTTGGATAGATCGTCAAATGTAACTACAAATGTGTTAATGTCATTTTTAGCTTCAGTAAGGACTATGTGTTATGATTAGTATTTTCTTAAAGGAGTAAGTGGGATTTGATAGATGACTATAGTCAAACCATAACACTTATATAGGGTGACAAGTTAGACATTAAAATCCGAGCTAGTAGGTATTCATATGTGTCATTGTTATCATAGGTTTTTAGAGTAAGTTTGCGTATTTGGTTTAATTATTCCTTTAATCAATAAGCATAAGAATTAATATATTACTAAGATTGAATTTTAACATTCATAGGTAGACATAGGACAATGTTAGACTTTTGCATCCGTACGATGTAGATTAAGGATCTTGGATCGGTTGTGGTCTCAAAAGTTTAAATAGAAAGGATCTATTATGATGAGTAGATATCAAGGAATGATGAAGATTGGGTTCCTTTAGGATAGTCATATAATGGTTGTGAGTATTTAAGACCACTGAAGGGTTGATCACGAGTCTTCAGACCCAAAGAGGATGATAACAAGAGCGGTTTGGTATTGAATCCTAATAGTTGGATAGCACCACGACGTGCCATGAACAATGAATTGCTTGAGTAATAGTTGTACCATGACATAAGTAAAGTACTTAGATACTTGTGAGAAGGCTATTGGTGACCTAGTGTATATTATAAATCAGTAGGTTGAAAGATAAGCAAGCCTTATAATGAGTCTGTCACCAATACTAGATTATTGGTTCCATAATTCTCGAACTAGTAAAACATTTTTTGTATCTTAGTTCAGCCTTCGGATTTTGGAACACCTAAACTAGGTAGAAAGTTTGTAAAAAATCTAGGTTCATGTATGCTTTAAGGAATACACCATAAGCCTTTGCAGACACGTTCTAGAAATGTGGATTCCATCAGGATGTCATAGGTAAATTTCCCTATCTAATCACCTTATAACAAGTTGGTTACATCGACATCTTACGTTTGAAGGTGATTTCCCATCATCAAGCATAAATTCTAGAAGTTCGACCGACGAATTCCCAGTTTTGGAAGACTACTGGGAGTACGTCTAAGGTAGAGAACGAGGATAAACATGTAATATCGATGTGGCAATGTCAGCAAAATCAAGATTTGATCTTGATGATTCTAATAAGGTGATGTCTAGATGTTTAGGGAGCAAGATTTCGGGGACAAAATCGTCGAAAGAGGGGGGGAGATGTAACACCGAATTTCACCTTTCAGTAGGATTCCATATAAAGAAATGTTTATAAAATTCGAACTAGATATGTCACTTATTACCCCAAGTAATCATCATAAGCATGTAGAATACATTAATACGATTTCCATAGATATATAGAACGCTTGAATCTGATTTCGTGTGCAGAAGTTATAATTTTTTGAACTTTTGCGTTCAGCCCTGTATCGCAAAGCGCATCCTAAAATATGAATTCGAGATAGATTTCTTATTAGCCTAAGTAATCTAAATGAATTCATAGTAGTCGTAAACGCGAGAGCATTTATATAGAGAACGTGTAAATTTGACATCGTATGAAGAAGTTATGATTTTTAGAAGTTTCAGCGCAAGAGTGTGCGACACAAAAATTGAATTAGAAATCGAATGATTTTTAGTGGAAAAAATCTAATCGAGAGTTAAAGATCTCATAATACAATTTTGTTGATATAAAGGCAGTCGAGAATGGATGTCGTATGGAAGAGTTATGATTTTTATATGGGTTATGATTTTTATAAGTATAAACCTAAAGTGAGAATTAGCTGACGGAGTCTAAATGAAAGTTGTAGTACTAATCTAAAGCTACGTGTGGATATAAATAACATTGAAAATGGAGCACGTAAGAAGTTACAAAATTTACAAAATTCACATTTTGTGTCATGTCGCATACGCGCGACACGCGCTTCTAGAAGGGGTCCACATCGATCTACTGCAAGCATGCCACATGTCGTGAGGTGAGAGGCCGACCAGAGCCAGGGCGGGGCGCACTCTTGGTCTAGGCTTGGTATACCTCGTCGATTGTTTCCCTAAAAATATATCGACTCCCCATTCACTTCCCACACTATTTCTCAACTCCTTCTCAACTTCTAAGGCCAGTTTTTATGGTCTTTCTTCGTGATTTCTTAATTATTTAAGCTTAGCAAAATTTTGGGTATCTAGACTCGACTAGTAGGATCTCTCGAGTCGGATTTCTGCCAGCACAAATCTCGGTTTTCGTAAGAAACCTTATGTATGTTAAGCTACACTTACTTTGCTTTAAGTGTAAATTATGTTTACATGCATTGTCGTTATTATGAATGCGTAAATAAGATTTATCAATATTCCAAGTCATAATACTAATTAATCTACTTACGAGAGAGGTGTCTAGAATGATCCCGTTGTCTTGGTTGTTGTATTTGAGAAAGTTTATATGTCGAAATGGTCCTAGTAATGAAGTGAATGTGCTCAAGTGCCGATAGAATCAGAGAAGAATTAGTAGTGGAAGTGTATGTGTGTGAGTCGATCAACTAATCTTTATATACATAACAATAATAACTAAAATTCCAATATTATTGGGATCTTCCATGGTCTTTGATTGACCCAGATTTTATGTGTCTTCAATGTTTATGAGGCATTGACCATATTTTTTTTACTTAGCCTATTCCTTTCTACTCAATATTTAAGTTTCTACATAAAATTTACAAGAAACATGATGGTAGTCCAAGATATTGATTAAATCCAAGCTGAAAATTCTACCCACAACACCTACTAGGCCCGAGGAGTCTGTTTAAGACCATAAAAAACTTTTTGAAGTTTATAATAGTAATTAGGGAGAGGGAGATTAACAAAACCCAGGTCGTTGTTAATTATAAACTTCCTCTCTAAGTTCACCATTCATAGAGGTGCTTTGGACATCCATCTGATACACTTTGAAGGCATTGTGAGCAAAATCGGAGAGAAAATTTTGAATGGCTATGAGACGAGCAACAGGTGCAAAGGTTTCATCATAATCTAAGCCTTTAATTTTTATGAATCCCATGGACACCATCCATTCATTGTTGCATAAGATTACCCCAGCTTCGTCTAGCTTGTTTCAGAAAATCCATCTTATACCAACACTAGGATGATTCGATGGAGGAAGAATGATAGTTTATTTTATTTCCTTCTTTTTATTAGTTTATTTAATAATTTTTAGGTCTTTTTATTGGTATTGCATTATATATTCTTTATTTTCTTTATCATGGATCGTTTCGGGTACTTTCTATTTTGCATGAGATATTTTTCTGGGGTTTAGAGCTCATTGTGGTTATGGATTGACTGCAGTTGGGCTTAGTGGGCTTTTATATACATTATTGGGCTTTACGAATCCATTAAAGGAGATTTGGTCTTAGAAGTTGAAGACTTGGATGAAGTGGGCTTATGAAGATGGGTCATGGATTCTTATTTTGGGCTTGGGCTATTATATTTAATGCTTGAAAATGATTGGCCAAATTTGAATCATGTGAGGCAGAAAGGGGACCAAGGGAATCTTGGGTAGTGGGGTGTGTAGTGTAGAAAAGTGGGCCAGTAGCATTCCAGCAATATTTGGAAGGATGGAGTCTCAGTTGCGCAACACTTCGGCGAGTACCCGCACAACTGCACATTGTTGGGCATTTTGGTCATTTTTCTCACCATTTACCTAGGGGGTTGGATGTTTCAGAAAACACTTTGATTCTCCATCATTGGAGACCTTGGGAGGCGATTTTTGGAGCTTGATACTCATACTTCTCATCTTTCTAAGTAATTGGTAGTTTCTTGATGCAATTATACTTTTGCAGTTGTTATTTTGTTGCCATGAGTGTCTAATTTGTATATTTTGGTTAATTTTGGCTAAAACCCTTGGATATTTGTGGTTTTTGAAGGATTCATGCTTAATTGTCATTTATCTTATGTTTTTTATTCTAGTTCATATTTCTTATGCTTGTTTAATACTTTGATCATGAGTTTGGTACTTGAATGAGAAATTGTTGGTTTATTTCTTTGGTTTAGCATTGAATAATTGAATTTACTTAGAACAAGGGCTTTATGATGGTAGAAATCAGCTCTAGCTTATGAATCATGACTCCTTTATGGATGTGTAAGCATTGACATGCTCTAGGAATTGGGGATTCCTTCATTCCTAAGGCTAATCAACTTTTTAGGTTTAATTGCTTCAATTGAAACCTTGATTGGGCTTCCCCAACCTCCATACTACTTATGAGGAATCTTGGCATATCATGCTTCATGATTTCTATAACCAATTCGGGATGAATGATAAGCTTCATATTGAATCCTAATGATAAACAAACAAATGTTCATTATGTTGAATTGCCTTGGTTGACCAATTCTCCCCAATATTAGAGTATCTCACCATCTTGCTTAATTGAAAGCTTTTTAGTTATTCAAGTCATTTAGTAGTCAAGCAATAACAACACCCCCCCCCCCCCCAGTTTTTTGTTTTAATTGTAGTTAGTTAGTTTATTTACACTAGTTCTATTAGATTGCATTGGTGATTGAATACAAGCATTTCCCTGAGGATCGATACCCCTTTTTACCATTATATTATGTTTTACTTGCAAAAAAGGGTGTAATTTACTTGGTTTAGGGGCAGTCTCACAACGAACTAGAGTCCAAACCTGATTTTTGTTGAACTCCGCTAACTCCTCTTCTATAGTAATTATCTAATTAGAATGATCCAAAGCGTCCTTGGTGGACTTTGGTTGAATGGGAGAGATAAAAACAACATGCTGATATTCATTGTTAATGTCAATAGCGGATCTCATTTGCACTCCTACGTACAAATTACCAATTACTTGTTCTGGAGGATGATTATTTTCTATATGTGAACTGTTGGAAGTTATTCACTGCATATGATCTGACATATATTACGGGGTTATCTTGCTCCCCTTGAATTTCTTGGATTATCGGATGATGTTCCTTGGCTTTCTAAACCAAATATCTCGGCATCATTGGAGGGAAAACCAAATAAATCCTCGTCGTCATAATTATTTGTAAATGGATCAGCTTTAGCAAATTGATATGTTGCATCTTGGAACCTCTCACTATTTGACTCGATGTTTGGATCACTACTCTTCCATTAAGGCAGAGTAGTAGAGTTGTTTGGCCCCCTCAACCTGATAAGGTTACACTTTAAAATAAAATTGTGGAATGGATGGAGGTAGACCAAAAATAGTTTGGGATTTTGACGAAGTTGGAGTTTGTAGGATCTCAAAATTAAAGGCATTTTCCGGTGCGCCAAACAAACTTTCGAAAATCAACTTTATAGATTATTTTCCGATTCTGAGAACTAAGAGGTGGCGCATTGGACTCCATGATATACTTTGTAACATGGACTGGTTCTAAAAGGTGAATGAAGTCATCATCAAATTTAATAACAAAGCTTTCCTTGATTAGTCGTGTTCGTCGATTGATAACTCGATAAGCCTTAGATTTTGCAGAATAACCCAAGACGATCGCCTCATCAATGCTCGGTTGAAATTATGTCAGCTGGTCTCTATTTTTCTTGACTAAACACTTGCATCCAAAAACATGTAAGAAATAAATGCTAGGTTTTCTACCATTCATGCCTTCATATGGAGTCATGTTGAGACAACGATTGATAATGCTTCGATCTTGAGTAATTCATGCAGTATTGATGGCTTCAGCCCAAAGAGAGAGTAGTAGATTATTGAAGTTCAACATCGATCAAGCTGCTTCAACAAGGGTTCTATTTCTTCATTCGACATAACCATTTTGTTGTAGGGTATAAAAGCGCCGAGAATTTACACCCTTGTCGATTGATAATTTCTCAACTATCACATTAGTGAACTATGTTCCATTGTCACTTTGAACTTTTGTAACTCGTAGTTTAGTTAACACCTCAAATCCTTTCATAAAATTGATGAGTTCTGATGCGATCTCAGATTTTAATCTAAGAAAGATGACCCATGTGAACCGATTATAATCATCAACAATCACTACACTTTACTTTTTGTGATGAAGACTCTCAACTGCTAAGGGGCCAAAGAGGTTGATGTGAAGGAGCTTCAGTGTCTTAGAAATGGATTTTTTAATCAGTAAAGGATGGAATTTATTTGATTGCTTCGCACACTCATATACAACACAAAGGTGCTCGTTATCAAACTTGAGGAATGGCAAACCCCATACCATTTTACTAACAAACATATCATTGATATATCGTAAATTCAGATAAGCTAGTCTTCAATTCCATTGCTAGTTAACATTGGGGACTGCCTTTATGAGAAAGAACAATTGAGTTACACTGATAAGATTGTGTTTTAATTCAATAACATAAGCCACAATGGAGATGATGAAATTTCCATTAGTGACAATGCCATAACCCTAATGGCGCGGTTTGAGTTGTTTTCAAAAGTAACATAACCAACCTTAGGAGAAAGATTATATTCATGCAAGAAGTCCATTTTTGCAAGAAATGTGCATTGAAAAAACATTATCAATATACCATATTGTTTCTTGTTCTTCTTAACATATAGCCTACAAAAATTCAGATAGATTTGGAGTTCTTAAGCTCATTGTTAACAACAAGGAACTTAATATGGTTTTGGACTTGGTCATGGACTTCATAAATATAAGACCTTCGGATGGATTTTTCTTATATTCTTTCGGAAAAATGAAAAAGGTAAGAGTTTTTTCATTTATCAAAAAATCGTATTCAATTTTATGGAATGGAGTCATCTTCTTGATCTTACATTCATATTTAGGAATGGGTTCCATAGGAAACATTTTGTTGTGTGTCGTTGTAACATTCTTCCCTTTGTTCAAGTTGTTGATCTAGTACTCGGGTTTTAAATGGGATTTGTGTTTGTGGATCTTTCCTTCAGACGTTGCAATAAACCTCAAAGATGATGAATTTTGAGACGTATGAGAAACTTATGGCAATCTCGAAGATGTTGATTTACGATGGTAATGAACAATAGATGAAGATCTCTGAGATATAGATTTCATAGTAGAATGGGCTCTTTTAGATACATGAAAGAAGGAAACAGACTTTAGATTTTTAGATTTTGAGATTTTCCGAATTAGGACTTAAGGTGTCAGACGTCTTTGCAATTGATGGTCTCTTTAGGATCTTAGTAGGAATGAATGTATTGTGATTCCTATTGGACAAATGAACTACAATTAGTTACATACTCTTCCAAATCTTCTTTCGATTTTCAATAAACCTAGATTCAAGTTTAGACCTATTATCAGACTCTAAGTCTTTTCAAGCTTCTACTTTTGGGTGAAAAATGTCCTTCTTGTCCAGCCAATGTTTCTTCATTGAGATAGGGTAATTTTGGATGATTTTCCAACCGAAGTATTGTTAAAACAATGATTTATCATAACCAGAGTAGATTTTAAGACTACTTTTGACTTCGGAATAGACAAATCTAAATAAAAATCTTCTTTACGCTCACATATGATTTCTTCATCGTAGTCACTATCGAAGGTTTCCCAGATGGAACCACTGTTTTCGATGGTCTTACCAGAGTCATGTCCAGAGACCTCAGGGGTAATTTCCTTAAAGATACAGTTATTCATAGGACCAGAGTTTAGAAAGTAAGCTCAAGTTCCTCTTGTGCCCCTAGGAACTTCATGATATTGATTTAGGTCCAAGGATATCAAAGGTAGAAATTTAGTGGAATCAAGACATGAAACAATGATATCTATTAAATCAAGAATGAATGAGTGAAAACCATCAATTCATTCTCGCACATATTATAGGGGTGAAACAAGGGTGTCCAAATAAGTGTAATTTTGGATATTACCATGTGAGTAAGTTTCTGGAGATCCTTTAAAGGAGTAGCAATTAGTTTCGAAAACTCCTTTCCGAGACCTGGAGCTTTGGATCAAGGATGACTAAAACTCTGAGTCATATGTTAATGGGACCGAATCATACCAATAGAATTATCAAATTTGACGATGACAACATTAAGACACATATTATAAGCAACTAAAAGATTTCTTTCACTAATTGAAAGTGCACATTTGACACTTAAGATAATACATTTGTCCTTAGCTATTACAAGTTCATTTTTTAAGGAGTCTATCTTAAGCTTTTGGTGTTCAAAGCGTACTCTAATTCTGATTAATTCATTGTTCATCTTACCTCTGTTATATATGCCATTCTCATAAGCTTTTAGGAAAACTTTCATATCTTATTGAAATTGAGTCAAATAAGGTTCACAAACAGTAATATCAAAATTATTTTCAAAGATCATATCTCAAATCTGTTGGATGGTACTTCTGCAAGGAGGGTCATTTGTGGCCATGTAGTAGCAGTTTCGTTCAACATCATTACGATCATCTTTAGAACCAGATGCCCAATACCATGAGTCAAATTCCACATCTTGCAATGTATAAGACACAACTCTCTTTCTTCACCATATTATTTCTCATCACCTGAAGAACAGTAATCTTAAACATTTCGTGAGATAATGGCAATAAATCCCTTCTCACTCTTAGCTAGCTCTTGTACACTTCTATCATAATAAGTTGAATCCTTAATTTTTGGTTTAACTGGTGGATCTGCTTGACAATCCCTTTCAAAGTGGTTTGTGAGCCCATATTTATAACCGACAACCTTGGGTTTTTTAGTAGGAAGGGTTGGATGGGGAACATAAGATGGATGGTTCAAAATGTTAGGGCGATAGGATGAGAGTTTTTTGGGTGGTTTTACGTAAGGAAGTGGATTGATCTGGTGAGGAACTTGGTACGAGGGTTGATTGTTGGAGTGAGGTATGTTCAGAAATCACATTTTATTTATTTCCCATTTTCTTCAGTTGTACTTCACTGACAACATAGCAAACTCTTGTTGAAACCTGAGTTCATCAGTTGCAACTTATGGATCATAGTTCTCTTTAGAAAGTGGAATAGAAGGAGTAGGAATGAATGCATTCTAGATAACATAGCTCATAGGAGGTGGATTAATAGTGCTGATGAGCGCTAGTGGCCCTTTAGACAACTCTATTATTGTTTGAGCAAGATTTGACTCATTCCGTTGAAATTCGCTAAAAAGTTGAAATATAGTCAACTTCTTGAGCGAGCCATAGTTTTGTAGACAGGACTTGATGTTGTCGTAACCTTTTCCTAACCTATTGATCAACTTCAGATTGTGCTCAACTAGAGTTATGGTTACACCATGTTCAGTTAAGTTGTTAACCACAATTCTGAAGAGATTTTTTCCGGAAGCCACATATTCAGTCGAATATGTAAAGAAGGTATCATATTCATTCACAACTGATTTCAACCTCGTGTCTTTCAAATTTTCTAAACCCTCAAACAGGTCTTTGAGCATATCCCATATCTCCTTAGCAGATTTGCAAAATTTGATGTGCTCAAAGAGAGATGGAGAAATACGAAAGACCATTTTAGAAAATGCAATTTCATATACACACGTCTTTTCTTTGTCCATTAACATTGGAGGTATAGAACGAACTTCTTCTTGACCCATGAGGTTTATAGCAACATCTATGGCAGCTTGTCAAGCAGGAACATGAGGTCCTTTAGTTAATGATGTCAAAATTTTTGGCATCTTTATCTTTTCCTTTTAAGTATCTCAACATTCTCATGTTTCAATGATCGTATTCTTCCACCACCTATAGTAGGGTCTCATGGGGAAACATGCTCTATTGGTGATTTGTACTAAGTATAATGGTTGATATTGATTAAAAGCATCCATTGTTGTGTTGTTTTGAGAATAAGTTTTATATAAAAGAATTATTATCCGGATATAGAAATGATTAAGAAACCAAGGTATTCTTAATCATGGATAATATGATCTTTGTGGATTCAAAGGGTAACCACTCAAGCACTGATACCAGTTTTGAATACAAATGATATCCCGAGGATATAATTGGATAAGGTTTGATAAATAAAACATTTAGTGAATTGCAACAATGGAGGTCAGCAAAGATTTCCAGTAAAGTTCGGATTATATCCGGTCAAGCCTTTAAGAATAAACAACCAAGTATTCAATGAAAAATATTTAAAAATGTAATTAAGAGAATTTGCAAAGAGAATGAACAAAGTGAAAATGAAAATTGTGATTGTTGATTCATAAAGGTGCTACGATTACAATAAATGAGACTCCTATTTACAACACTAGGAGTTACAAATGATAAAAGGAGAAAAGTACACTAAAGGCTTGGACTGCAGATGAACAAACACTATTCTAACATGGCGTCGCTTTTGATCTTGTCCTCTAAGTCTAAAATAACAAAATACAACAAAATAGATTGTGTCTTCAGTTTCTAAAATTCTCTCTATTTAGGATGGTTGACTAGCTCAGAACACTATAACTTCATATATTATCATATATCGTAAACACTGCTATCTCATATAGTCTAAGAGTCACTTTCCGTTAACTAATATTATTAAATAATCGAATGAGTATGAAGTGTAATTATTTGTGTTGCAGAGAGTAAATGAAATGTATCACAATCATATGTGTGTTTAGACATTCAACTCTTTATTGATACATGAGATGCTAACAACTATAAATCAGATCCCTAAAATCTCAGCATGATCTCTTGATCTAGAATTCTTGTTGATCAAGTCTCCTTTATCCTGAAATTCTTGGAGACTAAGTTTTTTCTCCATGTTTTCCACGATGATTCCAATTTAACCGCATCTATGTTTACACAGTCCAGACCTGATAAAAAATAGAAAAATTAAGAGCAAAGGTGACGATTAATGACCCTTTGCTTCCCGGTCAAGATGTTGGACAAGATCTTGGCTAGTACGGTACTCTGAATCTTGCAAATGATTTTAATTTGAATCTATGTCCATAACAAGCACCGTTAAATCCAACTAATGATTCACCACTACTATAACACACACCTTTAGATATACTCCATCCAAAGTAATACACCACGTTCATCATCTACAACTTATATAAACTATTACCTGAACATACGTAACTAGAATATAATATATGTACAACATTGTAATATCACAATACATCAAAAACATCAGTTTTTAGAGTAGATTTTCTCACCTAGCTAGTTTGTAAGGCAAACTCATGCTTAGGTATGTGGCTTCCCCTACTTCTCAGCTTGCCACTTTACCAACTCCTATTCATAAAATAGCAAATTCCTCAGAACCTGTTACATTTTACCACGAGCAATAATCTATGACCAATTGTCACCATACTAATTAAACTCTGCATTACAACTATTTACTAACTTAAACCCTTAATATATTAGTTAAACCCGTAAATCTAACAATTCCACAGGTTAGGGTTTATAACCTATATAAACCAGCCCATCGAATTTTCCTTCTAGGTTAAGACAGAGTTCAAATTTACACTATATTATGACTTCTAACAACTAACTTGGCTTCCAAAAACCATGCAAAATTATGCTATAAAACACGACAACATAATAACAGATCAAGAGGATACATGTAATACTCCCGCAAATCTCAATATATTTAAAATTTTTAAAACCAACCATGAATCGATATAGTTTACAAAAATAGTCATTGTTCAAAGAGAATTATTTCAAATCAGAGTTTTCCCAATACCCAAAGAAAAAAAACCGGAAGTTGTGTAGGATCATGCACTTGTCTCCACACGATCCTCGGAAGTACCCGAAACCACAAATTAAAACTATAAGCCAAAGCTTAGTGAGTTCTCCTAAAGTACCAACACACCACATAACAAGCAAGCATACAATCATGAATAGCCAGCTAGACTGGTCCGCCTTACAGGGCCTACAGCCTATCTGGACCACTCTATAAAGAGTCGGCCTGATTGGAGTGCCTCGCAAGGCCTACAGCTAATCCGGACCACTCTATGGGCCGCCAGCCTCACTGGACCGCCTATATACTAGGAAAAAAATCTAAAAGATCACTACATCATAACAACATCCTACATACTAGGATACAGATCTAACAGATTAGTACAGGTTAGCAACATACGGTAAACCAGGATATTAATACAATGGGTCAGCCTTGGTACCTTCGACCCGTAAGTAAAGTGAGGAAAACTCAAATCACAGGTTGACCATAGTCGGGAGGTTGACCATGTATGCGGTGCATACTCTAGATTATGCAGGGCATAAACTCATATTTCCATTTTCTCAATAAGCGCTTGATGCATTAAGCTCTCACGTCCAACATTCAGATCCAAGGCCAAAATACCCCTAAGAGTCATAAAGTTTCCAACTTTATGACTTTGCATGTTTATTAAGTTCTTAATACATAAAATCCCAACTTCTTAATGTCAAAAGACCTTCTAGAGCACGAATGGAGAATAACTAAGCATCAAGACTACATTTTTATGACTCAAGGCCCCTCATAAGGTCTGAAAGGACGACTTATTTGGTTAACAACGTTTTATGCTCAAGAATCACCATATTTGGAACCAAAAGTGCCCTAAATGAAGAAATGATTAGATCTATAAGATAGGGTGATCAATTTATGAGATTTTCAACTCTTGGAGGTTGCCAACAAGGAGAGAATCCCATATCCAAGTTGCTTCCATGCTCGAAAGTCCTCGCACCAACTTCTTCTTCTTCAAGAACACCACCAAAGCACAAAAATGAGCTCAAATGCACTCTTCTCACTTAGGTTTTGCTAGTGGGGTGTTTTCATAGATGGAGGCTAATGAGGAAATGAGAAATGAGGTTCTAACGATGCTTATATATGGACCAAACCATAAAAATTAGAGCGTGAAGTTTTCTCACGTATACCCTGCATACACGGTGTACGCCCAACATACTAGGGTCTGCCCCAGTATGCTCAACGTACACAACGTACACCCATCGTACTACCCTTTGTCTAAAATCACCAAGATGCCACTATGGGTTATTTTGCACTCTTTTTTATACTTAAGGACTAAAATGAAATATTCCTTCAAATATAGGTTTAAAATCAAAAAAATCTCATCATCAAGATGTCATAATTCTCCCCCACTTAATTCATACTTCGTTCTCGGAGCCACTCCTTTCCACTTTCCAGATATAGCCGACAATTTGGACAATTCTTCCCCGACCTCGATCTGAACTGAGAATTCGACTCCTACAAGCGACTGCCTTCCCATACAACAATCGAAAGCTAGTCTAAGAAGAACTACATATCCTGGGTAATAACAAATCATCGACCCACTATTTTAATCCTTGAAGGGCATCCATTAAAACTCTGCCCAAATCCAGAAGTCCAAAGCCTTGACTTGTTATCCACAACTGTTAAACTCTCATTAACCACCTCAAAGTTAAGGAGTCATATAAAGAAAATTTGAAGAATCACTCGGAAGCCCGCAAATACTGACCTACAGCTCTTTTACTTTAAAATGCCCAACCGCAACCAAATATTATGCCCAAAACTTCAATACACACTTCAATTTCTAACAAATTGTCACCAACCCAATGCTCCCACGAGCATGTTGATGGTCTATACAAGAATTTCACAATGTATCTAAATCTCTTCTCAGCGCAGGTGTACTTCCATCCGACAAATCACTCAAGACATCAGCAATGGACTTCATGACTCGAGATTCCAGAAGCAATGGCAAAGACTAGTCACCAAGCTTCTAATAAACAACCTACAATGAAACGGGATACACCAATGCAAACATTCATCAATCCGATTAGAATGCACAACAAATACTGATGGGTTTTATACAAAAGAACATCCTATGTGCTCATGCAAACCCTAAAGCTTCGATCTAGGTTTCTCTATTGTACATGAAATTCATCCAAGCCCTATGAACCCTAGATCTAGCATATATATTTTGAAATTATCATATAAAACCAGACCTAGATGATTACCTCTTCAAGAATGGCTTGAATCTTCTTGTCTTGGAGCTTAGAGTCACAAATGTCACTCCTCTAATGGCTTACAAACACCACAAGCAAGAGAATGATCTTGGAGAGAGGGGGGAGGTAGAATTTCGGCTATGAACTCTTCTAGGGTTTCCAGTGGCCGAAATCTGATGCCCTAGCAGTTCTATTTATACTTGTGCTGTTAGGGTTTCAGTCAAACTCTATTATACAACTTAGGCCTTAAGCAATCCAAGTAACCTTCTGGAATAGGGCCCTTACGGCCGAAATTAAGATGGACAATCCTTAATTTTGACCATGCCTAGTCTATAAGGCTTCTCAGCCCAATATTCAACTATCACACACTTGACAGTTCTAGTCTCCTTTATTTAATTAATCTCTTTTAGCCTCATAATTAATTCTTTCTTGTCTAATATTCATTAAACTATATGATTTTTCCTTTAATATATTATTCATATAATATACTAATAAACCATAATAACCTCTCTTTCTCTTTGAATCATCCTATCAAGTTGATTTGGTGAAGGTAACCCAAAAGGACCATGCACAACCGGGTCAAGTACATACCAAATATAGTTACGGGCGTAGATACTAATCCAACAGTCTCCCACTTGGATAAGTCTAGTAACTATAGTGTAAGTACAATCCAATAAGCAATCATAGCTCTCAAAGACGCTGTCGAACTCTCATCTTATCATTAACATGTCCTTTAGATAAGGGATCATATATCCTCCATTCTAAATATTGTGCGGACAATTACATGGAAAATAGTCATACTTATTGTCCAGCAGTTTGTTTCTCAATCTCAGATTCGTCTGAGATAGAACTTAATTGAGCACATCAATTCAATCCTGACCGGGCCCAACACATAGGTCAAACCAAATCATCGAGAGGCCCAGATATCGCTTTTACCCTCTTAGGGTAAAAGGAGCAGATAAACTTTGACTTATATGCATTTACAATTCACTCATCAAATCATGCACAACAATGCATTTTATAACATCAAGTTACTGATGCGTTTACGCATTATCAATGCACAACAAACTTGCAAACAATAAACCATATATATATATATATATATATATATATATATATATATATATATATATATATATATAGACCATATGATATTATCGTCTTGCGATCACTCGAGATAAATTCCATGAAGTGATACCAGCAAGCGTGGCTCTAATCTAATGCTCAAATCTTATTCATAAGCACTGATGAATGTTGCAACAAACCTTTGATATGTCTAATACACTTTAGATAATCTACAAACCAATTCAGGACAGTCTTCTTTCATACCTACTTCCAACATATGAATGACAGTGGACTGTTCAAATAATCTCATTATTCAGGACATCAAAACATGCAGAATGAGACAATAGTTAATAATTAACATAAGACAGTAACTTTACTCATAAATAATACTCTTTTATTTAATCATCAAATGTTAATTACATTTATCTATTACACGTTTCGAAGCTATATAATCTAAACTAATATCGTCCTTCAGCCCGATGCTCCTATCGTGCTGTAAGTGCTTAACCCTACTCAATCCCTTCATAAGGGGGTCTGATGGGTTATCCTCTGACGCTAACCTCTTCACTAAAAGGAGTCCCTCTTCCACCCGATGTCAAATAAAATGATACTTTCTGTCGATATGTCGAGATCTGCCATGATCCATCGGTTTCTTGGTCAAGGCAACCGCTCCTCCATTATCACAGAAAATTTCCATTGGCTCCCTTATGGATGGCACAACTCCAAGGTCTCCAATAAAGTTCTTCAACCATATTTCCTCCTTTAACGCTTCGCTCGCCGCAATGTACTCTGATTCGCATGTTGAATCATCTACGGTCTTCTGGTTGGAACTTTTCCAAGTCACTGCTCCTCCATTTAGGGTAAAGATCCAGCCTGACTACGAATGGTAGTTTTCCCAATCGGTCTGAAAACTGGCACCACTATACCCTCGAAACAAAGATTCCATCTGCGAGATGCTTGCTTCAATCCATAAATGGATTTTTCAATCTTGCACACTCTATTAGGGTGCTTCGCATCGACAAAACCCTCTGGCTGATTCATATAAACATCCTCAGCCAACTTTCCGTTGAGGAAAGAGGTTTTGACATCCATCTGCCATATCTCATAGTCATGAAATGCAGAAACAGCCAGCATCACCATAATAGACTTTATTTTTGCAACCAGTGAGAAGATCTCATCGTAGTCAACTCTGGGAGTTTGAGTAAAGCCCTTCGCAACCAATCGCGCTTTATAAGTGTGCACATTCCCATCCATGTCGGTCTTCTTCTTGAAGATCCACTTGCACCCTAACCGTCTTAATACTTGGCACATTGTCAACCAAATTCCAAACTATGTTGTCATACATGGACTGAATCTCGCTGTCCGTAGCCTCTTTCCATTTTGTAGACTCCGGGCCTGCCATAGCTTCCTTGTAGCTGTTAGGTTCACCCAAATTCACTAGTGTACTATCACTAATGAACGTATCCCCTTCTGCAGTAATATCAAAAACCATAAAACTAGGGTTGAACCCTAACTCTTTCGGAACGTCTAAGAGGTAAGGACTCGTCAATCGGTTCAACCAGAGTTTCCTCCTCGGGTTGAGCGCCAGCGTTAGAGGTTTCTTCATCGCTTGACTCTTGAATCTCTTCGAGATCGATTTGCCTCCCACTGTCCCCTTGGCTTATGAGTTCTCGTTCTCAGAAAACCCTTATCCTCGCAATGAAGACAACATTGTCACTCGGTCTATAAAAGAGATATCCAAAGGACTTATACGAGTAGCCGACAAAAATACACCGCTTACTACGAGGTTCAAGCTTGTCGTGAGTATCTCGTCTTACGAAATCATCGCAACCCCAAACCTTGATATGTGACAACGAGGAAGCTTTCCCTGTCCACATCTAGTGAGGTGTTTTGGCAACCTTCTTCATAGGGACTAAGTTAAGGATATGGGCGGTAGTCTCCAAGGCATACCCCCAGAATGAGATAGGTAGCAAAGCACGACTCATCATGGAACGAACCATGTCTAGAAAGGCTCAATTACGCCTCTTGGACACACCATTCAACTGTGGTGTCCTAGGTGGCGTCAATTGCGAAACGATTCCGCCTTCCTTGAGGTATTCGTGGAATTCAAGACTTAGGTACTCTCCTCCTCGATCGGATCGAAGCATCTTGATTTTCCTGCCCAACTGATTCTCCACTTCTTGTTTAAACTCTTTGAACTTTTCAAAGGTTTCTGACTTGTGCTTGATTAAGTAGACATACCCATATCTGCTATAACCATCAGTGAAAGTCACATAGAAGTGGTTCGCATCCCTTGTGGTGAATCTAAAGGGCCTAAATACATTGGTGTGTGTGAGATCCAATAAACCCTCACCACTTTCAAAAGTGTCAGTGAAGGGTGACTTGGTTATCATTCCAAGGAAACAAGACTCGCACACGTCATCGTCCCTAAGGTCGAATGACTTCAACACTCCATCCTTTTGGAGTTTGGATATGCGTTTCTTGTTGACATGTCCAAGACGAAAATGCCACAAGCATGCTTTATCCAAACTATTGGAAGAATCGATACACAACGCAGCATTTCCTAAGTTATCTACAACCATCACAGTTTCATATATTCCTTTACAAGGTAATGCTTCAAAATAGAATACACCTTTAAGATAAGCATTAATAGAACCCTTTTCATTATCAAATGAATATCTAAACCCTTGTCTATACAAACCGTAAAAAGAAACGATGTTTCTTGCCATATCTGGCGAAAAGCAACAGTTATTTAAATCTAATCCTAATCCATTACTAAGCACTAAAGAGTAAACTCTAATCTTGGTGACAGGCAACGATCTTCTGTTCCCCGTGATCAAGTTTATCTTCCCATGCTCCAAATCCTTATTTCTTCTTAGGCCCTGTAAGTCAGAACAAATGTGAAAACCACATCCTGTATCAAGAACCTAGGAAATAGCATGTGATGAATCATTTAATAGTGTAAATACCTGCGTAGGATGGTTTGATCTTTCCATCCTTGATGTCTTGCATATATTTTGGGTAGCTTCGTTTCCAATTCCCTATTTCGTGGCAGTGATAGCACTATGCCTCCTTCGGGTTGGAGTTGGGTTTAGCAGAACCATCCTTGGTCCCACTAGAAGAGGTGCCATCATAGGACTTCCCCTTATGGTGGCTCTTTGAGGGAGCCTTCCTCTTCGTACCCTTTCCTTGCCCAATTACCAAGACTGGGGAAGCAGTAGGAGTTTATGCAACAGATTTATCTTTGAGGTTGCTCAAAGCAGTCGTCAGCAAGCCTTGAAGCTTGCTCAAAGTGACCTCCTTCTTGTTCATGTGCTAGGTCATGCAGAACTGGTTGTAGCAGGGAGGCAAGGAGTGAATGATGATGTCAATTTCCAGATCTTCATCAAAGTTAACATTTAACTTTAGCAGGCGATTGACATATCTCTGCATCTTTTGCAGATGTGCAGTAAGGGACTCTCCATCGCCCATTTTGGCAGTGATCATCGAAGTGATGATCTCTTACCTTTCTTGACTAGCGCTATGGTGGTACCGGTCCAGCGGATCTTGATGCATCTCATAGGTATACACGTCCTCATAGTACTTCTGGAGTTCTGCAGTTATAGTCGCCAGCATGATGTAATGGACTTTCGTAGCATCACGCTCATGGGCCTCAAAGGCCGCAATCTCTTCAGTAGAGGCAATGTTGATGTTGATTTCCTTTAGCTTCTCATCGAGGACATACTCTTTTTCCTCGTAATGAGTGACCATTCGGATGTTGCAGATCCAATCATTAAAATTGGACCCATAAAAGATCACTCTCCCACCCAAGTTCATGAGTGAGAACGAGCCAGAGGAATTTGAGCCAGAAGCGTTGTTGTTGACGTTCGACATCTGAAATAGAAAAGAGACAAGTTTGATTAGAAATGAATCCCCAATTAGAACACATAAATGAGAAATTAGGGCTAGGATCTAACAACATTATTTGCAATTTAGAAAAGGGATGACATAATCTAAATAGCAAATAATTTGAAGGTAAGTGAATGACGATTCACTAATTTCCACCATGAAAAGCAAATTAAAGCTAAGCTTTAAATGTATTGAAAACTCCTAGATCTTTTGAGTTTCATTGAACTTTTCAATGGCATGTTTAAATCCCGATATACGCCTCAAGTTTGTAATTGGGATATCGAGGATCACAAAGTGGGTGTGAATCACCAAGCAAATGTACATGGTGCCCTCAATGTTATAGTCACCTATTCAACATGCCGGTTAACCACACATGCTCCATCGAACTATGACAAAAATCTAGTCACCCTTTTCCACCTTTTCTTAGAGCGCAATTAGTGTGCCGGTTAACCACACACGCTCCACGAACGTCTTAGCAAGGGTACAAAGTGTAACTTCATGGAATTGCATCAATTCACTTTTTCCTAAACTAACTAAGATTAGGAATTTTGTAAAAAACATTTAGTTACTTTATACTTCATTATACTTTTAATGAGGAAAGGTTTGCCCTATCCTACCCATTCGGCTAACGACCCTTCACCAATCAAGGAAGCGGTGGGTGAGAGTGGACACTCATTTAACGGCCATTTTATAGGTCGTAACCTTATACCCCCCTTATAGATCGGCTTCGTGAATGAGGCCTACTAACGGTAAGACTAGCATTTAAGCTATATATATATATATATATATATATATATATATATATATATATATATATATATATATATATATATATATATATATATATATATATATTAATCTTATAATAAATAAAGTATAAAGTTAAATTTTAAACTTGTAAAATTCTAGGGTTTGAAATTTAAATAATTCAAATTAAACTTTTAATTAAAAACTTAAATTTCAAAATTTGAGGGCAAGTTTTGAACTTTTCAAACACATAGGATCAAATAGCAAATAATTTAAATCAAACATTTAATTTAATGATTATCTACATTTGTCCTATTCCATTTTATTCACAAGATAATTCCACAAATAATTCAAATAATCAAATTTTATCATATAAGGAATTTATTATTCAAATAATTGGTGGTTATCTATTGTTTTGGTAAGGATAATCACATAATAAAAATAGAATTCGGATTTTATTAGTCAAAAATAGTTTTGGTAATTATCTTTAAGCAAAACAGCAAGAAATCCCGAGATTCTCTCTATCTGACTCCCCGACTTACCGAGTTACTAACTGGACTCGCCGAGTTGGGCCGACTCGCCGAGTTCAGCAAGTGACTCGCCGAGTGAGGTCAGGCAGAGGGTAGAAAAATGATTTTCAACAAGATGAACATACAAGGCATCAATACAACAGAAACCAATCAAGGCTCTGATACCACTGATGGGTTTTATACAAAAGAACATCCTATATACTCATACAAATCATAAAGCTTGGATCTAGGTTTCTCTATTGTACATGCAATTCATCCATGACTTATGAACCCTAAACCTAGCATACATATTTCAAAATTATCATATAAAATCAAATCTAGATGATTACCTCTTCAAAAATTGCTTGAATCTTCTTGTCTTTGAGCTTAGAGTCACAAATGTCACTCCTCTAATGGCTTATAAACACCACAAGCAAGAGAATGATCTTGGAGAGAGGAGAGGAGGCACAATTTCGGCTATGAAATCTTCTAGGGTTTCCAATGTCCGAAATCTGATGCCCTAGGAGTTCTATTTATACTTGTGCTACTAGGTTTTCAGTCAAAACCCTAATGTACAACTTAGGCCTTAAGCAGTATATTAATAAACCATAATAACCTCTCTTTCTCCTTGAATCATCCTATCAAGTTGCTTTGGTGAAGGCAACCCAAAAGGCCCATGCACAACCAGGTCAAGTACATTCCTAATATAATTATAGGCTTAGACACTAATCTAACAAATACATCAACCAAACAACTTTTCTGACTACGTGATCCAACCAGCTGGTCCCTGAGCCTTTGGTCTCCCACAAATGCACTAACACCCAGTGAATTACATGCAGAAATAAACAAACAAGATCACAGGGCCCATATAAACCCCTCATGACTATATCTAATGAACTTACCATAACATACATCCTTAAGGGAATCCAGAAACTCACCCAAAGGGTGAAGCACTGGAGATCGAACAAAATAACAAACCTTAATCATTAACAAAAAAACATCCTCATGAACGGTTGAAACAAGATCTCAAACCTTGATTAAGACTAAAAAAACCCATCAATACGTAACTATCTCGATAACACCAATTAAGTTATCCAAAAATGCAACTAAAACTCTTGTCAGATCCATGCAGATACCAACCTTGCTAGCACGACATGCCAAAAATTAGATTCCACGAAGATCTAATGTTGTGTTTAGAAAACTGAACAACACCATCCCAAAAATCTAGACTCCCGATAACCAAGGACATTTTCCAAAATTGAGCCGAAGTTGACAGTAGGTTAATGATTCCATTAGACTTCAACTTCTACAACTCAAAACTTCTAAAGAATTTCCGCTTTGATGATGAACGAAATAACCAATGATCGAGGATGCATTGACACTTAATCAAATGAACCAAAACCCATGCAGAGTTGAACGTACCCATCTCTGAAACTTGTTTACCAATCAACAACTTCCTAATTTAGACTATAAATAGCAATCCATACAACGATCTAACAAATCGTTCAACAACCGATACTCAACATGAGCGATCCTAGCGCCTCTTCATCTATTCATTGGCATCCCAAAAAGAACCAATGGCTAAAACAAGCTTCTTGACCAATTACTTCCTTCTAGGAGAGAATTCGTGTAGTTCTTGCACATATCCATCTAATAGTTACTTGCTATACACTCCTGACTTGACCAAATCTTGAATCGAAATCCCTCTTACCAACACCACAGATTCCTATGAACCATTCTTCCGACACCACCAACTCGAATATATCTGTGACCCTCCAAGTAGAGTACCTAGTTCTCCTTAACTTATGGTTCAAACTACCACCTAATGGTGTTTTAACCCAAACCATATCTTAACTGAATTAACCCAGTATAAACCATCCATAACTCTTGGAATGTATAACACACGCAAGATGATCTTCTAGATAAGGACCAAGAAAACCCTAAGAGATTCTGAATCTCAGATGAACACCTTAGAAATTTCCAATCATAACCAACTTTAACATTAAGGATTTCATGCAATTGCATAAGCAAAACCCCAACTTACTATCCAAAAACATACACTCCTCACCTGGAATCCCAATCGTCAATTCATCACAAAATCGTTCATAAATACCCAAAAGGCATCATTCTCATAGTCGGAATACATCAGAGACAACAAAATTTGTCGCTCCTGGTTCGCCTGAAACCATCAGCTAGCACCTGACCTGCCTATATCCCATGAAGCAGACCCTTGGTCTCATCATGAGGCATCCATACCACAACAATCCTCCTACACATTCCTACGTTGTCATATAATTGTCAAACACCGTAGCCAACTAGCCCATTCTAGTTTTATATCTCAACTATGAAAATCACAAGTCTACCTACTCTTTCTTCAAACTCAACAAACTATAAGGACATAACCCTCGCCATAGTTGACCAGTTCCCCGCCCCCCACACTTAGGGTTCGAACTATCACTTGCTGACCCTCACAGTTCATCATAGCAATGAACCTGATTAGCCAATCTGTCCCTTTTTATACTTATGCATCCCTCATGGGGATATGGATCAAATCAATCGGAAACGACACCCCGAAGATCTCCAATACACAACCCTGAAACACTCTAGATGTAGAAATTTCGTGTTCATTGGCAATAGACACCCGCAACGGAAATTCCAACTCTCGGTATACAAAATGGAATATGACAATCCCTAAATAATAAACAAAAATCGCAAGGAAATCCCAAACACTATATGGGCATGTCAGAAGCCTTTCCATCATTACAGTTTCCAACCCTTCACGAATGGTCCTGATACCTTATGATTCACAAAGCACCCCGAAAGTTGAATCCCTAACCCATTACGGCATGTGAGTTCTTGTGTTTCAACCATGACCTCCAATACCCATGTTAGCAACCTCGAACTCTTCATCCATCACTGAAAGAGCCCTCTTTCTCTTTTTGAGTCTGCCCCCACAATAATATTTCCCCTAGTAGTCATCTCAACAGTCGCTCTCACGGGCTGTAAGGTTGTAGTTCGCCGCTCGAGCTTGGACTTTTGCTTGTCAGTGAACTGATCCACGATACCCGACAATTCTTCCTAAAATATCAGTAAAACCTCAACGATAATCATCTCCCGCATCTGATCGACAGTCCACCCTGGACTATCCTGGTCATCAGCTCCGGATCTCGAACCAAATCCCCTCGTGAACTCCATACTGAAAATGAACTAAAAGCATCAAAAATGCCACAATACACATTGCTACAACCACACAACGAGACCACCCCTTTGGGGTTGTGACTTGCTTGCTATGTGTATGGGTCCTCTGTTTTCGGTAGTATGGGCCCATACTACCTTCCACACCTACCCATATTTGTCGTAGGGATCATCACAACCACTCTAAACTAATAAACTAATGAAGATACGCATACATCCTATCCCTAATCTCTCGAGATAGGCTAAAACATTCATCATCAGGCTGACCATTCACACATACACTCATTCATAATGATACTCCAAAAACTTGCTAAAAAGCGTATCATGAGTATTATGTACTCCCTAAGCTATCCTAGGATCCATACCTCACCATACCATTAACTGCCAAACGACCCCGATTGGTGCCAATTAACTACCGCATGAATACAGTCACATGCAACATAACTTAAATCATCTTAGATTAAAAGATTCAACCCTATAATGGTTAGAATCAGACAACAGCTGCGTAGTAGGTCCAAATTCTTTACCCTAAAATTATTTAACCCATGTCACATGTGACTTAACATATTCAATTAGCAGTTAGTTCACACCCGAAATAGTCATACAAAAATCAGCAAGGAAACCCTATAGGAAATAAGGCATCATGTATCAGGCAATTCTATCATGTAATTCCTAAAGATCCCTATCCTACAACTAGCATGCTATTCTAACATAAACATAATACCAAATAACGGTGTGGGTAACATGGGGTATACTTTCTTGCACCATCTAATCTAAGACATCAAATCCTTCTTTAGTCACTTTTCAAAACAATTTTGAAAACGACTTTTGAAAACAATTTGGAATTCATTTTGAATATTATTTTTAAAACTTTTACAGATCCTTATTTTGAGTCTGGATTCACACGAAAGCTCATCCCATTCTCTCAAAACAGGGCTCTGATACCAACTTGTAACACTCCCAAGAATCACAATAAATTTAATTTTTTTAAAAGCAACCATGAATCAATATTGTTTACAAAAGCATTATATCAAATCAGAGTTTTCCCAAGACTAGAAGACATAAAAACTAGAAGTTGTGTATGATCATGCCTTCGCCTCCCCACGATCCTCGAAAGTACCTGAAACCACAAACTAAAACCGTAAGCCAAAGCTTACTGAGTTCCCTCAATGTACCAACACACCACATAACAAGAATGCATAGAAACATGAGCAGCTTGATTGACTGGGCTGTTGGAATAGTGTCTAAGGCTGCAACTATATTAGGCAAGTATTTGACCCGATTGTGCATGGTCCTTTTGGGTTGCCTTCACCATAGCAACTTGATAGGATGATTTATTAAGAGAGAGTAAATATTATTAATATATTATGAGAATAATATAATGAATAATATATTTGTTATTTGATTAATATAAGTCATAGAATTAATTAGAGTTAATTTGGTGACTTAAAGAGATTAATTAAATAAAGGGGTATAAACTGTCAATTGGTTGATAGTTAGGCTTTAGACTGTAAATCCATTTGGATATACTATGGACGGATTCTAAGAGGATTAGGATAGCTAAAATCGTCCATTAGAGTTATCTAGGAATGGATTTGGATAGCCTTAAGAGAAGATTATCTGATAGGGACTTATCTGTAATCCTTAAGGAGTCTACAAGTATAAATAGACCCCATGGCTGATGGAATTCGACACTTGACCTAAAGAAAGGAACCTCTGGTCGAAATTCCTCCCCTCTCCTCTCTCCCAAATCATCCTCCTTGCTTTGGTGTTTGTAAGCCATTAGAGGAGTGACATTTGTGACTCTAGAAGCTCCAAGACCTCAAGATCAACAAGGAACTCAAAGGTATGATTCTAGATCTATTTCAATGTTGTTATTTAACCTAATTAGTAATTAGAAGTCTTGGATTCAAAGCATGTTTATTAGAAAGCCTAGATCCAAGCATTAGGGTTTTGCATGCGCACATAGGAAAATTCTTATGGCTAAAACCCATCAGTGGTATCAGAGCCTAGCTTGGTTTTCTTTAAATTGTTGCTTGATTAACTGAAACAAACCTGCAAAATTCGATTTTTTGGTTTCTGTGTCACTGACTCGGCGAGTCCCAAGGTGGACTCGGCGAGTAGGCCTGACTCGGCGAGTCCCCTTGTGCACTTGGCGAGTCAAAGCGTCAGGAATGGCCAGATTCGGGATTTCTTTGTAATTATCTTATCTAAACTTTCCATAAACTAATTAGATCAATGTTAATTCGTTTTTATGATAAATATAACTGCAATCTTGATCTAATTGAAGATATTTATCTTATAATAAAATATTTAATTCCTTATATGATAATTAATTAATTATTTTGACTATTTTGGTAATTATCTTTCAAAGAAATCTTGAATAAATCAAATATAGATAATTAGGATATTAATTGTTAATTGGAATTATTTGTTATTTGATCCTCTATGTTTTAAATGTTTAAAACCTACCCTCATGTTTTGAAATTTACTTTTGTGATTAAAAGCTTTAATTTAGACAACTTAAATTTCAAACCCTAGATTTTAAAAGTTTTAAAATACAACACTATACAAATATGATATTACTAGAATAATATATATATGTATAACAAAATGCTAGTCTTACCGTTAGTAGGCCTCATTCACGAAGCCGATCTATAAGGTGGGTATAAGGTTGCGGCCTATAAAATGGCGCTTAATGGGTGTACACTCACACCCACCACTTGCTTGATTGGTGGAGGGTCGTTAGCCGAACGGGTAGGATAGGGCGACCTCATTCTCTCATTAAAAGTATAATAAGAAATATAAAGTAACTACATATATTTTTAAAATTTCCCAATCCTAGTTACTTTAGGAAAAGTGAATTGATGCAATCCCATGAAATTACACTTTGCACCTTGCTAAGATGTTAGTGGAGCGTGTGTGGTTTACCGGCACACTAATTGGTTCTAAGCGAAGGTGGCAAAGGGTGATTCATTGTTTATCATAGTTCGATGGAGCGTGTGTGGTTTACCGGCACATCGAATAGGTGATTGTTACAATGAAGGCACCATGTGAATTTGCATGGTAGTTCACACCCGCTTTGTGATCCTCGGCATCCCAGTCACAAACGAGAGGGGCATATCGAGATTTAAACATGCCATTGAATAGTTTCAATGAATCTCATCCGAACCTAGGAATTCTCAAAAACACTTAGGACTAATAGTGTAAGTTTTATGGTGGAGAATTAGTGAATCGTCATTCACTTACCTACAATTTATTTGCATGTTAGATTACGGCATCTCTTTTCTAGTATGTAAATGTTATTGTTGGATCCTAGCCCTAATTTTCTTATTGGGTGATAATTAGGGATTCTTATTCTAATCTATCTTTGTCCTTTTCTAATTGTAGATGTCAAACGCAAACAACGCTGCTGCTAGTTCTTTCACGTTGATGAGCCTTTGCCAAAAGGTCACCTTCGATGGAACGAACTTTAGCAAATGGATAAGATACATTCGCACCATTGCTCGCTATCAGGATAAGGAGTATGTCCTCGATGAGAAGCTCGAGAAAATCAACCCCGAAATTGCTACACACGCCGAAATCACCGCCTTTGAAACTCATGAGCGAGATGCAACGAAGGTACATTGCATCATGATCGCCACCATGAACTCCGAATTCCAAAAGTCCTACGAGGACATGTACCCGTACGAGATGCATCAAGACTTATTGGAGAGGTACCACCAAAACGTGAGACAAGAGAGGTACGAGATTTTCACTAACATGATTTCCGCGAAGATGGGTCATGGAGAATCTCTTATCGTGCACTTGCAAAAGATGCAAAGGTATGTTGACCGCCTCCGCAAGTTAAATGTTGACTTCGGTGAAGACTTGGCGATCGACATGGTGCTTCACTCTTTGCCTCCGATGTACAACCAATTTAGGATGACCTACCACATGAACAAAGAAGAGGTCACCCTAAGCAAGCTCCAAGGTCTCTTGAGGGTTGCTGAGAGCAACTTCAAGGACAAGTCTGTTGCACCCACTCCCAATCCGCCCGCTGCTCCTGTCTTGGCTAATGGACAAGGGAAGGGAAAGAAGAGGAAAGCTTCATCGAAGAACTATCGCAAGGTGAAAGCCCGAGATGGTGCCTCTTCTAGTGGGACCAAAGTTGATCCCGCCAAGCCATGCTCTAACCCGAAGGAGGCAGAGTGCCACCACTGCCACAAGATAGGACATTGGAAGAGAAGCTGCCCGGATTACCTGCAAGCAATCAAAGAAGGAAAGATCAAGCCATCTTTCGCAGGTATATATACAATCAAATCTAACGATTCTAATCATGCTATTTCTTGGGTTCTTGATACCGGTTGTGGTTATCACATTTGTTCTAATGTGCAGGGACTAAGAAGAAGTAGGGATGTGGAGCAAGGAAGGATCAATCTAATCATGGGGAACAGAAGATCGTCGCCTGTGACCAAGATTG
The DNA here is from genome assembly GCF_002870075.4 of Lactuca sativa. Classification (NCBI taxonomy): domain Eukaryota; kingdom Viridiplantae; phylum Streptophyta; class Magnoliopsida; order Asterales; family Asteraceae; genus Lactuca; species Lactuca sativa. The sequence continues at coordinate 173,037,580 of NC_056629.2, read as the reverse complement.
GAGTGTATTCCTTAGTGCTTAGGAATAGTTTAGTTTTAGATTTGAACAATTGTTGCTATTCGCCAGAAATGGCAAGAAACATCATTTCATTTCATGGTTTATATAGACAAGGATTTAGATTTTCTTTTAATAATGAGAATGGTTCTATTTTGGCTTATCTAAATAGTGTCTTTTACTTTGAAGCTATACCATGTAATGGAATATATGAAACCGTTATGATTGTTGATAACTTAGGAAATGATGTTTTGAATATTGATTCTTCCACTAGTATGGATAAAGCATCCTTGTGGCATTGTCGTCTTGGACATGTCAACAAGAAACGCATAGCCCAGCTCCAAAAGGATGGAGTGTTGGACTCATTCGACCTTAGGGAAGATGACACATGCGAGTCTTGTTTTCTTGGAAAGATGACTAAGTCGCCCTTCACGAATACATGTGAAAGGGGCGAGAGTCTATTGGACCTAATACATACCGATGTGTGTGGACCGTTTAGATCAACCACGAAGGATGGGAACCGCTTCTATGTGACTTTTACCGATGACTATAGTAGATATGGGTATATCTACTTAATCAAGCAAAAGTCAGACACCTTTGAAAAGTTCAAAGAGTTCAAGAATGAAGTGGAGAATCAATTGGGCAGGAAAATCAAGATGCTTCGATCCGATCGAGGAGGAGAGTACCTAAGTCTTGAATTCCACGATTATCTCAAGGAGTGTGGAATAGTTTCACAATTGACGCCTCCTAGGACACCGCAGTTGAATGGTGTGGCAGAAAGGCGTAATCGAACCTTATTGGATATGGTTCGCTCTATGATGAGTCGTGCTTCGCTACCAATCTCTTTTTTGGGGGTATGCCTTAGAGACTGCCGCCCATATCCTTAACCGAGTCCCTACTAAGAAGGTTGCCAAAACACCTCACGAGATGTGGACAGGGAAAGCTCCCTCGTTGGCACATATTAAGGTTTGGGGTTGCGAGGCTTTCGTAAGACGAGATACTCACGACAAGCTTGAACCTCGAAGTGAGCGATGTATTTTCATCGGTTACCCGCAGACATCCTTTGGATATCTCTTCTATAGACCGAAGGACAATGTTGTCTTCGTTGCAAGGAGAGGAGTTTTCCGAGAGCGAGAACTCATAAGCCAAGGAGACAGTGGGAGGCAAATCGAGCTTGAAGAGATTCAAGAGTCGATAGATGAAGGAACCTCTACCGCTGGCACTCAACCCGAGGAGGAAACTCCGGTTGAACCGATTGACGAATCCTTACCTCTTAGACGTTCTGATAGAGTTAGAGTTCTACCCCAGTTTTATGGTTTTCATATTACTACCGAAGGGGACACGTATATTAGTGATGGTACACTAGTAAACCTTGATGAACCTAATACCTATAAGGAAGCCATGGCATGCCCGGAGTCTGCAAAATGGAAAGAGGCAATGGATAGCGAGATCCAATCCATGTATGATAACCAAGTTTGGAATTTGGTTGATTATGTGCCCGGACGTAAGACCGTTGGGTGCAAATGGATCTTCAAGAAGAAGACCGACATGGATGGAAACGTACACACATATAAAGCGCGATTGGTTGCGAAGGGCTTTACTCAAACTCCTGGAGTTGACTATGATGAGACCTTCTCACCAGTTGCGAAGATTAAATCTATTAGAGTGATGCTAGCTATTGCCGCATTTCATGATTATGAGATTTGGCAAATGGATGTCAAGACCGCTTTTCTTAATGGGAAGTTGGCTGAGGATGTTTACATGGCTCAGCCCGAGGGGTTTGTGGATCCGAAGCATCCGAATAGAGTGTGTAAGCTTGAGAAGTCCATTTATGGACTTAAGCAAGCGTCTCGCAGATGGAATCTTTGCTTCGATGAGAAAGTCAAAGAGTTTGGATTTGTACGAAGCGAAGACGAGTCTTGTGTATATGTCAAAGCCAGTGGGAGTATAGTAAGCTTTCTCGTCCTATATGTCGATGACATATTGCTCATAGGAAACGACATCCCGACTCTGCAGGAAGTTAAGTCCTGGCTCGGGAAGTGCTTCGCTATGAAGGACCTCGGAGAAGCTTCTTACATTTTGGGAATAAGGATAGTGAGAGAAAGAAGTAAGAGACTAATTGGACTTAGTCAGAACACTTACTTGGAGAAGGTACTGAAACGTTTTAGTATGGAAAACTCAAAGAAGGGAGAATTACCAATACAAAGTAATGCCAAATTGAGTAAGACTCAAAGTCCGAGTACCGAAGCTGAGATAGCAGAAATGAGCCGAGTACCATACGCTTCCGCAGTTGGCTCAATCATGTACGCTATGACTTGTACTCGCCCTGATGTAGCCTTCGCTTTGAGCATGGTTAGCAGATATCAAGGGAATCCTGGCAATGCACATTGGATTGCGGTGAAGAATATCCTTAAGTACCTTCGGAGGACAAAGGAATGGTTCTTAGTCCTCGGAGGGAGTGATGACTTGAAGGTGCGAGGGTATAGTGACGCCAGTTTTCAGACCGACAGGGACAACTACCGTTCGCAGTCGGGCTGGGTCTTTACCCTAAATGGAGGAGCAGTGACCTGGAAGAGTTCCAAGCAAGAGACCGTAGCTGATTCAACGTGCGAATCAAAGTACATTGCAGCGAGCGAAGCATCGAAGGAGGCAATATGGCTAAAGAACTTCATCGGTGATCTTGGAGTCGTACCTGCCATAAAGGAGCCCATGGAGATTTTCTGTGATAACGAAGGTGCGGTTGCCTTAACCAAGGAACCGAGGGATCATGGTAGATCAAGACATATCGACAGAAAATATCACTTCATCAGACATCGTGTAGAAGAAGGACAACTCGTAGTGAAGAGGATATCATCAGAAGATAACCCAGCAGATCCGCTTACGAAGGGACTGAGTAGGGTTAAGCACTTGCAGCATGCTAGGAGTATTGGGCTGAAGGATGATATTAGCGTAGATTAGATAGTATTAGAAACATGTAATAGATAAATGTAATTGACATTTGATGATTAAATAAAGGAGTTTTATTTATGAGTAATGTTACTATCTTATGTTAATTGTTTAGCTATTGTTTCACTTTGCATGTTTTGACTTCCAGAATAATTAAGGTTATTAGGAATAATCGAATTATTCAAATGGTCCACAATCGTTCATATGTTGGAAGTAGATATGAAAGAAGATTGTCATGAATTGGTGTGTAGAATGTCTAAATGGTGTTAGACATAGCAAAGGATTGCTGCAACATTCATGAGTGCTTATGAACTAGTTTTGAGCATTGGAATAAACCCGCGCTTGCTGGAATCACCTTATGGAATATGATATAAAAAGTGATCGCAAGACGATAATATCATATAGTCTTAAAACCTAGATATATGGTTTATTATTTGTTAATTGATTGTACATTGATAATACGAAAACGCATCAGTAACTTGGTGTTATAAAACGTATTGTTGTGTATAGTTGGTTAATGAATAAGTAAATGCATATAAGTCGAAGTTTATCTGTAACTTTTATCTAAGAAGGTAAAAGTGATATCTCGGCCGCTCGATGATTTGATTTGACTTATGTGCCGGGCCCGGTCAGAACTGAATTGATGTGTTCGATTAAGTTCTATGTCAAATAAATCAGAGATCGAGAAACCTAAATGCATGACTAACCATTCCATAGGATTGTCAGCATGATATCTAACAGAGGACTGTACGTTCCCTTATCTAAAGGACAAGATTGATTAGATCAGAGTTGACAGCGTCTTTGAGAGCTACGATTGCAAACCGAATTGTACTAGTATAGTTACTAGACTTATCCAAGTGGGAGACTGTTGGAATAGTGTCTAAGGCTGCAACTATATTAGGCAAGTATTTGACCCGGTTGTGCATGGTCCTTTTGGGTTGCCTTCACCATAGCAACTTGATAGGATGATTTATTAAGAGAGAGTAAATATTATTAATATATTATGAGAATAATATAATGAATAATATATTTGTTATTTGATTAATATAAGTCATAGAATTAATTAGAGTTAATTTGGTGACTTAAAGAGATTAATTAAATAAAGGGGTATAAACTGTCAATTGGTTGATAGTTAGGCTTTAGACTGTAAATCCATTTGGATATACTATGGACGGATTCTAAGAGGATTAGGATAGCTAAAATCGTCCATTAGATTTATCTAGGAATGGATTTGGATAGCCTTAAGAGAAGATTATCTGATAGGGACTTATCTGTAATCCTTAAGGAGTCTACAAGTATAAATAGACCCCATGGCTGATGGAATTCGACACTTGACCTAAAGAAAGGAACCTCTGGTCGAAATTCCTCCCCTCTCCTCTCTCCCAAATCATCCTCCTTGCTTTGGTGTTTGTAAGCCATTAGAGGAGTGACATTTGTGACTCTAGAAGCTCCAAGACCTCAAGATCAACAAGGAACTCAAAGGTATGATTCTAGATCTATTTCAATGTTGTTATTTAACCTAATTAGTAATTAGAAGTCTTGGATTCAAAGCATGTTTATTAGAAAGCCTAGATCCAAGCATTAGGGTTTTGCATGCGCACATAGGAAAGTTCTTATGGCTAAAACCCATCATGGACAACGTTATAGGGCCTACAACCTATCTAGACCACTCTACGAGTAGCCGACCTAACTGGACCACCTCACAGGACCTACAGCCTATCCGGACCGCTTTACGGGCCACCAGCCTCATTGGACTGCCTACAAGGCCTACAACCTATCCAGTCGTCCGCGGGTGTCTTGGCCAAAAACACAAAGCAGGACCGCCTCAAGCCAAACCAACATGTCGAAATATGCAACAAACAAACATGTACAGAAAGCCGAAAAATATAGATAATTATACGGATCTAACAGATCACTACAACATAACAACATCCTATATAGCATGATATAGATCTGACAGATCACTACAGTATAGCAACATCCTACATACCAGGATATAGATCTAAAGATCACTAGAGCATAGCAACATATGGTAAACCATGATATCAATCCATTGGATTCGCCTTGGTGCCTTTAACCTGTAAGTAGACTGCGGAAAACTCACCTCACAGTCTGAATGCAGTCTAAATAACTCTCAACTCCGACGACCGAATCAACCCAAATCCTAAATGTCAAAACATTTCCCATTTAAAATTAATAACATGTCCCAAATACCCTTGGTAAAAACTGGTCAAAATCAACAAGTTAACCGAGTCAACTCATGGCTCATATGCGAGGCGTACTCCATAGGTATGCACAGCATACTCGCCCTTTTACCATAGTTGGGAGGTTGACCATATATGCCCTACATACTCTATATTGTGCAAGGCGTACTCTCAGATTGCTATTTTCTAACTAAGAGCTTAATGCATTAAGCTCTCGCGTCCAACTTCCAAATCCAAGGCCAAAATACCACTAAGATTCATAAAGTTTCCAACTTTATGACTTTACATGTCCATTGAGTGCTTAATACAGTAAATCCAAACTTCTTAATGCCTTAAGACCTTCTCGAGCATGCATGGAGCAGCACTAAGCGTTAAGACTACATTTTTATGACTCAAGAACCCTCATATTGTTTGGAAGGATGACTTACTTGGTCAAGAGCTTGCCATGCTGAAGAATCACCATATTTAGGACCAAAAGTGACCTAAGTGAAGAAGTAACTAGATGTATAAGATAGGGTGATCAACTTATGAGCTTTTTACCTCCTAGAGGTTGCCAACAAAAAGAGAATCCTAGATCCAAGTTATTTCCAAGCTCCAAATTCCATGCACCAAATTCTTCTTCTTGAAGAACACCTCCAAAGCACACAAATGAGCTCAAATGAAGTCTTCTCACTTAAGGTTTCCTATTAGGATGTTTTAGTAGATGGAGGATGATGAGGGAATTAGAAATCAGGTGTTAATTATGCTTATATATTGATCAAACCCTAAAAATTAAGGTTTGAAGTTTTCTCACGTAGACCTTGCATACGCGGTGTACGCCCAACGTACTAGGGTCCATCCCAGTATGCTCAACATACACAATGTATGCCCAGCATACTACCCCTTTGCCCAAAATGCCACTATGGGCCATTTTGCACTCTTTCTTATACTCAAGGACTAACATGCAATATTCCTTCATATATATGGTTAAAATCGAAAATACCTTATCATTAGGATGTTACAATACCTCAACCCAATCGAAAACTTGTACCCTCATGTTCTAGCACTGACTCTCAAATCATCTCCTCGAGAACTATAACTCTCTAGTTCCCTTCTATGTTCTTATTATGTCAAAACCTCTCAAAATGAACACAAAACACCATTTATATACACTAAGAATGCAAGAAATCGCATCACAACACAAGGGCGTCATGCTGCGACTTACACCATATGTCTCGGCTATTTTCCATGTGTACCATATGTATTACATTCCCAACATATGCTCTCCATGAGCAAGTCATCCCGTCTTGACGTTCAACACTTACACTGCTACCTGGTTATTGACTTCCATTGACCAAGACTTCGATGATGACGCCACATATAAAAATAGTTGCATTGTGGCTTTCAAGAAATGACAACCTACTTTATAACTTGTCATATTCTCCTTTTACTTCTCAACTAAACACCCATACACCTTCTATAAACAACTTAAATCAAACTCCGTGCCTTATTTTTCCTACTTGTCTTAAAAAATCAAGTTATTCTCTTTGGAATTACGAAAAACATGTATTACAAAAATAAAATTTAAGAACTAAGAAAGTCAAAGAAATATCCATTAAGACATTGGATTTAAGCAAGAACATTCATTAATATAATGGATCAAAATGAAATCATCAAAATAAAGATCCAAACCTTGAACCATGAATGAATTTTGCAAATCCAGAACTTAAACCATTAGGATATCCAGTTTGATGATCATATGATATAAATCACACCTAGAGCAACTCCATCAGGCAAACCTCTTGTTGTCATTTTTGAGCCTAATGGTACCAGGTGATGCAAATTAAACCTAAAGTAGCATTAAATATCAATCTACAAGGAGAGGAAGGTGTTTTTGTTTTGGGGTGTTGTATGGATAAAAATGAGAACAAAGACAATATGTGTGAGTTATCAAAAGTGATGGCTAAGATGACGAGGTCGATGGCAGTTTCTCAACTTTGATGATGGTGGTATATGTTACTCATGTAGGTTGATAAGAGATGATGAAAACTAGGCCAACAATAACTATGTTGGTGGTTGATGAGGGAGCGGTATTGGACGACATAATTTGGACGATATTGACCACATCCACAACCAAACCACATCAAAGAGACTATTTTTCGTAATTTGAAACATTTTTGAACTTTAGTAAAAAAGTTTAAACAAGAGTGACCGTTTTTAAATTTTTTTTATTTTATTAGTTACCTAACCTAATATTTTGTTAGAGAAAACTACAAAATGATCCTATGGTTTACACTATTTTATGGATAAGGTCAAAAAAATGTTTTGGTTTACAGAAATAGTCCTCTTTTAAGGGTTAGTTGTAGTTTGAGTCGCTAAAATCAACACACCTTTGTTTTGGGTTTTTTTACCTTGTAATTAAAATGAAAAGTTTTTCCATCCGGGTTTATATTTTACTAATTATTAAAATTATTTAATTAATTAATATTGTTATTTATTACATTCGTTAATTTAAAAACCTGGTTTTCTTCACTGGCAATATCATGTTTGCTGCCGGAGTTTGCCTCTCATCAGTGATTATGGTTGCTCGGCTAAGGGGTACTCCTCTTGCTTTGTGTGTATTTTACCATAACCGAGGGAGATATATCATAAAGATGGTAAATAAGTATGAAAAGGAAATAAGAAAATAGGGAAAAAGCATCTCCTACCAATGTTGTTGGTTGTAGTGGTATGATGGTGTTATACCATAGGCGTTAGGGGTGGTAGTGGTGCGATGATGTATTCTTCTTTTCAAGCACACATTCATCGTCTTTGCTACCACTATCAATGGAAGGAAGATAGTCGGTTCATATTATGTGAGGAGTAGAAGAATGATTTACCCCGTTTGAGGAGAAGACGAGGTTCAATGTAATAAACCAACAAACATGTAATTTATCCTTCTTTAGTTATATAAGACCACTATAATAAATCAAACTGAGTTCATGGGAATAGACTTCATCTCTGTTTCTTGATCATTAAGTGATGATGATTTTCCTTAAAAAAATTGATGGGTTACTTTAGTTTGAAGATCCTATGTTATGTCATTGTAACCACTGTTAAGTTGTTGCAGGTTAACCAATTCGATCTACTTAAACTTTATTTGTCATCACATTGCTGTCTATAGCCCTAAGGTTTTTGTGATTCCAACTCTTTAAATTATTTGTGAATGTATTATAAATTAATGTAAATCACATATTGACGATCTTGCAACAAGAACAAATTTAATTTCATTTTCTTGAACTATTGAGCTTTTGATCATTAAGTTGAAATTATGGATACACCTTCAAGTATGATATTGTCTTTTGAATAAAAATATACTCGAGGGACTATAGATTCTTATCATGGCCTTTTGCTTGGATTTCTTATTTAACAAAAAGTTAGAATATGTAACTCACGGTGTTCTTTGCCTTTCATAGACTCGTCGGATAAGAGCAAAGGGATGAGAGATGAAGATGTTTTGAAGGTGGTGATGAGGTTTATGTTAGGGAAAAATTTAGGGTTTGTGTTGGAGATCTGGATACCAACATGGATCGTGATATCACTTTCCGAACTAATATTTCTACCTTATGTCTGGGTTATAAGAAATTCAGCCTAGGATAATCCAAGTGGACACTTACGATTCTAGGCACAGAAATTGCAAGCCAATATGCTAGAGGATTCTGAGAGTATGATGGAAAAACAAGAACTTAAGAACGTCACCCTGTTCTGAAGAGGAAGAACTGTTTATATATTAAACGAGATTAGGGCTGGGTCATCATCAGTTGCTTTGGAAGCAAGTCATGATAATCCGGATTTAATGAGGATTTAGGGTTACCAAAACTAACAAGTTTCGTTAGTTTTACCATAATGACCCTCAAGAACGTCACCCCCTTCTGAAGTAGGACCCCAACCAGGGGCTTTGGAAGCAAGTCATGATAATCCAGATTTTGGAGGGAAAAAATCAGGATCATTAAAAAAATTTATATAAGGAAAAAACAAATTTCGATTGGGTGAAATTATAGATGAAATTACAGCGAATATTATTTTGGAGGGAATTGTATTTTGTAAGGTATATTACTATGACAAAATTCGAAATATGTATATTTGTTGTGTAAATTTATATATTTTATTGTTTCTATATAAAGATAAAATAAAGTAGGTGGTTATGTTATACAAAATAAAAAAATTTAATCGTTTTGTTTTAGTGTTAATGTTGTGTATAAATTCCAAATTTTTAAGGGAGTTCTGATGGATCGTAAGAGTAATAGATTCAGATCTCTTGATCTGGACACGACTAATTCACTTGAGTCAGTGTTTTCTACTGAAGAGATCAAGAGGGCGGTCTAGGATTGTGGGCTGGACCGGGCGCCGGGTCCAAATGGATTCTCTTTCCGGTTTCTCAGACATTTTTGGGAGTTTTTGGGTGATGATATAGTGGCTTTTGTGCAGGAATTTAGTGTTAATCCTAGGTTTCCCATTGGGTGTAATTATTCTTTTATTACATTGATTCCTAAGATTGACAATCCTATTTGTATCAACGATTATCGGCCTATTAATCTCATTGGCTTGCAGTTTAAGATTATTGCTAAATTGTTGGCTAATAGGTTAGCTCCGGTCTTGCATTATGTTATTGGGTTGGAGCAATCTGCTTTTCTCAAATCTAGGCGAATTCTTGATGGTCCTCTTCTTGTGAATGAAATGGTTCGGTGGTTCAAACACAAGAATAAGAAATTGATGATTTTTAAAGTCGACTTTGAGAAAGCGTGTGATTCAGTCAGTTGGGATTATATTGATAGGATTATGTTGTTTCTTGGTTTTGGGGAAAAATGGAGGGCTTGGATTAGGGGGATGTTTTCTAATGCTCGTTCCTCAGTGCTTTTGAATGGTTGCCCTACGGATAAGTTTCAGTTGTTTAGAGGGTTGAGACAAGGTGACCCATTGTCGCCTTTTCTCTTCATTATTGTTGTGGAGGGTCTTCATATTGCTATGGAGGATGCGGTGTCGGAAGGTGTGTTTAGGGGGGCCCAACTTGAGTCACATGATTTAGCTATCTCTCATTTGTTTTATGCAGATGATGTTATTTTTCTTGGAGATTGGAATGAGAATAATGTCCAAAATTTGATTCACGTGTTGAGATGTTTTTATTTAGTCTCGGGTCTAAATCTCAATCTTTCTAAGTCTAGTCTATATGGTGTGGGGGTTAGTAGGTCTGAAATCTCCAACCTCGCTTCTTTTACAGGCTGCTCGACTCGTTCTTTTTCCATTTGTGTATCTTGGTGTTCCAGTTGGCGAATCTATGGTGCCCGTTAAAGGATGGCAAATAATTATAGATCGCTTCAAAAAAAGATTGGGATATTGGAAAGCCAGATTGTTGTCTATTGGAGGTCGTTTAACTCTTGTTAAGTCAGTTCTGGGTAGCCTTGGTATTTATTACTTATCTATTTTTAGGCCTCCTGTTGTTGTCTTGCAGGCTTTGGAGAATATGAGGGCTCTGTTTTTTGGGGAATGGAAAAGGGTCAAAAACGTATTCATTGGGTTAAGTGGAATTTGGCGTTAAACTCTTTTAACCAGGGTGGTTTGGGTATTGGTAGTTTAGATGCTTTTAACCGGGGTCTTTTATATAAATGGAAATGGAGATTTTTTAATGAGCCTGACGCATTATGGGTGAAAGTTTTGAAGTTTTTTTATGGTGAAGGGGGAGGTTTTTCTAGGGGCTCGAGAATACAAAGTGGTGGTGGTGTTTGGCAAAAAATAGTTGGGTATATTAACTATCTTCACAAGAGTGGTTTACTGCCTTCGAATGCCATGGCTAGAGTGACTGGGAATGGAGCTACTATTCGGTTTTGGCACGATGTTTGGTGCTTGGATGTTCCTATGATTGTGCAATTCGGAAGATTGTTTGTGCTTGCTTCCAATCAAAACTCTTTAGTTAGTGATTATTGGTCTCCGACGGGTTGGGTTTTTTCTTGGCGTCGTGATATTAAAGGAGGGGTTGAACAGGAGCAGCTTACGACTTTGATGTCTTTGTTGGATGGCTATCATCTTGGCATGGAGTTAGACAAATGGGTTTGGAATACTGATAATTCAGGGTGCTTTTCGGTTAAATCGAATAGGAATTGGATCAATGATTCGAGACTTTCATCGGGTTCCATGCCTACTAGACGGAATTGTTCAGTTCCTATTAAAATAAACGTTTTTATTTGGCATTTAATGATGGATAGGCTTCCTGTGAGGTCGAAGTTGGTGGAGAGAGGGGTGGATCTTGACTCGCTTTTGTGCCCTTTGTGTCACGATGCTACTGAAGACGTGTTGCACTTGTTTATTCAGTGCACCATTGCAAATCAGATTTGGAGGCGGGTTAGTCTTTGGCTTGATTTAGATATCCCTATTTTTTTTCTCTATGAGACACATGATGGGCTGGATCGATGTGAGGCCAAATGTTAGGCAACAATGAGCGATTGTTGACTCGGTTTTTTCTGTGGCCATTTGGGTGCTTTGGACGTTCCGTAACGGTATTTTGATTAGTAATAATAAGCCTAGAAAGCATAGGATTTTTGATTCCATTGTTGATATTTTGTTTCGTTGGTTTTCGTCCCGTAATTCTAAGGCTAGGATTAATTGGAGTTTGTGGCTTCAAAATCCTTCCTAGTCTTAATGGTCTGTATTTCTAGCGTCTTGCTAGTTTTCTTTTAATTTTACTGGTTGCTGCCATTCAAAAAAAATGTTGCTTATAAACCCGATATATATATATATATATATATATATATATATATATATATATATATATATATATATATATATCGCCTACGGTAGACCACAACCTTCATATATGGTACTACCGCTTTTAGATCTAGAACCGATGCCTTCAGATCTAGAACCACCGTCTTTAGATCTAGAACCACCGCCTTTAGATCTACGACCAACACTTCTAGATCTATGTCGATGTCACTCTAATCTGATCAGATATATTGTTTTTGATATGATTTCTTCAAACCTGATAATGTCAGCATCACTGTCGACGACAACTACACATCTACGGACATTGTCACCGGTTGCACAATGTCCTGCAGATCTGTAAGCACTACTAAAAACGAGCTTATTAAGTTGTTCAGCTTCAGATCTATCATCAAGCCGCTGCACCACCTACTCTGCTAGTTCTAGATCTTCAATTTCTGCCTCAGATTTATGATATTTGTCTCTAGATATACGATGTTCTATTGTGTATCTATGAACTTCTGGTGAGGATCCACCATTCCCTTCAGATCTGTTTCGTCTCCACCTTAATCCAGACATGTGGTTTATGCTTTGTCAAGTTTTTCCGATAGCCGACTTCACCGGAGCAAATCTGAAGCCAAAAAAGTGTTGTTATGATCATATCTGACAACAAATGACAAAAAAAAAAACAAAAAAAAAAAAAACGCCTTCTCTGGTGACTGGTGGTTGTTCCACCGCCTTCTGATGTTTTTTTGGTAAGATCTAGTTATTTTTTTAATAAGATATCTGGTTCTACTGTTGTGTGGTGGTAGTTCTACCACCACATCAGATCTATTCCATCATCATCGATTCCTCACATCCGATCAACAAAAAAAATCATTAACAACCATTAGGTTTTTAGATCTGAAGTCAAAGACACGTATTTATCAAATCTAGTTAGTTCTGATCAGATCTGATGTGTTTGGTGCAATTTCAGGTATATATCTGATGTATACAAAGCATTTCATGTTGTCCACCAATGGTTCTACAACCTTAGATCGTCGGAAAGGTTACAAATTACCATCAACCTTTTAGATCTAAAGTCAAAGACGCACTAATTTCTCAAATCTGATTAGATCTTATGTGTTTGGTGTCATTCGGGAATAGATCTAGTGTATACAAAGCATCTCATGGTGGCTAGCAATGGTTCCAACACTGAATCATATCTACATCAGATCTGATTTGTATGGTGCACAAAAGTTGTTTGATGAAAGTTTCAACAAAATCAGGTATGTACTTAATTTGTGAATATTATGGTTGAGAGTCATGGATTGTGTTTATTAAACTGTGAATGAGATTCTAGAAATACTCTATTAATTGTGAATATGTGCGGTACATTCTCTAAATGAGACTCATAAACTATTTTATTAAATTGTAAATAAAATTCTTGAAATGTAGTTTTAAGCTGAAAATATTTTTGTGAATATATATTTTTTGTGTACTAAACAGGGAATTTTTTATATTAAACTATGATTTTGTGTACGAAATATGAGAAAATTGAAATAATGAATAATATTATTCAGATTTTGAAACAAAAGAATTCTATCATTATATAAAAATCTCTAATATTTTGAAAAAAATTAACTTGGTATGAGTAGTCAGGGCTGTGAATTGACTATCTTAAGCTATGAATTTGCTGTGAATTTTAAGTTTGATTCTGAAATATGAGATGAAAGAAGCAATATACACAAATCTAGTCTTCCTCAATTATGAATAAAATACATAAAATTTGAACTATAAATATTATGTAAGATGAACTTTAAAAAAACACTAGCCTCCAATTATCAAGGTATAAATATAAGTTTTAAGTTAAAATATTGTTGTGAATGTGTAATTTTTGTGTATTAAATTGTGAATTTATTGTATTAAATGTGAATTGATTGTATTGAAGCTGCTAATTGATTGTATTAAGCTTTGAATTTATTATACTAAGCTTTGAACTATTATTATTATTATTATTATTATTACTATTATTATTATTATTATTATTATTATTATTATTTTATGTTTGCTTTTAAGCAATGAAATGAAATAAACGTTATACACATATATGATTTCTCTTATTTTTTAATAAAGTACATAATATTTAAACAATGAATATTCTGTAAATTAAACTTTGAAAAAAGAACATTAGTCTCCATATATGTATATATAAATATAAATCTTCAGTTGAGAATACGAATGTGAAGGAAAAATTTTTGTTTATAAAAATGTAACATTATTGTATTAAGCTGTAAATTTTGTATATTAAACTGTAAGCTGACTATATTAAACTGTGAATTTATTGTATTAAGTTGTGAATTTTTTATAATTTTTATGTTAAAATATGAATTTTTTATGTATCAATGTTTGTATTAATTTTCTTGTGAATATATTTATTATTTGTGTTGTATAAATATATAAGAATTTAATGGTTTTTATTGTTTTGCATTAAAATCAAATTGAGTGAATATTAAACAACGAATGTAGTATTTAACTTGTCAATGCATAATTGTATATGCATGTCTGATTTTGAAGGAATCATGATTGCAACGGTGGCACAAATGGTTTTTGGCGGCATGTGGTAGTTAGTGGTGGTGGTAAAGTTTGGGTTTGACTTTTCTGAATCTTTGAATTATTGTAAAATGTATTGTATTAAGTAGTGAATTTTGTTTATTAAACCACAATGGGATGTATTAAATTGTGTATTATGTACATATTTTGTGTTAAAATAGGAATGAAAATATTATATTATAAAAATTACGATTTTGCAATATTCTCACCAAATAAGACAAAAAAAATCAAGATTTTTACATATTTAATAATTATTCACATGTTTAATAACTATGAATTTGGGGTTCTCAATTTTGTTTGGTTCTCATTTGAACAAATATATATATATATATATATATATATATATATATATATATATATATATATATATATATATATATATATATATATATATATATATATATATATATATATATATATATATATATATATATATATATATAGTAGTTGTGAGACTCATGTATTACATGATTTTATTCAAAAAAAATAAACAAACATGAAGATCTATCAATTTAGAAAATTTAAATTTATCAAATAAACTAAAATATTTAATTATTAAAATTGAAGTGCTTATTTATCTTTTAAATTTAAACTAATAATTTAAATAAATAACAACTAAAATAATTGGATTCGATTTAGATTCATGTATTACATTCACGTATTATATGGAATTTAATAAAATAAAAAAACCCACAAAATGACATATGGTTAAAATTTAATTTTAATTTACCATAAAATGACATGTGGCATAATGCATAAAAAGATGACAGGTGACAAAATTATATATATATATATATATATATATATATATATATATATATATATATATATATATATATATATATATATATATATATATATATATAGGCATATTAATAACTTATTATTTTATATGAGGAAAGTAATAATTATAACACGGTAATATTATCTAAAAATAAATGTTTGAATTATTTTTGGAGGGAAAAAATTGGTATCATTAAAAAAAATTATTTATGGAAAATAAAAATTTAAATTGGGTGAAATTATGGATGAAATTAACGACGATTAAATTGGTAGGGTACGCTGAATCCGATTTTGGAAAGTTTAAATTTGATAATGGAAACACGTAAGTTATCAAAATAATTTTTTTATGGATATAAGAGAAATACAAACTTAAATTTGATAAAAGAATGCGTAAAAATAAATGGTTGAAATATTTTTGGAGGGAAAATTAATATCATTAAACAAATTTATATAAAGGAAATACAAATTTAAATTTAGTGAAATTATAATGAAATTAATGACAATTAAAGTTGTTGGTTACGATCGGAATCCGATTTTCAAAATTTGGAATTTGATGAAGGAAATGTGTAAGTCGAGAAAATAGAAAATCTGAAACGCGGGAAAACATATAAAAAAATACATATAAAGTTATAAAAAGTTGAAAAAAAATAAAGCAACATAAAAAAATCAATCCTAACAAATAAAAATCATTCTAACACATGTCTTTTTCTCGTTCATTTTCTTACATGACGATTTTTGGTATTTTTGAATTAACTATTTTTCATTTGTCATTATTCTATGTTTTTCAATCATTTAAAAATGTTACTTAAATATATTGTTATATAAGCATAAATATTCTAATTAGATATTCCATCCATAATAAGAGTACTTAATTTAAACATATTTTGACAACCAATATAACATTTTTTTCATTGCATTAAATTTTAACAACTATTTTATTTATTCAAATAAAGTCATAGAGGATAATTTATGGAATGTTGAATGTTATATGAATTTAATTTTAATATATCATTAATGGAAATTCTTTTCTAAATCATGATTGGTTTATTTTAAATTACCTATGAATATAAGTGCTAACTTTTATGTATGTTCTTATTTATTTGGTGTTTGCAAGAACTTTGCATTAGACTTAGCATAATTTTAAATAATTTTGGTATATCATCAATGTAAGTTAGTATATATTATTCAATTATATGAAATATCAAATAATAACATTTCATTATTATGGTGATAATTTAGTTATATATAACATTTTTACTAATGTTAATGGTTTTTTTTCTAATATCCGTAACGCTTTCAGTAATTGTACATTTTACAAATATCCTAATATCTTATAATTTTGTAATCTTACTTTATAATTTTTCATAACTATGCTATTTTCAAGATTGACTGTCTTGAATACAAAACTTTGTTCACTGATTTGGACCAAAAAGGGTTTCCCATGTCCGAGATATAACCTTTCAAGGACAAGAAAAGATTAGGAAAAAAATGTTGAAATAAAAGCGTTGGCTTTTTAAATAAAATAAAACACATACGCACATTGATATTAACTAAATATGTGAAAAACAAAATAGAAATCACAATGCACTTGGTATCCACTTAACGTAGTTACACCAACACAAAAGAAATTTAGAAATTCCAATTCAAAATATTATAGATTAAAGTCAAAGTACATTGATATTAACTAAATGTGTTAAAAACCAAGAATTATAGCAAAATATGTCAAATTAGTAGCAGTAGAATATTGATAATTAAAAGCACTGAAGGGTAAATGGAAGTTTCCAATCATCAACTATCATGCAATCCAAACAATCTCAGAAAAATTTAATTACGTAAGACACACATACATACATATAGTTAAACGAAAGTCACTATGCTTTTCTCAGGGACATTTTATCGAACATATAGAGTGCAACATCAAATGCAAGGTTAAAAAGACAAAAGTAAAAGATTGAAAAACTAATACTAACATTTACAATTAAGATTAGTCATGCATTCAATGATCACAGTCGAATACAACACTAAAGAGAATCAAAAAATCAAATACAATTAATAAAAATTAAGAACATCATATTGAAGAAGGAACTTGGATGACGAATGTGATGCTGCAAGGGGTGAAGTTGTTCGAACGTGATGCTGCAAAGGGTCTGAAGAAAACATAATGTACGAACAGTCGCTCATGATTTATACATAACTTTCAACAATGATTATGGAAATGATATCAAATTTCGAATTATTTGATTCTTTGAAATTAAGCAACGATATCATTTAATCTTGTAGATACGTTTTAGATAATAGATGTGAATTGAAAGAATATATATGAAAGTTGTTAGCTAAGAACGTGATTTTAATTAGGAAGGAACGAAACTTACTTTCAAAAATTATGATGAGTTTTAAATGAGTTGAATACATTCCTTTTATAAATATTATTAACATTAAATCAATTAGTCAAACATTCAAATTTAAATAATATCAATTTAATTGTATTTTATTATAAGATGGCCTCATCAAAATGATCTAAGGGTTAAAATTAATCAAGAAAACACAATGAAGGGCCTTAATTGTTGAAGGTAATGTCAAAAGGCATTTCATTTAATATATATAAAGATAAAGGGTGGGACACACTTTTGATAATATATATATATATATATATATATATATATATATATATATATATATATATATATATATATATATATATATATATTAGCGCATGGCATGTAAGAACAGGAAAGTTTTGGATTTTAGGTTTTTGACACCATTCTAGGGGTTTGATAATTTTGCTCCCTTCAATATTTACCCATGCAATCTCCACACAGAAGTATATCCATTTGTGCAATCTCCACCCAGAAGTATAATCACTTGTCAATTTGGTCCCTGCCTTTTGTAACATTGTTCTATTTCAATACTTTTTTTCGCCTTATTACAAATTTGGTCATTCCTTGGTAATTGAGTAGTGAACCCTACTATATACTCTTAGAGTTCGTCGTCGCTCTTACATGTTTTTGGAAACTGTCGCTTTTTAGCCAATTTTTTTAGAAAACTCTAAATTATTTCTAACCCATGCGATACATGGGCTCTTTCCTAGTATTAATTAAAGAAAGGCACAATTATTATTTTATAAAAATTTAATGGACCAAAACTAATTAATCAAACTCTTTTAGAAATAACCACTTTTACAAAATAAACTATTATGAGTTTTTGACAAAAACAAATTCACAATGCAGGAACTATGTATTTTGTTATAATGTTAATTGTCAGACTCATATATTATATCAGTTTATTTAAAAAATTATATATGAACTAAAAACATTTAAGAGTTTAAATTTATAAGAAAAATTAGAAAGATATTGGATTATTAAAATTTAAGTTCATTTCTTTCTAAATTTAAATAAATACACAAAACAAATAATTGGGATGATGGGGGTGTAAATGGGAGAGGAGGAGGGCAAAGTATGCAGTTGCATGTGACCCAATTTTTTATTATATATTATATAGATTTATATATTTCAAAATGAAAAATTTGTAATAAAAATAAGGATTTTTTTTCTGGTTCGTCTTAAGCATTTGATGATATTTAAATCCTCAGGATCGACCATGAGTAGGCTTCAATTTAGAAATTTAAAAATTAAAAGAAAAGTTAAATTAATGAAGCTGATATATATATATATATATATATATATATATATATATATATATATATATATAT
This sequence comes from Lactuca sativa, assembly GCF_002870075.4. Taxonomy (NCBI): domain Eukaryota; kingdom Viridiplantae; phylum Streptophyta; class Magnoliopsida; order Asterales; family Asteraceae; genus Lactuca; species Lactuca sativa. The sequence goes on along the minus strand of NC_056629.2, from coordinate 173,018,641 downwards.
ATATATATATAGGCTTAGGTTATTTTATTCTAACTAATTATTGTGCGGATATCGTATGGTATGAGAATGATAAAGAAAATATGTAGTCTGGTAATATAAATACATTCAATTTTACATAACTATTGTCATAAACACACATTCTCACTAATTAAATCATCTATAAGGTTATTATACACTTATTATTATTATTATTCTCATTTCTATCAGAATGTTTATTGGGTCGTATTCTGTCAGAATGAAAATGATTGAAAAACGATGTGTGAGAACAAAAATAATTAATAATTAGCGAGAATGTATGAAAATGACGATATTTTTGTAAGACTGAACGTATTCGCATTGTTAAACAACTTATTTTCTTAGTAATTCTCATAGCATACGATATTCGCACAATAATTAGTTAGAATACTTGAACCTAGATAGCTATATATATATATATATATATATATATATATATATATATATATATATATATATAGAGAGAGAGAGAGAGAGAGAATGAAGGAATCACTCTCAGTCACTTATTTATTTTTACTTGCAAAAGCCTTCATCGTACCGACGGAAATAGGAAAGGAATACACATGTGTTTTCCAGCAAAACATGTTTCCTTAAACTATGTTAATCATTACCTTAATGTATATACAAAACATAGTTTTTTTTTCGTTTTTCTAATTTTTAATGAGCTATTTTTATCGAAAAATGATTTTAAATATATCAAAATTCATAATTTTTTATTCTCTTCAAATAGACATCTATATTGATATACTTTTAAGATAAATTAAAATTTTTATTTTTTATAGTTTCAGCTTTCGTTATTCATAAGTGAATAAAAATGCATCATATTTTTACTACAGTACATTTGTAATTCACTTATAATTAAAAATAATAATTTTTTTACAGTTTAAATATCATTTATACTACTTATTTATATATGAATAACAAATTAACTGTAACAAAAATCTGATAAATGCTTTATTCATATATAAATATAAAATATGACGACAACTAATATATGTTTTATTCATATCTTTATATACTTATAAATGAAGCATTTTTCCTTTCACCACATTCATTTGAAACTCCCATGCATTTTTCCTTTCACCACATTCATTTGAAACTCCCATGACTTTTCAATTTCTTTCTAATAATAATTATAAGTTGTTTAATAAGGTTAAATAAATATCAAACCTAAAGTGTAATCATATATAAACTAAATTTCAATATTAAAATAATATCTTTACTTCTACTTATAAAGTTATGTTTGTTAACTTTTAACATATCATACTTAATTAGTTAGTTTTAAAATATTGTTGGATGTAAATCATTATCATTTTAAAGATACAATTTTGGAACAGTTTATATAAAATACTTAAATTATTAATTTAAGTATAACATTACAGGATCAACTTAAATATAAATTTTACTTTAACTTAAACAACCCTAAAAATATTTATAAATAGTTAAAAGTGATAAATTGTAGTGTCTTTCTAATAATGATTATAAGTTGGTTAATAAGGTTAAATAAATATTAAACCCAAAGTGCAATCATAAATAAACTAAATTTCAATTTTAAAATAATATCTTTACTTCTACTTATAATGTTATGTCTTTTACTTTTAACATATGATACTAAATTTATTAGATTTAAAATGTTGTTGTATGTAAACCATTATCAGTTTAAAGCTGCAACTTTTGAACAGTTTGGATAAAATACTTAAATTGTTAATCTGAATATAACATTACAGTGTCAACTTAAATATAAATTTCGATTTCACTTAAAAAACAAAAGATTATTTTGTAGTTAAAAGTGATAAATTGTAGTGATAAATGCTAAAACTAAATTGTAACCTTAATTTAACTAAAATATTTCCTAAAGATATTTTTATAACACTACTAGAAAAAAGGTCTTTTACGACGCTCATTGCGCGTCGTAAAACGCTCAGACGACGCGCAAATGCGTGTCAAGGAAGGCCCTGTCATAAAGAGAGACGACGCGCATTTACGACGCGCATTTATGACGCGCATTTACGACGCGCGATTATGACACGCAATGCGTATCAAGGAAGGCCCTGTCATAAAGGAAGACGACACGCATTTGCGTGTCGTAACCTTATGACGCGCGTGTTTATGACACGCAATGCGTATCAAGGAAGCCCCTGTCAAGAATAGCCATGTCATAAATAAAGATGACACACATTTTTGCGTATCATAATTTTAAATGTTTAAAAAATATTATTTATAGATTTGCTTATTTTTCAAATTAAATTTGTATTTAATGTTTAATAATAGATAATAGATAATAAAATATCATATACAAAAATAGAATCCATTGCATAAATTTAATGTCATACAAATAATCGTTCCATATGTAAACAAATATATACCAAAAACATCATGTCAAAAAATTGTAATACATTTATATTAAGGGGATCTAATTGTACATTGTTATTAAGAGGTTTTCCCTAACTATATAACATAATACTAAATTGCTATTAACGGACACCTTATGCAATGTAATGCTATACAAACTAAAAAGATATACACAAAGATGATAAACATCAAATTCCAACTAAGTAGAGTTGAATCTTGCCTTTCATACTTCTTTAAGACTAATATTGAACCCCTGCTCCGATAATTCTTGTGACCTGATCAAATAAAAGTCAAAAAATTAATATGTTAATACAATTATTAGAAGAATCAAACTTGGAATGTTAGTTGTAAAAGACGAAATTACCCTTTTCTCCATCCAAAGAATTTGGGATTTGGAATAAATACACTACAATATGAATTACCTAATATCAACAATGACAAACACAATGACAAGAATACCCGCATACAAATGGTAAATATTATCTGTAAAGCTATCAACAATGATATTCACAATGACAATCTTTGATCATATAAACTAGAGAGTATATCATCACAATTCCATCTAACACCACCCATCAGAACACGTAAAGCTACTCAACCAACATATCATGTCATGTAATGTATTTTTTGTCAGTATATCTTCACATAGAAAACAAAAGTGAAATAAATAAAAATAACAACCTTCTCATTTACTGAAAATGGATATTGTTCACATATATGGGAGCCATTTTCAGAATTACCATCCCCATTTACCTGAAATCATTCATGCCATTTTAACTCAAATAATTTATTTATAGTAAAAAAAAATAAATATTTATAATTATAGTGTTTTGATTATATAATATATACCCATCTGTCACTGACTCCTCATTCGTCATAAGAATGAACAAATATTTTAATTAATTACCTTGAAATGATAATAATATAAATACTATAACACCATGGCATGGTATATTTGAATAATACCTAGTGTAGCATCCAAGATAAGACGTTGACTTGTTGCTTGAGCAGATTTTTCAGTGTATGCTTTAAGGGCATCATCCCACCGTTGCAGCTTTTCATACCTTGTATTTGGAAGCAACATAAACAATTAATATTTTGAGAAAATAAGACAATGTAAATGATTTCAGGGTCCTAGAAATATACCATGATTCCTTTAGTTGTAAATCCAAACAGCATCCCATATATAGTTATATACTTAAGAGAGTGAAAAAAGGAAAGTGAGCTAGTTTCTATATATTCTTACCCTCCAAAAAGATAGAAGTGAAAGTATCCAAAAGAAAGCACTTATCCACCTTGATTCCTTATATGCAATCCACACCTGATCAAAAGAAGAAATCAAACATTATTGTTACAACAAAAGTCAAAAAATCTCCTTTTCACTATAGTTGGAAAGTATATAATAAACAAAGACTTACTGCTACAATGACAATACAAAAATAGAAATCGGTTGTTGTTGCTATCATGCACCTGTAAGCATTTACAACTATGTATGAGCATTTACTATTACACTTTTTTACATAAATTAAATAAAAGGGAAATTTTAAATGGTACCTTGATAATACATTGGCATTGAATGTAGATCCATCAACGATAAGCACATAAATAAAAGTTCCCAGCATCAACTAGCCTAGTGCATAAATGATTATTTTTGCAATTAAAACAAAATGTCCCCTTTTGTATCCCATGGCATCCCTATATAAGCCAAATATATAATAAAATTACAAGCATTTTAGCAAACATTTTTACTTGATTTTAGTTTTTGTTATCATTATTGGACATGTCCCTCAAAAGATATAATGGATCCTTTGATGATTCTTCTGGTGACAACTTAAAGAACTGCAGAGCCACGTATCATTTGTAATAGGGCTGTAGAAGGAATGAAAATTTACTTAAAACATGTTACACTTGTAATTAATGGTAATAATAATAATAATAAAGTTTAATTACCTTCCTGCAAAAAGTACAACAGGTATCAATACAGCTGCCTTGATCCAACATGATTCCTTGTAAACTATCCAAGCCTAAGATTGCAAGTATATACACAACCACATATAACTCCATTTGATTCAACAAGCTTGTAACACCATGGTCAAGATCAGTTCCAAAATCCCCAGTAAACACGCCACCTGAATAGAACTGGAAACCCATGCCACTGGCATCAATGGCAACTAATACGGGTTGATTAGCGACTGCCTGTAACAATGCGGATTCACTGTTGGCTGGCACTTTTTCATACCCAGTAATGGTGGTAGCATGGACAGCTTCTTCCTTGGTGTTGCAGGTTCCATCTATTGCCTGATATGGGTAAGCCACCTCGGTGTTGATGCCTTTGTTTTTAACGATAAACTCAAAGCCATCTTCCATCTCGCCACCATCACATCCTCCGTTTTGTTTTTGGGGGGTTTTGATTGGTGTTTGTTCCTTTAGGGTTCCGTTTTCAGAATGGTTTCCTGTAATCAAAGATTTTGATATTAGTATGGAATTGAGTTCCAAATATTCAAATTGCAGTAAAAGAAATGATCTTACTGTTACCGTTTTCCGTAGAGCGACCATTTAAAGGAGGGGAAGAAGCAAACCCAGTGTAATCACCTGAATTCAAATAAAAAAAAAAGAGAAAAAAATGATTATTTTTATTTTTAAGGTAGCAGCAGAAAATTAGTTTATCGTTTGTTTGTGCTGGAGAAGATGCGTTTTTTAATTTTTCAGCAGATGATTTGCCAGTCCATTGTTTAAGAGGGCGAATAACCAGAGCTCTTGGATTCTCCCTTGGAATAAAAAGAGCATCTGCTTTTGGTGTGCTGGTAGTCTCTTCATCATCACTAAAAAACGAAACCTGTAATTGTAAAAAAAAATAAATCAGATCCATAAAAAACAATAAGGGCAAAATAGTCAATATAACAACAGATATTACCTTTGGCCCATCGTTTTTCGAGTGATACTTTCTAGCACCCCACGAATTTTTTACCAACCAGTACTTCATGCCAAAGTTGTGTATCTGATGTATTCACCATCACCACAGACAACAACATACCTCCTATTTGGGTTGTGCTTCAAGCTCTGTGGAAAAATAGAAAAGTCAAAGTCCATATGGTTGACTATTTTCAGTTTAAAGGAAGGTAGGAACAAGCATAACTCACTTGTGGATAAAGATCACATGTTCCCAGTTCTTTAACTGCTAAAGGCAGCCTCTCTCCATCAGAAACCTGAATAAAAAATAGATTTTTTTTCCCATTTCATTGTTAACATAACATAACATGTATATGGGCTTTAAAGTCCAAACCTCATGATCAGCTCCCACACTCTTGATGTTAATAGTTTGAATTTCATTATGTTTAGCCCATATAATTTTTCCACTATTGTCCATGCTGGCTACAGGCTCTTCACGTCCAATTTTCACCATTATGGTTCCTTCATCATAGCCAATAACAATCCTGTAAAAACAGTAATTAAAATAAATCCAGATGAAAGAAGAAGCATCAAGATTCAAGACCCACAAAACAAAAAACAAAAAGTGCTATACAAACTTACCGACGTGAACCTTTCATGTATCCAACAGCCCAAACCCTTTCAAGTCCATAGTTCAAGGTGTTCTCAAGTCTGAATAAAAAAAAAAAAGAGTGGCATAAAGTCAAAAAGTTTACATTTTTAATATATGTATAACGATGGTATTTTGGTCTTTTGATAGGAAATGAAGAAAGAAATTGAATTCCTTCCATCCATCAAACATGGAATTTGAAGGAATCCAACAAAAATTGAATTCCATCCATTTGGAAACCAAACACACCATGGAATGGAATCTAGCATTCCGATTCTTTTAGAATCTACAAAACAAACACACCCTTAAAGGTAAAAAAACAAGAGCTCACCTGTAAGTGGTTGAATGCCATATACGGACAGTACCATCTTCTGAACCTGTCATTATTATTGGAAGCTCGGGATGGAAACATACAGCAGAAACATTGTGTGTGTGACCTTCTAGAGTTTGGACACAGCTTTTAGTTAGCAACTCTACAGTAACAGATCACAGTTGTGACCGTATTGCTGGATTCTCATATTGAGATAGTAAAGGGAATCAAATCAGTTTAGAAATTGTAAGTAAATGAGATTCAATTCCTATTACTTAAATTAAATTCCAACTCTTAAACACTAAATTGATTTTTTTATCATTATCAAAACACAATTGGCTGATTACTACTCATGTGTATGTATAATAATAGTAAATTGAATCTAATAGGAATACATAAATTTTTATTTACCTGTGAGGTTGTCACTGTGGCAGGTTGCTTTGAACCTTGTTCATTAATCTTTGGACAATCCCCTTTTGGTTCAAACATTTAGTCAAACACCTAGTGTGCATAAAAAAAATCAGGTACTTATATCATAAAATATTAACAATTCCATGAAAATATATGAGAGAGGGTAAAAAGGCACAAAAAATCGTCCAAAAAGAAGGACCAGTAGGACATGAAACAGGTAACTATGGTTGAAAAAGGAAGAATTACCTTTGAAATAGGCCTACTACGCAGATGAAATAGGCAACAGTGGTGGTATAGTGGTGGTTCTGGGCTGTTGCGAAGGCAGTGTGGTGGTGGCTTAGGGCTGGTGTTGTGGTGCGATGTTGTAACGGTGGAGTCTGAAAGCAAACACAAATTGTGATGGAAGCTATTGTTGTTGTGATGTCCGATTCATCAAAAGAAAATCATTCTTCGATCAATCTTCTATTTTGTGAAAGAAGATATTACTATTTCAAATGTGTTATGTTTGATTAGGGTTTGCACATAGAAGGAAGTGAAAGTCGATCGGAGAGGAAGGGGTTTGCAGAGAGAAAGAAGGGAGAGAATGAAGTCGATTTTGGCGGGTGTAGAGAGTAGAGAGGAAGAGGAAGCGGGTGTTCAAAATTTTGGGGGATTTAGTTTCCCCCCTTACCTATCAAGGAGTCCAAGAAACGCGCGTTTATTAAAATTATAAAGCGACATTTGTAGAGGACGCCCGTTTTATTATAGGTGCCCTCCGTGTTTTTAATATTTTTACATGAGACACTAATTTAAGGGCACTCAGTAATGCGCGACCTAAATCCTTAAAATTTTTGAAGAGATGACACTTTTTTAATGTCACTCTCTAATGCGTAACATAAATCAAAGAGCGTCGTGTTTTGCGCGTCGTAAAAGGCCTTTTTTCTAGTAGTGTAATCGTTAAAAGTTTTCAAATAAGTAGCTTAAAATAACTTACAATAGTAATAGTTAAAAATAACTCTGTATAAATGATTATATTATTACATTTAAAATTAAAAAACAATGTTTGATGTTTTAAATAATTATAATGACAAAAATTAAAACATTAAGCAAATAAATTTTAAAAAAATTAATTAACAATAACAACAACTATAAATAGCATTAAACCATATATATTTAATTTTATTTATGTGTAACTTGCGGGTAGAAGTCATTCAAATGATTGAGATTATTTAATTATAATAGATATATATATTATCATATAACTCAAAATAATCAATATATATATATATATATATATATATATATATATATATATATATATATATATATATATATATATATATATATATATATATATATATTATATCAATTTAGTATATGAATTATTATATCAAATTTAACAACAATGTTATTGTTATAATAAAAATAAAACATATATTCGTAAAGACTTAACTATATATGTGTTTCTGCGCAACGCGCGGGTATTCGCCTTGTATAAATATAATATATGACGAAAGATGATGTAAAAAATACATTTTAAGTAAGAAAACTTTATTACGTGTTATATTCATATTGAATTATACTAAAACTATAAAAAAAAAAAAAAAAAAAAAAGTTAAGCATACATTTTATTTATAAGTGAATACCGATTGTACTGTAATAAAAATTTAGTGGATTTTTATTCATTTATAAATAACGAGAGCTGAAACTCTAAAAAAAATATTTTTTTTTATTTTATCTTAAAACTTTATCAGTATAGATTTCTATTAAAAGAGAATAAAAAATTATAAATTTTGATATATTTAAAATAATTTTTCGATAAAAATAGCTTTCTAAAAATAAAAAAAAAAACAAAAAAAAGGTATGTCTTTAGGTATATTAAGGTAATGATTAGCATCGTTTAAGGAAACATGTTTGGTTGGAAAACACATGTATATTGGTTATCAATTTCCGCTGGTAAACCTAAGTGTTTTGCGGTAAATAAATGTGTGGCTGTGAATGATTCCTTCATTCTCAACCTTTTTTTTATTTGAACATTCTCTCTCTCTCTCTCTCTCTCTCTCTATATATATATATATATATATATATATATATATATATATATATATATATATATATATATATATATATATATATATATATATAGAGAGAGAGAGAGAGAGAGAGAGAAGGGTTATTTGGAAAATAAAAAAACTAAAAATCATACAAATGCATAAAAAAAATACTTAGAGATTACAAAACTTTTTTTTAATTTTTTTATAAAAAAATCAAAGGTTTTTTAATAAATTTGTTGAAAAAAATAATCAATTTAAAAAAAATTCAAAAACAAAATCAGCAAATTTATTTAAAAACATGCGATTTTTTCATACAAAAATTCAAAAAAAAGTTTTGTAATTTCTAAGTATTTTTTTATGTACATTATAATTTTTAGGGGTTTTTGTTTTCCATAGAACCTATATATATATATATATATATATATATATATATATATATATATATATATATATATATATATATATATATATATATATATATATATATATATATTACATTTATTGTAATTATTATATTTAAATAGAAAGTATTTAATATTTAATAAAATGGGAAAAAGTAATTAAAGAAAATATAAAAAAAAATAATTTAAAATAACCATAAAATAGTATATATGACAAAATCGAAATGAATGTGTCATGCGATAAAAAAATTTATTTATTAATTAATATTAATTGTAATAAAATCTTACTACCCGTTCAAAAGAAAAATAACAATTATTATAAAAGACGAAACGTTCTTTTTCTTTATTTTATTTTTTGAATTTAAAGAGTATGAATGGTATTTATTATCAACCTAGAAGTCAAAAAAGGATATATCAATTGATTAAGTTGTGTACCTACTCGTGGCAAGTTACTGGACTTATCCACACGTAGGTAGCAAAAATGGATTTGACAACATTTAATAATAATAACTTCATGTCGGTATCATTGGCCTACAAACATAATATAACCATGCACTAGAGGTGTACAAATGGGATTTTTTATGTGTGGATCGGATCCAAATTGGTTTTCCAATAATAAATATCCGAACCTATAGGATTTGGTTAAACTCGGTTAAGTACCAGTTTGATAAAAAAGTTGTGTTTTCGTTATTTTTTTGCATTCTGTAGAACTTGAGTTCGTTTGATTAAACTTATTGAAATTTTCATGATTATCAGAATCTACGTATAATTTTTTTATGATTGATCAGATCTTTACGTAAATATAAAGTGTGGTTCAGTCATTTAGATCATTTAGGGATTCAACAAAGGCATTTTTCTACTTCTATAATTTAGAAAATGTCTCTTAGCATTTAAGATAGTACATATCTAATGATAGATATGTACTAGAATACAATGTAATAGAATACAAATTAAGAAATGATAGATGGAAACATGTTTCACAAGATGAAAATCATTTTTTTATCGATTTGAAAACTAGATTCTAGCAAGATTCTTCAAACCGATTTCACCTAAACGGATTCCATCTTTACACATGCCAAATCAATCTCAAATTGTAGCATTAGGTTCAAACCAAATCAATCTCAATTAAACTAGGTTACAATTACGTTTCAAATACAAAATCGATTTTTTATCAAAAAAACATCAAATTTTTATAAACATCTATTAACGTAACTTTAATATTTTAGGGCGTCTCCAACCCTATATTAATATTCTGTTCTCTAGTTTTTTAAGAGGGGAAGGAAGGGGTAAGTGAGGGATTTGAAGGGAATGACATATTCTTGAGTGTTTTTAGAGGTCTTGAGTTTTCTTTAGAGGGGAGGAAAAAAGAGGGGGGTGACAAGGAGGGAAAGAAGATGGAAAATTAGGCGGCATTTGTATCCACCCGTTAGGCGGATTGAGAGGGAAACAAATAAAGATGATTTTACCCTTGACTTTTTTTTACATGTATTTAGCAAATATAGCACGCATGTGGCTTCTCACATTTTCAATCATCTCTTGCGACTTTGATATGGTCTTATTTAAATATGTATTTTAGGTCATTATCCTAATATATATGAGTAAAATGTTATATTTTAAGATATATAATATTTAATATGTTTTGAAATGTTATTGGACAGATTGACCTCTCTTTAGTATTCTGGTCATATCTAATGACTCGTAACTCCGATTGAGGAGATTCAAGAACTTTTGGAAACTAAACAAAATATCGGACAAAATTTGTGTTTGTGCCAAATAAAGATTTCCAGTTCCTACATCGTGGCAAAGGCATTACCATGATGGGGTGAATCAAAATTCGTGTACGTTACGAATTCCATGTACTAGGACGTGGTAAAAGCGTTACTATGTTGTGCCGACACTGAAACCTATAAATAAAGCCGTTCAAGAGAAGCAGCAGAAATCCAGTTCCAGAAATTTATCAAGATGATCAAGTTTTCCCATTAGCGATCGGATTTGATCTAGTCATTACTATCCCAAGGGTGTATGTTCCTTTTCTCTCTTTTTATTTATTTTTATGTGTTTTACTTGTTTTAAGCATGCAATAGGGACATTGCATGAATTAAGCGTGAGATAGGGGGTCGAATATAGGAATACAAGCATGTTGATTTTGAATAATAAAAAATTGGATTAAAAGTATTTAGAGTATAAATACTTTCAATAATGGTCTAATTTTAAAATCTAGTTACAAATTGTTATATTGTTATATTGAGATTTAGGCTGCTAGTGTTATGTGGGACGATTCGACACGAGTTTCGATGTTTAATTGAGCCAATAGATATTCTAATGTATTTGTGACTTCCTTATCCTAGTCAAATCATGAGGCAAAAACAAAACTTTGTTTAGTTTGAAGGACATAATAAGTTAAGCATTGTGTACCCAAAATGTATCCCAAAAAAAAACTTTTATAGTCATTGCACCTTAGACTAATGTGTTTAACTAATAAGGTTTAAAGTTAAGCTCCCATGATTAAGCATATATTTTTCTTTAGGTTTTTAGTTTTGAGTGAAAAAAAGAGAAAATAGTTGAGTGAATAAAAAGCATACAAAGTCTGAAGATTGAAGATACTGAAGAATAAAACGAAACTGCAAAAAGTCGAATCAGTATTTTATTTTATTGTAATTTTTTTTCTAGGTTATTTTTCTATATGTATGTTTGGGGCTTAAACAAAAATTATATTGAGGTTAAGAAAGATTTCTGAGGATATATTCGGAGGGATGCATAAAATGAATGTTGTTCAAAATAATTGAGAAGTGTTTTTGTGGATTGTGAATATTTAGGATTGGGGAAATACTTAGGAATATTAGACATATGTACATGTATTGTGGTCTCGATGTAATGGATGAGTTCAAAATGGATTGTCTTGTACAATGTTGGTAGTTAAGGTTTTGATGTGATAGTATGATGATTAAAAAATCAGTTTTTCTTGAGGGCAAGCAAAAAAAAGTGTATGGTATTATGCATTATTTTAATGCATTTAAGTTATATTTGGTAAAAATGCAAAGATACCTAGTACGTACTTATAATGATTAAATTATATGTTGCAGCCAAAAAGGATATCCACGAGGAAAAGGAGCTGAAATTGAAGAAAGCTGAACACTTGGAGGATTAAAGTTGAACATAGAGAATTCATGCAAATTGCTTGACATAATATGGCATTTTCAAGTCCACGACGTTGCCAACTTTCCTGAAACTGAAGCTTCCCAAGACTTGGGGGCGTACACATTTTAAACGAGGGCCACGATGTGGAGGTTTAATTTTCACAACGTGGAAACCAAATTTTGGCAACTATATAAATCAAACTTTAGGTTGAATTTCGGGATTTGGTTTGGGAATTAAGTTAAGAACTACGACTAAAACCCTCTGGAGAACTGTTGGGAGTTCAAAATTTGTTTGGAGATCAAGCTTGAAAATAATTAGAAGAGCAACAACTTATAATCATTCATTTTGCTAGCCTTAACCATGTGTAGTCTAATTAGCTTTGATTTTATGTTAGTTTCTGTTTTAGTTATGGGCTAATCACCGTACACTTCTGTTTGGTGAAGATAAACCCATATCCCATGTGTTGATTTCGAATTCATGGGTGTTTTTTGTTGATTTTACTTGTGTTTGATAATCACAATCCTAGTATCTTGAAGTTCTAACTTATATTGATTATTAAACAAGTTTTGTACAGTAGAAGATTATTCTAATTTGATGAATTTGTTATTTAGTTGTTTATGGCCATTAAATAATTAGATATAGTGATTGAACAAATTCTAGGGTTAGGTAAATAAAAGTTAGCTACTTTGATTGTGTAAGAGAGCATAATTGATCAATAATTTGTTCTTGAGTTACTAGTCTTAATCAAGGATAGGTAATTCATAGATTTATCATTCATAGTCCAATTCCAATTCGTGTTTATATCAATTTTGTGTCTAACTTGTGCTTGATCATTGCATGGTAACTCATGAATTGCCAAAACTAGGTATTTGGATCATGATAACTAGTATTTAATTGAATTCGCAATCAACATAATTTATCCACTAAAAATCAACCATATGAGAAGGGGAATTTGAAACTAAACGGAAGTTCTCTTTAAACTTGAATTAAAAATCGTTTTCTTTGCTTGCTTAGTTTCAATAGTTGTTTGAAATAAGTTGTTGAACTTGCAAAATTAGTAAAATACCATTTAAAGTTTGTTTCTTAGTTTAAATATTAGTAGTTATTTTCTAAATTAAAAATATGTTCCTTGTGATCGACACCCGACTTACCTAAGCTATCCTACAAATTGACTAGGTACACTGCCTAAGTGCAGTTAGCTACTTAAATAGGTAAGGTTTATAAATTTTAAACTGACAGTAAATGCACATCAACACACATTGTTGTGTAGGGTTGAACACGAAACTTTGAAAAATCATAACTTTCTCATATGAAGTTAGATTCAGACGTTCTTTATATGTACAGGCTCCTGATCACTTTATCTTCAACTTTTGTTTTGATTATTTATCCTAAATAATCTGTTAATTTTTTTTATCATCCCTATTTATTGAGTTTTTTTTTAAATTAGTTTTCACACACAAATATTATATATACATAATATTTTATATAAACACATACATGATTGAGTAATTCTATTTTATTTATTGAGAAGAAGTTTACAATTGTTGACCGACGTAAATACATATTTTATAATCAATGACTAGTGAAAAACGCGTCAATTACATTTATCTCTCCGTAAGGATGATTCCATCCCGGAATCATGCATCAACAAACAGATGTGGATAGTGAATCCTCATGTTGCTATTTATTTTCGAAGTAAGATTTGGCCCTGTTGTATGTTTTCATCGCACAAGCACTAAGTCAACCATCATATGCCATAAATTTTTTGTCTTATGGTAAACAATTGCTTCAAGCCCTTCACTTAATATTTTGTTTTCATCAATTCTTAATTTTGAAAGTGGAATCATGTCAGGTACTTCTCCCAAGAATTTCCTAAAGTAACAAACATGAAAGGTGTTATGAATATCTTCTAGTTCATTTGGAAACTCCAGTTTGTATGTTTGCTTTCCAATTCTCTAAAGCACTTTGAATTGTCCAATGAATCATGGATTCAACTTTCCACGTTTCCCAAATCTGATTATTCCCTTCCAAGGAGAGAATTTAAGCAACACTTGATCTCCAATTTCAAAAATAATCTCTTGTCGCTTTTTACCAACATAACTCTTTTGACGGTTTTGAGTTGCTAGCATTCTTTCTTTGATCACATTCAATTTATCGACAATCTGATGAACAATCTTAGGCCCTACAAATTTTTTCTCTCCAGCCTCGAGCCAACAATATTGTGTACGACATGTGTGTCTATATAATGCATGATAAGGTGTCATCTTAATGCTCGATTCGTAACTGTTGTTGTAGGAAATGCTCGTCTAAGTTACCTATGAATTCAAGAGTGCATGATCGTAACATATCCTCCATTGTTTGAGTCGTTCTTTCACTTTGGCCATCTGTCTACAGATGGTAAGTTATACTCAAACATAGTTTTGTACCCATCTCTTCATGTAATCCCTTCCAAAATCAAGAAGTAAACGACTTTCTCAGTCTTACACAATCGTCAAGGGAACACCATTAGCTTTAATTATCTCTTTCACGTAAACTTTAGCGAGGTTTTCTATAGACCATATTTTGTTCGCTGCTATGATACTTTTCGTTAATAATTCCATAATCACCCTAATCATATCGTGACCTCACTTCATTCTGGGTAGTTTCTATATGAAATCCATGGTAATGTCCTCCTATTTACCCATAGGTACCGATAATGGTTCCAAATTCCTATACAGTTTCTAATATTGAGTCATAACTCTTGCGTAGGTCACACACTCGACTACATACTTATCAACATCAAGGTTCATCGTTGGCCACCAATAATGTGGTTTCAGATCCATATACTTCTTGGTTCTTCCTGGATGAATAGAGTACATGGTTTTATGAGATTCTCCCATGAGAAGATCCCTTATGCCACCCATCTTTGGCACCCAAATTCGGTTATGGAATACTTTCAATCCTTGGTTGTACATTCCAAACACTAATTTTTTGCCCAGATGTTCTTCGTTTATGGTATCTACTTCCAAACCATCAATTTGCGCCTTCTTGATACTTTCCACGATTCTCGACACAATTCCATTTTAACGCTCTTAGCCTATTCCAGTCCAGATTTATTTTCTACTGAAAGAATCTACTACAATGTTCGTTGTATGTAACGCCCGTAGATCCGGGCTAATCAATTTAGAGATAATAGGGGCCGAAAACGACTTTTCTACAAAATATTATTTAGAATAAATAATCTTAACCAAGTTGTACAATACGTCTCAAGGGTTCCGTACATATAAAGAACGCCGAAATCCGAGTTATAACGAAGAAGTTATGGTCCGTCGAAGTTTTACGGCAAAACCGACACGATACCGGGAGACGTAAATAGTGAATTTACAATGGAGGACTTTTTAGCCTTATAAATATCAACAAAAATTTTAGTATACATTAAATCAAGAACATACAAAAAAATAACGCCCAAATTTGACTTCGTATGAGGAAGTTATGAATTTTCTGAGATTTGGCTTAGCAGTGCACAACCCGAAACTCGAATTTTAGACCGAGCGGTTTTTGGCCTACGCGACCTAAATGTGAATTGAAGATCTCATTAATAGGAACTCAACGGTAAAAAGCCGGACGAAAATAGAGTTCGTATGTAGAAGTTATGAATTTTACGCGGACATTTAACAGTATAATCTCCTCGTACTGTTAAATTTAAGATCAATCGAGAATTAGCCGACGGAGTCAAAATGAAAGTTGTGGATCTTATTTTTACCTACGCGTGGATATAAAGAACGTCAAAAAAATAGAGGATGTATGTGAAAGTTACGGATTTTAGAAGTCGAAAGTGTGTTGTGCGAAAATGGGTGATGTGACACAATCTTGGCCTTGCTTTCACCCCAAGTCTTGCCACTAGATGGTGACATGTGGCACCAAGTTCAGCCATTTTCACCCTATAAATAGAACCTCTCCCACCCTCATTTTCTTCACACCTTTCTCATTCTTTCTTCTCTTTACTCTCTCTCTCTAGAATCTCTCTCTACCCCGAAACCCCCCGAAAAGCCTAAGGAACCTCCTTAGCACGAGGCGGAATCCCCGGAGTGCTCGACGGCTTTGAGAAGAATGGCTTTTCGGCTCGGAAATGCTGCTCTAAGCAAAGCCCGATTTCTATAAAACCCGCTGTAAGTGAGCTACGCCTACGCTATTTTTAATATAACTTTTATTTAATTATAGTAACGTTACTATGAACTTATAATAAGTATTTGGGCTATTATTATGGATTATATAAGTGTTGTTTAACACTTATATAATAATAATAATAGCTAGATTATTAATTGGTCTCGACGAATAATAGACTAAACTCTAGTGGTAATAATCACCACCTTTTCAAGCGAGTGCATGGTACCTTTCATCTTGCACATAGATATGAAGTATTTTATATAAACTACGTGTTATGTGTGCATATTATCTGTACACTTGCTATCTATGTTGGATGAACGATTTTATACAAGTTTTATATGATTTAAACTGTATATTTATTTTATATCTACAAATATGTGATGGGTTTTAGCTATAAGAACATCCTATGTTCTCATACAAACCCTAATGCTTGGATCTAGGTTTCTCTATTGTACATGCAATTTATCCAAGACTATAAACCCTAGATCTAGCATATGATAATCAATATAACATATAATTAGGGTTTAGATCATACCTTGATTGTTATGTAGCAATAACAATCACAAATCCTCCTTGTATTGACTTTAGAAAGCTTAGAGTCACAAGTGTCACTCCTCTAATGGTTCACAAACACCAAGAGCAAGAGGATGAAGAAGAGAAGAGAAGGAGGCTCTCAAAAACGTGTGGAAACCCTAGAAGGAAGCTTGTCCACGTTTTTGGAGCATAAGGGCTCTATATATAGTGAGGCTATTAGGGTTATCTAACAAGGAAACCCTAATTTGGATGATTAAGCCCTAAGCAACCCATGGACTCCTTTTCTTAAGGCCTTGGACGATTTCTAATGGGTTTCCCCATGGAATTCGTCCAACCTTATAATATAAGGCAATCCATAGCCCAATTGCAATTATCTTATAATTACAATTCCAGTCCCTTAAGTTTAATTAATCTCTTTTAGTCACAAACTTAATTCTTATTAATTCTTGACTAATATTAATTAAACAATATGATTTCTCCTTTAATATATTATTCCCATAATATATTAATAAATCATATTTATCCTTTCTCTCTCTATAATTCATCCTATCAAGTTGCTTTGGTGAAGGCAACCCAAAAGGACCATGCACCATCGGGTCAAGTACATACCAAAATAGTTATGGACTTAAACACTAATCCAACAATATGTTGGGATAAAACATGGGTAGATGAAATAGTTGGTGTGTGATGAAATAAAATGATGATAGATAGGTAATGATAGATACGTGATGATGAATCGGTGATGTGGGATGAAAGATACTATAACCTTGTCCGGCAATTTGGAGATGCAGTCATCTACTAGAGTATAGATGGCGACCACAGACTATTATAGACAACCTCGTGGAAACACCAACAGGCTCATAACCTGTAGGTGATGAATTACGAGTTCAGGCGATGTTGTAACTACGTATTCATGTGATGATACTCTAACCCTTACTATGAATTACGAGTTCAGGCGATGTTGTAACTACGTATTTATGTGATGATACTCTAACCCTTACTATGAATTACGAGTTTAGGCGATGTTGTAACTACGTATTCATGCGATGATACTCCAACCTTTACTAGGTTCATATCGAGGTAGTAATCCCCGAACCATTATTGTCTGTGTGATGTAGGCGATGATCCTTAGGAAAAGCCCTTAGGAACAAGCATATAAGGAAATGTGATGTAAGGAGATGAGAGGTAAATATGATGTAGGAGACGACCCTTAGGATAAATCCTTAGGGAAGGTACTTAGGAATAAAGAAGATAATGAGGATGGGTAATTGGGTTAATTGTTTGATGATTAAACATAATAATTATATTATTGTGGGTTGAAAACCCTATGTACTCACCAAGTTTCCCAACCTGACCCGCTCAGTTTATTTGTATCACAGGTGTCGATATGAGGTTACATTACACTGAGGGATTAAGGAGATATAAATCACTAGTGATAATGAATGTAAGTTCTGTTTGTGCTTATGTTCTGCATTAACGATGACATCCCAATGTTTTAAAATGAATAAAATACATTTCTTCGGAAATGATTTGATAACGTATTTATCATGTTTTACTGGGAACAAATTCCGCAACATTTTTATTAAAAGAAGTACTCTGATTTTTATAAATCATAAACAAAATCGGTCTTTTCTGGCCATGAAAAATGGGGATGTCACATTGTACCAGGGTGATAAAGTATTTTGTAGTCATAATCCTTGAGTTATTCTCGCAAGCTTCTTTATCTCATTTTCAACTCCTTCTGATCAAAGAGATACTGAAGGCTTTTTTGATCATTGACATTTTTACACTTTATGCGATAAAGATAATGTATTCATATCTTTAATGTCAAACTACCGTTGCCAAATCCATATCATGAATGGGGTAATTTCGTTCATGGATTTTTAGTTGTCGTTATGCATACACTATTACTTTATCTATTTGGGTCAGAACACATCCTAACCGCAACTTCATATGATCGCTGTAAACTGTAAAGTCTTTAACTCCATCGGGTAAAGCAAGAATCGATGATTCACACAATTGTTTTGTAAGACCTGGTTCAAAGTACTTTTCAGTTTAGACCCTTGGTGTGCAAATGTTTTGTAGATTTGGTCCCTAAGGGACAATTTTTCCAACTTCGGAAAAGTTGGAGTATGTTGGGCGTACTCATTATCCGTTGTGCGTACGCATGCAAGGGACAAACCCTAAATTTTAGGGTTTGGAATCTATTTAAACAACCTTATGACCCCCTTATTCTCTTATTTCTCAACCATCATTGACCTTAGAGTGCCGTTTCGAAACCTTATCTTTCCTTGAAGATCTTCAACCCTCTTGAGTGTGTGTGTTTTAGTATGTTTTGGTGAAAGTTGAAGAAGAGTAGCTTGAAGGAAGGAGCTTTGATCAAAGGGAACTATAGATCTAGAATTCTCACATCATTTCCAGCTTCATTGAGGTATAAAGCTTGGAACTTGCTCCTTGTTTACTTAGATCTAGTTCTTATGAAGTTTTGGTCCCATTTGGTCATATGACGAGGTCTAATGGATTTTTTCCACTACAGCAGCTAGGAATTGCTTCTTTTGATATTTCTAAGGTCCTAAGTCTATAAAGTTAGCGTCTTGATGGTTGTGGATCAACCATGCATGAGTTTAGGTAATTATGGTGAATGTAGAATGCTAAAAGTGAGGTTTGGGTCCTTCTGAGCCATGCAAAGGCTCCATGTTCATGACTTTATGGCTTAAGACATTTGATAAGACTTGGATCTGAAGTTTGGGCTATTGGTTGCAAGTATTAAGTAATTAATGGAAAAGTGCTTAATGGGTACATACGTTTAACATGCATATGTATACGCTGCTCGATCCCCGATCATGGCTCAATTAGTGGTACGTTGGGCGTACCCGGATCATACGTTGCGCATACTAGGAATCCTTGAAGAACATCGAGTGTAAGACTAAGTATGTCGTTCGTACTCAACCGTCGTTGACTTCGGTTGACTTTCTCGGTTTGGTCCACTTATGGACTATAAGGGGTTTGGGCCTTCTTGGATTAGGTCCATGACGGGTTTTGTGCCAAATTAGGAAGTTGGTCCTTATTGGGCTTCTGTTGCTTTTGGATTAGGCTTTGGATTTAGGCCAAGTGAGGAAAGGGTAAAATCGACTTTTACCTTGAGGGTTGGACATCAGACTAGGATTTTGGTTATGGGACGTGGACTAGTTAATATTTGGATATTATTTGATGGTGTTAGAGCGTGATTTTTCCATATTAGTAGTCTGAGTTTTTATCTAAGATATTTAGCAGCTAGAGGTGTATGTTCTCAACGTAACCATGGGTCAAAGGCACCAATTCCGACCCATTAATTGTTATATGGAATGCTAGATGTCTCTGTGATAGTCGCATGAAAGACAAGAAATTGGCCCCTGGCTATTCTATGAAAGATCAGGATCTGTCCCATGGCAATTGTATGAAAGAGCAGGATTTGGCTCCTAGCAATCGTATGAAAGACCAAGATCTATCCCCCGATGCTCATATGTTAGACCTAGATTTGGCCCTCGACATTGCAAGGAAAGACTATGGGGGTAGCCCATGATACCTGTATGTTTTCGTATGTGGTATTTTAGGGAACTCACTAAGCTTTGTGCTTATGGCTTTCAATTTATGTTTTAGGTACTTCCATTTTCAAAAGAAAGGCACGGCTTGATCGCAGTGCATCCACCGATGTTTATGAACTTTTTGGTTTTGGAAATTGTACTCTAATAACTATTTTACTCTGAAATACTATTGTATAATTGAAATGGTTAAATGGTGTTTGTGGTTGAACAAAAAATGAATTTTTTAGTCTTAATTTTTGGGAAGTGAGAAGTTGGTATTAAAGCCTTGGTTTGAGAGATTCAGGCATGCTCTCGAGTGCGTCTGAACTAAAACTGAGGGTTTGTTACAATTTTCAAAAAAGAAAGTGTTTTAGAAAATGTTTTTTTAATAAAAGAAAAGGGTTGTGGTGCATGTAATCGACCGAGCTCTAGTAAGTTTTCCCAAAATACCCATACATGTTGTTATGTTATATGTTTTACGCTATGATATGAGAAACGCATGCTAGATTAGAGCTGAGGATCTGCTCAGTATTGCATGATAGAGTTCTAGGAGATATGTCATTATGTGCCTATTGTATGAGCTTATGGATCTGCATGCTAGTATAGATCGGTTATCTGATAGGATGGCCTGTTTAAGTTATGTCCTTATTTGAATTGCTTGATGCTCAAATGTTGCTTGCTTTGTGCTTTGTGAGACTTGTACCGGTGGGAGTTAATTATTTCATGAATATTTTAAGTTGCATGCTACAGAGGTTAAATAATCTTAGAGTGACAGATTTAACTCTATTGCATAGCTCTCGTATGAGTCTAACCGTTGTAGGGTTGATTCTGTTAATCGAAGGGTTATCTAAGATTTGTTGCATGTGATTATATTCATGAAGTGGTTAGCTGAAATTAATGGGAGCTCTTCAGCAGCTGATAGCAAGGTGAGGTCGGGAAGTTAAGAGATGCCTATGAAGTGATTTAGTGGGATGGTTGCACTAGTTAGTAGGTAATTAGAGTGTCAGTATGAGAAAGTGACTTGGAGGATTTGGGATTAGGCCCGTACTACCAAAATCACAGGATCCATACTCGACTCAAGGAGAGTCACGAAGAATCTAGGAAGCCAGTGAAATGGGGAATATTTGGGTATGTTTTGATCATGTGTATTATTGCTTTTCAGAATGGTGATAAGCACGAATAGAGAAGGTCCAGGTTTTGGTTCAGGCTCTAGTGATAAGCCACTTGATGGGAGGACTGCCAAGGTTCTGAGTTAGTGTTGGATTAAGGAGATGGTTGGTGTTTTCTGCACTAGTCCCCTATCCCATAGGAGCCAAGGTTTTATTTGCTTGGGATCTCTTGCATCATGCTGCAAGGAGTTGTTGGGAACTAATTGCACAATCTATTACACTTACTGAGTTGGAGGTTATGTATTGGGAAGAGTTTGTGAACCAGTTTAGTTTAGGGAGGAGGTTGTGCCAGCTCTCGGAGTATATCCGTTGTCAAAGGAGTTTGTGAGCATGTCAGGGAGAAAGACCGTGAATGACGTGATTGTTGGATTCCGTGAGCAGGAGATTGATTAGGAGCACCTCGGTAAGAGGAAGGAAGAGCAGATCCAGACCGTAGTGGGCCAGGCGCAGAGGCCTAGGATTCAGGATTCGTGTTTAGGAGACCAACGAGGCCGTGTCTCTTGTACCAAGTGTGGGAGGACCTATGTGGGAGATTGTCAGGACACAGGGAGGGGATGTTTTATTTGCAGACGGATGAGTTGTCTCGGTAGGGATTTCCCTCGAGAATCGATTACATTATGTTTTCAATGCAACCTAGTGGGCCATAAGAAGACTGATTGTCCGGAGTTGATGAGGGGAGCAGTGAGGACACTTCCTCCAACAACGCTGAGGATTTCTGATAATCGTGAGGGTAGAGAGGATGTTTCTATGGGGAGGAGCCGAGTGTTGCAGTCACAAGCCGAGGGGATCTGAGTTGTGAGCTTAGCAGAACAACTGAGATACGAGATAAAGAAGTGTGAACATTGATATCTTACAAGCATTATTTGAAATAAAAAATATAATTTGCAACGATATAAAGAAGTGTGGACATTGATATTGAAAATATTTCATGTTTAATATATCATAACGAGTCCAACATATTACATAATAAAATTATGTTATGTAATTAGACCAAAAAAAATATAAATTAATGGTAAAGAAAAAATTATAATAAAATATTATTCTTCTACTGTACATCCATCCAAAATTGTTATGCAACTAAAGGTAGCACTCATGTAATTTTATATAAAATTTATTTATATATAATATATATAAACATAATTTAGGATAACTTTGTGCAAGACAAAGCACTAATTTGTAAAAATGAATCTGCAAAAACTTTTTTACATACTTTATATTTACACATTATAAAAACAAAACTGCAAGAAAATTGAAACCTAATTTATAAAAGAAATTGATTTGTAAAAACAGGAAAACAATATATATATATATATATATATATATATATATATATATATATATATATATATATATATATATATATATATATATATATATATAAAAGCAAAGTTGTGAAGTAAATAATTTGTCTAAAATAGATGAAACTATAAAAACATGTTCACAAAGAGGTTGTATACTAAAAGCATAACATATTACAAAATTTGAGGCATAAAATACAAGTTTTTAAACAATAATCTTTTTGAAAATAGAGATTTGCTTTCTAGTCATAATAAGTTTTTATATTTACACAATTTGCACTCAAGTAATTTTAATATAACACTTTTATTTTTCTTAATTTAAAAGTTAAAATATTTGTATTTTATAAGTTATGATTTTGGTCCCTTACTATATTTTGAGTTAGGTTTTTCGTCCGATCTCTTACATAGTTTGTTTTTATAATTTTAGTTGTTATTATTATAAGTTCTAATATAATTGTCATATGTTTTCTTGTGCTAATAAAGATATACTTCAAACATTATATTTGGCCAACCTCTTTATACCTAATTGTTTGAATTCAAATTTTAATTTTATATACTTTTGTGGTTAATTTTGAAAAAAAAATACTCTCCACAGCAACACACCTGATTATTAAATACGGGTTAATATGTAGTTCTTAAAGAAAAAATAAATATCCTTCTGAATTTGGTTTCTAATTATTTTCTAGTCATATATACAATAATGATATATGATCATCACTATTTCTCTTTTTTAATCGTGTTGTTTGATTTTAACAATTTTTTTTTTCATCTAGCTAGGGAAAGGTTAGCAAGAAAAAAAAAGTAAAAAGATATTTGATTTCTTAATAAATAGGTGTGACACTCATATATTATATTAGTTTATTTAAAAAAATAGATGAAATTTTAACAATTTGAAAATTTTGAATTTGTAAGAAAAATAAGAAATTTTTTGAATTATTAAATTAATGAGACTTTACTGTATTGAATACATTAAATATATACACAATTTATAATAAATATATTACACATATATTACCTTACATATTAAATGTTGAATTTTAATTTAATAAAATGAAAAAATATAATAAAATGACGAAGTGAAAAATAGAAAATATAACAATTTTAAAAAATATCATGTATTCAAATGAATCAGTAGAGGACATATAACAAAAAAAAACTTGATTTATTAAGATTAACAAATCTTATAACAGTCTCTCACCAATTTTATTTAGATAATAATAATAAAGTGGGCAGTTAGCTATTTGTCCAAAAAGTAAACAAAATTAGTCAGATTTCCTAATATTATAATATTTTCAAAGTTTTTTACTTTTAACTTTTTTCCCGCTAAAATAGAAAAAGAGGGTTGAAAGTTGAAACGAATACCTAGAATTGATAGTGTTCATTACTTGATGTATTTAATCGTTTGATTTTATAACACGTTAATGGGCTTGGTTCAAAAAACAACCCTTTCTTTTTGACAAAATTACAATAATATTCCATAAAATACATTTTTATTTTGATGAAATTACATAAAGCATCCTTTGACTCCCTAAATATTTCACAAGGTCCAGAAGTTGTGATAGCAAAATTACAGAAAAGGTAACTTGAAGTTAAAAAAGAAAAAATTCAAAAATTTCCAAAATAACCATAATTCCGCAAACTAGCTAAAAAGTGAGATTTTCGAAGGTGGCCTCATAACCACAATTTTTACAATTGATAATTGCTAAA
This sequence comes from Lactuca sativa, assembly GCF_002870075.4. Lineage (NCBI taxonomy): Eukaryota > Viridiplantae > Streptophyta > Magnoliopsida > Asterales > Asteraceae > Lactuca > Lactuca sativa. The sequence goes on along the minus strand of NC_056629.2, from coordinate 172,994,026 downwards.
AGGTGATGTTTTCATCTGTGTTTACCTTTGAAAATCTTGTTTTTTTTTTTTTTTTTTTTTTTTTTTTTTTTTTTTTTTTTCATTTGGAACCTTCATAACATTTTCATATGAACTTCATTTGAGTTGTTTTTTTTGTCATGTGTTTGTTGTAACAAGGGCTATTGATAGATATCTCAAACAGGGTCGTCTCAAGACGATTTGAGGCCCAGGGCAGGAAAAAAAATGGGGCCCTTAGTGATAGATATATAAATATAATTTTTATTTTGGGTAAAGGAGGGTGGTACCTCCGAAAATTTTTATTAATTAAAAAAAGTTAATACAATTGCAGGCTGGGGACTTCCCACCTATGGAAAGGAAAAAGCTTCGGGACAGGCCCCAAAAGCCAAACAATCTAATACTATAAATACAAAGCAACAAAATAAAAAAGGCTATAACATGATTTGCACCCTATTACACAAACATAGCAAAGAAAAACTAAAAAAATTTACATTTACGAGCCTTTTTGGAAGCAAAGTCATTATAAATAGTATCAAGGTCGATTTTATCCAACATATCTTTTTCGATACATAACATAGCCAAGCCATTCAATCTTTCTTGTGACATAGATGATCTCAAATAACTTTTTAATAATTTTAATTTTGAGAAACTTCTTTCTGCTGATGCTACAGTGACAGGTATAGTTAATAATATTCGATATGCAATGAAAACATGTGGATAACAATCTTCAGTTTTAACGAACTCTAGAGTTTTAACGAACTCTAGAATTTCAACAGAGGACATAAAAACGATTGGCAAAGTCATTTGTAACACTTGAAGTTCGGAAAACAAATAATTTGAATCTACGTCACACAAGTTATTATGAGAAAATTGTTTTGTGAAATTAATACAACTTTTTTTAAGTTCAATGTCATCCAATGACTTTAACTTTTTTGACCAAAAATATTTTCAAAAATAGTTAATTGTTCGAATCTACTCTTTAATGAAACAATTGTCATATCAACAACAACCATAAATATTCAATTCTAAACGATTCTTCGGCCGACTGTAATTCTTGTGCATTATCAATTTCATCAAATTGCCTTTTTTTAGTAACTTGACATCTTATTCGAAATGTAGGTTCAACATCCATATCAATTGCTATGGATTTGGCATTATCTAAACTACGGGAAAACCCTTCATTTCTATATTTCTCAAAGAACGACATTATACTTTTTAATTGATTAATGGTGCCATCAATACACATAGATTTAGTTTGCAATTTTTTACTTACCATATTAATAGAAAATAAAATATCATACCAAATTACCATACCAAGTAAAAATTCATAACTTTCTATGGCAACTAAACTTTCTGCTTCACTTTTTGATTTAGCATCATTGCATGATTTACCTAATTCAATTAAAGCTTGCCTTATTTGAGGAGCTTGAAACCTAAAAGCTTTGACACTTTTAATTCTACTTTCCCAACGTGTATTAGATAAACATTTTAGAGTTAAATTGTGAACATTTTCAAGTAGTATGTTCCATCTTTTAGTAGAACTCGAAAATAGTACAAATATGCGTTGCACAACTCCAAAAAAAGAAATAACTTTTTCACATGAATGGGTCATATCACTAACTGTAAGATTAAGACTATGGCAAACACATGGCATATACAACGCTCTTGGATTAATTTCAAGTAATCGTTTTTGACCCCCTTGGTGTTTCCCTTTCATGTTAGAACCATTATCATAACCTTGCCCTGTTATGTCATCAATATTAAGACCGATTGATTTAATTGCATATAATAATTCATTAAATAGTCCTAAACCAGACGTATCATCTACCTTCAAAAATTCTAAAAAGTATTCTTCAACTTTTATTTTGTTACTAGATATGTTCACACATCGAATAACTAGAATCATTTGTTCTTGATGACTTACATCGGGGGTACAATCAAGAATCGCAGAAAAGTATTTTGCTTCTTTAATAATTTTAATTATAGAATTTCTAACGTTGTGAGCTAAAATAGAAATTAGTTCATTTTGGATATTATGCCCTAAATAATGATTATGGGTTTCATGATTTTCTATCCGTTTAACATGATCTTGCATTACACTGTCAAATTCTGTCATCATTTGAATTACTCCTAAAAAATTACCGTTATTATCTTGATTAAGCTTCTCGTTAGATCCTCGAAAAGCTAAATTATATTTCGATAAATATTTCACGGCAGCAATTATTCTTATTAAAACTTGTCTCCAACGTTCTTTTTCTTTTTTATATATTTGTTGTAAGTCCTTATCAATTGTTTCATTCTTACCCAATCTTACTCTTAGCTCATTCCAAGATCGCACACATAAAATATGTTGAACACTATTTTCATGTTCATCAAGTCTTTCATAAAGGTGTTTCCAATTATTAAATCCATTATTTGCCAAAGAAATTTGATTATTATTATTAATAGGTTTAAACAATTTACAACAAAAACAATAAATTTTATCTACTTGTTTAGAATAAATTAACCATTTTCGATCACTTGTTTCACCATTACCTAGCTTTCTAGTATAAGCATCATAAGAAAAATGTCTAGATAAACTATCTTTAGGAAACACAAGATTTGATTCTCTAATTGGTCCCTTTTCAACTAAAATTTCCCTTAAAATATTGTCAATATTATCCCAATTACTTGGATCATAAATATTTAAAGGAGGAACAAATTGATGGCCATTTTCATTCATATCATTTTTACTACTAACATTATTTTCATTACTAATTTCATTCTCATTAGTGTTATTTTCATCTTCATTAGTGGCATTACTTTCATTGGGAATGTTATTCTCGTTAGAATTTTATTCTCGTTAGTGTTATGTTCATTCTCATTAGTGGCTTTATTATCAATTTCATTGGTATTAGTGTTATTTTCATCCTTATTGTTAACAATATTTTCATTATGAATTTCATTTTCATTATTATTATTTTTATCTTTATTAGTAACGTTATTTTCATTATCAAATTCATTCTCATTAGTGTTAATTTCATTATCATTGTGGCTATTTTCATTATCACTTGTTATATTTTCATGTTGAATTGAAGTATTGGGATTATCAATTTTTTTTTTATAAATTTATCCATGGATCCCTTTTGAGTCTGTTCATCTTGTTCTATTTTTTGTTTCTTTTTCCTTTTTTGACTTCCGGATAGATGTTTTCTAGGAAGCATTATTATCTTATAGTTATTATATGGGGATTTTTATTTAAACAAAGCAATGGAAGAAAATGATAATATAAGATTATTAGATAGAGCAATGGAAAAAGAACACCTGATTCATCAATTTGTAGGCTCACTAGGTTGTTGCCAAGTTGCTATTTGCTTCCAAAAAGATTTATATTTCTTTTTCAATTACTCAATTACCTACACTCAATATATCAGACAAAGTTAAATTCGTATATATAAAAAAACAGAAACATAAAATTGAAAAGTTCAAGTTAATTAAATGGGATTGTCGGACTGATAACAGAAATCAGAAGTCAACAAAATCGATTTTGGGTATCATGTAAATCATGATTCAGAAATCGGCTCAAGAATTCTGAAAATTGAAAATCGATTTTGGGTATCATCTAAAACACGAAATCTAGAAAAATTGATAAATCTCTAATTCTCTATCACTCTAAGAAATCTGAAAATCTATAAAAAAAAAAAAAGTAAAAATCAATTGCTTATTCTTACCTGATCAGATGTTATTGCTTCCTAATCGCTCAATTGATTACTGGATGTCTGGATGGAATCGATTTCAGAAATCAGTTGCTCTCGTTAAGTCGTTTTCCTTCAATATCGGGAGCGGGAGTGCGACTGTGCGAGACTGTGGAAGAGAGGAGGGGTCGAGGGCAGGGACGGTTCAAGAATCAAGGTTCAAGGACGATAGCAATTGACATTGAAAACTGAAGAGTCCCGCTTTAGGCTTGAACGAATCAACGTGCGTACAAGAAACTCCCGAGAAATCAGGCGCCCTTTTTTTTTTTTTTTTTTTTTGATTACCAAATCTAACTTTATATCATCATATGGGCCTCAGAAATTCAGAAAACAAATACCAGGCTGTTTCTATTTGCTATAACAGGCTTTTAAAATGGGCCCTATACAAATTTTGGGGCCCTGCGCCATTGCCCAGCCTGCCCCCCTATTGGGCCGGGCCTAATCTCAAACAAGGGCTATTCATAGATGTCAAAAAGTCATACTGTTTTAGCTCTTAGGATACCAAGTGAAAAAAATGAAAAATAACAATACTTTGAACATTCATAACTTTTCGTATACAAATTCCATTTAAATTGATTTTTTTATTATGTTCTTTGTAATAAGATTTATCTATGGACATACTACACTTAATATTTGGACATGGTAAAGTTGTACTTGTTGAATTTTGAAGTTTTCCAAATATCACCATTATCATGAATTGACAATTTGACTATAAATTCAGACATTCCAACCATGAATTCATACACTTTGACTACAAAATCCAGAAATTTATTTTGAATTGTTCTACATAAGTTTTTAGGTTATTTGAGATGCAGTTGATACCCTACCTACCACTATCATCAATCCTTTATATAACGTAAAACCATAAGGATTTCATACTACTGTGCCACACCTCATTTGTATACAGGTATTTCACATAATGGTAAGAAATGTTAATATGTATCTTCAAATTTCTTATGTTTAATTTTATTTTATTGAACCATAACATTATCTTAAAATATAAGTTTTTATTCATGTCCTCAAGATCTAGTGCTCGATACAAAAAAAATGAAAATAACATGAATCACCTTAATGTTAGACCGTTGGATCTTGTTGATACAAGTAACTGTTATAGTTTATTCATGAATATATTTGTATGGAAGAGCAATAGTTAGAGTTGGGGATCCCATTGTCGCTCCTAGAAGTCGATGCACATAAAAACTTAGCATATACAATATGCAACTGCTCGTATTTAAAATGGTTGAATATATACAAATTTTTATCAACTCAATGGTTGAATATATACAAATAGTCGATGCACATAAAAACTTAGAATATACAATATGCAAATGGTCGTATTTAAAATGGTTGAATATATACAAATTTTTATCAACTCAATCGAAAGCACCATTCAATCACGTGGGCCGATTGCAAGCATTCAAAGCGCATTTGAAATAATTGAAACCTACATGACTTGTTTGACGTTCACACAACTACTGTATTTTTTTTAAACGACAAACTAACTAATTTACTCCTAAATAACCACCGATGTCTTCACCGAGACTTGAACCCCACAAAAATGAAAATAACATGAATCACCTTAATGTTAGACCGTTGGATCTTGTTGATACAAGTAATTGTTATAGTTTATTCATGAATATATTTGTATGGAAGAGCAATAGTTAGTGTTGGGGATCCCATTGTCGCTCCTAGAAGTCGATGCACATAAAAACATAGCATATACAATATGCAAATGCTCGTATTTAAAATGGTTGAATATATACAAATAGTCGATGCACATAAAAACTTAGCATATACAATATGCAAATGCTCGTATTTAAAATGGTTGAATATATACAAATTTTTATCAACTCAATCGAAAGCACCATTCAATCACGTGGGCCGATTGCCAAGCATTCAAAGCGCATTTGAAATAATTGAAACCTACATGACTTGTTTGACGTTCACACAACTGCTGTATTTTTTTTAAACGACAAACTAACTAATTAATTCTAAATAACCACCTATGTCTTCACTGAGACTTGAACCCCTGACTTCTCATATGAGATGGTCACTCCATACCGCTAGCCCATTGGCCCTTTGGTACAAAGCTACTACATAGTTCCACCTTTGCAAGTCAAAAGTACATAGGTGTATCACATATATAGATAATGAAATGTCATATTAAGCGGGAATATGTGACGTTTGTGTTCTTTTTGGTGGGTATGTTGATTTGTTTAATATAAGTAGATATGATATAACATTAAACTTAAATTAAAAGAAATTAAATTTCTTCTAAATGACAAATCAAAAAATAAATTATTCCATAAATTGTAGAGGGCCAAACGATCATCTTCTAAGTTGGTATTTCTCATTGAGATGTGCGGCGGTAGAAGATGCATCGTTATTGTTTGGTATGCAACTCGATACACTCCATACATATATATGAAAAAAGTTATGACTATTGGAAAAAAAATTTAATCTTCACAATGCCTTTATCACATTCTTGTGGTATACCACAACTTTGTCATTAATCACACGTACGAGTGATGGCATCGATATCTACGATACAACTCCTATAAAATCATGTACATCAAAGATATTATCGTGTATGTGTGTTGACTCCTATGTTACAAGCTTCTTTATCTTCCTCTCATGCATCGTTGTTGCATAAGGTGTGAGTGCACCAAACATCCCCTTGCATAATAATATTATAACTAGCGGAAAAACTCGGGCTTCGCCCCGAGCCGTTTTTTGTGTTTTTATGAAAAAATGTAAAAATTTTCACTGTAAGTAACAAAAGTATCAAAATGGCTAAAGTATTAAAGAGGTTGGAATTAGCAAGTTTTTAGAAAATGCAGTGACAGAGCTTGAAGTTATGATTTGGGAGGCCGAAAATAGAATACGTATAAAAATTGAAGGACAGAGGGGGCCAAAGTCAAATTTTCTTGTTTTGGGCATAATATGTAACCTTTTTAATACTTATGGACTATATATTAAAAAAAAAATTAGAAGGGGGCCACAGCCCCCCCCCCCCCCCCCCCCCCCCCCCCCCCCTAGATATGCTCCGTCCATGGGAAAAGCGACCAAAGTTATCAATTCCTTAAATGTTACATTTTTAACGACAAAATAATACATAAAATAGTACTATAAATTGATTATTTTTTAATTTTTATTTTTGTATAGTGAACTTCCCTAACGTGGATTTCCAAACCAACTTTCGCATACCGACTAATCTAATATTAAAATATTACGAAAATAAGGTAATTTTTTATGCCTTAAAGTAACTGCAAATGAACTTAGGTAGTAGTCAAAAGGGTTGAGACAAGAGGGAGTTGATTGCGGTTTCAACCTACGTGGCATGTGAAACGGCAGTGAACACCACCCCTTCAGGTTCTTAGGGTCTGATTCGTAACAAATATAATTAGGTGATGTTGATAGATAGATGGAGGCGGCGGCAAATGTTGATGGTGGCAGCAGAGAGACAATTCAATCGCTAACATATTGTCGGTGTTATCTCCTGTGTGGGCAATAGAAGCTCAGAGGAAAAAACACCACGTAGATGGTAACTCTGGACCTGAACGAACGTGGAGTAGGTTCAAAGCGGTGGAGTGAGTAAATGGATCATAAAAGAATGGCGGTGCAGAAGAATCGAGAAGAAATGACCGACCCAATACAAATAATATAAAAAAGGACGAAATTCCAAATTCAAGAAAAATCGGGCAATTCCATCGATATGTAGTGAACTTTATTTAGTTAAAAAAAATCCAAAATGTTTAATAGGCAAAATAGAAGGACCAATTATGTCAAACCCTTTAGTTAAAAAAAAAAAACAAAAAAATAAATTCCAAAATGATTAATAGAGCAAAATAAAAGGACCAATTATGTCAAACCCTTAGCAACTTTATTGTTCCTAAGGTAACCTAATATATATATATATATATATATATATATATATATATATATATATATATATATATATATATATATATATATATCTTACATACTTATAAAGCTTGCATTTTCTTTTGATTGTCATGTATTTGAAACCCCCCACAATAATTTGCTAAAACCTCATGTATTTGAAACCCCCAAACCTTTTCACATTCTTAATAATTAATCACACATAATCGGTAGTAATTCATATGAGATAATAATTTGCTAAAACCTCATGCTTGTGTATGGTATTAGAACATGTTTGGGTTTTTGGGTTTTAGACTTTAGTAAATGGGTAATCCGTTTGATACGTTGGATTTGAAGCTATCTTATTCGAATTACCCAAAACAAGAGATAAATTAATAATATATGTTCATGCATGTTTTGTACAAGCTCCAATCAAAATACAATATATCATGATCATACATTTAAGTGTCTTTTATTCTATTTTTGGCTTTATAACAAAAGTTTGTCTACGTGGCGTAGAAAGAAATCTTACATACTTATAAAGCTTGCATTTTCTCTTGATTGTCATGCATTTGAAACCCCCCACAATAATTTGCTAAAACCTCATGCATTTGAAACCCCCAAACCTTTTCACCTTCTTAATAATTAATCACACATAATCAATGGTAATTCATATGAGATAATAATTTGCTAAAACCTCATGCATTTGTATGGTATTAGAACATGTCTGGGTTTTTGGGTTTTAGACTTTAGTAAATGAGTAATCTGTTTGATACGTTGGATTTGAAGCTATCTTATTCGAATTACCCAAAACAAGAGATAAATTAATAAAATATGCTCATGCATGTTTTGTACAAGCCCCAATCAAAATACAATATATCATTATTATACAATTAAGTGTCTTTTATTCCATTTTTGGCTTTATAACAAAAGTTTGTTTACGTAGCGTAGAAAGAAAACTTGAAGATGAATATTTAGGTTGGATGTTTATATAAATTTGTTTTAAATATATAATATAGATAATAAATACACAAATGTGTGTCAAATACATTCCATCACAAATTTAATGTTATAAACTACAATATAACTCAAAGTGGTTTTCCAAATATAATGTTTATGCTATAATATAATATATTAGAAGAATACCATATAGTAGACGAATCCCACATGTTGTGCAGAAATTTAGTTGCATAGATAATATATTATAATTATATTTCATTTCAAATATGTTATGGTCATTTGGTTATTAGATTGTTGTATTAGGCACTATAGTCTCATATATTTTGAATGACTCTTACAAAATGATGTCTGTAATTTGAATATAACGTAATATCTTATGATGTTTATTGAATGATATTATCTTCGATTGAGCACTTTTTAATTGGAATCAACTTTATTATAGTTAAAAATTTTGGCTCCATTTTGTCTTTTCATTAGTTCAGGAATATGATTTTTTATATTAACTTAAAATATGTCACTATCTTAAAATAGATTGAGAATGAGATTTTTTATATTTACTTAAAATACGACACCATTTTCTATTCAATAGTAAAACTAACAAAAGTCTTTAAATATGTATTTTTATGAGGTTCAACATAAATAGACGACCACAAATGAGAATCCATATCTAATCAATCATCAACTAATTACATTAGATACTAATGTGTACATAAAAATTACATTTAAAATTTTAAACTAATAGTAAAAAAATTTCATTATTTATTATGAAAAAAAATCTGTAAATCAAAAAATATACATGTTATTTAATCGCATACAAGTTTTATGTATGGCTTATTCACAATACATTAAACCATATATAACCATATTAAACTACATAATTATCCCACTGCGCAACGCGCGAGCATTCGCCTAGTATATATATATATATATATCATCCAACGCTAAAAAGTATGTACATATACTTAGATAATGTTTGTAATAGCCCGTATTCCCATGTATTATTCATTCTTAAATTTTTGGTATTTTGTGAGGAGACTCGGCGAGTTGGAGCTCAAACTCGCCGAGTAGGATCATGGTTTTGGACGCGGGTTCGCGTCTGGACTCGGCGAGTCCAAGGAGTGGACTCGGCGAGTCCACGCTGTTTACTGAAACCCTAATTCCCCAGGTTTGGAGCCTATTTAAGGGCACTTATAGCCTCCCATTGCGGCTACCAGTCCCTTGAGAGAACCCTAAGAGAGCTAATTCGTTTTGGGAGAGAGGAAGTCACTTTTGGGCCTTTGTATTCCTTGTTTAGAAAGAAGAAGGTGGCAAGAGCAAGGAGGAGGTGAGATTCCAGCAGATCTAGAGTCCAGAGGCTTCATTTTGAGGTAATGGTTCGAGTCTCCTTCCGTTTTAGGGTTGGTCTTTAGAGTTAGGGTTTTATAACCCCTTTGGAGAGTGATTATGTGAAGCAAATGGTCCCTCTTCGAGTTTGTGCCTTGGATCTGGACTCAAAGAGGTCCAGAGACCTTAACCCTTGGAGCTTTTTGGGGTATTATGGAGTCATTGGACCTAGGTGGTTATTTTTGGGACCAAATCTCCTTTTGATGCCTTGTGGGGGTTATACAAGTATCAAGTTTCGAACTTTACGTGACATTGATACTTGGGAAGGCCAGATCTATGGTTTGGGAAAGCAGATCTGACCTCAGAAGGTCAATAGAGTTTGTGCATGGCATGAACTCGCCGAGTTGTTCTTGAGACTCGGCGAGTAGGGTTGGGGTTTCACGTAAAGTGTTCAGCGAGTAGACTCGCCGGATTGGGAGATGACCCAGTGAGTCAGGGAGAGTCAATATGGGGCTGAGTCAAGCCGGAACTCGCCGAGTTGTTCTTGAGACTCGACGAGTTGAGTCGTGGTTGCCCCGCGATTCATGCCAGGTGGAAATCGTCGAGTTACAGAAGTACTCGACGAGTCAAGAGAGGATCCGAGGGAGTCAGTGAACGCGTATAGACTCGCCGAGTCGCTTTGGTGCACTCACCGAGTCCGGTCAAAGTTGACCGTTGACCAGAGTTGACCAGTGTTGACTTGATAGGGTTAGTCAACCTTAGTTGTAAAAGTGTTAATTAGAGATATATTCTATTATAGGAAGATTATAGCTCGGGGGATCGAGAACGAGTGATTTCAGGGATTTGCGAGTTATCGAGATACACGAGGTGAGTCTTCTCACTATACTTTACCTTGAGTAGGTAACTAGAGTTATGTGATACAGTGTTTGTATGCTATATATGTGTTATATGTTGCACTGCATTATTCTATGTGATTTATGCCGTGCATGTTTACAAAGTTAGAACCTGAGGGTTCACAGAGTTTGGGTGCACGGACCCACAAAGTTATAGCCTCGAGTGGCTAATATGTGCTATATGTGGTATTTTGAGGAACTCACTAAGCTTTGTGCTTACAGTGTTTGGTGTTATTTGTTTCAGGTACTAGTGACGACCGTGGGAAGGCGCCGACTTGATCAGTACACACGCACGGGATTTTATGTTATGAGATCTTGGGATTTTTGTATGACATGGATTGAATTTCAAAAATGGGTGTTTTTACGAATATTAAATGAATTATGTTTTTATAAAATGCGAAAATTTGTTGTGAAATTCACGGTGTTACAATGTTAATATCTTTAAATATGTTTATTTACCTCCAAGGTCACTAAGTTGAACATACTATTGAGTTTTATATGCTACACTAAACATATTTGCATAATAGAATTAATACATGATTTAATTATGAGTACATGAAACCTTGAGTAGGTAACTAGAGTTATGTGATACAGTGTTTGTATGCTATATATGTATTATATGTTGCACTGCATTATTCTATGTGATTTATGCCGTGCATGTTTACAGAGTTAGAACCTGAGGGTTCACAGAGTTTGGGTGCACGGACCCACAGAGTTATAGCCTCGAGTGGCTAATATGTGTTATATGTGGTATTTGGAGGAACTCACTAAGCTTTGTGCTTATAGTGTTTGGTGTTATTTGTTTCAGGTACTAGTGACGACCGTGGGAAGGCGCCGACTTGATCAGTACACACGCACGGGATTTTATGTTATGAGATCTTGGGATTTTTGTATGACATGGATTGAATTTCAAACATGGGTGTTTTTACGAATATTAAATGAATTATGTTTTTATAAAATGCGAAAATTTGTTGTGAAATTCACGGTGTTACAATGTTAATATCTTTAAATATGTTTATTTACCTCCAAGGTCACTAAGTTGAACATACTATTGAGTTTTATATGCTACACTAAACATATTTGCATAATAGAATTAATACATGATTTAATTATGAGTACATGCAACCTTGAGTAGGTAACTAGAGTTATGTGATACAGTGTTTGTATGCTATATATGTGTTATATGTTGCACTGCATTATTCTATGTGATTTATGCCGTACATGTTTACAGAGTTAGAACCTGAGGGTTCACAGAGTTTGGGTGCACGGACCCACAGAGTTATAGCCTCGAGTGGCTAATATGTGTTATATGTGGTATTTTGAGGAACTCACTAAGCTTTGTGCTTACAGTGTTTGGTGTTATTTGTTTCAGGTACTAGTGACGACCGTGGGAAGGCGCCGACTTGATCAGTACACACGCACGGGATTTTATGTTATGAGATCTTGGGATTTTTGTATGACATGGATTGAATTTCAAACATGGGTGTTTTTACGAATATTAAATGAATTATGTTTTTATAAAATTCGAAAATTTGTTGTGAAATTCACGGTGTTACAATGTTAATATCTTTAAATATGTTTATTTACCTCCAAGGTCACTAAGTTGAACATACTATTGAGTTTTATATGCTACACTAAACATATTTGCATAATAGAATTAATACATGATTTAATTATGAGTACATGCAACCTATAGATCAATGTATCTACACATTATAACAACATACTATTGAAACTACTACACACCCTAGTTTGAATATGAAAATAATATATTTTAATCCTTATTCAATTTAGTTTCTTTATCTACATTTGGAGGCTTTCAGAACTCCCTGGAGGAGCCTCTAAAACCGTTCAAGCAAGGAGGTTCCAGAATCCTTCATTTTCTCAACTTTTAAGCAATTGAAACTTAACCCTTTTACCTCAAATTAATTCTAATTATCCTAAAATAAATTTCTAATTAATTCTAATGAATTCTAATCAATTTCTAGTTAATTTATTATTCATATAATAAACTAATAAATTATTTCATCTCTCTTCTAATATCATTCTAACTATTTCTTAATATATGAGCAACCAGAAAAGGACCTTACTTTTATTTATAAGAATATACAAATTTATTTAAGACATTAGACATGTTAATCCAACATATACATGCACTTAGTCATCCCACGGATAACTTCAACGAGTGATGTTATCGGTAATTCCAATGTAGAGATAGATAACATGACGATTTAATTGGAAATACATGCATTCTTTAAATTAAAATGGATGTTTGGAAAAGGCCTTTTCCTATTTTATGTGACCAGTAATGTGAAGCTATAAATGTGTATTACCTTTAGTATAATTCTCAAGTGTAGTTTGAATTCTATGCTTTTTTACTTCAAAATCAAACATTATATATAATTTACATGTTTGTTAGAACAAACATTCCAATATTCTTCTACGTCCAATTGTAGTCTGCAAATTCTTATACATATTATGACGAAAATACCGATGATGGACAGTGGAAAACAAACCTAATGGAAAAGTTTATGAAACCTTACATTTTCTTTGTGAAGGCTACTTGCCTAACGTACCTTAGAGATTACTTCATCTTCATCATGAAATTGCACTAAGAATCGACATTTCGTATGACACTAAGACCAAACGTTATTTACAGTAGTTGGAGGTTTGCACTTATAGCTATGAACATGAAACACACGTAGTATCCTCCCAGATGGATACAATCCACGAAGATCACTGGTAGCCTGATCGCCAAAAATATATGAATCTATAATTTTCCAACATCAGTCATATGAATATTAATGATGTTACAACTATGCAAACATAATTGATATACTACAAAATGTCACACCCCCAAACCAAGGATGACGGAAATGTCCGGGGGTGAATGACTTCATGTATAGTATCATAACAACAATTACAATAGTGATCAAAGTAAACACAACCAACATAAATGTAATTGAAAAAGTTACACCATTGTATGAGTTTACATGTTTCCAAATCAATTACATTATGTTGACAAAAATGAAATATTTGATGCCTTACGTCCCATCCTCAAAAGCACTTGGTTACCTGTTTATGGATTTCCTGAGAATACAAGTAGTTTTGAAAGAGTGTCAACAATTAAGTTGGTGAGTTCATAAGTTTTTGAAGGTGATGCTAAAATCCTTTGCTTGTAAAAATGACGTTTGCTCAAGAAAGATCCCATATCTTCTTATGTAATTCGTTGTAATCTTAAAAGTCAAGATCGAAGTGCACAAGTATTTTACCATACTTAAAGAAATTTATGCAAGTTTAAATCGATATTAGAAGTAAAACCTGTAAATCTTATGTTTTGTTAATACCATATGTGAGTTATTATAACCATGCTATGACTCAGACGGCCTCGTAATATGACGTTCTTCAGGCGTCGCAAGTTAAATGACTCTTGTCACCTCAGACCTGCTGGTCTAGCTGTTGCATGCAGCTCAGGTGTGGGTTTGTCAGACCCAATATAGATCTATACACAACTATCACGTTTTCCCTACAAGAGACTCTAGTTACAATTTACAGGAATTTTGATATCGTTACTTGGAGGTAACGCGAAGCGAATGTCTAACAAATTTATTCATTAACAGATTTACGTGAACTGAAAACCTTAGGTAAAAAGTTTGACACGTAATGAAATATAAACTATACCTATTATAGTTTATTATAATCGTTTATAATGTAACAACAACATAAACTATACTTCCATAGTTTATTAAATGTTTATATACCATGTATGTAAACTTTGTTTATAACAATTAATTAATTACCATACATATGAAGGTAAAAATCCATTTGTTTTCTGATGTATGTCAACTTATCAAGACGAAATGACATGTAATGTAAAATCATATATTCACGTAATGATACACATCTTGCTCAACGATTTACAAGGTGCAAATGAAATTGATAGCATTTTTCTAGTGTCAACATTTCTAATACTGTTGTTAGAAAATTCATAGAAAAATCATCAAAGGTCCAAATCAGAATCCGTAAATTCTGAGAGTTTTGAAAATGAGTCTAGTTTATTCATAAATTTTATTATGACTTTTAGTGACCTCCAACTTGTGTGAAAAAAGTCCATAATCACAGACTGGTCCGGATTTATTCTTGAAATGATAGGCAGTTTTGTAAAAACCACCATAAATTGTAGAAAAATCGTATGGAGATGTGCAAGTAGTCATTTTGAAAATATAAACCTGAACTATTTGCACCTAATATAGTTTTGAAAACTAAAAATGTTTAAGTTGACCAAAACAGTTCGTGAATGGAGTTAAACTTTTTTGATGAAAGCTGTTGGATGTCTTTAGTTGTGTTCTTGGTGTTTTAACTTGTATTCCTCCCCCCCCTAAAACTTCAGAAAAACATTAAAAGATAGGGGTATGAACTCACCTTATGTGATTTTAGTGGATGGATGTTGAAGGAGAGAAGTGTTCAACTCAAGAACACTTGGAGGATTGCTTGAAGATTCGAGAATCTAACACAATTATGATGGAGTTTGTGTAAGAAATCAATGATTTGAGTAAAAGGAAGTGTAATAACCATATGAAGGGTGATGATACTTACCAAATGTAGAAGGAAAGCTTGAAAAATGCCTTGGAAATCTCGAAATTGTGAGAGAGAATTTGAGAGAAAAGATGTGTTTGATCTTTGGTGAAAATGAGGGAAAATGAGTGAAGTGAAGAGGGAGGGTGGGTTTTCCAGCCCTTAGGACGTGAGTATGGCTGGGAAATGAGTGGGAAAGGACTATGAAGTAACTAGGGATGGTGGGGAGGGGTGTGGGTTGGTCATGGAATGGGTATGGGTGGTTACTTGTGTCATAAATCAAAGAAAAGTCAACACTCCACCCTTTGTACTTCACCCACTAATTCTTGGATAAGGTTGGCACTAAAAACATGATTAATTATGAATTTTGGGGCTTCATATGTTAGAATAAAGTTTTGGGTGAAAATCCCGCATTAAAATGTTGGAAAACGGGCTTAAAATGAAGTTGTAGTCGAAAACTGGGAAGTTGAGGCGAAGCTGCGAGGCTTCTCGCATGAAGGACCGAAGGTGCGAGGGTTCGGTCCCTCCTTGTTCTAGGCCCGAAGGCGAAATGGGCTAGGAAGCAAAATGGGGCGAAGCTGGTCGGAAGCGAAATGGACCGAAAGTGGGGTTCGGGTTCGCATGCGAGGTTCGGGTCCGAGAGAGAGAGTTCGGTCCGAAGGTAAGTTCCGTTCCTAGAGTATCGGGTTCGGTTCTTGGGGCTTCGGCTCAGCAGGGTTCGGTCCCTACATGGACCTTCGGCCCTAAGAGGGTTCGCCCCAAAAAAAGGTGTTTCGGGTCCTTAAGGGTATTTTACCTGTTCTTACCCCGTTTTAAGCGGTTTTTGACCCGGTTAAGGGTCGGGATGGCCCAAATGGTTACAAAAAGTCACGGGAACTTTTAAGAGAGATTCGGGAGAGATTTGGGAGAGATTTCAAATAGAGAGATAGAGTGAAAACTATTGAGAGAGGTTTCATTTGTGACATTTTTGAGTGTTCGGCTTCGCAAAGCAAGGTCCGTAAACCCCATTAAGCCATGTTTAAGGATCCTACACACTCCCGATGAGTGTGCAATAGTGTTTTATCGCTTTGGTTCATTGTTTAGCACTATTAAGGCTAAGGAAATTTAACTACTTGAACTTTCCAAATGATGATTCCTCATTAAAATAGTGAATTGTACAGTAATTACATAACGTAAACCCTAGTATACAAGGGTTAACTGAGTTGACTGGTTTGACTTGTTGACTTTGTTTGACTTTGACTTGACCAGAATTTGATGGTTGTCACACAAAAGAATGTTACCACATAACCCATAACTACAACACAGACAATGACAGAGTCAGACCCAAACACTGACAGCTTCGATTTTGAAACTTTTAAATCCGAATCGAACCCAAACTCACCAGAAGTTATTCGATTGAATCCAACACATGGAATATTGTGATTTTGGAATTTTAGTGATTATAAGGACCCTGAGGACCAACAATAATCATAGAAGATGATTTTATGCTTCTCCAAAAGTTGTATCCTTCTTTTCATTTTCTCTCTTTTTCTCGTTAACCCCAGTCTTGTGTTTCTTAATTTCATAGGAACCATAGTGTGTGTTTATTCATTGGGTTAATGATGAAAATGATCATAAGAATTCTTTGATAATTTGTAGGTCGGTTAGGTCACTGAAGGATCTAGAAAGAAACAAATAGGAACTTAAACATATGATTAGTTTTTAGATAGGTTTTGTTCTTGGACGTAATTGTTTACAAGTTGTAATCTTTTGCTCCGTTCTGTTTTTAAGTATAAGGATTATGCTTATTTGTTAGGGTATTTGGTTTTTATTATGGAAATTTAATTTCTAGGTATTGTAATAGTAAATTTATAAGTCAAAATACTATAAAAATACCATTACATTCCAAAACAACCATATAAATATATTGTATATTTACATGCCAAAAGTGGATATCATAAAAAATTAATATGTATTATATAACACTAAACAACATTGATTAATTGATTAGCCAAGACTGCATTTGTAAAATTTACCCAAAAATAGTGGCAATCTTGTCACAAAATGAATATGATAAAGTCGGTAAATACACATGAAAGCCCGACATCGACCATTATAAAAACAAACATAAGAAGTGTAACACCGTAAATTTTCAAACAAAATTTTCATTTCACAATATAGTATTTTCATTCAAAACAAAGCATAAACATTTCAAGTGTCATGTCAAAACACAAATCATCTAAATCCCACGGTCACAAAACATCCTTCAATGTGTACAGATCACGCCGGCGCCTTCCCACGGTCCTCGCTAGTACCTGAAACACATACATAACATCTGTAAGCATAAATGCTTAGTGAGTTCCCCAATATACAACTTACGCACATACGCCTTTCCAGGCCCTGACCTTCCGGTCCATGTGTCTCAGGGGACTTCCGTCCCTGCTGGGTAAACCTTCCGGTCCTACCCACGCCGACCTTCCGGTCCACAAGACGACGCCTTCCGGCCCATAACATAATCGCCTTCCGGCCCATAACATAATGCCTTCCGGCCCACATAACATACATAGCACGTATAACAAATAACTTACCACATATAACACATATATCACATACCATATCTGACCTTCCGGTCACACAGTCAAACCCTTCCGGGTACAGTATAGTGAGAAGACTCACCTCGTGAATATCGAAAGCTAGCAAATCCCGAAATCACTCGTGCTCGATCCGCCGAGCTACAATCTCCCTATAACATCATATATCTCTTATTAACACTTTTACCTTCTAAGTTTGACAATCCCTAAGAAGTCAGACATAGGTCAACTCTGGTCAACGGTCAACGGTCAACGGTCAACTTGACCGGACTCGGCGAGTGCTATGGCGACTCGGCAAGTCTAGACGTTCTCACCAATTCTCTAAGATTCCCTTTCTACTCGTCGAGTATCCATCTTGACTCGACGAGTTCCTCCTGGAAGAATCGCGGGGCCACCCCGACTCAACTCGCCGAGTCTGAAGAACAACTCGACGAGTCCCAGTTAATCTTCAAGCTACTCGCCGAGTCTGTTCATCGGACTCGGCGAGTCCATGCCATGCAACCGCTCAAACTGCTTTCTAAGGTCAGAACTGCTTCGACCATTCATAAGTCTGGCCTTCCTAGACTGATTCATCACGTAAGGTCCTCATTTCGGTGCTCATAATACACCCCATGACTCATAATTTACATTTTGACCTAAGGCATAAGGATTCCAATCCAAAACCTCCATTGATTCCCGAAATGCTCAGGCATGGGACATTCTGGACTTCCAAAGGTCCCAATACAGGGTTCCAATCGCTTGGGGGACTAAGGTAACACTCAATCTAGCCACAAAAGGGTTCAATAAACCCTAAATCCATATACACATCAACATAGAAGAATGTAACTCGAATTATTACTTGAATAACGTGCTCTCTGTGTCCCCAATCCTCAGAACGTGACTTCTCTTGTTGTTCCCTTAACCAAGCCTTCTCTTGCTTGCAAAACAATACTTCCAAAATCAACAATGGTCTTCAACCTTGCTCCAGATGCTCACAATCGAATTAGGGTTTCTCTCAGAAGGCTAGGGTGAACAATGACGGCCATAAGGTCCCTCATATACGTCCCAAACCTGAACGGTTAGGGTTTTTGCTAAACAGCGCAGACTCGCCGAGTCCATATTCGGACTCGTCGAGTCCAGTCGCGAACCCGCGACCAGATCCGCGATCCTACTCGGCGAGTCTAGGCTCCAACTCGCCGAGTCCCCTCTTAAAACACCGAAAATCATAAATATAACAATACCTGAAATTCCGGGCTGTTACAACTCTCCCCCACTAGGACTAGACTTCGCCCTCGAAGTCTCACTCTGAAAATAGCTCCGGATGCTACTCCCGCATCTCACGCTCCGGCTCCCAAGTCATTTCCGATCCCTTCCGGTGTTGCCACTGAACCAACACCAGAGGTACCTCCTTGTTCCTCAGAACCTTGATCTTCCGATCCCTGATGGCCACTGGTCTCTCGGCATAATTCAGGCTCGCATCTACCTGAATATCCTCTAATGGAACCACTGCCGACTCATCGGCTATACACTTCCTCAATTGCGACACATGAAAAGTGTCGTGGATCTGCCCCAACTCTGCTGGCAACTCTAAACGATAGGCTACCCGACCTATCCTTGCAATCACACGAAATGGCCCAATGTACCGGGGTCCCAACTTGCCCCTCTTCCTGAATCGAATCACTCCTTTCCAAGGAGAGACCTTCAGGAGAATGAAGTCGCCGACTTGAAACTCAAGCTCGGATCGGCGTCGGTCTGCACAACTCTTCTGTCGGCTCTGGGCGGTCAATAACCTCTATCTAACCTGCTGAATCTGCTCTGTCGTCTGAAGCACGATCTTTGTACTGCCCATCACTCTCTGCCCCACCTCTCCCCAGCAAATGGGAGTCCGACACCTCCTACCACACAACAGCTCAAAGGGTGGCATACCAATGCTCGAATGATGGCTGTTGTTGTAGGAAAACTCTGCCAAGGGTAAATAGGCATCCCAGCTACCCCCGAAATCTAACACACACGCTCGAAGCATGTCCTCCAGCGTCTGAATCGTTCGCTCGCTCTGGCCGTCTGTCTGGGGATGGTATGCGGTACTAAAATGCAATTTAGTACCCAGCTCCTCATGGAACTTCTTCCAGAATCTGGAAGTGAAGCGCACATCATGGTCTGAAACAATCGAGATCGGCACCCCATGCCGAGATACCACTTCTCTCACATATATCTCCGCCAACTTCTCCGCTGAAGAACTCTCACTGATGGCAAGGAAGTGTGCACTCTTCGTCAACCTATCCACAATCACCCAAATGGCATCGACTCCTCTGGCAGTCCTTGGCAATTTGGTGATGAAATCCATAGTGATCTGTTCCTACTTCCACTCGGGAACCTCCAATGGCTGCAACTTGCCATGCGGTCTCTGGTGCTCGGCCTTAACCCTACGGCAGGTCAAGCACCTCTCAACGAACCATGTGACGTCCCTCTTCATACAGGGCCACCAATACTCTTTCCTCAAATCCAAATACATCTTCGTAGCTCCGGGATGGATCGAGAATTTCGATCGATGAGCCTCTTCCATCAAGGTAATACGCGTACCACCCACGAACGGTACCCAAATCCGACCCTGAAACGTCATAAGCCCTCGTCCATCCGTAATGAACTCTGAAACCAAACCAACGACCCGCTCTCTCTTCTGCATCTCTGGTCGCACAGCCTCGGCCTGTGCCCCACGAATAGCATCCAATACTGGAGCTATCACAGTCAATCTCAAACATACATCTTGCAGTGGAGTGCTCTCCGCCCTGCGACTCAATGCATCGGCTACCACATTAGCCTTTCCTTGGTGGTACAGGATCTCACAATCATAATCCTTGACCACATCCAACCACCTCCTCTGACGCATATTTAGGTTGGGCTGATCCATCAAATACTTCAAGCTCTTATGGTCCGTGTATATCGTACATCGAACCCCATACAAGTAGTGACGCCAAATTTTGAGAGCGAACACTACTGCCCCCAACTCCAAATCATGCGTGGGATATCTCGCCTCATGAGGCTTCAGCTGCCTCGACGCATAAGCTATCACATGACCCCTCTGCGTCAACACCGCACCCAGCCCCGAAATCGATGCATCGCAATATACTACAAAATCCTCCATCCCTTCCGGGAAAGCTAATACCGGGGCTTCGCACAACCTTTGGCGAAGTGTCTCAAAGGAGGTCTGCTGCTCGGGTCCCCATGAGAATGCAACCCCCTTTCGGTTCATTCTAGTGAGTGGCATTGCAACTTTGGAGAAGTCCTTAATGAATCTCCGATAATACCCTGCCAACCCAAGGAAGCTCCTGATCTCAGAGGGTGACTTCGGCACCTCCCAACTCATCACCGCCTCAACCTTGGCCGGATCGACCAATATCCCTTCCTGATTAACAACATGTCCTAGGAATTGGACCTCCCGCAACCAGAAGTCACATTTGGAGAACTTTGCATAAAGCTTCTCCGATCTCAATACCTCAAGAACCTCCCTCAGATGCCCCTCATGCTGCTCTCTAGATCTCGAATACACTAGAATATCGTCGATAAATACAATCACTGACCGATCCAACATCGGCCTGCATACCCTGTTCATGAGATCCTTGAACACAGCCGGGGCATTGGTGAGCCCGAAAGGCATCACCACAAACTCATAATGCCCATATCGCGTTCTAAACGCTGTCTTCTGGACGTCCTCATCCCGCACTCTCACTTGATGGTACCCTGACCTCAGATCGATCTTGGAAAACCAAGATGCTCCCTGCAACTGATCGAATAAATCATCGATCCTCGGTAACGGGTAACGGTTCTTGACCGTCAACTTGTTCAACTCCCGATAATCAATGCACATCCGGTGTGAACCATCCTTCTTCTTGACGAATAGAATAGGCGCTCCCCACGGCAAGCTGCTCGGCCGAATGAATCCCTTCCCCAGCAACTCCTGAAGCTGCGAGGACAACTCTTGCATCTCATGAGGTGCAAGACGATAAGGCACCTTAGCAATAGGCGCGACCCCCGGAACCAGATCGATACCAAACTCTACTTGCCTCACAGGAGGTACTCCCGGCAGCTCCTCGGGAAAAACATCTGGAAACTCACGCACCACTGGGACCTCCTCAACTGATCTCGGTCTCTCGGAAACCTCCCGCGTATCCATCACATACGCCACAAAACCCTTACAGTCCTGCTGTAGACACTGCCTTGCCCTAGCGGCCGAACAAAAAGCTGATCCCGAACGGGTACCCTCGCCGTACACCGAAAGAACTCCCCCACTAGGGTCTCGTATAGTCACCAGCTGACGCTCACAGTCGATGACAGCGCCGAACCGGCTCAACCAGTCCATGCCCACAATGACACAGACATCACCCATCGCAATAGGAATCAGATCAATCAGAAACTCAACCCCGAAAATCACCAACACATATCCCTGGAGAACCTCCGTGGCACAAATCACTCTCTCGTCAGCTATAGAAACCCTCAGAGGCCGACTCAACAACTCACAACTAACGCTGATATGCTGACTAAAAGCCAAAGATACAAAGGATCTACTCGCACCCGAGTCAAATAACACTAAAGCAGGCACAAAGTTCACAAGGAAAGTACCTACGCATATCATAACATAAGCATAACATCTCGACATCAAAATAAATACATGAAATACAACATACCTGCCACAACATCAGGCGCAGCGCGGACCTCCTCCGCAGTCAGCTGAAAGGCTCTCCCACGAGCCCTCGGGGCCTCGGCCTTCACCGGTCGAGTCGCAGTAGCTCTGGAAGTAGGTGCAGATCCCTGAAGAAGCTGAGGGCACTCGGCCTTCCGATGGCCTGTCTGGTTGCAATGAAAGCAAACCGTAAACCCCTTGGGTCACTCCCTAGCAATGTGCCCCTCCTTGCCACACTTGTAGCAAGCACCAGATTGGCATGCCCCATCATGGCCCTTGTCGCACTTTCCGCAAGAGCGGCCCTTCGAACTTCCCGTCCTCGAATCGGCGGACTTAGTCCGCTTGGCTGCCGGCTGAGACTGAGCCGGCCGCTGGTCCACCCGCTGAGACTCGGCCTCCTCCCTGGCCTGGGTCTCCAACTCAATCTCGCGCTTCCTGGCATTCGCCTGAAGCTCAGCAAAGGTATCATAGGTGGAGTTTGACACAAACTCTCGGATATCCCTCCTCAAAACACCCAAGTACCGGCTCATCCGAGCCTGCTTTGTGGACACCAGCTCGGGGCAGAACATCGCCCTCTCATGAAACTTCCGCGTGATCACCGCAACCGAATCAGTACCCTGCTTGAGGGTCAAGAACTCCTGAACCAATCGTTCCCTCTCCACCGGGGGAACGTACTCGTCTCTGAACATAGAGGTAAACCCCTCCCAAGTCACTGCTGAAATCTCTGCCAAAGTGAAGTTCGCCATCACAAACTTCCACCAATCCTTCGCTCCCAGACGGAGCTGGTTCAAAGCGAATCGTACCCTCAGATGCTCCAGACATGAACAAGTGTAGAAGCACCCCTCAATATCAGCGATCCACCTCATCGCAGCAATCGGATCCTGCGTCCCATCAAACTCAGGTGGCTTCGTGTTGCTGAACTCCCGAAACAGCAACGAGTCACCCCCCTGTGGCCTGGCAGCGGCCACAGCTGCGGTAGCTGCAGCGGCTGCAGCCTCAGTCAATGCGGCGTACCGCTCCTCAAAAGTGTCCATCAAGGTGGTCTTAATAGACCCAAACATCTCCGGAATCTCAGCCCGGATCGCTGCAGCCACCTCCTCGTGAATCATCCGACGAATCTCCTCGTCACTCGCACCGCTCGTACTCGCTCCGTGGCGTGGTCTAACCATGATGTCTCTGAAATATAACATAAAACTATCAGAGACTCCATCGAGTATAATCGCACTCGATAACGCAACCCTACTCAGTCTCCGATATCCGAGGATTCTTACTTGGGTCTCCCACTAACCCGGTGTCTTCGGTAGTACGGGCCCAATACTACCGACCACACCGCATCAGCATTCATCCCAAATCTTCCTCCCCAAACCCCGGATAGTGAGTACTCTACCTCTGATATGCACTATCTATCTGCACGCTATCAAAGCATCTCATATCGGCAAACCTCCCTAGACTAAGGCATCACAAATCAGGCCACTCTAGTCCTATCATGAATACCTAGTCTTCTAGCATGCATAACAATTCATATCACAACTTATCTCATAACATAACATTGTAAGGTATTTTGGGGATCTTTTACCGTTCGGGCGCTGACTGATCATACACACTGCTTCTTTCTTGTTTACCACAAAATCATTTATAAAAGTTTATTATTATTTTTTTTAAAAGTTTTCCTCAAATCCTCGGTTTGAGTTCAGTTACGCCCGAAGGTGCACCCGAATCCCTCAAACCAAGGCTCTGATACCAATTGTAACACCGTAAATTTTCAAACAAATTTTTCATTTTTCAATATAGTATTTTCATTCATAACAAAGCATAAACATTTCAAGTGTCATGTCAAAACACAAATCATCTAAATCCCACGGTCACAAAACATCCTTCAATGTGTACAGATCACGCCGGCGCCTTCCCACGGTCCTCGCTAGTACCTGAAACACATACATAACAACTGTAAGCATAAATGCTTAGTGAGTTCCCCAATATACAACTTACGCACATACGCCTTTCCAGGCCCTGACCTTCCGGTCCATGTGTCTCAGGGGACTTCCGTCCCTGCTGGGTAAACCTTCCGGTCCTACCCACACCGACCTTCCGGTCCACAAAACGACGCCTTCCGGCCCATAACATAATCGTCTTCCGGTCCATAACATAATCGCCTTCCGGCCCATAACATAATGCCTTCTAGCCCACATAACATACATAGCACGTATAACAAATAACTTACCACATATAACACATATATCACATACCATATCTGACCTTCCGGTCACACAGTCAAACCCTTCCGGGTACAGTATAGTGAGAAGACT
This sequence comes from Lactuca sativa, assembly GCF_002870075.4. Classification (NCBI taxonomy): domain Eukaryota; kingdom Viridiplantae; phylum Streptophyta; class Magnoliopsida; order Asterales; family Asteraceae; genus Lactuca; species Lactuca sativa. Next base: position 172,969,129 of record NC_056629.2, on the reverse strand, counting down.
CACCTCGTGAATATCGAAAGCTAGCAAATCCCGAAATCACTCGTGCTCGATCCACCGAGCTACAATCTCCCTATAACATCATATATCTCTTATTAACACTTTTACCTTCTAAGTTTGACTATCCCTAAGAAGTCAGACATAGGTCAACTCTGGTCAACGGTCAACGGTCAACTGGACCGGACTCGGCGAGTGCTATGGCGACTCGGCGAGTCTAGACGTTCTCACCAATTCTCTAAGATTCCCTTTCTACTCGTCGAGTATCCCTCTTGACTCGACGAGTTCCTCCTGGAAGAATCGCGGGGCCACCCCGACTCAACTCGCCGAGTCTGAAGAACAACTCGACGAGTCCCAGTTAATCTTCAAGCTACTCGCCAAGTCTGTTCATCGGACTCGGCGAGTCCATGCCATGCAACCGCTCAAACTGCTTTCTAAGGTCAGAACTGCTTCGACCATTCATAAGTCTGGCCTTCCTAGACTGATTCATCATGTAAGGTCCTCATTTCGGTGCTCATAATACACCCCATGACTCATAATTTACATTTTCACCTAAGGCATAAGGATTCCAATCCAAAACCTCCATTGATTCCCGAAATGCTCAGGCATGGGACATTCTGGACTTCTAAAGGTCCCAATACAGGGTTCCAATCGCTTGGGGGACTAAGGTAACACTCAATCTAGCCACAAAAGGGTTCAATAAACCCTAAATCCATATACACATCAACATAGAAGAATGTAACTCGAATTATTACCTGAATAACGTGCTCTCTGTGTCCCCAATCCTCAGAACGTGACTTCTCTTGTTGTTCCCTTAACCAAGCCTTCTCTTCCTTGCAAAACAATACTTCCAAAATCAACAATGGTCTTCAACCTTGCTCCAGATGCTCACAATCGAATTAGGGTTTCTCTCAGAAGGCTAGGGTGAACAATGACGGCCATAAGGTCCCTCATATACGTCCCAAACCTGAACGGTTAGGGTTTTCGCTAAACAGCGCAGAATCGCCAAGTCCATATTCGGACTCGTCGAGTCCAGTCGCGAACCCGCGACCAGATCCGCGATCCTACTCGGCGAGTCTAGGCTCCAACTCGCCGAGTCCCCTCTTAAAACACCCAAAATCATAAATATAACAATACCTGAAATTCCGGGCTGTTACAAGAAGACCCCATAATGAATGTAATGTCACTATTGTTTGAGGCATTTGTTTATGATGTTTCAGACCCATCCTGGTCTTGGGTCCTAAACTTCCATTGTCATAGAGGGGAATGCTTGGAGGATATATATATATATATATATATATATATATATATATATATATATATATATATATATATATATATATGGGTTTTGGAAGTTTAAAATATTTGAACAACATAAAACAAGTTGATATCCACCATGGATCACTTAACGTGAACATATAAGATATAACAAAAAAAAAATACTATAGTGCTTTCAAGGGATATCAACCTTTGTAGCTTTTGAATCTGAGACGATGGAGTTGGTGATGACAAGAAGGAAAAGTAGACCTCTTCTAATGATAATCCACCAATGAATTCTATTTCGACTTTTGAAAACACAAATTCTTATGCCTAAAGCACCATATCTGAATTTGGTCTTTTAGAGAGTTATTGTATATGCTCTTACATTTAAGTAACCCTTTATAGAATTGACAGAATATTTGTGTGTATATTTTTGACCAAGATAAGAGTATTAGTGAGAGTGAACCTTTTTCACTTAAATTTACTCTTTGTTCAATTTAAGATGCATGCAATATGTTAATCTAATTGGAAACAACAACATGCATTAAATGGAGAGTGTCAAGGGCCAAGACCACCTCATTGGAGCATCCATGAGGTGATGAATGAAATTAGGATAGGAAACACATAAAGGAGTAGCCATTACTTCATGTGTGTCGTCCACACTCTTTCTCTTATATTTTTCTAAACTTCATTTTAAATATATAAACTTCTTTTCGAAATAACTTTATTATATATATATATATATAAACACATATTGTTAATTTTAACCTTAAAATAAAATAAAAGTTACAGAAACTTATTTAAATCATTTAACCTTTAAATGATAACAATAGCACACACTTAAATTCATTCATATCATATGACTCAAAATAATAAATACAAGAGTTATGATAATTTAGTATGAATCACATTCAGTAGTTAGAATGATCAAATTGTGTCTACTTGTTATCTTGGTGACTTATAGGATCATATGTTATTAACAGTATCATTTTATGATCATTGTTAAGTGTATAGAACCAACCATCTCTGACTTGCATAAGATTACACTATACATAATGATGAATGTCTAGCAATATTTCAGTGCACCTAATAAAACATGACGAAGTGTCCTTCAATAATATCTAATTCCTAAAACTCATAGGTACAATTGATGTATCTAGGTGATGTATCGATTATCCCTTTATTTTGTACATAATGTTGAACATGAGACATGGATCACTATCATTATCAGTCATTGTTCAACTTCTAGTCAACAACCTTAGACATATCACTCTTAACACAGAAGAGGAACAAATTCCATCTTGACTATATAAGCCTCTTGTGTAGTTCATACCATACCTAATAAAGGACTTTATAAATGCATGATCAAAGGGAAACATTTAACCATATTAAATCACAATACTACCTACACTCAAGTCCTTAATAAGCATCTTGGGTCTAAGGATACAAAGATACTACCTTATGCAAGGTTTACTCATGAACTTGCTTGCAACTCTTTGCCAATTTTTCATCTTATGAATGTCAAATAATCCAATTCATATTAGCTTTACATCATAGTTGCTCTCAAAACTTTGACCAAGTATGAACATTTTTTGAATAACTAGATTATTCAAGGTTTCAAAAGGTCATATCTAATATATCAAATTTATTACAATAATTTTTGTGTAAATTATTCTAACATCCAAGTACTAAAATTACATCTATTCATTAGAATAACGAAGTCCTATAGCTTTAGCATGAATCCCATGCCTAGTTTGTGGAAGTGACTTCATGAATGGGTCTACAAAATTTTTATATGTATGAACTTTGCGAATACAAATATCACCATATTCAATTATATTTTAAATATAGTTGAATCTCTAGTGGATGTGCCTCGTCCTCTTATGTTACATGGGTTCCTTAGTTAATGTGATGGAACCCTCATTGTATTAAAATATATCTAGGGGATCCTGAATGGTTAGGACAACCACCAGATCTTCAATGAACTTCTTCATCTAGATAACTTCTTTTTCAGATTATGAAGCATCAATGTATTATGACGTTGTAGCGGATTAAACGGCCACACTTTTCTTAGAACTCATCTAAGAAATTGCGCCTCCATTCATGATGAAGAAAAAAACAAATTGCGATTTAAATCATCTATATCTTTTTAGAAGCTAGCACCAATATAACATTTTATGGTAAGATATTCTTCCAAACCTCCAGAGATAAGTAAGATACTTTTAGTTCTTTGTAAGTGTTTTGGTAAAAAATTAACAAAATAATTTTGTAACCAAATTAGTAAGTGTGGTGTGATGTTAGAAATAAGATGTTAAAAACTGAAATGCTTAACATTTTGGAATATGCCAAGGATCTTGGTTGTGCCAAGATCTTGTATAACATCCAAAATTTCAAACCAAATGTTTAATTTTTAATTTCATAATAAAATAGTTTTCATAAAAACCATTCCAAGAAAAGTTATAATGTCAAATGCAATTTCACATAAATATATCAGAATGTCCCCAAAATATCCAATAACATAATCTCTTAGTGAGTGTGTACAATCAAACCTTCACATTCCCACGATCCTTAGAAGTACCTGAAACATATATAATAAACAACTGTAAGCACAAAGCTTAGAGAGTTCCCCAAAATGTCACATACAACCCAAAACACAAGGGAACTATGGGTTATCAACAACCCTCTAGACTACCCGAAGTCTTAGCAGGTAACAACACGCCTTGTGGGTTATCAGCAACCCTAGAGACTACCCAATGTCTCAACAGATAAAAACAATGCAAACACAATAATAACACTTAGACCCGACTAGTCATCACATACATATACAAGTATTCTACAACGTAGGTAAGTATAAGTGATGAGACTTAACTAATACTGATAACTTATAGAACTCACACCCAAACTACTAGAACTAGACTCCGCCTAATTAAACACACCAATCAAAGCCCCATATCTCATGCATGGAATAAAGGAAATGACTAAGCTAACATTTTTATGCCTTTAGACATCTTAGAATATTTGAAAGGATGTCTTAATAGCTTTAGAGTACTACATACTCACAAAGGTCCAAGATTTGGGACAAATAACGAAAAATGAAAGGCTAAGAAAGATCTAACTAGATAAGCTCCAAGATTTGAACTTTATATCTTCAAAAGGTGCACAAAGAGGTGATGTTTCTGGATCTACAAGCTTGAATATACCACCACCACTTGAATGATTTTTCTTCTAACACAAACCACTCAAGAATCACTTTTCAAGCTCCAAAACTCTCATACACAAGCTGGGATTTGATTTTAGGGTTTGAGGAATGTGGAGGCTGGTCACGAGAAGGTCTAAGAGGGTTTATGTTGCTTAAATAGTGATCATACCCAAAGGAATAAGGTTTAGACGTTGTGAGAGTACGCCCGATGTACCCATATGTATGCCCAACGTACTCCTTCCTCCACCTTGACCGAGTCGTTGACTTATGCCCGACGTTTAAGGCTAGTATGCGCATCATAAGTGGCTAAACTACAATTCTAATGACATGAAAGGCTGAAAATGGAAGTACCTAAAAAGGAGTGTTACAAATGTCCCCTACTAGAATCATACTTTGCCCTCGAAGTCAGTCTCAGGGAACAAAACAGGGTAATTCTCAAGCATCTCAACCTCAGGCTCCCACATCTACTCTGAGTCATTATGATATTGCCACTGAACCTTGAATTGGATCACCACCTAGCTCATTAGGGTCGTTACCTTCATATCCAGAATTGCTACAGGTATCACAACATAATTCATGTCATTATCGACTTGAATGTACTTCAAGCGAACCGCGGCTGTCTCATCAGTTATACACTTCCTCAACTAGGATACATGGACGGTATCATGGATCTGACTCAGCTTTTCAGTAAGTTCTAACCAGTAAGCCACCTTGCCCATACTAGCTAACTCTCTGAAATGGCCAATAAAACTGGGGCCATCTCACCCCGCTTCCTGAATCAAATAACACCCTTCCATGGTGATACTTTTAGAAGCACAAAATCTCTATCCTGAAACTCCAACTCAGAGCGTCGCCAGTCCGCATAAGTTCTCTGGCGGCTCTGGGCCATCAACAATGTATGTCTGACATGTTGAATAAGCTTAGTAGTCTTGAGCATTATCTTAGTGCTCCCCATGACTCTCTGTCCAACCTCACCCCAACAAATAGGAGTCTGACACCTCCTCCTTTAAAGAAGCTTAATGGGAGGCATGCTAATACTGACATGATGGTTGTTGTTGTAAGAAAACTCAACCAAAGGGGGATAGGAGTCCCAACTCCCACCAAAATCAATGATGTAGTAACGTAACATATCCTCAAGTGTCTGAATAGTCCGCTCGCTCTGCTTGTCAATCTACAGTTGTTAGGTAGTATTAAAATACAGTTGGATGCCTAATTCTCCATAAAACCTCTTCAAAAATCTAGAAGTAAAACGAGCATCCTGATTCGACACAATAGAAGTCAGCACCCCATGTCAAGCCACCACATCTTGAGCATAAGCCTCAGCTAGCTTCTCGACAGAAGACATCTTACTTGTAGCTAAGAAGTGAGCACTCTTTGTGAAGCCATTAAGTATCACCCGGAGTCTTTGGAAATTTTGTAATGAAAATATATCATGATTTGCTCCCACTTCATAAGTGGAACCTCCAAAGGCTGCAACTTGTCGTGAGGGCGCTGATGCTCGGCCTTGACCTTCTGGTAGGTCAAGCACCGCTCTACAAACCAGGCCACACCCTCTTCATACACGACCACCAATAACAATGCTTCAGGTCAAGGTGCGTCTTGGTATCCCCCGGATGAATGGATAATCTCGACATGTAGGCCTTGTCCATCAATACCCATCGATCCCCAACCATATACGATACCCAAACCCACCCATGAAGAGTTAAAAGCCTCCTACTATCGATATCAAAGGCTAAAACTAGACTGATCACCCGCTCCCTTTTTCTATTGTCTTCCTTTATGGGCTTCGACTGTGCTTGTTTGATCGTTTCCAAAACTGGGGCCATCATAGTCATTCTCAAACATACATCCTGAATCGAAGTACTGGCTGTCCCCCTGCTCAAGGCTTCAACCACCACATTGGCCTTGCCTGGGTGATACAAAATCTGACAGTTATAATCTTTCACTACATCCAGCGACCTCCTCTGTCTCATGTTTAGGTTGGGCTGATCCATAAGATTTCTCATGCTCTTATAGTCCATATAGATGGTACATCAAACTCCATAAAGATAATGGCGGCCAATCATGAGTGTGAAAACCTCCGCTCCCAATTCAAAATCATGGGTGGGATACTTCGCCTCATGAGGTTTCAGCTGCCTCGAAGCGTATGTAATCACATGTCCTATTTACATCAACACATCACCCATCCTTGAAATGGATGCATCGTAGTATACCACAAAATCCTCAACTCCTTCAAGGAGGGAAAGTACTGGTGCCTCACAAAGTCTCTGGAGAAGAGTCTCGAATGATATCTGATGCTCAGGGCCCCATCTAAACACAACATTCTTCCTCATAATCTTAGTAAGTGGAACTGTAATCTTGGAGAAATCTCAAATGAATCTCTGATAATATCCCTCCAAACGGAGGAAGCTCCAAATCTCAAATGAAGATTTCGACACTTCCCACCGCATTATTACATCTATCTTGGTTGGGTCAACCAGGATGTCGTTCTGATTGACGAGGTTTCTCAAGCACTGAACATTATTCAATCAGAACTCACACTTGAAGAACTTGATGTATAGCCTCTCCATCCTCAAAACCCCAAGAATCTCGCACAAATGTTCCTCACGATACTCCCTGGTTGCAATTAAAGCAAACTCGAAATTCTTTGGGACAATCCTTTTCCATGTGCACCTCCTTGCCACACATGTAGAAAATAGTCCCATACTTACAGGGTTCCTTGTGACCCTTGCCACACTTGCTGCAAGTGTGACCATTCTAGCCTCCAACTCTCGAGTCATCGAGCTTGTCCCACCTAGTCGTCAGATGCTACTATTGGATTAGGTGTATAAGCCCATAACTATAATTGGTATGTACTTGACCCGAGAGTAGCATGGTCCATTTCGGGTTGCATATCACCAGGACAATTTGATAGGATGGACTTTTGAGAAGAGGTTATTTATGATTTACTAAAATATTATAAGTTTTAATATATTAATATGACATCATTTGATTTAATTAGTATTGATGAAGAATAAATTTGGAATTAATTTAGTGATCAAAAGAGACTAATTAAATCAATGGGGACTAATTGTGTAAATTAGTCATATATATATATATATATATATATATATATATATATATATATATATAGTTTGGGCTTATGATACATGATGGACTAAGTTTATGGAAGAATCCATAAAGAGTTAGCCCACTTGATTCATGGATCATGGATAATAAGCCCAAGGATTTGGATTAGGGTTTACCATGAATCCTACAACTATTTATATGATGTCCCATGACCTAAAATCGGCCCCTACATGTTCTAAGAGTTCATAGAGCCGATTTTTAGTGCAAGAATACTCTCTCTCAATTCTTTAGTCCAAGGATGTGTTGTGAACCGTTTGAGGCATCACACTTGGGGTGCTAATTTCTTAAAGGCCAAAACTACAAGCTACAACAATGAGGTAATTCTATAACTCATTTTATGTTGATTATGTCAATTGTATGCTAGTTGTAGGCTTTATGCTTTGGAAACAATATTGCATGTATAATTAGAGAAAACATAGATCCAAAGCATTTATGGTTGTATGTGCACCATAGGATGTTGTAGTATACAAAACCCAGCAGTGGTATCAGAGTCTAGAATTGTTTTATGTTATATTTGATACATGGCTTATTTTTCAAAGCTGAAAAACTGTTCTGTCAGCATGTACTCGACGAGTGCATGCTTGGACTCGACGAGTAGGTTGTTTTTTGCCTTAAACTCGACGAGTCTATTATTGGGCTCAATGAGTTGGATGAGCAGACTACAATTTTTTAGGATTTTTGGCATGTTTTGGATTAGGTTCATTACCATAAAATGTTTTAGTTCATAAAATTTGATTTTGTTGGTACGGTAATGATTATCCTTATCCTATTAAAAGATAATTGTCAAAATTTCAAGATTTGTATTAGTTTATATGAGAGACTAATTTCTTGTAAATTGTTGATGTTAATTATCTTGGCTTATGAGTTTAATTAGATCATAGGAAAATTATAAGATAATTTTGTTTGTTTAAAATATTGATCTAAATGTTCTTTAAAGTCCTCCATAACTTGTCCTCAAGTTATGGAACATGAAAAGTTTTTTTTTTCATAAAAACGACATTAAACTCATAAGTTATCGAAATCAAAGGTTTTTTCAAGAGCCATGAAACTTGCCCTCAAGTTTTGGTATTTGAAAAGTCTCAAATTAAGAAACTCTTGTAATTAAAGGTGTGTAACTCTTGGGTTCATAAATTAAAAAAATTGATTAAATAGTTTTTAATTTTTAATTTTTATATTTAGAAACTTGAAGTATTTGAGGAGTTCAAATTGCACCTTATGGACTTTATTAAATTAATTAAAGTGTTTAATTAAAAGAGAATTAATGATTCCATAAAGACATGATTTAAGTTTAGTTAAATTAAGAGTATAATTTATTAATAGATTAAACCATCTAGTAATTAAAAAGTTTAAAATACACCCTTATACTATATAAAATTAAAAATTTAATAATTATATATGTATAAGTTAAAGATTTAGTTTTACTGTTAGTAGGCCTCATTCACGAAGCCGGTCTATAAGGGGGGGGGGGTATAACGTTACTGCCTATAAAATGGTTTTTTAATGGGTGTCCACTCTCACCCACCGCTTCTTTGACTGGTGGAGGGTCGTTAGCTGAACGGGTAGGATATGACATTCTCGTTAAAAGTATAATGAATACTTTAAGTAACTAAATGTCTTACAACTTCCCAATCTTAGTTACTTAGGAAAAATGTGAATTTGGTGCTAACCCATGAAATTGGACTATGCACCTTGCCAAGTCGTTGGTGGAGCGTGTGTGGTTAACCGGCACAGTAACTTGGACTAACAAGGGTGGAAAAGGGTAGCTCGATGTTTTTCATACATCAATGGAGCATGTGTGGTTAACCGGCACATTGATTAGGTGATAAATGACATCAAAAGTACCAAACTAATTTGCATGGTTATTCACACCTTCGTTATGATCCTCAACATCACAGTCACAAACCTGAAGTGCACAATTGAGATTTAAACATGTGAGTGAAAAGTTCAATGCATCTCAAAGAATCTAGGAATTTCAATTCATTTAAAACTTAGAAATCAATTTCGTTTTTCATGGTGGAAATTGGTAAATTTTCATTTACCTACCTTCAAATATTCTGCCATTGGATTACGACATCCCTCTTCCGAATTGTAAAATATTGTGTTGGGTCCTAGTCTTAATGTTTCATTTGGGTGTTATATTAAGGACTTAAATCAACTAACTTGAATTTCTCCCATATAGACGTCTAGTTCTGACAACTATGGTCTTCCTTATCCTTTTGGAAAAAGTGTTTTTTATAAAGATGATATTCCACAAGACGTTCGAGGTGAAAGAGTAATCCCTTCTTTGTGCTGTAATGGAACTTCACTTCCTCCATCTCCTCCAATAATTCTCCTTAACCCACAAGTTCAAAGACTTGAAAAGTTCAAGGTCACTCAAGCCCTAGTGGCTAGCGAACACCAAGATGGAAGGTCTGTATGTGAACATGTCTTGGAGATGTCGTCAGACATTGACATGTTGGGAATGTTAGGAGTCGATGTCTCAAGGAAGTTGGATGTTGACTTGGTTCTTCACTCACTCCCTGAGTCGTATAGTGAGTTCATTAAGGAATACTATATGACAGATCACGACATGACCCTTATTGATCTTACCTATTTGATTGTTGCTACTGAATCAACAATGATTTGGCGCACTGGTAAAGTAAATTTGATTGGAAGATATAATCCCCAAACTTCCATGGATATTGACAGTGGTAACATTGGAAGTCCAGAAAAGCTTTATCTTCCTAACAGAAAAGGATCGGCCATGGTCAAGTCATTTGACCAAATGGTAAAGAGAAAGGATAAGTCTGAGATAGTTCCGTGTACCATTCCCAAAGAGTCCATATGTTTCTATTGCCAAGAGAAGGCACATTGGTTGCGAAGCTGCCATATTTACCTGAAAGATTGCAAGGATGGTAAAGTCAAAAAGTTTGACTCTGCTTCAAGTAAGTCCATTATCTAACTCGATTAAGTTCCTAATTGGAGATTCTTAATACATGATGTAATGTAATTACATTTTTATGTTTTGTAGAATTGGAGAAATGAAAGGAAACATAAAGGAAGAGTAAGTTGATTCTGATCGTGAAGAGATGGATTTCGATTGCAAGGTTCGTTGATCAGAATTTTGAGCTGCTGCTTAACAGTTATGATAGATTGCTTAGTAATAGATAACAACATAGTTTTCATATGTATTTGCATTGTAAGGATAATTTTTCCGTAATTTTTATAAATAAAGAAAATTTTTGAAATTTATCTTATTTTAAGTTTCCTAATGGCATTTGAGAAAATTGTTGCTTATATGTTTCCATTGATAGCAATATTGGAAAATGGATTTGATTCTTTCATTTGTGGTAGTGTCATAATTTAACAATTCAGAAAAGATTCTCATCACCCAAGGTTCAATTGGATAGAAACTTGGAATCGTGCAAGTTGTATTGTGTGATGAATGAGAACCTTCATCTTTGGGAAATTAAGACTAATTCCTTGTTCACATGTATATGTGAGTCAAGTGAAGGACTAGGGGATTAGGTACACTTGATTGTGCGCTGGTCAGGTCCACCACAAAGAACGACAAGACTATTCTTTATGATTTACTAAAGTTTAGTAAATATGGTTATGCTTACAAGTTTAAATTTAATTCTGAGTCATTGGAAAAGTTTCAATGTATAGCAGAACAAATAAGAAGAATAAAATTAGGCAGAAAGATAAAAGTTTTTCCAATCTGAAAAGAAGGGAGAGTACTTGAGTATCGTGTTTTATGATTATCTTAGTGATTATGAAACCATATCAAAATTGATCCTCTAAGTGCACTTGTATGGCTAAGAAGAGGAATCGTTAGTTGTTGAAATGGTTAAGTCAAAACATGAATCATACTTCCAAAATCAAATCTTAGAGTCACACTCCAAGACTGAGCCTTGAGTGACATAATCTTAAGAAATGTTTATAAAACTTATCAAATATAGAGTAAAATGGTTTCTACTCTTGTACATTTGAAATTGGTAAGTTGTGATGTTTTGGATAAAACAAAGACCAACTAAGGTCAATTGTGTGAAGTGTTTGTCTTCATAAGAAACTGCACTAACTCTTGAATATTTTTTTGTCAAGGAATGTTTCTTGACAAGAGAATCTTATATGTTAAGAGGACAGTGAGAGTCTTAATGATCTTGAATAGTTTCAAGAACTAATCAAGAGTAAAACCTGTTGTTAATCACTAGCACATAACATGAGGTTGGTAACCTATCGTGTTGACATATTCTTGTTTTTGTGCCCATTCCAGTTGGTTGACTATGTATGTGAGTTCTATGAGTACTCAATTGTTTTCATGACAACTTGGAAGCAATGGTAGGCCCTTGTGCTGCTAGGTGGAAAGAAATTAAGATTGAACAAGTTCAGTCCATATGAGTTTGGATTTGTCACTAACCATGTCTTGTGATTATGGTTTTGACAAATTCAAATGGATAGGAATACATACACCCTAAAAATCTATGTGTCATAAGGTTTCTCTCCAATTCATGAAAATGATTGTGAGGAAATGCTTTCACTAAGTAGATTTTAAGAAGATAGCATTTGTGATATTCGCATTCTCAAATTCGATTATGATTACGACATCCCTCTTCATAATTCAAATTATGAGAAATGGAAAAGTTCTAAACATTTGAGACTTATTACTGTAAGTTCTAAAATTGTTTACACACATGTGAGCTATCTAAGGAAAGGTGCATGAGTTCGAGAAGCCTAGATAAAGTCTTATCGAAGCATCTTGTATCAGAAATCTGAACTTTGGTAAGAAAGTCAATAAGTATTGATTTCTAGAAGTCCAGCTGATTTTTGAGTACATGTCAAAGCTAGTGGGAAAATAAATGTGTAACACCCAAAAATTTACGCCAAATTTAAACTTTTAATACTAAAAAAAGAGTCAAATAGTATTTTTTTTTTTACAAAACATTTCCAATTCGTTTATCATCAGAGTGTCCCAAAATAGATCATGAGGATGAGGAGTGGTACGGTCACGCCTTTGCCTTCCCTCGCTCTCCTGAAGTACCTGAAATAATAAACTGAAAATTGTAAGCCCGTGGACTTAGTGAGCTACCCCCAAAATACCAACACCATACTGACAGAAACCACGACCATAACGATCAATCAAACAACATACATACTGGGCCATCGACCAGAATGGTCCGCCCTACTGGGCCTATAGTCTATCTGAATCTATCACGAGCCTTCGACATGACTGGTCTGCCGCATGGGCCTACAGTCTCCCCGGGCCGCTCAGAGGGTGTGTTGGCCTTCAGCACAAAGCAGGACCGCCTCAACCCAACCAACCAGCAACTAACCATGTATGCATACTATCATGTACTGGCATATACACATAGCAAACATATCTATCTCATTGACAATCAATCATAGAGTTTCACTCGTAGCGAGAGTATCGACCTAAACATACCAATCCTTACGGATCATAAAAGCATAACATACTATCTATCCTGATTCCGATCTAACAGATCCGAATCATATGTAGCATACCATAACAACCGATCTATAGTATAACAACCATCCTAAACTAGATGAATTCTAACAAGGCAATAACATAACACCCATCCTAAACCAGGATGAAATCTACCATGAAAATTACAAAGCAACCATCCTAAACTCGAATGTAAATTATAGAGGGCCGGCCTTGGTGCCGTAGACCCTATCGATATAGTGAGGATAACTCACCTCGCAGATGTCGATTGAAATGCGAACTCCAACTATCGAATCAATTAACACCGGCACCACCACCTATAACCATGGCACAATATACTCATAAGTTCTTACTCTTATGAGACACCCCATAACCTCTTAGTATTTCCAGATCAAGGTTAGAGTCCTCAGTCAAGGTCAATAGTCCATATTGACCTCAACTCGCCGAGTGCACTCGGCCACTCGCCAAGTCCGTGGAGCACATTCCAACTAGGCGAGTCATCGGAGTGACTCGTCGAGTCCCTTTGAATCCTGATCAATACTTAAGGGCCACCCGTCGAGTTTCCTCCTTGTAACTCGACGGGTACACATGCATGCCTATCCAAGGGAAAAGCCATCCGACTCGCCGAATTGTTCTTCAACTCGCCGAGTTTTATGGTGATCTTCATTGGACTCGCCGAGTTGTTCATCCAAATCGCCGAGTTTAATGACCATCTTCATGTGACTCACCGAGTCATCCTTGAGACTCGCCGAGTCCATCCAGTCCTCTTTCCATACAGACTTATTTTGAGCCATGTAGCGGCTCCAAATCACAGATCCATGCTTCTAGAGCATACTTACCACGTAAAGTTGCAAACTTTACGTGCATACATGGTTATAAAGGCTCTAAATGTCTATTTTAAGTTCTTAATG